>NC_045604.1:31374231-31999231 GCF_009762305.2 Zalophus californianus
AACTCTCAAGGAAACCCTAACAAGAAAGGGGGATTCCAAAACAATAAACTGATTTACAATTTCCAAAATGTGACTAACAGGAGCTCCAAAAGGACTACAGGGGGAAAAAAAAAGAGCAAAGAAAATTTCTCAGAGATGTAAGTCTCCAGGTCACAAAAGCCAAGAGTATGCAGGAAAAGAAATGAAAAAGATCAATGCAAGATCAAGAATAAAGAGGAAACCCTAAAAGTTCCCAAGAGAAGAAAAATATGAGAATATAGAAAAAGAATGAGAAACAGGATGACATTAGAAAGTAATGCTGGATGCAGGAGAACAAAACAGAAATACTTTTTCAATTCTAGATTTTTTAACTTAGAATTCTATGCCAGGTCAAAATATTGATCAAGTGCCAGAGTAGAATCTAGCATTGCATTTTTTATGAACAAGAATTAGAATATTTTCTTCTTACACTACAGAATATACACCAGCAATTTTTTTTTTAAATGAGATTCAGATGTAGCAATTCTAAAAGAGGAAACTAATGAAGGAAAATGTTACCACAGCAGCTGAGTTGTACACCTAAGGAGTCCAAATCAGTACAGGAAGAAAGGGTACCCAGGAGTTCAACTGGGAATGTTGTCAAAATCCAGATGAAGAAATCTTATGCCAGGGAAGCTCAAGAGTACTTTTCTGGTAGGTGTATTCTTGGCAAGTCCCAACCCAAGACCTCCCGTGAAGAAGATGTCACTATTAAAAAGTCATTATAACTATACGTTGGCTAATTGAATTTAAATTTTTCTTTAAAAAAATGTCATATTATTTATCTCTAATGAAAATGCCATTGAGAGCAAAAAGTGAATCAAACTTTTTCTGTATTCTGGAAAAAGGACCATGGGATAACTCTCTAGCTCCATGGACATGGAAATCTGAGAAAAGTGAAATATTAGCTGTGTTACTAGGCAACATTGCTAATGGTGAAAATGATCCCTGATTGTCAAACCGCATCTGGACAGGGAGGTTTATGTACCAACTACATGGTCCTGGCGGAAGCCCTCTACCTACAGGTTTCCCTGAGTGGAAGGCGCATCTCAGTTCTGGCCCCATCCTTGTTGGCACGTCTGGAAGTCATGCCCCTGGAACTATTCTAAGAGATACTGGTTCCTTTCTTAACCTGGGGTTTCTAAGCCAGGGCAGCTCCCATCCCCACACACGCGATCTGATTCTCTCGTGTCTCCCTTGCCTCTGGGAGGGTCGCAGAATGGTTCTCGGACCGCCAGGCACACTGCCAGCCTCCGTCGCTGGTGCCCTGTGTTTCCCGTTCTGTGTCTCTCTGAGTGAAGCGGTCTCACGTCTGGCCTCTTAATTTGTGAGTGTGAAATGTCCAGTTGCATCTAAGACCCCCAAGAGTAGGTGCTGCAGCTATAAGCTATCTGCACACTCGGGAAAAAAAAATAATTCAATGAAGCTGTTTTTATTGTAAAGAATTATAAAAGAAAAGTACTTATATGGAAATAAAATCAAAGCGATCTGGCTGAATTTGGTGGGAATTTCATACTGGGAGCTTTTAGTTTAAACCTCTGAGCAGAAAGAACTAAAACTTTACATGGGCCTTAGGAAAGCAGCTTGGAACATGAGCTTTTATATCTTTCCTCTTTTCAAAGACTTCGGAAAATAAGGCATTAGTCATTGTGCAGATGCATATGTGAGGAAGAGAGTAAGACTGAGACACTGCAATGGTAGCAGAAAATGCCTACGGTTGATAACACAACACACAGAGATTTAAATAATTTAATTTAATTTACAAGCCAACAAGCAGAGAAACTTAAAACAAGGAACTAAGTCTTCTTCCTCCATAGGATCAGATCAGTGGGCAAGGTTAATAACTCTAGAAAGAGTAGCAGCTAATATTCTTGACATATATGGAGGGAACTATAAGGAGAACCGAAAATAGAAATGGTGAAAAGTGGTCGTCTTGGGGAGCAGGACAGAGAGTGGGGTGTGCTGACAGGTACCTGTTATTTTCATTATTATGATGACATTAAATTTAAGTGATTTTTTTCTCTCTGCAACTTTATTTTGATTAAAATATGTAAAATATTAATGATAAAAAATTAAATAGCCATATTGTTATTAAGCATTATCTTAGCTTTAGTTAGATAAATCAGGACAAACCTGTAGCTAATGCCTGCTTCTACCAAGCTTACCTTGGACTGACAGAATAAGATAGAATAAGTAACAATCTCTAAAACAGTACACAAAACAAACATGTTTTGTAAACAAACATGAAAAAGTGCCATAAACCTAATTATAATTTAAGTCTCTACAGATAAATCCTCTTATGAATTATTTTATGACATCAACAATCCTTTAATAATTGAATCTCCTAATTGAGTTTTAAAATACTGTATTTTACAGGGAACAAACTGATGGTTGTCTATGGAAGAGGGGTGAGTGGATGGGAAAATGGGTGAAGGGGAGTGGGAGGCACAAGCTTTCAGTGATGAAATGAATAAATCACTGGAGTAAAAGGCACAGCATAAGGAATATAGTCCATGATATTGTGATAGTGTTGCATGGTGACAGATAGGAGCTACACTTGCGGTGAACATAGCATAAAGTATAGAGTTGTTAAATCACTGTGTTCTACACCTGAAACTAATGTAACATTGTGTGTCAACTATACTCAAATAAAAAATTAAAAATAAAATAAAATATTGTATTTTATTTACCTATACATGTTTTTACAGGCAACTTAAAATATTATGTTTATGGAAAATATATGAACATTTAAAAAAATTAAATGGGAGTATAAATGAAAATAAATCTTTGTAAGTGTTAATATATATTTTGATATAAATAAAATATAATAAGTACCCATGTAATGACTTACAAGATGTTGATTGAGAAACCCTTTCTGCAGCTCCATTAAAGTACCCATTGTTATAGTAGACCTGAATTTCAGTAGTAAAAGAGAAAATAGTTTTCTAATGTAAATTTGTTTATCATAATGTAACACACACATTACTTCTCATAAAATGCTGTTTATTTTAATTTAAAATACACAGGTTAACTTTAAAGATTGAAACCAAGGTTAGGTCAATATTTTGTTATCAAATATTTTTTAAAGAAAATATTTAACAGTGAAAAAGACAAAGAAATCTCAGCCTATTTGCTATAATAATAATAATAATAATAATAATAATAATGGTTATAATCAGCAAGAATAAGTGAAACTGAAGGAATAACACCCAATACATCAAAATATTCAAATCTTAAAGTTAAAATTCCTTCTCTAATATCCTTACATTTTATTTAAAAGGGAAACTCTATCATATACTGTTTATAAGAGTTATAAATAAAATGCACATACAATTTATAAAAATGAATAGAAATAATATAAAAATCACAATATTTATAATAAAGTGGTACTTAGTTCACAAGGGTTAAAATGATAAAGATTGATACCCCCAGGGTACAGATACAGGGTGAAATCTACAGTGTTGACCTAAGTAGCATAACTACCTGTGTCTCATAATATTGAATACAAATAAAACCAACACAATTTAGTGATACAAGGGAAGCTGAAAGGAGCGAGAAAGCAATAAGAAGCTTTGGCAAAAAACAAATTTAAGGAAAAATAAATCTGAATAGTATTATTAAAAGATAAACATGGCAAATTTAAAAAATATATATTGAAGTTTTTATCCTTTGGTAAAATTTAGCAAATATAGTACTCACAGAATATTTATAAACATTCATTATACATTGAGCTATAAAAAATACTTTATAAATTCCAAAAACTAGGAATTGTAAAGACTAATTATCTTTTCTTTTTTTTTTTTTTTTTTTAGTGGTGGGGTGAAATTTAAATTTTATAAATGAATATTCTTTTTTTTTACAAGTTTTTCTTTTTTTTCTTATTATGTTATGTTAATCACCATACATTACATCATTAGTTTTTGATGTAGTGTTCCATGATTCATTGTTTGCATATAACACCCAGTGCTCCATGCAGCACGTGCCCTCTTTAATACCTATCACCAGGCTAACCCATACCCCGGCTAACCCATCCCCCTCTAGAACCCTCAGTTTGTTTCTCAAAGTCCATAGTCTCTCATGGTTCATCTCCCCCTCCGATTTCCCCCCCTTCATTCTTCTTTTAAAAGCTAATAATTAATAACAGGGCGCCTGGGTGGCTCAGTCGGTTGAGCGACTGCCTTTGGCTCAGGTCATGATCCTGGAGTCCCAGGATCGAGTCCCGCATCGGGCTCCCTGCTCAGCGGGGAGTCTGCTTCTCCCTCTGACCCTCTTCCCTCTCGTGCTCTCTATCTCTCATTCTCTCTCTCTCTCAAATAAATAAATAAAATCTTTAAAAAAAAAATAAAAGCTAATAATTAATAACAATAAAAATCCAAGCACCAGAAATGTAAAAACACTCTCTTTAAAAACAGATAAATTAAAAACTCTTTCCAATTGCAATTATAAATTCTTTGGGAATTATCAATAATAAGAACATTCTACTCTAAAAATCTACTCATTAAATTTTATGTCAGTCATTCAAAAATTAGTAATAAATAACACAGACATGGGATACAGTCAAAATTTTACCAAAGGACAGTTCATAGCTTTAATTCTTTTTGTTGTTGTTGTTTTTAGATAATAAAAAAAGAAAGAAATGGACAAAAAGCACTTTCAATCCCAAATTACCAGAACATAAAATAAATCTACAAAACAGAAAAGTAATAAATTAACAATGATAAAAACAATTTTATTAATCTATTAACCAGAGATTACAATGATGACTAAAGCTAAAATGATTGGTCCCTCGTGATGGCATAAATGTTAGAGGAAACAGAAAAAAACATGAAAATGAATTATGATGGTACATGCAATGAAGAAAACAAGAGACAATCTTTTGGAGGGTGGGGAAAAGAATGGATAACTAAATAATTATATACTAATAAACATTTTAAGAATTTTTGTGATAATTTTTTTTTCTCTAAGTTACCAAATTACCCTTCCCGTAACAGTATGTGAAGTGACTGCTCTTAAGTCTCACAATACTGGGCATGCCCTTCTTTTTCTTTGATGTTTAGTAGGTGAAATATGGTATTGACATCTCTTTTTGTTTTAATGGGGTTTATTTGCTGTTGAAGATAAACATAGTTTTTGTTGTTGCTGTTATTGCTCTTGTGGTAACATACTTTTTACCTCCTTTGCCCAGTTTTATTTGGGGAAGGTTTTGGATATTAATGATATTAAACTCTTTGTCATACGAGTTGCAAATTTTATTTCTAGTTTGCAGTTTGCTTTTTATTTTTATTTATAACACTTTAAGTGATACAGAATTTTTCCTTTGATTTTTTATTCAGCCAAATTTATCAGTTTTATTTCTGATTTGACGGAGATTTAAACAGTCAATAGTTGACTGTTCAATATAATGTTGGCAACTGGCTTCATATCCTTTATCACTTAAATGTTTATATATATAATAATTCTTAAAATACATGTAAATTCCTTTTGACCCAATACACTTATTTCCAGGAATTTATTTAAACAGAAATTATTGGAGACACATTCAAAGATTTTGCTATTTACCTGTGTGTTTATTTATTGATTGTTGTTTATAACAGAGATGAAAACAAGCACAGTTAATAGAATATGATAAAGCCATATGATAGAATCTTATGCAACCATTAAAAATTGCAAAGTAGCAGAATATTTAACATGGAAAAATGTTCATGATATAGTGATATATGAAAAACTGTGTGTTCAAAATGTTGATAACATATATGCTGAATATATATAAATCTGCATTACATGTTATGGAAGTTGTGAGGTAATGGAAAATATATATAGGTCTTTGCCCGTGGTTCCTATCACAGAACTCCTGAAACCCTTATAATTTCCCTGCTGATAGGAGTGTTTTTCATTCTAACGAGGTGACTGGGTGGGCTCCTGGATGGTTCCTAGATAAGGGCCAGTCATTGGAAAGATAAAGCCATGAGTAGAAGCTTGGAATTTTCAGTCCTGCCTCCCATTCTCTTAAGAAGAGAAGAGGGGCTGAAAATGAAGTTAATCATTGATCACATCTACATGATGAAGCCTCCTTAAAATCTCCAAAGAACAAGGTTTGGGGAGCTATCAGGTTGCTGAACACATCCACATCAGGAGGGTGATGCACCCCAACTTCATGGGGACAGAAGCTGCTGTACTTGGGGCCTTCTCAGACATCACCCTATTATCTCCTCATCTGACTGTTCATCTGTATCCTTATATCACTTCTTTTAATAAACTGGTAAATGTGAATAAGTATTTCCCTGAGTTCTGTGAGCCACACAAACACTCATACCCGAGGAGAGCCTGATTTGTAGCCAAATTGAACAGAAGTTGAGGATAACCTAGGGACCAACTACTTGCAGTTGGCATCTGAAGTGGGGTGGGGAGAGTCTTGTGAGACTAAGCCCATAACCAGTGGAATCTGCCACTGTCTCGAGGTAGATAGTGTCAGATCTGACTTAAATTGTAGGACACCCAACAGGTGCCACGAAGACTTGCTTGATGCGGGGGAAAACCTCCACAGATTTGGTGACCAGAAATGTGGTGTTGCCGGAGACTTACAGAGAAGAACACACAAGAGAAGACTGAACTGAGGTTTTTCCCTACAACCAGGACAAAGACAGTCTTTTCATTTTAGAAGTACCTTCCCAAAATATGATCAGTACACAGTAAGCTTATAGATGAGTTTTTTAATTCTCCGTGTTCACTGGTATTTCCTAATATTTATTTCTACTACTTTCTAACCTCAGTGTACCTGTAAAATATTTTGTAATTAAGAAAGTCATGTTAATAAAGATAAAAAGTCAAGGTAAATAAAAAAAAATTGACAAAGTAATAATCGACTCATAAAATGTTGTGCATTTTGACACAGAAGCAATAATTCTGCTATAAATAAATCATATTGAAGGTCAAATATTCCAACGAAGTATTTGCTTGAAACCACTGTTTTTAGAACTAGGGATGCAGTTTGGAGTCAAACATTTAAGACTTTAAATGTGATTTCATTAGACACAGTTTCTCAAGCTCACATGAACACTGGTCTTGGTATGATTTAAGTATGATGTAACAATCATTATAATGCATATCAGTACTATAATGATTATAGAAATTATAATCTTACCTCAAGTTCATATTTTGTTAAATATTGAAGATCTTCTAAAAAGAATTCACAAACTTTTTTTGAATCATTTTTAACATAACTACCTCCAATTTTGACTTCCAGATGGTAGCAGCCATCCCCGCGGCCATTAAAGTTGGTAGGAGGCTGACAAGTCACAATTATACTATTATCTGACTTCAGTAAAGCATGTAATTTCTTGACTTCACTTGGAGCTATCAAAATGAAGAAAGATTTGTTACTTTAATCACTTTGTAAATGCATATTTAAATCACTTGGCAATACATGTGGACAATATAAATTATTTTATGTGTTAATTTGGGAGTTATAGATGACGAGATTATAATAGTACATCCATCAAAACCTTGTAACAAAACATCTAAAAATAAACCACCTAGTCATTCAATGAACATTAGCTTATATGTTGTACTTGAAGTCATGAGAGTTTATGCCATCCCCTAAGGGGAGTATATAGAATTAGAGAATAGAAGGAAAGACAGGGAGGTGAAGGGGAGGGGAAGAAAGGGCAGGGAGAAAAAAAGAAGATGATATGGGGACCCTGAAGGCCTATATACAGTCCAGCACCTCCATTTTTTTTTAGATTTTATCTTTAAGTAATCTCTACATTCAACATGGGGCTCAAACAATCCCCAAATCAAGAGTTGTACACAGTACCGACTGAGCCAGCCAGATGTCCCCAGCTTCTCTGTTCTTGAGATGCTTCCATCATCATAGTAACCACCTACCTGGCTGCATTCTTCAGGAGCAGGATCAAATTATCTTCGTTTTCCGTGACTTCACAGAAATTTAGAAAAATAACATAAAGTTCAAGGATCTGGACTTTTAAAACCAGAACCTAAATGACCTTAAATTTCACTAAGAAGCATTCTGCGTCCAACCCTGAATGAGACAATTTTTCTTCATGAGCCTGGTGCCAGTTAGGGTCTCTGGAGCTACAGATACTGCCCTACACAGGGGCATTTCTTCCTCCCTGACTTAATGGAATTAACACTCACCTCAGAGACAGATCTATCTTTAGATCTTGGAAACTATGGAGACATCATACAGGTGGCAAGAGGCAAATGCCTTTGAAAGGAAACCTCAAATGGAAAATGTACCATAAAATAAAATAGTAGGTAGTTCAGTGTAACAAAGAGAAGAAAATGCCAATAAAATGTTATGTTTTATAGGATGTTTTGTCAGGTAAGCTGAGGTTAGCAAGTGAACGCTTTGCTTTCAAAGTGAGACATTATTAGGTGTCTGCTTACAGTTAATATTTCTAGATAATATAGAAAACAATAGATAATGTATTTCTATCTAAGTTGATTAGGTACCTAAATTGCCTGAAACCTTAAAAACTGTACCAGTTAATACGCCTTCTGCTTCATTCTTACAATTCTATGATGATATATGTAGTATACAGAGAACCCAGGATAGCGTTTTTAAATTACTGTGTTTTAAATCATTATAAACCCTAGATGTTAACAAATGTGCCACATCAGTGTGTTTCCCAAATGAAACACAAAGACAGATAACAAAGTTCATACTTTGCTCCTTGCCTTTCACAGAAAGAAGCAACAAAGCTTATAACTAACCTTTTGCTTTTGTTTCACAATCACATGTCACAGGATTTCCATCACGTTGCACTCTTCCAAAGGTGTAGGCATTTAATGAGACATGGTATTTAGTATAAGGTGTCAAATTTTGCAGTTCATATCGAGTGCTCTCTTTACTCAGATTATTGCATTTTACATCTTGGGGAAAAACATTTATTAAGTCATTAAAAGTCAGGATTACCACATATTTAATTTGGTCTTTACATTAAATCATTTTGAGCCAACTCCAAACTGAGAGATTGAGAAATACATACATCCTTGGTGCTCAGAAATACTGTGTATACAATTATCAGCAAATGTATTGAACAAATTCATTTATTATAAATAAACTCAAATATTCAAAAATATAATTTCATATAATTGATTTGGGACATAAAATATTTAACAAGTTCAAGTACATTTGTGAAGGTGGTCTTTTTCCTTTCTGAGAAAACACAGTCCACAGTGAATCTTATGAAAGTCTTGAGTTGTATTGTTTTAGAAAGAGCATTTTTCAGTGAGCCTTTTTCTAATATGTAACCTTTAAATTTTGAACGTTGGTATTAGCTAGTGTTACGGATTTTAAGCAGAGAATCTGTTCGATGACTAATAACTACATCCACTCTGCCATCTTAATTTAAGCACTAAGTAATTCACGAGGGTTGCCACAGTGAGGGAAAACTGCACACTGGCCGAAGAACCCGAGCTGCATGGACAGAGGAGTGTGACCAAGTCAGTGTAAGGGATTAAAAGAAAGCATTACAAATGAAAGAAGGAGCATTCTGAAGGTAGGGGCACGCCTGACTAGGACAGCAGATTCTGGCCAGGGAAGCATATGGGAGGTAAGACCTTGTTTAAATATGTTTTGACATTCAAGCAGAAGAGTTAGCATTTGTTAAATTGAAAAATCACGAGTCACTATGTGTGAGTAGCCAAGTGACATCAATCAAGGCGTATTAAAGGACAATCAAGATGTAATTAAAGGAAGATTAAAGTTGGCAGCATGATGCTGGGTAGCAGTTACAGTGATAATAGTAATAATAATAATGATGATAAAAATAATGAATAGGTCATTCTATGTGCCAAGCACAATTTTACATGGTGTACATGAATTAATTAGCCATCACCACAACCCCATAGGTTGGCTCTCTTAATTTCATCCAATTTTACAGATGAGAAAACTGAACCATAGAAACATTAAGCAATCAGTCCATGATCTCATGAGAAAGGATGAACAGAGCCAGGATGGGACCCAGGCATTGAGGTTCCAGAGTCTATGCTCTTGCTTTCACCACTGTGCATACTGTCTGGTATGGAAGAAGGGACAAGGGTTTGAAGTGGGGCCAAGTTGTTTTTGATCTTGGATACTTCACTTCTCTGGTCCAGCTTGATGTGCTTATGGACTTGCAGAAACAGTATAAGAAAAAATCTAACATGCTAATTTCTTGTCTCAGTTCCTTATCCATAATATCGAGATTATATATGTAATATATGGTGATTAACATAACAATAAAAAATTTTAAAAAATATCGAGATTATAGTAATATCTCGACCTTACCATGGAATGCTAAATAATGAGTAAGATAAAGTGTCTCTTCTACCCTGATTAAATGTCTATTTTCTCAGAAATCCCCAAAGCTAGAGTTAATTGATTTATACCTGCTAGCTTAGTTCTACTCCGTGCCCAGTGAGAATTCTCTTTGAGGGCAGGAAAGGTGTGAGCTCGAGAGAGGGGCATAACTCTCCCCCACCCCTCATTCAAGGCTTCTGCTCACTCCTTGTATGGTATCTGACTGCCAGAACAATACCAGTTAAAATCCAAGCATCAAGATGCTATTCTCAGGGTCACTCTGGCTTCCATTCAGTGACCTAATTTTGTATGTTTGCATATGTAACCTGACAACCATTCTGTTTCAAAATGATTGATTTATGTAGTTCTGTGAAGTTTTTATCTTAGCTAATTTGACAAAAGTCAAATTGTTAATTTAATTTTGAAGAATGCTTGTTCAAAAGATACTGCTGTTTGGGGATTAAAGTTTTCAGTGCTTAGAAAGGTGGCTCAGAATGTTCATTTCCGATTGCAAAGGGTTTCAAGATTTGGTTGAAATGCCAAAATACTTTATGTGAATATCTCTGCCTCCTCCACGTGTTTGAACACTTTTTCTCAGGACTCTGACAGCAGAAGTACAAACCGTATGGAACACATTTGTCTTTTCTTAGAGCAACAGAGACATACCTAACTTTCAAGTCATGAATGTTGACTGGAAAGGGTTAGAAAGACACTGGTTTCCTCACTTGTCACTTCTTTGTTTAAAAAAAAATACCTCAGAAAATCCATTAACAACTTCCCAGACTACTCTAAAGTACCTAGTTGAACACTATGGTAAATAGTATAAATGTGTTGATCCCCAAAGAATTTTGTGCTGGAAGGAAAAAAAAAAAAAAACAGCTTTCTTCTTAAAAAAAAAAAAAAAAGGTAATACACAAAATTTCCAGCAACATCATTGTGGTCTTGAAGGGGGCACACTGGTTTCAGTAACTTTTGGAAAATAGTACTCGGGGGCACCTGGGTCTCAGGGTCCTGAGATTGAGCCCAGCGTTGGGCTCCTCATTGAGCGTGGCGTCTGCTTGAGATTCTCCCTTTCTCTTTTCCCCTTCACGCCTGTTCTCTCTCTCTCTCTATTTTTCTCTCTGTCTCTCAAAAAAACAGTACTTCGGATGCAACAAAGCATAGACATCTCTTCCACATTATTGGGGGAATTTCTTGTCACTTGGCATCCTTAAGTTAATATAAAATACTGCAGTTTCTCAAAGTAGCTCATGCTAAAAACATGAACAACACAGTAGCCAAAAGAGTATAGTTCAAGCTGTTGAATTTGAACATTTATCAGAAGTTCTGTGATCCTCAGTTGCATCATATGAACTATGGATACATTTATGCACCTCTTTTTTCAGAGTTATTATTGAAATGTTTAACAAATCTTAAAATATTATAAAAACACCAACAAACAGGAAACTAAGTAAATGTAGGAAACTACATTTTCCTTCTCCTTCAGTACTTAGCTTTCAGAGACACTGAAATGGTTAGATTATGAAATAATGAAATCAAATGTAATATCCAATTAAAAAGTAATATAAACTGCAATAGTACTTCATAGACTTTATTCCTGAGGATTTTTAATAGTAACATTACTTGAAATAATGAGAGAAGTTAAAGGAATCATTTTAACAATGTTAAAATCCTACCAACTCCCTGATAAAATGGAAGAGGATCTCATGGCATATGTTTGAGATGAATAGAAGAGCAGAACAGCCTTCTGATTAGGGCAGTTGATTTGGGGGGAAAGGGGGGAAAATATGAAAGGTAAAATAGAAGGACACATATAACCTGATATCGGCAAACTCACTCCTCTTCTCTCCAATCCTGCTCAAGTGTTACATTTAGATAACCACAAGTTTGGGTAGCACTAAATAAAAAGGAGCTATACTAGTTGTAAACAAAATAAAACTAAAACAAAACAAAACTTGTCAGACTGCTAATAATTACAACTTCCTTAACCTGATTATTAAAATAGACATTTTTAAAGGCTGTACAGAGTACAAAGGAGCAATAAACACTGCTCATAAATTTTCACCATATACTCTTCCATACAAAATACTTTGTAGTAGAGAGTATAGAAAAGGAAGAATACAGCAAGGAATAGTGAGTAGAAGATTCAGAGAAGAGAAAAGAAAGCCAAACAATGTGTTCATACAGAATCCAAACCAAGGAAGTTTATACAAGAGGTGTCTGATGAAGCAGCAAGTATCTAATTGTCTTGCTGTTTTCTCTGTAATTTCCATTTTTCCTTTCCCTTAGACCTAACTTTTGAAATTACCATAACATCAAATACATGGCATATATTTTTCTCCACAGCCTTTGAATCCTCTTACGCTAATTTGAAAATGCATGTGTATTTAACTTTGCTTTAGTAGTTTCATTATTAAGAGTCAAACAACCAGCAGGAACAATGTTATCAAAATATAAAATAACATGCTGAAAATAAGTGATTTCAGAATTTTAAATTTATGTCTGTTTCTTTCCCATCAAACAAAGAGATGGAATTCTGTGTGATATTCAGCTCAGTCCTACTTTAAGCTACAAGTAAAAGATTGGCAAGTGGGCTCTCTCACATGCTGAGTCAGCTTGGAGAGGATCCAGTAATGCTTACAGTTTTCTACAAGCATTTTGGATACTTTAAGCTATCCAGAAGATGTTTTTTTTCTCTTAAACAGCCTCTCATTTGGAGGGCTCATGGCTGAACTGGTCATAGCACATTTTTTGAACATTTATTTCTGCAAAGTCTAACTAGAACTATGCTCCAAGATTCCATCTGCCATCAAACTGGCTTCCATGGCTAAGTGGGTACATGTTCACTTTTATTCACACAATATTTTGTGTATATCACCTGGAGCAAGCTTTGGAAGGTATTTGTTTCTTTGTGGGCCTGAATAATGAGTTTGAACCATACAACTCACATAATATTTGGAAAATAATAATGAGTATTATCTTCCAGAGATTTTCTTTCTCCAGGACTTGGAGTGTAAAGATTAGAATTAAGACAGATCAAGAAAGACAAGCAAATATTGGGGCTGTTCTAGTTTTTAGTCATATCAGAGGCTGGAGAGCCCAAAGTGAGTAGAAGCTATTCTAAAATCAAGGCATATAGGGTGCCCATCACAGTCACTCTGTGGCTCACTAGCTCAATCCACATTTCCAGTGCTTTCCACTCTTGGGATTTATCTTTCCTGAAATGGAATTAAATCTTATACAAATTACCTGCATCTTTCTTATAGCAAAGAGAATAATTATGAAAAAAATCTTGAGGCGGTTTCCAGGTGAGCACTATGTCATTTGCACTTTTATTACTGCACATAAAATTCTGAGGTGAGCCTGGACCTGTTAAAAGAATAAGAATATAAAATATGAGAAATAAGAAATGGAATAAAAACATTCTTCATATTATAATTATGATTATTAATAACCATATTTTAATTATGAATTAATCATGAAATTAAAAGAAAGACATCTGGTCTTACTCAATTTGCTTTAGAGATCACCTAACAGAGGAAATGTCACTCTAACGTGGCACCGTGGACCTGAGAGAGTCTGCTGACCTGAAGACCTCTGAGAATACCCTCTTCCTCTCATATATATTATTGTTCAGCTATCCTGGGATTTCTAGCTTTCACTGTGCTGAAAATCTGTCATTGGTAGTACTGCTAAACTTAACTGTCATTATTTGGAAGCTTCCAGTAACTAGTCATCATAACTTGAGATGAAGAATATAATAAATGCCTAGATCAAATTTTTCAGGTATAATTTACATTAAGACACACTAATTTGAGGTAAAGTGTATGACTTTTAACAAATATATGCATCTACATAACCACCACCACAGTCAAGACCTAGACTATCTCTATCATCCCCACAAAGTTCTTCTGTGCCACGTCCCAGTCAACTCAGCTCCCTTGACCAATCCCAGACAGCCTCTGAACTGCTTTCTTTTACTATAGGTTAAATTCATTTATTCACCCATTTCACATAGATAAAATCAAATAGTAAGTACTTTTTTTTATGTCTAGCATATGGCGCTCAATATAATGTTCTAGAGGTTCATTCATGTTGTTGCATGGGTCAGTAGTTGGTTCTTTTATTTCATGAGTAGTATTCCATTGTAAGGATATACCACATTTTATCTATTCATTCAACTGTTGTTGGGACATAAGAGTTGTTTCCAGACTTTTGGCTACTATGACTCAATCTGCTATGAATCGTTGTGTAGAAGTCTTTGTGTGACATGTTCTTTCTCTTTGGCAAATAACCTGGAGTAAAATTTCTAAGTTATTACCTTACATTCTCCACCAATAGTATTGTCAGTCTTTTTTAACGTTAGCCATTTTAGCGGGTGTGTAATGTCATCATCCTCTCATAGTTGTTTTAATTTACATTTCCCAGATGACTCATGATATTGAGCATCTTTACGCATGCTTATTGGCCATTTGCATATTTTCTTTTGTGAAGCATATGTTCAAAATGTTTGAGTATTTTTAATTTGGTCAGTTGGTGTCTTATTTTGTATTTGGAAGAGTTCCCTATATATTCTGGAGAAACTTCTTTTTTTGAAAAATTAATTGTGGATATTTTCCTATAATGTATGGATTGATTGCTTTTTATTTCCTTAATGGCTTTATTTGAAGAGCAGAACATTCAATTTTGATGAAGTTTAATTCATAAAGTTTTTCTTTATGATTCTTCCTTTTTGTGTCCTAAGAAATCATTGCCTGCACCAAAGTAGCAAAGGTGTTTTTTTTTTCCTAATGTCTTTGTCTAGACATTTTATAGTTTTAACTTTAGTGTTTAGGTCTGCAATCCACTTTGAGTTAATTTTTGTGTTTGTTGAGAGGTAAAGACTGATGTTCATTTTTTCTTCTATAGGGATACCTGGATCGTTTGTTGAAAAAAACTACCCTTTCCCATATTTTTTATAAATAAAGTATATTTTTATTTATAAAAAATTTCCTAGGATTTCTATTTTGTTACATTGATTTATAAAGATTGCAATAATTTTAGTACTTAATATTCAAAAAATATCACATTTTTTTAGGTGTGCTGGGGACATAATTTAATGTAGTTTTATTTTTCTTCTTGTGATTTTGTTTTGGAGAGTAATCAGGAGTCATACTGAGGCAGTTCCCTTAATCCTTAGCTAACCCTTCCAAATAACATTTAGAATCATTCTAGTATGGTCTATCAAAAGTTCTGTGATATTATCCTTAATAAACAAGTTCAGTAATGTGGCTGACTACAAGATCAACACAGAAAGTAAATAGTATGTCTATATACTAGCAATAAACAATCTGAAAATTAAATTAAGAAAATATTACCATATAAGCAAGAATAAATATAAAACTAGAAGTAAATTTAACAAAAGAGGTGCAAAACTTATGTACTGGAAACTACAAAAAAAAGTTTAATACATCAAAGAAGACTTAAATTAATGGGAAGACACCGCACATTCATGGACTGGAAGACTAACATTTTTGAGATGGCATTACTCCCTAAATTGATTTATACAGGTTTAATGCAACCCCTATCAGAATTCTGACTGGCTTATTTATAGAAATTGACAAGTTGATCCTAAACTTCACGTGTAATTTCATGGAAACTTGAATAACCAAAACAATTTTGAAGAACAAAGTTGAAGGAATCACAATTTCTGATTTCAAAATTTATATAAAGCAACAGTAATTAACAGTGATACTAGCATAAGGATAGATATGTAGATCAATGGAATAAAGCTTAGAGTCCAGAAATAAGCCCATCGTTACGGTTAACTTTTGACAAGGGTGGCAAGAATATTCAATGGGGAAAAGATAGTCTTTTCAGCAAATGGTCCTAGGACAAGTGGATAGCCATATCAAAAGTATGAAACTGAACTCTAACCTCACATCATATACAAATATTAACTCAAAGTGGATTAATAGTGTTACATTTAGGAGATAAAACTATAAAACTATTAGAAGAAAACATAGGAATAAATCTGCATGACTTTGGATTTGGCAATGAGTTTTATTTTTTTTTTAAGATTTTATTTATTTGACAGAGACACAGCAAGAGAGGGAATACAAGCAGGGGGAGTGGGAGAGTGAGAAGCCGGCTTGCGGCTGAGCAGGGAGCCCAATGCGGGGCTTGATCCCAGGACCCCAGGATCATGACCTGAGCCAAAGGCAGATGCTCAATGACTGAGCCACCCAGGTACCCCTGGCAATGAGTTTTAAAGGTGACACCAAACCATAAGCAAAAGAGTAAAAATTGATAACTTGGACTTCATCAAAATTAAAATCTTATAAGTTTAAAAAGTTATCAACAAAGTGAAATGACAACCCACAGAATGGAAAAAGATATTTGCAAATCATACGTCTGACAAGGGACTTGTGTCTAGAACATATAAAGAACTCTTATAACTTAATAAAAATTTTTTTAAATTAGCAAAGGATTTGAATAGATAAAAGATATACAAATGGCCAATAAACACCTGAAGCCATGCTCAAAATCATTAGTCATTAATCCAAATCACAATGAGATACCACTTTATATCCACTGGGATGACTATAATAAAAAAGAGAGACAATAATGAGTGTTGGTGAAGATGTGGATAAATTAGAACCCTCACGCATTGTTCATGGAATGTAAAGTGATACGACCACTTTGGAAAACAGATTGGCAGTTCTTCAAAATTCAGAACATAAGGTTGTCATATGATCCCGAAATCCAACCCTAGGCGTGAACACAAGAGTAATGAAACACAGGTCTATACAAAACTTGTAAATGAATGTTCATAGCAGCATTATTCTAATAACCAAAAAATAGAAACAACCTAATCAACTGATGAATGAACAAACAAAATAAGGCATATTCATATAGTGGAATATTATCAGGCAATAAAAGAACTGAAGTATTGATACATTTTACAACATGGAAGCACCCTGAAAACATTATGCTAAGTGAAAGAAACCAGTCACAAGAGGCAACATATTATACGATTCCATTTATATGAAATATCTGGACTAGGCAAATCCATTGGAGAGGAAGTAGATTGGTAGTTGTGTAGGTGTGGAAAGTAGGAGGGAAATGGGGACCGAATGCTAACAGATATGGGGTTTCTTTTCGGTGTGATAAAAATATTCTAAAGTTCTAAAGTTGATTCTGGAGGTGATTGCACAACTCTTAATATAGACTTAATATATTTTTAAAACACTGAATTATATACTTTAAATGGGTGAATCACAAAGTTGGTGAATTAACAACTGACACATCACAATCTCCAAACCCAAATTTCATATTAGGGCTCATTCTTGGTGTCATATATTCTGTGGGTTTGAGCAAATGTATCATATGACATGTACCCATTATTACGGTATCATGCAGAGTATGGTATCATGCAGCCACTGATCTTTTTACTGCTTCCATAGTTTTGCTTTTTTCAGAATATCATATAGTTGGAACCATACAATAGGTAGTCTTTCCAGATTGGCTTCTTTCACTTAGTAATATGCATTTAAAGTTCTTTCGTGTCTTCCCGTGGCTTGACAGCTCATTTCTCTCTAGTGCTGAATAATATTCCATTGTTTGGTTCTACTATAGTTTACCCATTCACCTACCAAAGGACATCTTGGTTGCCTCCGAGTTTTGGCAATTATGAATAAAGCTGCTATAAACATCCCTGGACAAGTTTTTGTGTGGACATAACTTTTCAACTCCTTTGAGTAAATTCCAAGGAGTGTGGATTGTATGGAAATAGTATGTTTTGTTTTGCAGAAACCACCAAGATGTCTTCCAGAGTGGCTGTACCACTTTGCATTCTTACCAGTAATGAATGATTTCATTTTGGATTGCAACATCGTTCCACATGTTGCAAATATTTGATGTTGTGAGTGTTTCAGCTTCTGGACATTCTAATAGACATGTAGTGTATCTCATTCTTGTTTTTGTTTGAATTTCCCTGATGGCATAGGAAGTAGAGCATCTTTTCATATTCTTATTTGCCATTTGTATATCTTTTTTGGTGATTATATATTTTTAATACACTGAAGGATCCACTTTGCTAACACTTAATTTACTATTTAGTATCTGTGTTCACAGGAGAGATTGACCTATAGTTGCCTCAGTTTTACTCAAGTTGCAAATCCACTGAACATTAACCCTAAGCCTATCCTAAACCCTAAGAATAACCAAAATGAGTTGATAGATTTCCATGTCTTCTATCCTGTTGAGTAGTTTGGATAAGATAGAAACTATCCATTCTTTGAACATGTGGCAAATTTGTCTTCATATTTTCTTAAGGACAGGTGGGGGAAGCAGATGGTGAGTGTGAAATGAGTAGAGAGACATTGGACTATAAGTTTAATTCCAATTTTCTAATGCCTCCCAGGTAAATTTTCATAATTCATAATTTCTAAAAAATTATTCATCTTATCTAACTTTTCATATTGGATGCAAAGTTGTTTTATAATTTGTTAAAAGTCTACTTTTAGAATTTTTTAAATCAATGGGGGGTTTCATTTTTTGCTAGAGGTCTATTTTATTATTCTTTTAAACAAAAACAAGCCTTTAAGTTTGTGAATAAATTCTTAGTATAATTTTCTTCCTTCTTTCAATAACTTGGTACTCTAAACTTAGTGATGTTCTCCCTTCTACCATTTTTGCATTTATTGTTTTGGTTCTTACAAGCACTCTCCATTGATTGTCACTCAGCATACAGCAAAATGATAAAATTTCTCCTAAAATATCACTTGGTCTTCCTTCAGACTATGAAATTCCTCCACAATGTGTCTTTGCTCAAATCTGAGTATCTGTGTTTCAAAAGGTAAACTGAGGCCATTTGCATTGATGGCGACTTTTGATGTATTGTGTGACATATTTCTGCTATGTCACCTATTGCTTTCTACTAGTATTTCTTCTCTCCCTTTCTCTTTCCCTCCCTGCCACTTCCTCCTCTTCCATCTTCTCCTTCTCTCTCCCTCTCTCGTTCTCTCTCTCTCTCTCATTCTCTTTCTCTCTCAATCTCTCTCTCTCTTTTCCTCCTCTTCTTCCTCCTCTTTCTTCTCCCTCTGCTTCTTCTTCCTCCTTTTCTCCACTACCTTTTCCTCCTCTCCTGTCTTTCTTTGGTGGGTACTCATAAATTGTCATACACATAATCACCATATTTTTTTCCTAGCAGATTCTACATTTCATTGGAATCTCCATACTTCCACCGAATAAGAGTGGAATTCTAGCACTGTTCCCTTCCTTCTTCCCTCCAGCTCCCAAATGCTATTATTTTCCAGAACGGTATTTTCCAACTGTTCTTAGCTATTATAGTCTTGTTATTATTTATATTGCTGGCATTTTAGTCACGCTAACTATTATCTTGCCACCAATATTTAGATTTGCCGCTGTGTTTTAATAGCCTTGTGCTCACTTCTATGAAAGGCACGGTTTGATAGAGGGGCAGGGGGTGCAGTAGCCCACCAAGAAAGGAATGGTGCTCAGGAGAAAACGGGAAATGCGTGAACAAACCGGATCATCCATCTTGGTTTTGTTTCCACCATACGCTCACAAGGGCCTACAATTTGCAGTTGAAAAAAACAAAAACAAAAACAAACACAAAACAAACACACAAAAAACTTGACAAAGGTTTGGATCTTCAGTCATTCATTTTGAAATTCTACTTTACAAACTGATACATATCTAATTTCTGAAACCCTTTCTCCAAATCTACAGAATCATTTTCTGTGATTCTCAAAGAATTGTAAGAACATAAGAAGAAATTTTACATACACATATAAGTAATATACTCACTTCCAATATCTGTTTGAACAGTTTTATTTATGTGCAAAAACATATGGCCACCATAGAATGCTTGTAAACTACAGGAATAACTTTGGTTAGGTGAAAAGTGTTCACAATTAACTTCTTTCTTATTATCTTCAGTACAATTACCTGAAAGACATAAGTATCATATATCAGTATATGAATACACTATATCACATTTAACTTTCTCTTTAGATTTCATATCTATAATCATTTAATATCTAATAGTAAATAATAAGTAAATGATACTACAAAAAACTACTATCATTGCCATACTCCATTTTAAAGAAAATATTAAAAAGTCTAACTGAATTTAAGAGTGTCTCTAATATAACTGATGGAAGGAGTTCTCTGTTCAGAAACTGAGATTGAACCTGAGTTAGCTTTTGCCTAACAAATATTTTAGATACATCATCGTTTTACCATCAGTTCATCATCAGTTTGTTCTTGCTTTCCTCATACTATTTATATCACAGCCATGAATCTTCTTTATAACATGATGATTACAACCAGTGTCACATTGCATCCTTTGTGTGTGTGTGTGTGTGTGTGTGTGTGTGTGTGTGTTTTGCCAAATATGGCTTAGCAGATGGCTTTATACCAAAGAAGGAACTTCCACCTTAATAAATTCAAATAAAAAGAAGTAAAAATTCATTAAGTCATTAATTATTAAAAAGAACCGGTATCTCAATTATTGCCCCCCATATGAACCCAAACTCAAGTGCCTAGCACTTACTGCACTTTTCCCACTTTCATGTAAGTGTTCTTGAGGTTGTCTATGAATTTTGTTGATGGAGGGCTGACCACATAAACTCTTGAGTAATATGATCTTATGTTTGCTTTTATTCTAACAGTATGTGTATCATAATTTTTCTATAACAACCTTCTCTGATAATCCCTTCAACGATATCTTGTGTATAACAATTGCCAAGAAAATTCTTGTAAATTAATTGACTGTTACTGTTTCAAAGATTATTTTTTAAGGAAAGTATTTGTCTATTTTATGAATTTGAGTGGTATAAAGAATACAATGTTTTGACTCCAAATATACCATGGACCAAAAGAGGGGAAGGGGAGGGGGAGGGAGACAGTGGTAGGGAGAGGAGAGGGGGAGAAAGAAGGAAAGAAATAAAGAAGGGAAGGGATAGAAGGGAGGGAAGAAAGGAAGGAAAGAGGGATTAGTTACAACTAGAACAATTTTCTATCATAAAAATACTTTAATCAAAGCTATATTCTTACCACATTGAAATATGTATCTAATTTTATTTTTATCACAAGTAAAGTTTTTTTCTTCTACTTTTAAACAAATAGAAGTATTTGCTTTATCAGCCTCTGTACAATCTTTCAAATTAAAGCCTTCAGGACCTGTCAAAAAGAAGATATAAAAATAGATGATTAATGTTTCATAATGTGTGCCATATGCTCAATTAAAGTGACCGACATTATATTCATGATATAGTCTTTGGAAAGCATTTAGAGTGCTTTTGGCAAAGTCCAATAATTCAGGGTTTTGCATGTCTCAATTATTTAGCTTATTCTTTTTAACTTCACACATTTTGGCAGCATTTTATTTAGAATTTATCCTACCTTTAAAAAATGGGACCCAAGCAAATGTCTAGGTGAAGTTGCATTTTTTGCACATTTTAACACACTCACTTCATTCTTTTTCTTATATCTTCAATTTTTTTATTTACTCTTGATGTTTTTTATTAAATGATTATTACACAAAGTATAGGAGGTTCTGTCTTGGAGAATGTGTTTTTTACATTGTCATTTTCTGTTCCTAATTGATAATTTATTTCAGTAATTTTTCAAAAAAATCAATCTTTAACCTATGTATTTTTAAGTTTTTATTTTATTTTATTTTATTTTATTTTATTTTATTTTATTTTATTTTATTTTATTTAGCAATTCAAAAATTCCCTACAATAACAAGTGCACTCCTTAATCCGCATCACCTTTTTAATCCCCTTCCCCTCTGGTCACCATCAGTTTGTTCTCTATAGTTAAGAGTCTGTTTCTTGGGGCACCTGGGTGGCTCAGTTGTTAAGCGTCTGCCTTCAACTCAGGTCATGATTCCAGGGTCTTGGGATGGAGCCCCGCTCCCTGCTCAGCGGGAAGCCTGCTTCTCTCTCTCCCATTCCCCCTGCTTGTGTTCCCTCTCTTGCTGTGTCTCTCTCTGTCAAATAAATAAATAAAATCCTAAAAAAAAAAGAGTCTGTTTCTTGCTTTCTGTCTCTCTCTCTCCTATTTTTTCCCTTTGTTTGTTTTGTTTCTTAAATTCCATACATGAGTGAAGTCATATAGTATTTGTCTTTAACTATTTCATTTAGCATTATATTCTCTAGCTACATCTATGTTGTTGCAAATGAGAAATCCAATAAAGGGTTCGTATCCAAAATATATAAAGAACTTATACAAATCAACACCCAAAAAACAAATAGTCGGGCAGAAGGCATGAACAGACATTTCTCCAAAGAAGACATGCGGATGGCCAACAGACACATGGAAAGACGCTCATCATCACTGACCATCAGGGAAATGCGAATCAAAACTACATGAGCTATCACATCACACCTGTCAGAATGGCTAAAATCAACAACACAAGAAACAACAGATGTTGGTGAGGATGTGGAGAAAAAAGTCCCCTTGTGCACTGTTGGTGGGGATACAAACTGGTGCAGCCACTGTGGAAAACAGTATGGTGGTTCCTCAAGAAGTTAAAAATAGAACTACCCTATGATCCAGCAATCTCACTGCTAGATATTCACCCAAAGAATACAAGAATATTAATTCAAAAGGATACATGCACCCCTATGTTTAAAGCAGCATTATTTACAATAACCAAGATATGAAAGCAAACTTTAACCTATTGAGATGTTAACAAATCAATGTTCTTGAATTATTATGTGATGTGAGATAGTCAAAATATTTACAGTTCCTGAATCTCTTTGCCAAAATGCATTTTATAAAGATATGCTTTAGTGGAGTGGGCTTGATACCCTGGTCCCTTCTTCCCAGCAGGAGCTTAGCTGGCAAAACCGGCTTGATCACCTTAAAATGATCATAATCTCTTTTTTTATGTGAAAGTATTTTTGTTCTTTCCACAACCATCAAATCCTTGACTTTGTGTTTTCCCCCAATATACTCCAGACACAACTGTATTTAGAAGGATAAATATGTGCACATATATATTTAATGACTTGAATTAAATGGGGGGAAAGAAAGCTTGTGGATAATCGCTCATCCACAGAGGGATAAATAAAACTTAATCTACACAACACACTGTGTAGATGGAGTGTAGGGAGGGGAAAAGAATTAAGACGGTTTATAAGAGTTCCTAAACTCACTGGGTTAGGAGAGCAGAAAGTTCACCCACTTGCGTCCTGCCGACTTCCTTTCCCTCATCCCTGCTCACTTACCTGACAGATTCCTGCAACCCCTAGCACGCAAGACACATAGAATTGTACTGTTTTATAAATATACAAATAGAAACCAATTTATATTTACCTGGTGGCACCTCCAAGTTTAAAATTTTTGGAGTATGACATGAATTATGACTTATAGTAACATTAGTATTTGCACATTCTGGTAGGCCGTGGATCTCATTCTTTAGACATGTGTCATTTTCACAATTCACATAAACACTAACATTTAGTTTTGCCTTAAATGACTTAGTTTCATTATCATAATGATATTTCACAGGGAAATGTGCATACTTCTCATCTGAAAGAAAATAAAAGTGAGGATTATCTTTTTAAAAATTTCAGAACAAATAAACCTACATCAAATGCAAGCACCTTAATATAGATTTTCAAAAATATCAAATATTTAACAAAGTATCCCCAGAAACATGAAAAAGAGAGGAAACACATCAGGTGTGTCCATAATTATTTTTCAAAATTCTCTTTATATCCCTGCCTATCAAGGACATCAGCTTTTAAGTTTATACTTGGGTGATTAACAGATTAATGTCTGTCTTCCTGACTGAACTGTATATTCATTCTATGACAGCAAAGTCCAGTTTACTTTGAGCATCAACATAAATCCAAGTTTTTGAGTAAAACCTGTCATTAGTAGAGGCTCAATTGTTTGAATTACTTGTTGAATTGATGCACAAATGAATGAAGCATCTGACAAGTTTCTTCTCCTTGCTTTATCATTTCCTTTTCTTTCTAAAATGCAGTTCTTGATTACCTGTTTCTCCAAATATGTGGAACATTAATTCAGGGACCACAGGCCTCATTACTCCTTTACCTAGGTAAAATTATCAATAATAAACCCTCCTAAGGACCTCCCCTTAGTGACATCTCACATTCTCTCCTTTATTTAAACAAATTCCGTTGACTGGTAAAAATATGTTTTCCACAAATGCTAATTTATTCACTCATTTTTAATCCAATGAACAATTATTAAGCCCTTATTATCTTTAAGACATTGTCCCAAGCCCTAGGAATACAAATGATCAGTTCTTAGAAACGTAGAGTCCTAACATGGAGACAAACATAGACATGAGTTGCAGAAGACATGCAAACACCTAAAACAAGATTATGCACAAAATAATATGGGAGTAGGGTGGGGAGAAATTTATTCAGATTGCAGGCATAAGAGATGGGGTGACTCCAGAGGAGGCGGGTGACTCAGTTTGTGTTTTAAAATATGATCAGGACATAGGAAAAGAGATGGTGGGAGGGGGTGCGCTGGATGAAGGTGAGGTGGAATTCTAAGCGTAGAGGAAGAAGAGCAGGAGAGAACACAGAGACATTATGTAACCACTATGTGTTTAGAAAACTGTAAGTAATTTCATATTGGTTAAGTGAAGAGTGTACAGAGGCAATAATATAGGAGAAATATGATCATAAAATACCATATTAATTAAGCAAACATATGAAGGCTGATCTTTACATTAAATGTATGGGGAGCTACCGAAGGCAGAGACTTCAGCGATGAGATTCACAAACAATATGGAGGGTGAAGCCCCCGCCACGGAACACTTCACTGAGAAGAGAGTAGGAAAATGGGAAAAGGGTTGCACAAACTGCTCTCAAGCACCTGCTTTGAGCCAAAACCCTGACAAGACAGAAAGACAGAGAGGCAGAGACAAAAACAGATTCTTTTTCTTCACAAGCCTTGAAGGTGTTCTCCACATTTCACATGTATCATTACACTGAATCCTCACCCTCTGCAACCCCAAAGCAAACTTGCTATTTTCCATTTCATGCACACCCAAACGGAAGTTCAGTGGCTTCACCAAAGTTGTTCAGCTAGTAATTACTAATCCTGATGCTCAAAACTAGGTCTGAATATGACATCAAATCTTCTTGCTCCTGAAGGACACTGGCTCTTAAGATTTGGAACTAATCATTACTGGGAAATGAGAGCCAGTGAGTATAGCTTGCTAGTGGGTCTTGAAGCTTAGAACGAAGAAGGAAATAATTCAAACAATATTCTAAAGTGATATATGCTCCCTCTAGATAAACAAACTTACCACATGATTGCTTAGGTGTAGTAGGAACTATAATAGAAAAAAAAAAGAGTGCAAATTATTAAAATTTCATTTACAATATCTCTGCTATAGTCATTTTGGGAAAAGGTGGTTTTACAATGTTTCAACTTCATAAATTGTGAAGTCTATGAGTTAGGTTTAACAGACAATGCAGGGTTCACAGTGCCTAGTACAATGTTTTAATCTCAAAACTTCAAATGTTATAAACTAATGAGCTAGTTCTATAAAACATTTTCATGAATTTACCCAAAAAACATGATTGTGATAATAATAATATTGGCATTTTTGAGCACCCATTTGATTATGGTGTGGTGACATGGCTAACTCTACACGCAGCCAAAAACATTTAAAAGGTCCTCATCCCCTTGATTAATCTCAAAATAGATTATATAATTATAACCTCGAGAGGGTTCAGTATATATACACCTTTGTTTAAAAACATCAGAAAACAGGCAAAAGCTGCTTCATTCCCTAGTTTAATTTTTGTTAAGTTCTTTGCACATATACTGGATCCAGAGTAATTAATGGCTCTTTCAATGAATTGAAACATATCTTGGGTGAAGCATTAACTGAAGAATGAGTGGAAATGTGCTTTGTGAAAGCGAAGAGATCTCTGCTAATCTGGTCTTTGGGAGTTGGAAGAATTGGGGAAAGAAGAGTGGGCTTGCAGGCTCTGCCATGGCCGACCCGCTGCCTGACACTGCCAATTGCTCTGTTCATTCCCTAGAGGCCCCTTGCTTTTGCTTCCATGCTCCATGTTGCATGACTGGGGCTCTACAATAAATCCTCTGCTATTCACCACTTGGAATGGAGAATCCCATTGATAGACTAGTTCCTTTTTTATATGAATACCTAAAACCACTCTTAGAGAAAGAAGTCCTAGTATATTTGATTATTTTTCTATGCATTTGCATAAAGTGCAAAGTTAGGAGAGCAGGGGGGTGCTATAATGACATGATAGGTTATGACAGAAACATTGTGCCCTGATCTCACCAATTGTTGCCTTGCTAAAATAAGCGTTTTAAGACTAACTGCTATTCCACAGCCCCCATGACTAGAATACTCAGTTGAACTTCTCAAAAAAAGGAGCCCCATGTAGAGCAAATGGAAGACCCTTCTATGAGCACATCCCAGGTACATGGTATGACTTCATGGCTAAAGGTAAGATTGTCACCTATTGCTGTGGGAGCAGTTTTATGGGTAATGTTTGTTGCAGGTGAAGCGGACGTAAGAGTCACATCTGCAAGGAAATGAACAGAGAATAAAAGTTAATGAGTTTGTCATAATAAAGGGCAAAGGAAAAACTCTTCAGCAAAGATACTTTCCCAACCCAATCTTTACTACAGGAGACCTCATTGGAATTAACACTTGCTCATTTTCAAAATAAAAAAGTGAATCAAAGCTTTATCTACAAATGGCCCTTGAAGATAAGCAATAGTTCAAATAATTAGAGCATGACATTAAATAAGTTGAGAGAAACTATTCATTCCTTGGTGTAATTCTTACCTGATGGTCAAACTACTCTTTTCTCCTTCAATTACGGCTTCCTTATTTTAATTACTAATAAAGATACCACTTACTCTTTTTTAGTATTCACTGCCTATCAGCCTTTTTTACACACTCAGTTCTCACATCAATCCTATAAAATGAATATTATAATATCCAGTTTTACAGAAGGGAAAACTGACACACACAAATTATTAGTGGCTTGTGCTAAAGTCAGCCAGAAAGTTAAGGAGGCTGGATTTGATCCAGCTATATGACACTAAAGTCTATTATCTCTCTTCTTTGCCACCAACATTCATACTATGAATAACAAAATAAAGTATGCCCAGAAAAAAAAGCTTACCGGCAAGTTTATTTTGTCTAATTTAGTATCAAGATAATGAAACTTTGTAAAACAGGACACCTGCAAATAATATTTGGTATGAAGTAAAAGAGCTGCATTAAAGTTTCAAGTCTCCATCTCGTTATCCATAACCTACGACACCTAGAGCATCCTGGTAGTTTCAAGTCTCCATCTCGTTATCCATAACCTACGACACCTAGAGCATCCTGGTCAAACCTGAGGCGTTATCATTGGTGGTGGTGTTGGAGATGAGAGAGGGTAAGGCAGCAGAGCTGCTGTGTGCAGGGCTGAGGGTGGCTACTGGTGTGAAAGCTGTGTCTACGCGGAAGATGCTGGGTATAATCCACTCTCCTGGGAAGCCTGCAATCAGAAAGGCCATCATCACTGTCATCCATTTCTGCCACCCAAGGGCAACGGCCAGACAGTCAACATAAACAGATTATTGAAGCTAAGGCCAAGCAACAATCAGGCACTTTGTTCTATGTGTTCTGCAAAACTGAATTAAAAACAGCAAGCTTTGTGGAAGAGGTAAGTTTATCGTCAGGCAACTCAAAACCTATGCAGTTTTCTCTTCGGAGCACAAATTTAAAAGTCTTTGGAACTTGAGGAGCCAGCTTGCACAACTCAGGGAAGCCAAACTCCCCAGCTGAGGCATGCCTTGGGTGGTAGTGAGAATGCACCATGGCGATAGAGTGGGGGACTGGCTTGCTGGTGCTGACACCACAGAGACGGGAGTGGAACTCTGGGTGTAAAAGGCTGTGTTAAGGTTGGCAGAAGAGGAAGCCAGGCCTGCTATGTGTGAAAGCCTCGCATGGGGTGCACCTCTCTGGGGAGGGGCGGATTTCTGGGTGCAGGTGCTTAGGTCTACTTTTCTTAAATCAAAGCTGAGTGGGCTTCTCTGCCTGTGCAGTTGCTGAGCTCAGGGCGCTTCCTTTCCAGCTGAAGGTTACAATTCGACTTCCATTGTGTAGACTGCCCTTGCCAGGAAAAAGCACATCTAAGCCAATTGGTATAGAATCAGCTGTCGTTGCTGAAGAAACGGCACAATGTATTTGGTTAGGACCATTCACTCTCAAGCTTCAAAGCACCTCATGCATGTGACATCTTCTTGCAGATATCACACCAGAATTACAGCACAAGCAATCAATATGTATGCATTGGATGCCTATTACATGACTAGCACTCTGGTAGTTGTCATGGCAAAAACAAAAAGAAATACTAACGAGGCTCTATTTAAGCTTGGTTGGTTATTTCCCTGTCATGATCCCTGGGGTCCTCAGTTCAATGATAAGAGATTAGCCTTGCATTTGCAGTAAGATTCTCAGTATTTGAGCAGAGTAAAACATGTATGCACATGCTGAAAATGGTTTCAAGGCCATCATGCAGGCATCCTCCAATTACAAACCCAGAACAGTCCATAACTTCACATCCACATCCATTAGAATTGAAAAAGCATCTTCCAAAAATTTGAGTTTGGGTTCTCAGCTTGGTCTACACAACCCATCCTCCCATTTCACTAACCCATAGAGCAGAATGAGTGATATAAACATCAGTTCTTCAGTTCTGGATCCCCATAGAAGGGCTCCAACAGAAAAAGGAGAAGAGCAGGAAGGTTTTTTTTTTTTCTTTAAAAAAAAAAGTTTAGGGGCTCCTGGATGGCTCAGTCGTTGAGCGTCTGCTTCGGCTCAGGTCATGGTCCCAGGGTCCTGGGATGGAGCCCCGCATCGGGCTCCCTGCTCGGCGGGAAGCCTGCTTCTCCCTCTCCCACTCCCCCTGCTTGTGTTCCCTCTCTTGCTGTGTCTCTCTCTCTGTCAAATAAATAAATAAAATCTTAAAAAATAAAAAATAAATAAATATATAAATAAAAAATTTAGACACAGAACTGGTCCTCTGCCACGTTTTAAAAATCAACGGGTTTGTCTTTTGCCTCCTTGCATATTCTTCCCTACTTCTCTTTCACGAGCTTGTTCTCTTCACCCCACTCCATGCCCCGGAGTCCCTTGTCCTGCTCTTCTGCGGCCCCCATGATCCCTCCCCGAGTCCCCTCCCTTCCTCCTTCATGTGAAAACTATGACTCCCTTGTGTAGGTAATCTCAGTGCCGGTTTACGGTTTAGGAGTGGCTTTTACCATTTTACTTAAGTTAATTAATCCTAATCAATTTTTCATTAGTGGAATTAGCCACTTGGAGAGGAAGGATTTCTTCATGAGGGCAAATAGGGTGGTTTCTGTGTCTATCAGCCCCTGCAGATCAGTCCCCTTTAGGTCTTTTACGGCTCCTTCTCATCCACAACTTCTGGATCTGTGCATTTACTAAAAGCTCCAAATCTTTTTACTGCGGTTCTCCTGGCAGCTAGGGTGGGTGGAACGAGGCAGGGAGGCGAGGGCAGCTCTTTTTCCAGTTGTTTCAATCTTGTGCATTGCCTGGAATGACTTTTGTGCCTCTGTTTGATAGGGTTGACTTCCATCTTTGATTCATACTTAAAGCAAGGCCACTTTAGTGCCAACTCTGTAGCCCCCCCCCCATTGCCATCTTTAACCTTCAGACACTCAGGCCACTCCATTTTTATATATGTCCATGTGGATTTTTGTTTTTCAGGATAAGAAAGGGGGGGGGCACCATGAAGTGACTTAGACGCTGATTTTGGAAAGACAACGAAGGGGATATTTTGCATTGCTTTTACGTGCAGAGATGCTAAGCCAAAAGAATCCTAATGTTTGGGGAATATGAAGTATCTATTTCTTTTTTTCCATTTTTTAAAAAAACAATTAAATTGTGGTTACAATTTCTTGGTGCGCTTCATTGATGATGGAAGTCATCCACTCTTCATGATTTTGTGTATTGGTCGGGGATCTTTAAGCAACAATTCATACATACTATTCTTTATTACCAGCAAAAAGTTCTCACTCTGCAATGATACTTGCCCCAAATATAAAAAAAAAAAACCATGTAGATTACCCTAAATAACTGTTTCCTCTGGAACAGGTCTTTCCTTTATTCTTGTAAGTCTCATTCTTTATTATTTCATCTCTATCACAAGGACCTTAGTTATGTGGCCTCACGAACGATAACTATGAAAGTATGAAATTCCAAATTAACCAACTAGCAAGTGCTGCATGTTTAACAAGTGGTTGGATTCCCTCACACTAGTCTTAAACACAGGCAGTTGTCATGCTCTCTTCATATTTGCACAAGTCTAACAGCCCCGCAAACCTGCAGTGTCATTCCCACCCGGAGCAGGGGTGCGTGGGGGAAGGGCAGCAGTGCTGCTGGGTGTCTGCGGGTCAGATCCGTCAGAGGGCGCCTGCGAGTCTGCGTGCGTGGGGTGGAGAGGCGGCTGTGTAACACCTAAGGTAAGAAAGTGAAATCATTTCAGTGTTTCCCCACCACAGATGAAAAATACAAATACTAAGAGGTTATAAGTATATTTGTTTACCAAACCGTGAAATGACTCAGTCTATTAAAATGTGTGTCTGCCTCTATTCAAATTTGCCTGGCAGGAAGGTGGCACCTGTGTTCTTCATTTTCGGATTCCCAGAGGCTCCCTCTGGGCCGTGAAGTCACAGATGACTCAGGTTTCCAGGCGGTTTTTTTTTAACCTCCAAGTCACTATGAGCTTTGTGAAGTCTCCTTCAACTTTACAAACTGAAAGTTGGGGTATTTCTTTGTAGGCAGAATCAGTAAAGAATCCCTCAATATACAATACGCAAATCATAAAAAAAAGAAAAATGGACAAGACATGTAACAGACATCTAATATATACAGTGGCCAAAAAGTATATGCAAACATGCTCATCACTATGAAATTTTTTTTCAATGTACAAATGAAATACTTTAACTATCGTACTGTCAGAGTTTTAAAAGTTTAATATCTAGTACTAGAAAAGATGCGGGGAAAGAGCGGCACACAGACGTACACACATTCTCTCACAGAATCCCATGTCTAGAGTCTGGAGGGTGTATCACGGATAAAACAGTATCTTTAAGAATCAGAAATAGTATTTTCATTGTGTATGTGTGTAAATACTTTTATATATATAAATATAATACATAAATTTTAGTATATATAAGTCTAAGTATATACTTTGTATATACTATATTGATGTTTTGCAACATGCATAAAATATTTTCATAAAAATAATATTACATAATTAAGTTTAATGATTTTTGAACAATTTTGAAAATGTTTGAAAATATTACAGTATTAGAAAAATGGATTAAGGATTTTTTCCCTACATATATTAGCAAGCCTGAAAATTTTATTGTATTCCACAATATAAATCAATTACAAACAAAAATTAAATAACACATACAGATTTTATCCCAGTAGATAACTGAAATATCACCTGATAGCAAGATTATTTTCTAGGGGGAAAAATGTGTTCTTTTATTTGAAAGTGTAAGAAACTTTCCAAGCTAATTTCACCATCAGTATTCTTGTGCCAGAGCAAGTTAGTATTTTAATATTATTCACCCTTATTCCCAATCTATTTCATTTTAAATATTTCTTCGTACATTTTATGTCATATGGAATTTTGTATGCGTGTATTTGTGTACAAGAAGTGAAATATGGAACCTTGGAAATGGAAAGCTCTGTGTGACATTTACTCAGTAAAAAAGTTTAGCCTGAAATGTTCTACCTAGCCATCAACGTCCTCATCTTCACATTCCTCTTGTTAAAATTTTGGGCAATGAATTCAAATGCTTACAGTGTTTAGATAGGTCTTAGCCACTACTCTGCTAGTGTAGCGGGAAAAAATGGAGGAAAGATTGAATGTACAGTCCTGTAATCAACATAAGGAGGCATTTATCATTTATTTAATTGCTTATTAAAGCCAATAAACTTCATCAGTATGGTACTCAAAGCATTATAATGTACTCCTCCCTGAATTTTTGAGGTAGTGTTATACATGTTTTCCAAACTAAGATTAATGGTCCTGTTAAGCAAATAGCTTAGTCTCTAATCAGAGTATGTCTACAAACCTGTTTGCCTCAGAAAATGGCAATATAGCACATTATTTCAGAAAATGTATGAACAACCTTCATGAGGGTTGATTTATATACCAAATACACTGGCAGACCTAACAATAAATAGGGAACGAGCAAATCACAGACTTATTGGGATTCTGAAGAGCCTCAGTGGTCTTCCCTGGCAAAAATGCTTACCACATCACTCATATTTTGGTATGAACATGGCCACATTACCTTAAATTCCACCATTAGGATCCACAACCTTGATTAAATTTTTTAAATAATGCAGCAAAGCGGGATTATAATCCTCAGTGTAGTTTTTTAAAAAATAAATCCAAATAGCAAAGCGGGATTATAATCCTCAGTGTAGTTTTTTTAAAAAATAAATTGTATATCTCCAGTAATTTTCTGATATTGAGAATCTGGAGTTGAACAAAGAAAGATTCTGCTTTGAAATTACAGCCAGGGAGAATCCTCCTTCCCCACAACATTACTTGTGGGGGCTTCCCACCCCCATCCCTCTCCATCGTCTCCTTAACAGCGAGCATTCATTACTTTGGTCAGTCAATATTTCATGAACACCTAGATGTCCTACACTTAACACACCTGAATAAAATCACATACATAGAAATTGCACACATAATTTAAAGAAAAACTGTTTTGATAATTTTAGATTTCAAAAAGAAAGACAAGTTCTCCTAAACTCATTTCAGTTAACATCTCTGTGCCAACCTGTCAAAGTAAGAGTATTAGAATTATCCAAAGGGCTCCGGGTTCTTTCAGTTGAAGTATTGTCTGGATTAAGAGGAGGTGTGGTCTCTGAGGAGTTATTTTCTCTTTCAGAGATGCTTGGGAGTGAGAATGCAGTGGTGCGGGCAGGTAAAGGGTCGCCTGGAGTCAGAGCACTGGGGTTTTCTGTTGAGTTCAGTCCTATTGTATTCATGGGAGGTGGAAGAAGAAAAACAAAATAAATACGTGAATCATATCCTGCAACATATACTCATCTGCATTTACTAACTCCCCAGTCCACTATGGCATGTATATAAATATACCGATATACATATATGTATATATACACGCACAACATAGACATGATATGTGTGTGCATATATATGTATGTGTACACAGAGTGTGTGTATATTAGTAAATACATATACATATATACACGCATATATGTAAATATAGATGCATACAGAGGTATAGATATGTAGACTTAGATATAAAACAAGCTACGGAACAGAGGCTAAAGATACAAATGGGGAAATGAAATTGAAAGCAACTATTCCCTGCCCTCTTCCCTCTAGATTGCTGGATTCCCAACTGTCCAAAGCAATTGGGTTCAGAAGGACTCCGGGAAACAAACTGAGGGTTGCGCAAAGGGAGGTGGTTGGGGGGATGGGGTAACTGGGTGATGGGCACTAAGGAGGGCACGTGATGTGATGAGCACTGGGTATTATATGCAACTAATGAATCATTGGACACTATATCAAAAACTAATGATGTACTATATGTTGGATAATTAAATTTAAATTAAAAAATAAAATAAAAGGATAGAGCACACACATAAAGAAAATTGATTAACAGAAATTGTAAAAAAAAAAAAAATGTAAAGGACTTACCAATGAGGAATAGAGAAAGATAAACTCCAAAAGAGATTATTAGGAGGACTAGTGTTCCAGGAGAAAAAAGATGAAAGATAAAATTCTAGGTGCAAAGTGATTATTTTTCCATAAATCAGAGTCAAACAAAGCAAAGATTGGGTAAAAGACAGGGAAACAAAAGTCTCAAACGGATGTACAAATGGCCCAAGTCTACAAAAATGTTTTCAACTTTTTGATAATATAAGAAATACAATTTGAGATGCTGAAATAACACTTTCCATAGTTCCAATTCACCTCAGAAGAAAAAACAATATGACAAGGCTGTGTTGAAATAGGTACAGGCACAGCTGATTTGAGTATTCAATTGGTAAAAGCTTCCTGCAGGGCACACTAGCACCATGTATTAAAGGCCTTTAAATGTTTGGTGTTCTCTTACTCAGCATGTGTATTTCTTTATTAAAGAATTGGCGGGGGGGGGGGGGGGGCGGGTAGGCAGTTGTGGAGAATACACCAAAAATTGTTTAAAAAAAAATACATTGTGATTTCTGGATATGAGGTTATAGTGATATGGCTTTTTTTCTAAATCATCTATGTTTAGCATGTATTCACTTCTATAAATAGCCAAATTTGTGTTTTTCAATAATTAACAAAAAATTGAATTATATCACACAAGTATTTTAACCATTCAGTTCAACAAGAGTGGGTAAGAGAAAATGGCACGAATATGGGAAGAGGAAGAAGGGGAGAAACTGGAAAAGAGTAGAAGTGGTAAGAATTAAGAACCGAAATTAAAAGATTACTGAATAGGGAATTAAGAAAATAGAAGTAGAAAGGACACACAGAAGTCCTTACTTCATTCATTTAATGTCAAAGGCAAAGTGAAATCAGTGTTTACTAAATACAGATAAAAACCATCTAAACCCTATTGAACTTCCCCAAGGCCATGCACATAAAATAATGTGGAACTCTGCTGTGGTTCAGAAATCTAAAGTGATAGTACAGTTGTTACAGTCGTTGTTTTCCAAGGAAAATTTTCAAACTCTAGAATTTTATAACCTAATAACTCACAAATCAACGTATTTAGTAACAAACTTTCACCCATAATACAGGCCAACATATCTAGCTAAGTAATAGGCAAGTAGCTCCTTCCTGGCTTCAGTGTAAAATCATAAGTCTAACTCGATTTATTCTCTCACCTGCTCTTTGTTGAATAAAAGGAAGGGAGGGGGAAGAGGAAAAGACAGCTGGTGGAAAAAGAAGGAGAGGGAACAGGGAAGGGAGAGAGGGAGGAGTTAAAATTCGGTGCACTTTCATCATTACAGACTTGAGCAATTACTCGTTTGTTGTTTTTAGGTTCACCTGTCTTTGGTTTCGGCAGGATTCCAATGATCCGTTCTGCTTTGAAAGAAATGTGGCAACGTTTTCCCTTTATCACCCATTCCCTCTTTTCTTTTAGACTTGAATTTCAAAGAGACTAAAGGGAATATCATTCCAAATACCTTGCATAATAGTGCTATGCTTTGTTGAAGAGTAGCATTCATAAAGATTATATCTCCTTAAGCAAATTCACTCCAAGGTCTATACAAAAAAGGGTGTTCAGAAAACTACCTTCCTACCTAGAAGCCTTAATATTCTTGCACACGTCTTAAGCTCAAGGCACATTCCCTAATTCAGTGAATAAGAATTTAATTCAGGATTAGAAAACACACTCCAATGGCCAATTCTACATTGTCCTTCATCTTCACTTTGGAGATGCTACTGGTTTCCATTGATCATCTTCTTGTTGGCAATATTTGCAAGAGGACATTTGCATTTGCATTTGGGGTCACTATTTTGACTTACCTGATGTCATCATTTGGAGGCTTGTTATAACAGTCAGTGCAGAGACAGTGGAAACTCTCACGATAAAATGATGAGTCATCTACCATTTTAAACATTCACTCCCCATTCTACCCCATTCCCACTCCCCTCCTGCAACAATAACCAGTTTATATGATTGAAATGAACTTAATCATTTGTAAAAGGTGGAAATGCTAACATGCATGAGAGTAGCTGGCATAAACCAATCACATCTACTATGCATTAATGACTTTCATGTATCTATAAAAATTCTCTGCCATACTAGACAATGATAAAATCCTAATACTACATCTTTTAAAAAATAAGAGAGTATACTTCTTATGCAGATACAGGAACATTTTGTTAGTTTCCACTTAGTTCTTTGTTTCCAGAGTTTGAAATGAATTTTCACTTAATTAAAAAAAATAATTCCTTTAATTACCGAATTCTCAGAATATTTTGAATGAACTTAACTAGAACTGTGCATTACAGTTATTAAATCATAATTATCTTAGTGGCTTTACTTACTCTTTTAATGCATACTATCAACCATATGATGAATCAAGAAATCAGTAATATATTTTAAATAGCAGTAACATGTAAGTGATATAACTTATTTTCTCTCTTATTTTGCATGTAGTATGTATTAATTTATTTTTAACATTTTCATTGTTTAACTTTAATTTATCTCAGGATTAGAATGCTCATTAAGACTATTAATTTAATTGTAACAATAGAATTTGGAAATGATTATTATAAAATATCTTACTAATCTCAAAGTTTTTCTTTTTTATATATATCCATATATGTATAACATATATATAATATGTTTAGAATTCTAATTTCTCAGATAATTCCTTAACCAATTTTTGAACCATAAAATTTTGTGATCTAACCTGAATTGTTTGTAATGTTAAAATTTAAAAAGAGATTGGAGTCCTGCCATGCAACTTATTGTCAAGTTTAAGAAAAGCTGTAATTTATACACAATAATACATATACAATTACATTCAAGTAGTTATCAAACTTTATATCTTATAAGCAGGAATATTAAGAACAAGAAAACATCAAGAACCATTCATAATTATAACATTTGTCATTATAAAATGATTTTACTAGATAATAATAGAAAATTCTCTCAACATTAAATATATAAACTTTGCAACAACAACAAAAAATAAGTAAAATGCAAATATTAATTCTTACCAAGAGTGGAAGAAGAGGATTCTCCTGAAAAAAGGAAAAAAAAAATCTCTTAGAAAATTTCAAATTTCATACATACTTATGTAAATATAAGTTATATATAAAATCATCTCTATATTAGTTAACATTCACAAGGTGGCAATTTTCAGTACCTTTTTCCCCACTGAAACTGCATTCCTTCTCTTAATGTCATGTTTACAAAGCCCAAGTGTGTCAAAATTATGTTATTAGTTTTTGAAATCTCAGGTAAAATAAGAAAAATAATGCAATAAAGGAAAGCTATTAGAATTAATTTTAGGCTTGCAAAAGACCTTGGAAATTTTCCCCCAAATGCATTCATTTATTTAGATAATGATTATTTATTGAACGCCTATTATGTGCTAGACATCATGCCACATTCTAGGGATATAATATAACCAAGATATAGAAATTTCCTGCCCCCAATAAGCTGGGTTCAGTGTGAGATACAGAAAAAAAAAAAGAAAAAAGTCATATGGTGTGATGACAAATGAGACAGAATGTGCTGTAGAATCACATAGGGAGATCACCTAATTTAGCTTTCTGGGGTTGGTGGCCAGCTGGGGGAGGATGCGATAGAGAGGGTTTCTTGGATACATTTAAACTGTGACCTAAAGGATTATGGACAGTTAGCTTAGTGCTAGAGGAATAAGCTGGGATTTGTCTTACAGGTTTTAAATAGTTATAGAAATAGAGAAGCATTTCAATTTTGTATTGACCTTGTTGTAAATGGAAAATAGATTATCAGAAGGCAAAACTGGGGACAAAACATCAGGAGATTAAAAGAAAAGTATATGAGAAAGATGATGTTCTACATGAGGAAAATGGTACCAAAAAAAAAAAAAAAGACATGAAAAAATTCTGTGAAACACTTTGAAAGTAGTCATCAAGACTTTGTAAATCTTTGCAAGTAAAGAAAGGCAGAGAATGAGTAAAAAGGAAAACATTCAGGTTGAGAGTTTAACATACTAGGCAATTGCAGTTAGGTAGATTGTGGAAGCTTCCACCAAGCTAAAGAAAGAAAAGCCAAAGAGACGGGAAAATTTGATATGCTTGAGACTTCTATGTAAAAATACTTGGTAATATTTGGAGGTAGAGGTTGGTAGCTCAAGATATACATCTGGGCTAAGGCTATGGATCAGCATATAGATGAATATTGTAACTACGAAGGTGAAGGAGATTTCCCAGGTATAAAAAAAGAGGAGCATCCAGGATAGAATTCTGAAGTTGAATAAATATTAAAGGACAGGGCCAGCAAAGGTGATCTAATTTTCTATGTAGAAGGGCAATTGAAGTCAACAAGAGTCACGAGTAGAGGGTGTTTCAAGAAGGAAATTAATGAGGGGCACCTGGGTGGCTCAGTCGGTTAAGCCTCTGCCTTCAGCTCAGGTCATGATCCCAGAGTTCTGGGATCAAGTCCTGCGTCGGGCCTCTGCTCAACAGGGAGTCTGCTTCTCACTCTGCCTCCACCCTTCCCCCCTGCTCATGCTCTCTCTCTCTCTCTCTCTCGCAAATAAATAAATAAAATCTTAAAAATAAAAGAAGGAAATTAATGAAATCAAATAAAATGACAACTAACATGGATCGACTAGATTTATCAACGAGGGCTCTTGGGAATGTTGGAAAGGTTGGTTTTATTGCCGTGATGGGAACTGGATTCAGTCTGCAGTGAAGTGAGACATGTTTTCATTCCCCCTCTTTGTAAATGACTATTAAAAAGATCATAAAGTTCTTTCCCAAATGATAGCTGATGTGAAAAGGAATCAAGCATCAGATAAAAGAACAGATTGGCTAGTATTTAAGGCACCTTCCTGCCTGGAGATATTATTTTCCAATCTGAAAAAATTTCCTTCCCTCAGAAGCGCCATCAGATGGGTATGACCCAATATTCTTCAATGACATTCCCCGGCTTATTCCTTGATAAAAAAGTATTTGTGTATTAATATATTTTATATATATATAGATCCTATATATATGTTACGTATTATGTATATCATATGTAAATGTGTAATTATTAAAATATGTATTATTAAAATGTATATTGTAGCAAATATTTTCTTACTTTCTCATTATAGTTCTCTACTTTTTCTTCATCATTCAAACTTAAGTATTGTTTCTAATTTACATGATTTGGATTTTTGTTCCTCCTCTTGTTTAGTCAGCTTTTATTTTTCTAGCTCATATAAAATAATATTTTTATTATTTATTTTATTTTTATTTTCCTGTTGGTAGTCTTCCCTCTTCTCATTTATTTTTATTTCCTTCTAAATTAAGTTCTTAGAATTATGTTGATTTGCAAAAGAAGTAATAAGAAAAATAAAGAAGTATTACTGTAGGAGTGACTAATAGCTCTTGTGTTTTACGAGAAAGAAAAAATACTCCTCATGGTAAATGTGGCTCATTTAGCATATTGCCAGATTCAAAACATTTGAGTTAGTTTGAGTGTATAAACATGTTTCATATGATACATCTCTTCTCTTTAAGAAGTACGTAAGTTTTTAAATATCTAAAACTATTTTGATATGCCCCTTCTCAATATAAACACCTAATTCCTTGGAACTTCAAACAAGTTAATTTGATTCATTTAAATCAAAAAAGTATTTGTTGTTTTGCTGGCATGATATTAGGTGTTAGGTTTGAACATATAAAAGGCATGGTCCTTTGCTCTGGGAAAAAATTACCATCTGTGAGATATCTATATCCATATCGATAGAAATCTCCAAGAGTCTGCAAAGATATTTAGGTCATAGGTGAACCTGATTATGACTAATAATTAAAATTCCTTCCACTGGAGATCAGCAAGAATCACATAACAAGACGAGGGGGAAGAAAAGCAGCCATAGATATGTAGCTAAGAGCCTTGCATATCATAAGTGGTCGATAAGTAATTGTTGAATGGTTTTGAGCACGAGTAAATGCAAGGGAGAAATCAAAGAGATCTGATGACAACACCTTTGGAGAAGAGCCAGGAACAAGCCTTCTAGGCTATGATAAAGAGATTGAATTTTTTCCTGAGAGTGATGGAAGCCATTGGATCAATACATGTAGAAGAAAAATCAAATAGTAGATTTGATGACAGAGAAAAGAGGAATCTTAATGTTGTCTGTACTGGATCCATCACTAAATCCACGGACCACTATGCTAGATTGTTGTAGTTTATTGGTTTGTTGCCACCAAAACATGCAGCACAAATGATATAGAACATGTTATAAGAAGGATTTACAATTTGTCACATATTTATTATGGAAATGAAAAAAGGAATGTTGGGTTAATAAGGAAGCTTTTGCTTTAACATAAGAACTATGAATACTAGAGTAAATATGCTAGAAATATTTCTAAACAGTAGACTATTCATCAGGCCACATACATGTTAAATGCCCGAGGGATATTAATTTAATTCTAACTGCTTCAAATGCAAGGAATTTGTTTTTAGAGGCACCTGGGTGGCTCTGTCGGGTAAGTGTCTTACTTTTGATTTCAGCTCAGTTCATGATCTCAGGGCCCTGGGTCGGGCTCCACACTCAGTGTGGAGTCTGTTTGGGATTCTCTCTCTCCCTCTCTCTCTGCCCCTCCTCCCACTCATACTCTAAATAAATAAATAAATAAATAAATAAAATCTTTAAAAAATAAAAAAGCAGTGAATCTTCTTAAAGGAAATATGTAATGTATAGTGTTTTAATCCAAGTTTTGAAAAGGAGAGCAGGAAAATTACCAAAACGGAGAAGACAGTTTCTACAGGTGTATCTTTTTAAAAGAATAATTCAGAAGTGATATTTTATTATTATTAATTGCTAATATGTATTGAGTGTTCAGGGTATGCTAGGTACTATAGTAAGCATGTTGCTTGTATTTTTTCCCTTAAGGATCACAACACCCTAAGAAGCTTAGAGAAGTCAAGTGTCTTGGCTAAGTTCACAAGGCCAGTATATGCCAGCCCAGGCTTGAACCTGAGCCTGTCTGACTCTGCAGACCATGCTGTCAACCCCCAGGTCTCCTGCTTTCCTCATTAATCTGTCCTTACCACCTTTCCTCTCCACCTGACCTCTCAGCATGGAAATTCGTTTAGCCAGTGTTTTAAGTTATATAGAGATGGGTATTTATTAAAAGCTCATAAGCTAAATAAAAACGCATCTTAATCAGGCTTGGACTACAAAATAAATGACTAATAGTGCTACACATGCTAAAACAAACTTGACCTTAAATATAGACATTTAGGTTAAATTATAGTTTGCTGGATAAATGCTCCATGTATGGTATAGGTAAATGCTAGAGAAAAATCAGAGGTGTGTCAATTTAATTTACTACAGAATATTATTTTGACAGGAAAGTCAACCAAACTACAGTGACATCAAACAAAAGTATTGTTCACTCACAGACCTTGTGTTTATCTGTGAATAGGCTTCCGTAGCTTGGAAACAGAAAAATAGCTTCTCTCCAAATGTATATCTTCATCTATGTATTTCTGGTCTAATCATGGGTCCATTCAACATTTCCCCAAATCCTTTAATCTTCAATGCAACAACATTTAGCATCCATGGCAAACAGCATAATATCTAAAGATGGATCACATTTTCCTTTCCTCTGTGTTCATACTTACTTCCCATAAAGGCTTCTCAAATTGAATATGCGTTTTCCTTTATACCCTTTTATCTCAGAATCTGATTCTAAATTCCTCTGTTGAGTGATTTTTAGGCTATTTTGAAACACCATAGCTTATTTTATATTTTATTTCACTTTCTTTATAGAGTATTACACACACACACACACACACACACACACACACACACACACACACACACAGTGTTTTATCTTTGAAAGAAAATTCCAAGTCTTCAGCATCAGTTTAGACTCAATATAAGACTAAACTTACTCATTCTTATAGTCACAAAATCCCTATAAACAGATTTTCAGTCTCTGTAACACTTTCAGTCAACATGATAAATCACATGAAAATTACTTAGGCACTCAATAAATCCTACAGAAACACACTAAAATAAAATTCCATAAATAGAAACCACTTCCAAACTTAAGTTAATGTCCTTAAGAAAATATTCAGGAACTATAGCAATGAAACTTGAAATGACATTAATTTCAATAAACCATATCTACTAGATTACATAAATTAAAAAGTTTTTCAATTATTTTAAAAATACCAAAAAACTTAACTACAAATCTCAAAGGAGGAACACATATAAAGACAACCTACATGAAATAGCCTAGTTAAAAATCTAATATCTAAAGAACATATCCCCTCAAAAACCACTCTAATGACTTACATAAATATAAGCAGTCCAGGAAAAAATACTTCCCTGGAGACTGTTTCTACATATCATATAAGGTAGATAGATGAAGTTACTTAAATATTTAGAGAAGACAGTACTACCAAATGTCTGCAGTACTTTGTCAATATCTGCCATCACATTTTGCAATTCTTCCTAAATTATATGAGCAATGACTTCAATAGTCGATTATATTTTATATATGCAGACAGTATTCAGAATGTTACTGAAATCATCCGAAGAAGCAACTGTGCTGAAGCCTCATAGTTAAGCAAGAAGACCTGATCAGACTGGTCACATGAAATATTTAATTGTTTCATGACCTACTCACTCTGCTTCAGTATATGGTGACAGAATGATCTGCTTGGCCAGTGCAAAGCAAGAGAACTGGTATAGTTGCCTCAGTTGTTTGGCATAGGTAGACAGCACTGTACTCCTTATGCCCTAGTTCATGTATGACTTAAAAGCAATCATATACTGTTGGTGGAGTCAAATAGACTTGGAAAAAACAAATAAACATCTGCAGAAAGTACTTAATGACTAGTGCATAATAAATATCTATTTAATATTAGGAGATTATATTAATATAAATAACATTACCATACGTGTAAACATTCTATATGAACAGCACTGGGCGGGTGTGGAAAAAACAGGTAAAGAAAAATATGTGAAATAGTAGTGGGGATTAAGAGGGGGCATGTATATATGTGTGACTATAAAAAGAAAGCATCATGGGCGCCTGGGTGGCTCAGTCGGTTAAGCGGCTGCCTTGGCTCACGTCATGATCCTGGAGTCCCGGGGTCGAGTCCCGCATCGGGCTCCCTGCTTGGCGGGGAGTCTGCTTCGCCCTCTGACCCTCCCCCCTCTCATGTGCGCGCGCGCTCTCTCTCTCTCTCTCATTCTCAGTCTCTCAAAATAAATAAGTAAATCTTTAAAAAAAATAAATAAAATAAAAAGAAGGCATCAGTACTTCTAAAAGTAAGAACTGCGTTGAGAGCTCTTAAATTCTGTAAGTGCAGGAAACAAATGTAATAAAATAGAACATAGTAAGATACTTAGTATTTCTATATATTATCTTTTGACTTCATTCTTTGGGGGACAACATTTTCTACATTTTTTTTAAAAGGTAAAGGTCTATTTTCATTATTTAGACAAGGGAATATTTAGAAATATTCCAGTAGGTGGCACCATAGCTCCAAAAATCTGTAAATCATAGAGCAAGTGCTATTTTCCATTATAATCCTTTTGTGAATCACCAGGAGAATTGACTAAGTACATTAAACAGATGAAAATGTAGATAACAGAGCACTTGATCTTCAAAGCTATGTTATTCTAACAGATGCATTGTTACTGAATTTACCTTTCCCAATATGTTTCCTTTAGGACTCAAAATGTTTAAGTGATCACAAATCAAAGTTACCTTGAAGTCACACCCCCAAGAAATTTCAGTAAAAACTGGGAATCAGTTGAGTGAAAATGACATTTCAAAGGACGTACTTGGGCTTTAAATACCACCCGTTACCATCACCGTTACCCCCACCCCCAACCCCCAAAAAGAAATGGAATGTCATTTCCAAAGGGATTTAAACATGTCTAGTTTGGCAAATCTAAGAAAAGTACAAGGACAGAAGGGTGAAACAGAATAGATGAAATACATACTTATTCTCAGCATCTGCCCTAAAATGAACGGTGGCATGTTTTGAAGGCTGAGAATGCATATCTGACCTCTATAAATATAAAGGTCCTACAAAAGTGAAATAAGCACATCAAGACAAAAAAAAAATAAGGGTCCACTGGTTTTCCTTGTTTAGTAAGGCATGATAATAATAAAGCACATAAATAAAAATAAAAGGATTCTACTTTTACTTACTCTGTAAACCTGGTATGTGGTCCACAGACAGCAAATCCCACAAATCCCACCAAATTATTAAGTATCTATGGAGTAAGCGCTCTGTGCACAGGACAAACCAGGTTTTATCTGGATTTCAGGGAAACATAGGAAATAGTCTTTCCTTCATTAACTTATCAGTAAATACAATAATGACAGCAGCAGTTTATTGAAACGTTATTATGTATCAGACATTATGCTAACAGCTTTGCATGTTTTTGCATTTAGTCATTCAAGCAAGCCAAGTATTTTTCCTATTTTATAGGGAATGAAACTGAGACTCGGAGTTTAGTAAACTGCTCACAGCCACATACCTGGGAAGTGTTAGATTTGAAGGAGTGTCTGTCTCATCATAATTTTCCCCTTCTTTACTCAGACTTTATGTTAAAACATTGGTTGTGTTGTTATTATGCCTGGAATCTCATGAATAAAACAGCTACTGATTACCACCAGAAAATAATTTCAGAGATTTCTAGTCGTATGGAAACATAGGATGTTAATGTCTATTGACATAGTTCATTTGATAGATAAGGAAACTAAAACTGGGTGAGCTTCAATGCCTTTCTGATTTCATGCAATTTAGTAAGACCCACGATTTCCAAGCTCCACAAATTACCACAGAACTTCAACATACTTTAAGTACAAATGGACATTCAAGAAACACTAGATCAAAGCCTCTAAAAAGAAAGACATAGACCAAGATAAACAGAAGAGAGACTTGGGAGAAATAGAGACAATGCAAGGAGCGGACGAAACGCTGAAACCAACTGTAATTCATATTCTCAGAAACGAGACAACATGGCGTCCATGAACAAAGAGCAAAAAAGCAACATTTCAATATTAAGAAAGGAAGCCAATAGATACTTGATAAAATATTTGAAAAAGAAAAAAAGAAACAGCAGTTCAATAGAAAGCACCATTTAAAATGCCAAAATATCTCAAAGTGTTTATGTTTGCTTCTCTAAAGCAGGAATTGAAGATGGGAAGCAGGAGGGGACAAAGGACCGATCTTATTTACTATAAACCTAATAGTACTATTCAAACTTTCAAACTACACACATACACACACACACACTTGAATAAAAATACAAATAAAGTAATCAGTATGTAAAATGGAGTTGAGGGTAAAGAGGGCAAAAGCATAAGGCCTGGGGTAGAATAAAATCAAGGAATTCATTATTGTTAAATATAGCAATCATATCTAGCTGTCTCCTAAAGAATTTTTATGTGAAAGATCACAGCTATTCTTGTTCGATTGTGAGTACATATGAGTATGCAAACACACTCATCTCTAAAACCAGAGATGCATTTATATGTCTTTCATATTTGGCTTAAAACATCATATTATCAATTTCAGCCATGTTGATGAAACAAATCATAACAAAAAATTAATAAATGCAAGATGACCATCTATAAAAGATTGGTTACCTTTCCTGAATTTTTATCTTAAAATATTTATCTCTAAGTCATGGGGAAAGAAAAAAAAAAAAAACTAGATGCTCCCTTCCTGTGTAATGATGGTCAGCCTGAGGTCTTTGATTTAGATTCACAAGTCTTAAAAAGTCCTGCAGTCAAGTTTTTTCAGAAGTATTTCATGCTACATGTCCCTCAAAGACATTTATAACATGTTAATGTATCAAAGTCAAAGAGAAACTTATGTAGCTTTGTTTGACCCAGAAGTATTTGCAACCAACCCATTTTTTCCCATGGACATAGTATAGACACTGTCATGAAATAAGAGCACTGTGGACCCTCAGTGGAACACAGTTTATGATTCTGGTTTGTATTAGTTACATATAACTTTACATATATATAAAGAGAAAGAGAATGAATAAACAATATTATAATCCCGATAAATACAAAATTAGGATTTGTATTTGCACCAGATTAAAATTTTAGATTAAATCAGATTCAAAATTCAGGGCTCCACCTCTCTAGATTTTGATTCAGTAGATTTGAGGTATGATTTGTGCACTAGTAATTTCTTAAAGCTCTAATGGTGGTTATGGGGGAGGAACAAGGATTAAGAATGATTGGTAAAGATACTTCTCTTATGCATGTACAGTTAACCCTTGAACAACACAGGTTTGAACTGCCCGGGTCACTTACAGGCAGATTTTTTATAGTACAGTACTGTGAATGTATTTTCTTAACAGCATTTTCTTTTCTCTAGCTGACTTTATTGTAATAATACACTATGTAATACATATAAAGATATAAAGTATGTGCTAATAGACTGTTTTTGTTACCAGTAAGTCTTCCAATCAACAGTAGGCCAAAAGTTTTGGGAGAGCCAAAAGTTATACTTGGATTTTCAACTGTGCAGGGCAGTTGGCACCCTTCGTCCCCCTGTCATTCAAGGGTCAACTGTACTCTAAAAACATTTCCCATAATAGATTTATAGAGCATACCTCAGAGATATTGCAGGTTCAGCTCCGGACCACCACAATAAAGCAAATAGCACAATAAGAGAGTCAAATGAATTTTTTGGTTTCCCAGTGCTTATGTTATGTTTACACTATGCTGTAGTTTATTAAGTGTACAATACCGTATGGCTAAAAAAAGTACATACTTTAATTTAAAAATACTTTTATTCCTAAAAAATTCTAATCGCTATCGGGCTTTCAGCAAATCATAGGCACTGATCACAGATCACCATAACAAATATAATAATAATGAAAAAGTTTGAAATGTTGCAAAAATTACCAAAGTGTGACACAGAGACACAAATTGAGCAAATGCTATTAGAAAAACGATGCTGATAGACTTGCTGGAAGCAAGATTGTCACAAATCTCTCATTTGTAAAAAAAAAAACCTGGTGTCTGAGAAGCACAGTGAGCCAAAGTGCAATAAAATGAAGGATGCCTGTATTCTCACATTAAATGTCTTTGTTTCTTAGGAAAACATCTGTTTTTATTTATCTAAATCCAGGGATAAGTACTTAATTTATAAAATATGTCTCAGATAGCAAAAACTTTCTAATTATATTAATCCCTTAGTAAGTGTATGTTTTTGTAGTGGTTGGCTTTTCTTAGGATAGAATAAAATTATAGTCAAAGAAATACAAAGAATCACGAAAGGGTGTTTGTACAAGTGGTGAAATTGTTTTGTTAGTGTCCTTAGTAGCATTCATAATAGTTACTGTTTAATAATCAGCTACTATGTAGATGGCACTACGCTAAATAATTTTACATATTATTTCATGTAATCTTTACAGAAACCTTACAATGTAGACAGCATTATCTTCTTTTTCAGATGAAGCCTCAAAAAATAAATTTGTGCAAGGCTAAAGAGTTTGATTTTAAATGCACATCTGCTTGACACTAAAAGCTTTGTGCTTATTCAACTATACTCTGCTCTAAGGGAAAACTATGTATGCTAAATCCAGTAGTTGTGTGAAAGCCCTAGCAGAGACCCAAACATGAGTAAAACATCGTGGATGAACCATTAAAATGGGATTCAGTGTTAAGTCACACATTAAAATGTATTTTTAAGAAGTGCAAATTGTTGAATTATGACTAAAAAAGAGTAAGAAAAAACATTTCTTCAGGAAAAAAAAGTGGGGGGAGGGTGTGAACAGGCTGTGACAAAGTGAAACCAAGGTAAGGACTTATCCTTCAGTATTTTTACCCAAATCCTCAAGGAAGGAAAAATAAAACATGCTTGAAATGGTTTACTCTTACCATGTCTGTGCTTTAAAACAAAACAAAATAACACAAAAATCTTGTGCTGATGAAATCTATACCTTGTAGGGGCGCCTGGGTGGCATAGTTGGTTAAGCCTCCGACTCTTGGTTTTGGCTCAGGTCATGATCTCAGGGTGGTGGGATCCAGCCTGCCTGCCTGGAGTCTGCTTGGGAGTCTCTCTCGTTGTCTCCCTCTGCCCCTCCCCCTGCACTCTCTCTCTCTCAAATAAATAAATAAATTTTTAAAAAATGCTCTTTAAAAAAAGAAAGAACCTATCTCTTGTAGAAGAAGTGCAGGAGTGAATGGGTAGGTGAGGCACCGTGTGGGGCAGGAAGCCAGCGAGGAGTGGGGAGCGCAGTGCATTTACTCTAGTTCTGGAGTCAGTGACTTATAGCATCACCCACAAACTTTTTAAATGAACAAGGACTGAACTTTAAATGAGAATCAATTTTTTTTTTTTTTGGTGAACTAAATACAAGATAATAAATAAATAGAAAATAAATGCTAGGTTTGAGGGAGTCTGCCTACCAAACTCGCTCTTATCTCACAAACAGAATCACACATCTGCGGAAGCGGCACAAAAGCCTTCTCTCCTGAAGGGAAGGGTAATAAAAGCAAAGGGTGATAAATGCACCACTAACTTCTCATTTCCCCTTAATGAAAACTCTGAACAGAAACCTTTGATTTACTTTCAGAATCATTAAAGGAATCCCAGGCTTAACGGGAAAAGCTACACTTTCAAATAGCAAAGGTTTTCAGTATATTGTTCTCACAAGTGTGCTGTTTGCACAGCTAAAAGCTAACAACAGTGTCTTTACTGCTCTTGTGGTTTCTTCTCTTCGGTGTACTTCTGTTTTTCTGATTCTAAGTCTTTATAGGAAAGGAAGAGGTGCAGCTCCTGCGGTTAAGCACACAAGCAGTCCAAATGGTGAAACGGGTTGCCATGGCACCGGCATAATCAGCTCTATCTCAGGGTTAAACCACAACTTCTGCAGTATGTTGAAACTGTCTGATATACATTTAACTGCTACAAAAAAAAAAAAAGGAAAAGACAGAAAGACAAGAAGAAGGAAAGAAGAAAGAAATGCAAGAAAGAAAGAAAAAGAAAGGAAAGAAAGAAAGAAAGAGAAAGAAAGAAAAAAAGAAAGAAAGAAAGAAAGAAAGAAAGAAAGAAAGAAAGAAAGAAAGAAAGAAAGAAAGAAAGAAAGATGGAAGGAAGGAAGGAAGGAAGGAAGGAAGGAAGAAAGAAAGAAAGAAAGAAAGAGAAAGAAAGAAAGAAAGAGAAAGGGAAAGAAAGAAAGAAAAGAAGGAAGGAAGGAAGAAAGGAAGGAAGAAAGAAAGAAAAAGAAAGAAAACTGAATTTCAGGTTGATTTGTTTTTGTTTCACTGAAAAGGTATTTCAAAGATAAGTTTGATTATTATGGTGGTGATTTGTTTCACTGAGAAAGAACTTAATTTCAAAAACATTTGGCAAATGATATTTTAATGAGAAAAAAAGTTAGATCCAATCTTATCTTTCATAACATAAGAAGTCACCATCTCTTTGGCACCAATTAAATTTGATTAATTAGTCACCTAATGAAACTTGAAGAAAATAGATAACAAAAAACACAAACATGCTTATTTGTAAATAAATTTCATGTTCCTTTTACTTCAAGATGATGAAATGACCAAACAGAGACAAGGCAAGGATATTTCCTATGCGTGCAGAATCCTTCATCATCACATACAAGCATTGCTCTACCACTAGGACATTCTGTGTCACACTCTTTGCAGGCAAATGTAAATGAGTTAAGTGACTTCCTTGATATCACACTTGAAGTCTCATGAAAGGTAATGCCAGAAAACACAGAAATGTATAGGAGCATTTTGCTGCCTTGCCACAGTACCTGGCATGTTTCAGCCCTGGCTGGTAACAATTTTCCAAGCTGAGTACTTCTACCAATCTACCAATCATATTTTGACTAAAAACAATTGTTTCATGATAGAGAAAATATTTAAATAATGTATTAACATCCATTAATCATATATCCTGGAAAAGGTCATGAGACAATTTTTTATTTAGCTTCTTTGGAAAAATTTATATTGGATCAGTTTTTCATGCCCTTTTGATGTCGGATAATTTGTCCTCTATCCTGAGTAAAAAAGAAACAATTTTTGAATACTTCCTATTCTTATAATATCTTTACAAGCTAAGTATTATTACTCTTGTTTTACAAATGAGGAAATGAAGACATTGACAGTTTAAATAAATTGTTCCAAAAGAGAGCAAGTAACAATGGAAAAGCTCAATCCCAGGTCCACAAGATGCCAAAGCTCCTGCATTTTCTACTAACCACATAGTGCCACATGTGGAAGGACAGGATCCAGAGCATTCATTTCATATCATTCTTTTGAACTTCAGTGCCTAATCGTTGAATATCTAACACCCAGGGTCTGTGCTTCCTTTCTCTTTCCACTGCTTTTACCCTAGGCCAAGTACTGGTCATGTTCTATTTCACTGACTTTTTTTTTTTTTTTTTTTAGTGAACTCTGTGTCCAATGTGGGGCTCGAACTCACCACCAGAGATCAAAAGTTGCATGCTTCACTGACTGAGCCAGCCAGGTGCCCCTATTTCACTGACTTTTAGACTGTTTCTAAACTGCGACTTCCTCCCTCCCTTCCCCATGCATGCTAGAGATTGCCACATCAGGCTGCTTTTTTAATGTACTGATATGTTTCCTGTTAAAATATTTTAGGAGGAAATTCCAAAATCTTTACTATTATCATGGAGTTACTATCACTCCATCTCCAACCTGCCTTTCCAATGGCGTTATCAATATGCTTAAATAAAATCACTTTTTTCATTCCCAATTCAGTTCAAAGGCAATTTCTTGTAACCCAGCAAGGTTTCAGCACATGTCTTCTCTCTCCCTTTCAGTTTAACATGATCCTAACCAGGAATATCTTGCCTTCTTTTAATGACCTTTAATCATAGCCATTTTCAGGATGTGGTTCAAATCCCAACTTCATGACCATTTTCCTGGTCTCTTCAGGCCACCGACTTCTCCTAATGTTTAAAGCAATAATCACGTGTACTAATCATAGGAATGCATATCAGACATTGACTTAGGTGATTAGCTATCTTTTTACATGAAGTGTTCCAGTTAAGATCATAGACTTTGGAAACAGCACACAAGAGTTTGGATCTCTCTGTTGCAACTCTCTAGTTACGTGGCCTTGGGAAAAATGACTTACTGTCTTTGAACATCTGTTCCTCATCAGTTAATCTATAATATCTACTCATAAGGTTGTTATGACTATTAAATAAGACAGAACAATATGAAGTATCTAGTAAGTAAGTAAGCACTGAGCACCTCCTCACTTGGAACTCAATAACTCGTACTAATCATTGTTATTCATCATCATGATTACCACCTTTAGGCATTTGACTTATTAACTCTATTTGTGTTTCTTAAGGGCACTGGTGAAATCGGCATCCCTTATATCCTAATAAATATTCTTGGTTTTAATCTTAATATTGTTTGGGCCTATGGTCCCATGTTAACAAAACTTTGAGCAATATAATTTTGAAACTCATTGTAAGATGTGTAATTTCTCCTTTCATAAGATGGTATTGCATTTCCTCTTGACATTTTCATATGTTCTCAAATTTTCATATATATCTATATTTATGTCATGCAAGGAAGAACAAAATGCTAAACTGTACCCAGAAAGGGCCTGGCTTTGCATTGTACTCAAACTGACTTGGGTTTGAAACCTAGCCCAGCCAATTAGGGCCTTGCGTGGGTTAAACAATGCTTGTGAGCTTCATTCTCCTTGTATGTAGAGATAGGCTCATCATACCTAGTGGATATATAGGTTGATATGAGGATTAGATGGAGTAATATTTGCAGAGGGCTTTACAAAATGGATAGCAGGCATACAGGTGGTGTTAAACAAATGTTCATTGCAGTTAGTACCTGTCCATCTCTCTGCCCTTTCCACTTGTTGTCCATCAGTGGATAATTTTCAAATAAGATTCAGCAATCCAGTAATAGTTAAAGCTATTTTAAGAACCTATCAGGGCTGAGCCATCTATTTGTATAACTGGCACACAAAATCTCATTTTCTTTTTAATATGAGTTGGGCAAGAATCTCTATGTGGCTATTGTCTCGAATTCTAGATTTGGCATAATTTTTCTATGATTTTGCAGTTTTTGCTCAGCGAGGAATAAAAGAGAGTTACATTATCAGATTATAGTATTTAGTATGTCCCTTAGCTTGAATGTGATTATCACATCCGATGCTGTATTTTATATTTCTTTTGCACTCTCCCTCATCCTTTGGAGGGCTTCGAAGAAATTTTATCAAATTCAAGTCTTATGAGTCACAGTAAAGATCCCAACCCTCAAAAACACGTGATTTTCCAATGACCTATCATCTCTGATTCTATCTTCATGCAAGTAATGGAAATGGCTGCATCGCACAGGTTCTGAATCCAGGGTTCCCCTCACAAAGGTGCTCAGACAATGCTTGTGCCTTGCAGTCTCGAGGGCCAGCTTTCTGGCAACCATCCCCAAAACTACTTCAGAACCCTTTCACTGACTGATAGAGATCTACCATCTGTTTCTTAAGTTTGACATCTCTACACAAAAAGTTTTTCACAGCTGTGTGGAAATGGATGTGGCCCGCTTTCAGCTTTGTATTTAGTTTACTTTTCCTCCTTCTTGATTGGCTGAAGCACTCCCAAAAGTCAAAAGAACACCTTAGGCTTATGTTATGCCTATGCTAAAATAGTCGCCATTTTAAAACCTCAAGACATGCCTCCTGTAGGCTTGGGTCCTCACAGTGTCCAGTGTTAACCTGGGCTTCATACAGCACATCAGTACCCTGTCTGGTTTGACTGAATTAAGTTATTTAAAAGCAGCCACAACAATTACAAGTCCTTCAGCCACATTTGGAGATCTCTGTGGACATGCAATGGTCTGAATAAAATGACCTATGACTGGTCTATTTCTCATTTCAACCATTTATTTTACTTATTTTTATCCTTCAGGTGAAATTTTAAATCTTATATAGCACCCGCAGCCTCAATTTGAAGAATAGTCTTTGATTTTGAGGCAGGAATAGTATGCTGGTCATTGGCACAATTCTAGAATAATGCTTCTAATATTCTCTAGTTATCGTTTTAAATGAAATCAACAGTTAAAATAAAAATTACCCCACTCATTTCAGTTCCAGGAATGTAGCCCCTGGTCAGGTGAAGCTAAACATGAAGGAAAGAGATGCCTGCCTCCCTTTCATAGTAATAAATCCTCCCAAGAGAAAAGGTCCCCAAATTTTGAATTTTCAATTCATTAGCATATTTTCATAACTTATACCTAATTTACAGAGATAGAAAAAATTTTTTAAAGAGTTTATTTATTTTATTTGATGGAGAGAGAGAGACAGCGAGAGAGGGAACACAAGCAGGGGCAATGGGAGAGGGAGAAGCAGGCTTCCTGGGGAATGGGGAGCCCAATTCAGGGCTTGATCCCAGGACCCTGGGATCATGACCTGAGCCTAAGGCAGACACTTAACAACTGAGCCACCCAGGCGCCCCTAGAAAAATATTTTTATGCCTGATATATGACAAGGGAAATCTGGTTCTTGACACAGCATGTCATTTCATGTCATAAAACAAAGAAGTTTAGACTGAAATAATTCTTTTTTGTTTTTTAAAGATTTTATTTATTTATTTATTTGACAGAGAGAGACACAGCGAGAGAAGGAACACAAGCAGGCGGAGTGGGAGAGGGAGAAACAGGCTTCCCGCGGAGCAAGGAGCCTGATGCGGGGTTCGATCCCAGGACCCTAGGATCATGACCTGAGCTGAAGGCAGATGCTTAATGACTGAGCCACCCAGGCGCCCCAGACTGAAATAATTCTTATGGGAAATCTTATAAAAAGTTCATAGATTTAGGAGTTTTTTTGCGTTATTTTGTCTCTTTATGATAACTTATTCCACTTGATCCTAATAAAGGGGGAGGTGGGGCTAAAATTAAGTAGGTTCTTATTTTTAATGGGATATTATCAATGGCATATACTTTTTAGAAGAATAAAAGCTAAATATTGATAATGAAATAAAGGTAAATTTGAGGCACATTTATTGAGAAAACTTTAGGATTTTTTAATAATAAATACTTTTTTCATAGTCTATCACTTATTTCAACAAAATTACATTTTCTTTAAAATTTAGATGTTTGTTTCTCAAAAAAATTAATTCCATGTCAATAACTATAATTAGGGGACGCCTGGGTGGTTCAGTCAGTTAAGCATCTGACTTAGTTTTGGCCTATGTCATGATCCCAGGGTCAGGAGATCAAGCCCTGCGTTGGGCTCCATGCTCACTGGGGAGTCGGTTTGAGATTCTTTCCCCTTCTTCTTCCTCCTCCTCTGCTCCTCCCCCTGCCTGCACTCTCACATGCAGTGCCCTCTCTCTCTCTTTCTCTCTCTCAAATAAATAAATAAATAAAATCTTTAAAAAAAACTACAATTATTATATTCAGAAAATGAATAGAACTGAGAAATATTCAGTTTTCCAAGGATGACTGCAAAATTTGTGAGAGTCTTTCTTTACTTGCAATGCTTGAAGTCAGGCCTTCAGATCAGAAATAGGTGAAATTCGTGTGCTCTATGATATTAATAACTTTTAAAAGGTTATGCAAACTAATGGTGGCAATGATCAGTCTCTGAAAGCGGAGCGTGAATTCTAGTAGAGTAGTTTTGCCATATACAGTATAACTAAATATTTTGGTAAGTTAAAAACAGACACTTGGATGCATGCATGGGAAGGAAGTCTAGAAGCACATGCATCCTTATATTAACATTAACTATTAAACACAATTAACTATTAAAATTATTATCCATCTAACTCACATACTTCTGTGTTTAAATTGTTAAAATGAACCTACTATACTTGTAAATAGAAAATTAATATTGGCTGTATGTGTCTAAGAGAAATTTATTTAAAACCATATTTAATCTCTATATTTTCTGCTAATAGGTCTTGATACAATGATTGAAAGAGAATAAAAAAGAAACGTAGATATTTTTTAGAAGGTAAGGATGAGGTTTAAATAATATGCTGACACATTTTTAATAAATCAGAACAGTTGCCCCATTGAGTATCTTGGAACACAGAGCAACATACTTTTAAGATGGAGCATATAAAATGGCAGAATTACGAAAATGAGAAAATACTTAAAATCACTTGGAGCTTCTCCCTGGTAGTTGAAATAGTGGCTGTAAAAATAATGACAATAGTTAATATTGAGCCCTCACTATGTGCTAATATTACACTGACATGTTTAAATAAGCCTCCCTTCATGTAGCATCATGCCTCTCTCTGCATATTCTTTGACTAGTATTGATAATTTCCCTCCCTTATTGTTTCTCCAGATATGTCTCAACCCAGTATCTCTTCAAGCTTACTATTTCTTTAATATATGTCCTGGGAGAGGCTAGGCAGTATGCTACAATTACCATGGACTAGAGGACCACATAAAGAGAGTGCATGGTCCCTTGGTCCAAGGTAACCTGGTAAAGGCTCTGCCTCTTACTACTGCTGGAGTAAAGTCCCAGAGTAAGCTTTGCCTTCTTATCTGAAAACTGGGTGGATAATACCTATCTTGCAGTGATGTAAAGATTAAAGATATGTAAAGCATGTCAGATCTATAGAAGGCATTCCAAGTAATAGACAGATGTTTTCATTACCAAGGATGCAAATTTGAAGTAGGAAATGACCAGCTGCAGAAAGGCTATAGCAAATTTCCATTGGAAGTCTCTGTAAGGAAATCTGAATTCACTAATATTTGTGGAAGGGAATCTGATGTATGCTCAAACTGCATGGTTTTCACAGAGGGGAAGTGAATGTAAAGTTGATGAGAAAAAACAGCTCTGCTAATGACAGAGCTGAAGAGGAAGACAAGAGGTAAGGGGTCACAGATCTCTGAGCTTCAGTGTCATTGTGCAAATCAAATAATAAACTGTTAGTGATAACATTGTACTCAGTCCTAAAAAATGTTTTAATAAAATTTTTCTTGAAAATTATTTATGATTAGCATTCATATTCAAGAAACAGCATCACCATTCAATTTGTATGTCAGACGAACCCAAATTCAAGGATGTTCTACAAAATATCTAACCGGTAACTCCTCAGAAGATTCAAGATCATGAAAAATAACGAAAGACTGTAAAACTGTCACAGTTCCAAGGAGATCAAAGAGATGGGAGGAAGAAATGCAAAGTGATGTTCTGGATTAGATACAATAGCATGAGAGTGACATTGGCGGAAAAGTGCTGAAATCTGAATGATTATTTCTTAGTTTTGACAGATGTTTTGTAAAATGTTAACATTGGAGAAAGCTAAGCAAAAAGTAAATGGGAGAGGCACCTGGGTGGCTCAGTCAGTTAAGCGTCTGCCTTCAGCTTAGATCATGATCCTGGGGTCCTGGGATCAAGCCCCACATAGGGCTCCCTGCCCAATGGAGGATCTACTTCCCCCTCTCCCTCTGCCCCTCCCCCTGCCCATTCTCTCTTTTTCACTCACTCTCTCTCTCTCTCAAATAAATAAAATCTTTTTAAAAATAAATGGGAACTTTCTGTGCAACTTTTCTGTAAATCTGAAATTATTCTTAAAGAATTTTTTTAAGACTTTATTTTATTTATTTGACAGAGAGAGAGAGAGCACAAGCAGGGGGGAGCAGCAGAGGGAGAGGGAGAAGCAGGTCCCCTGCTGAACAGGGAGCCTGATGCAGGACTCGATTCTAGGACCCTGGGATCATGATCTGAGCCCAAGGCATACCCTTAACTGACTGAGCCACCAGGCGCCCCTAAAGGTTATTTTAAAAAAATATTTCTACAGTTCAGAGAAAGATGAAACAACTTTTCTTTCATTTTTAAAGTGGATATTTTTGACATTGGGCACTTTCTTGCACATCTGATACAGGTTTGCAATCATGGCCCCAGTCATCATACAGTCATAATGTAGATGTTGTAAGTAACAGTCCTAAAAAGGTAATGTTATACATCATGCCATGTTTAAGGAATTAAAATGTTACAACTGAGAGATATACTAAGCCTACCTAACCACCTAGCTAATACATGAAACTGTTTTATAAAATCCCTACAGGGGGCAGGTGGGTAGGGGAATGGGTGAAAAGGCTAAAGGGCATTCAGAGGTACAAACTTCCAGTTATAAAATAAATAAGTCACAGAGATAAAAAGTACAGCAGAGGGAATAAAGTCAATAATATTGCAGTAACGTTGCTTGGTGACTGATGGTGACTACATCTATGGTGGTGAGCGCTGAGTGATGAATATAAGTGTTGAATCGGTATATTGTAACCTGAAACCAATATAACATTGTGTTATACAATATATTCTTCAATATAAGAAAAGGGGAAAAAATCCCTATTCCCTAATTGTGAGTTCATCCTTAAACGTCTTTATTGAAAATTCACTCACAACGTTTTACGGATGTCTATAGTATCTCATTATCTAAAACCGAAATGGCAATGAACATGAGATGTTTCTCCAGTGCACATCAAAAAGGACATGGTCATTAGGCCAAAAAGGCAGGGTCATTTCTACTGCACATAAAGAATACGCAATTGCAGGGAAAGAAAAGTCTTTGGTTTAAGAAGATAAATCTAGATGAAGTTGAAAGTGTTCAAATGCGATTATTTTTTTCAAAAAAATTTTGATTGCTACTTTGTGGTATACCAAATGACTACACAGAAGCTTACCAATTAATTAAAGAAGCTTGGTTTTAGCGTTTTTGCCCCCCATATGAATATAGGCTTTACCCATAGTATAAAAATCATTGAATTAAGACAATGTTTGGAAGGAAGTATATTGTTGTGGACATCTCGTGACTTCAATATTCTTAAATTTGAGTTTGATCTGTAAAAAGTACCAGCAAGTTAAAAAGAATTATAAATCAAAAGGTTTATTCTACTATCTTCCTGGGGATTTTTTTTTTTTTTTACTCTGAGAGTATATTATTCTGTAGTCTTTCATTATATCTTGTTTATTTTCCCAAAAGATGGTTTTCCTTAATATTACTGGAGGAGTGATAAAACTGAACTCTTTCATTTTTGTGAATAACGAATTGAGGATATGGAAGGGGGGTTTTGCCTCTGTCATGGAAACAATCAAAAACAAGGTCTTTTCATTTATTTAAAGTAAACACTTGATTCACTCAATATTTTCAAGTCCCTATTATGTGTAAGACACCACGTTTGGTGCTATGGACACACAGTCTGACCTCAGCCACCTTACAGCCTAATAGAAACAACGGGTTATGTAGACACAGTCATAATTACAACTGTTGTGTACATGGCACTTACTTCGTATCAAACACTATACCAGGTTACCTATAATATCCGTAAATATGTACCATATCTATAAGCTTCCTCAGTCGTTGTAAGCATATGAGGTACAAATAATTACCATCCTGATTTAAGAGACGAGGAAAGCCAATAAGGCACATCAAATAACTTGTCCAAGATCATTTGGCTTGTGAGTGGCAGAGATAGGCTCAAAGTCAATCCTTTCAACCACCTGGCTATAACCACATTTGCAACGTGCTAAGTACTCTGGTGGAGATAAGCACAGCATGCTATGGAAGCAGAGAGAGAAAGAGTGCCTAATCCATCCTTGGGGTGACAATGGAAGACTCCCTGAAAAGAAAAAAAGGAATGTCTAAGTTGAAAAGGAATTAGGCAGGAAGGGAAGATGGTCCTTCAGAGGAGAACAGTATGGTCCAGAGCTGAGAACCTAGTACGTTTCAGAAAGTGAAAGTTCTTTATGGCTAGAAAACAAGATGTAAGGGGCAAAAGGGGCTAGAAATGGTTCTGGAAGGGACCGCGATGCTGCTGATGAAGGCATCCTAATATATACTAAGAAGTTTGAACATTATCTCCAGGTAACAGGAATTACTGCAGAGCTTGAAGCAGGGAGCAATCCCACTCCTGGTTTGCAGAGTCGAAGTTAGGCATGCAAGATGAAGATATGGGTTAGAAGCCTGTAAAATGTTTTCAAAATGCTGTTAACATACTATCAGCCACAACTAAGAGGGGGGAAAAAAAGGACACCTTAAACAGAATACACACCAAGGAGTTTATTACTTCCCCAAAAAGGATTAATTCCGTGGCTCAATAATGGTACCAGAGTCCAGATTTCTTCCATGTTTTTTTCTGTGACATTCACAGGGTATGGTCCTCACTGCCCTGAAGGTGTCAAAATGACAAGGTGTCACATTTTCATAAAATAACAGCCAGAGACAGGAAAGGGGCCTTGGCTTCCTTTTGCTTCCTTTTAAGATTAAGGATAATTTCTCCCAGCCCCCTTTGTGTTTTACTACTCTAAATTGCATCACTGTCAAAGAGAATGTAGTCACCATGATTCACGTTGACCAATCAAGACCTAAGTTTAGGTCACATGGAAAGAGCAAGCTCGAATTGAACTTCAAGTCACAGAAGAAGGCATAAAGAGTGAAATAATTAAATAAATACAAAATTAAGTTATTAAAAAAACATGAAGTTTCCATTAGCTAGAAAACACAGAGGTGTGGGGGATAACAATCTCAGAGGCTACTTTAGGAAGCAAAGTGATCTGGATCAAGGCACAAAATTCACTGATATAGGGAAAATGAGAGCAAAGCAGGTTAATGGAAGAAGATTTTGAGTTCAGTTTTGGTAACGTCATGTTCGATATGCTAATGGGCTACCAGCTAAAGATGCCTAGCACACCGTTGGACAAATGAGCCTTTAGTACAGAAGAGACAGCAAAGCTAGAGATGTCGATGTGGAAGTTACCACTTAATAGAAGACAAATGAAGCAATGGGAGTGAGTGTTATCAACCAGAAATTTACCAACACCAATGTTTAAGGAGCTATCCCAGAAAGAGGTGTCAGAGGCCTGAGATAAGTAAGAAAGTCCAGAAAAAGTGGTGTTAAGTTTTGGGGAAACCAGGAGAGGAAAGAGTTTCAAAAAGAAGGAAATTGTCAATAATGTCCAATGTGTCTCAGAAGTGAAGTAAAGTAAATGCTTAAGTTTGGTCCATTGGATTTAACTTTTTAGAATCTGGGGGCAGGGAGGGTGTATGCATGCATGTAGTTTTAGTAGCATGCTGGGAAAAAAAGCCAGAAAGCTGGTAGGCGGATAAGTGAATGGGAAGTGGGAGAGTGTAGACTGTGAGGCTGGGGGAAAAAAACAAACAATTTTAAGAAGTCCGTGAATGAGGGGAGTCTGGCTGGCTCAGTTGGTAGAGCATGGGATCTCAGGACCATGATTCAAACCCCACGGTTAGGTGTGGAGCCTACTCTAAAAACAAACAAACAAACAAACAAACAAAAAAACATTAAAAGTCTGTGAAGGAGAAGAAACAGCTAGAGAAGAGTAATTAAATAGACACTTAGAGTGAAGAGAAGAAATTATTTATTTGTTAATTGTACTCATTGTCATTCTCTCAAAACTGTGTTTTGATGATTATATTTATAAATGGTTTTGGAGCCTATGGAAGTAAAGCTTTAGATTTAACAAATGTAATGTAAAATTAAAACACATTAAAAAAAACTTTAAGGAAATCCCCTAATGTTTTTACTATACAATAAATCCATTAGGGAATTTCTTTAAAGTTTTTTTTTGAGTCTTTGTTTTAATTTTAAGTATTGAATGTGTCCAAAATTATCCTGCATCCTGTTTTCTACGTAGTCCTTCAGTAGTGTTTCTTTTTATTGTCAATTTTTAAATCCCAAACTGATCAGGTTTCATATTTAGGGATTTTTATACCTAGTAGTGTCGGATAAGAAAAATAAATTATTATAAAAATGTTGTCATGGAGATTTTGTCTTCCAGTGTCTTTCTTTAAAATGCTAAAGAAAATCAGCAATAGAAACATTCATATTTAGCATTTAAGGCTGATTCTGTCATGTGGACCCTAGCTGAGCTATGCCAGGAGTGTATTTCACTCGTGACCTAATTTATAAAATGTCTATATCACTGTCAAAACTCCAGAGATGAGTATAAAAGTAAATTCAAAGCAGAAGCTAATAATAATACTTGAGTTCCTTTAGCATGAAAAAATAGCATTTGCTCTTACAGCTCTGAATTAAGATGCTCATAACAGAAAAATAAAAGGGGAACATATATTAACTTTACTAAGATCTTTTTAGTGAGGCCAAAGAAATATCTGATTGAAATTTATTCTCTTTACAAATGTAACTTTCAGGATGATAAGAATGTGAAGAAAGGTGGAGAAGAAGGTATAATTTGGAAAAAATGACTTGTTATTCGTTGGACTTTTCAGCTCAAGACTAGGTTTTTAGTTCAGTGAAAATACAACTTGATTTTTTTAAATTTCCCCAATTGTATGTCATTGTCCAAGAAATAGGTTTTTCATTTGCTTGGGGGAGAAAGGGGTTCTGGAGTGATGGGCAGGAGTCCTGGATGAGAAGCTGGCTCTACTTCTAACAGAATGGGCAAGTCAAGGATTCACCATAGGATCCAGCAGCGGGGTGTTTAGCAACAGTTAAAGTTTAAACTTTAAAAATGTGAAGATTTAAAAATGAAGGAAAATATTTTTTAAAATATTTAACTTTTAAATCTAATTATATAATTTCTTTCAAGAGAAGTAAGTTGATTTACGTCTCAGACTTGATGATTTGAAAAAACCTTGATCCAACAACTCCATTATCTCCCACTCCCTACATAAATAAAGCCTATAAGGTAGAGTTTCTAAGTCATCAAATTGTTTCTTAGAGAATCAAAGAAGTTATTTTTTTTCTAAGCATATAACAGCTTCTAGTTATGGTCAAAAACAAATGTGCTATCATTTGCTCCATAAACACATGCATCCCCACAAACAAGCATAGTCTTCATCTGCTAAAAAGAACAATCCATTAACAATTGGCTAGAGGTAATAATAGAGACTTATGAAGGTGAAGAATGAAGATACTCAAGGTTTTTTAAAAACTCTAGTTTTATGAGTACACAGCAGATTAGGTAGTAGGGAGGCCCACACGGTGCAAGCATGGAAGGCAGAAGCATAAAAGGAGGATGTTGGGTGCAGGTGGGTGGGTGTGAGCACCGGAAAAACTGGCAGACAACCAATGTGAGCATGACCAGTCAGAGGTGAACCTTGCATAGGAATTTGGCGCCAGAGGAAACAACACTAAGAATTAGTCATTTTCAAACATACTCTAAAATCTACCACAATTTGAATTCTGAAAATAAGTGTGTTTATTTTTTGTGGTCACTATGCAAACACTTAGCTATTTCTTTGTAAATTTTGCCCAATGTGATAGTTGTGGGTACTATTTCAACCATGTTATTTGCACAGAAGTCATTCCTTTGAAACTATTCCCATTAGACTGAATCATACAAAAGGGTTTCTTTGTAGGTCACTAACAATGACCACATATGAATTCCACATGTTGCAGTCTATATGTCACTTGTGACCCCATGAACATATGAAAATACCTTCTAGCTAAACGTACCATTACCCTCCAGTAGTCTTGTTGCTGCTTGCAATATGTATGGATGGCAGGCTTTAGTTAAATTCTCTTAATCTCCCTCCAAAATATATCTGTTCACCACAGGGCTCCAATTCTTCCATTGGGAGAAATGGATTCCTCAATCCTGAAAGGCTAGAACATTTACCTGTGCCCTGTGGGGCCTGACATCTCTGTGACTCCATGTTTATCTCCTCCTCTAGAACGTGTAGAGTCTTAGTTTTCTCTGCTCCTTTCCTTCTGCTCTTAAACATGTACCCCTCCCACCTAATCTGGAAAAGTCTTTGATTTTTGTTGAAGTACATTTTAGTTGCTGCTATGGTTCTCTCTTCCCTTTTAAAATCACTTTTCCTGCTACAGAATCTACCTAATGGCATCTCACCCAACTGACCTTAACCTTGATCATTTGTCTTTCCTCCAAACCATGCTATTTGGATTATTATCCTCATTTGGTATTTGGTTGCTCAAAGCAAGGGCCCTTTTGTAAGTCTTTAGGTCCCCTTACTTCCTTTTTCTGAATACTGCCCATTCTTAGTAGCCTTCTGGGAGGTGCTTAGCAAAATTAAAGCCCTCAGTTTGTAAGCAAGTCCATACCTCAGATGTCTTAACGACTTCTATTTCTCCTGTGTGTTATGTCCTCCCCTGTCTTCTTCATCTAGCTAATTCCTGTGTGGTCAGTAAAACCCTCAGTTAGATGATACTGTATTATGCTACCATGTCATCCCGTGCATATGTTTATATAAAACTCATCACATTGTGTTTTTACCTTTGATTTGGAATGCTCTTCCCCCAGAGCCATATGCTGACTCTCTGCATTTCTGCCCTTTGTCTGGGGTCTACTGGTCATGTTGACCATGTTACAATTAATATTCCACTGTTTTGAGAGCACCTTTTAATTCTGACTTCCACATCCAGGGTTAGCTGCAGACTAAATCCATGAGTAATTTTCTAACATTTCTTTGTTTACTCTGCAAGCAAATATAGTACCAGTTTGCTCACTCACCCTTGGGTTTGCTTTTATTACCATATTTTCTCATGCTGTTTATTGCCTACAATGCCTGTGACATCTTAGGATTTAAATTCTATCAATTACTTGAATATTTCTCTGAACATTCCGGCCTTCATTGGTATCTTTTTTCTATATTTCCATGGCATGTTGTGAACTGCTGGTTTGCATACATGTGTATGTGCCTCGTCCAACAAATAGAAGAAACGTATTTTCAAGGCAGACACTGTGACTTTTTTCCCTCTGTGCTCTTCCCAGAATTGAGCTCACTGCTTTGCGGTTAGTGAGAATTCAAAAACACAGCTAGAATGACTGAATAAATGGATAAATGGCCCCATTTTCTGTTGTCCATTGGTAATGCAAGCAAGCCAAAATCTTGGCTTTCCAAACTCATTTGGCCGAAGAAGTTGAGACCTTACATCATCACTAATTGTAAGATAGAATTGTTCTCATCTGAGGCAAGCTTACTATTTTTCTTTGACCTTTGTACATTGGGAAGCTTGTCTGATAAAATGGCCTAATATCGATTCAAATACATGCAGTGACTCAGCTGCAGCAACTAACAGACAATGATAAGTAAAAGCTATTCATAACCCCATTCTTTTTTGTCTAACTCTACAACAGAGTCTGGAAAGCTAACATTTTCTTTCTCAGCGCTTCCTTCCCACCCCTTACAGTAATGGATGGCCAAATGATGTATTTCTGGCCAATAAGAGTACACAAAGTCTTTGGGGAAGGTTTTTATCGATGAATAAAAAGGCAGAAGCTCATTAGGAAAAATCTCTTGCCACTTTGTCCTCCTCTTTCTTTCTGCTTGGGATACAGATGAAAGGTGTGGATGCCCAGCAGCCATCAAGAGACATTAGATGGTTAGCGCAAGGACAAAAGCCTAGAGTGTATGATGGAGAAATGAAACATGAAAAGAGGCTGGGTTGCTTAAGTCATCCTGATGCCTCTGTGTCAGTCCCCTGACATTCCTCCAGATCTCTAGTTGTGTAGCTCCTCTTTATTTAACCACTAGTAATTACATTTTATTTTGTTTTGTTTGCTAAATGAATGCAAGGCTGACTGATACAGTAACCTACAGGACTATCGCTGAAGTTTCTTGCAGTCATCTGTTCTCAAGAAAGATTGTATTTAACTTATAAAGACAAATAAAAATGACTATACTATTTTAAAAAGTAGATCCATGGTAGAAGTCTTTATAGTCTACCTTGAAAATAGTGCTATGTTAAGATCACTTCACTGTGCTGTTAACCTCTCTGTCTGGTCTCACTAAGGCTGGGTAAAATCTATTCACTGCCATCTCTGTTACAGACTCCTGCATGTGTAAAACTCGCTCTTACATGGAAGAGATTCACTCGTATGTCTCCATATTCTCATTTTATCCTAAATGTGCCAATCAGATTTTATTTGCCAACACTGCAACACTTTGCCAAACATGCTTCTCAGTCTGTGCCATGGTACTTATTGCTATGCACCGTATGGAACATACTTAAATATTTCTCCTGTGTTTATCAATCAGATGGTAAGGAGCAAAGGAAGGGGGACACATGGTTGTGAGAGTTCCTCTGTTCTTGGAGACACATAAGTGCTTGGAGACACTGGAATGACAATGTCATTACAGTTGCCCCCTTTCCCTCAAGAGGGGAATCCGGCTCACACTGTCATGAGGGGTGGTCCCTGAGCAATGTCTCTGCCTGTACTCTGGGCGCTTGGCTCTTTGCATTGCTTACTGTCTTTGCTTCCACCTGATTCTCACTGCACTCGTCACTAACTTGCCTACTTTGGCCCGTCCTGATTGTCAAAACATGCCCATCAAAGTGATAATAAATAATGGAATGTATTCCCTTATGAAATATATTCAAATGATTTATTAGGCTGCTTTAAAAGGCTGCAGGAATACTCCAAAAGTGTCCCCCTTGTACTGGCCCCAATCCCATTCAAATCTCCAAATTGGGAGACCTGAATTTTTCACCATGGGTCTCCCAGAACATCAGCCTCGAGAGGATAAAGATCATATTTTTTCTGTCTCTTATCATTAACCACTGTTGATATGTGAGTATCACAGGGTCCAAAGGAAAGAGCTGTTCAAGCATCCAGGGTTAGAGCTGTAAGGAACGTGAGCAGGAGGGCCAGGCCAGTGGGAGAGTAAGTCCTTCTCCGGCAATCTGGCCGCCCGCAGGGTCAAGTTAGCTTCAGAAAGATTTTGTGTTCTTTTCCAAACAGCTTGTTCCAGAGCTTCGCACACACAAGCCTGACATAAACGCCTGGGACAAAGATGGAAAACAAACAGCTCATGGCATATGAGAGTTGGAATTTTCGAAACTTTCAAAAATCACTCACTAGATATCTCAGTTGGAATTTCAAAATTTTCAAAAAGTATTACCATTCTATTTGATATTGTCATCAAGTAACATGACTATTAAAAATTATTATTGACAAAGGAAAAAACTAGTTGCTTTCTATAGGGAAACAGTTCCTACATTGGGCCCCAGTGAGGTAGTTATAAGGGTACAAGGAAAAACCATGTTCTCTGAAAACTGTTCTTAGAAATATAGGTAGATACTTGGTTTTTCAAGACATATAGCAACTTTAAATTTGTTCTTGCCAACCACATAATTTTTTTATGCTGTCAAAATACTTTACAGTTACAGCAAACTTTATGTCAAACAGCTGTTTTGAACAAATATGTTCCCATTGTTACACATTTCCCTTTCAAATGTGGGAAGATGGTCTGTTCCTTATTTCTCAGGCCACAGGCACTATCTGAAAGAAACAAACTGAAAACCCACACTCTCACCTCAATTATCCACAGAACAACTTTCTTAAAACATACAAGTCTAGGGCCCCTGGGTGGCTCAGTTGGTTAAGCGACTGCCTTCGGCTCAGGTCATGATCCTGGAGTCCCGGGATCGAGTCCCGCATTGGGATCCCTGCTCTGCAGTGAGTCTGCTTCTCCCTCGAACCCTCCCCCCTCTCATGCTCTCTCTATCTCATTCTTTCTCTCAAATAAATAAATAAAATCTTAAAAAAAAAACATACAAGTCTATCTGGATACATAAAAATGATAGTAGACGCTGCCTTAAATGATACTATTCCCTTCCTCTTCACCCTGGTATCATCTTGCTATTTGACATCCCATTCCTTAGATGACCTTAAGGCATGTGAAGGGGGGGGGTAGGGAAAGGCATAGTTCCAAAGCACTGAAAGTGTTTATTGCTATTATAAATTTGAAAAGTTATTTTGTTTGTGTTCTCCTATTCTGTTGGTAGACAGGTAACATGCTGTTCTGTAAAAAAGAATAATAATAAAAAGAATAATAGCATAGCAACGATCATAGTAATTACTAACATATATTTAATACTTTCTACGTGCCAGTGACTATTCTTTAGTACCCGTGAGGTAGATACTCAAATTATCACCATTTATTGATGAGGCATAGAGGCTAAGCAACTTTCCCAAAGAAATACGGTGAGGGGCAGAGCTACACTTTAAATCCAGGAAGTCTAGATTTTAAAGTCCACAATCTTAAAAAAATAAAAATAAAGAATGAAAAATAGGGGCACCTGGGAGGCTCAGTCAGTTAAGCGTCTGCCTTGGGCTCAGGTCATGATCCCACGGTCCTGAGATGGAGCCCCACATCGGGCTCCCTGCTCTGTGGGGAGCCTGCTTCTCCCTCTGCCTCTCTCTCTCTCTCTTTCTGTCTCTCATGAAAGAATAAAATATCTTTAAAAATTTTAAATTTAAAAAACTTAAAGGCCAACGTCTTAACCAACCACAAAACTACCTTGGGATTGATATGATTTATCAAGGCCACCAACTCAGCTCTGCATTCACGGGGAGGCCACAGGGCCCCAGTGTTCAGGTGAGGGCATTATCTGTTAGACTAAGTAAGTTTCGAAGCGAAGTTTCCTTTGACTGGTTCCCGAAGCTTGCCAGTCCTTCAAGTCATTCAGACTGAGGATTGTTTCCTTCTACTTCCACAAAACTACCTGTGCCTTCTTACACTTCACAAGAAGTTTAAGCTCATTTAATTAGATAGAAAAACCTTATAGCTAAAAGTGCCCTCAGAATTCTGTTTTTTTAAGGAAAGATAAAAAGTTAAAGACCATTATTAATCAAATTGTTACCACTCCCAGCTTGGGTTGGCTCCCTTAATGGACTGAAAAGAATGACATGCAGCAAGGTAGAGAGGGAAGCAGGTGTACTCAGCAGGGCTCAGGTCTAGGGAATTCAGAATTACATAGAAGAAGCCCTCGTAAATTCAATCCTGCCTGCAGTGCCATTGTGTTGGGAGAATATCTTCATTCAACAATAGAGTGATCACAGACTTGGGAGTCTGGTGCATTTCCTCAGTGCGGAGGCCTGGGAAGTAATAGACACACATGTTCCATCTCTCCCATGGCAAAGGGGTTAGTGCTCTGGCTGGGACCTTGGGAGAGGAACAAGTAGACTCCTTGCTGAGTGAGGAGCCCTATGACTGACTTCAGGGCTACATCTCAGGACCCTGAGATCATGACCTGAGCTGAAATGAGGAGTCGGTCACCTGACTGAGTCAGTCAAGTGCCCCTTATTCAGTAATTCAGCTCCTCTCTCCCACATTTGCACAATGCGCACAGGGCATAGTTACAGCAACTGCACAAAGGGAATGGTTAGTCCAGAACGAAGTCCTCGATGTTAAAGGAGAAACCACAATTTTCATAATTCCTGTGAAAACATCTTGAGGAGACACTTACAGACACAGATATGCTTAAAGAACACAAACGTAGCCGTCAAATAGCTAAGAATATTTGTCCTATCTGTAAGGCCGTCCTTACAAAGGCGAGAGTGAAACTGATCAGTGTGGGGAGAGATACTGTGGATTTAAAGCTGAAAAAAAAAAGGCAAGAGTATTGAGAATAATGAGAGGATGCTTTTTAGGTTTTTCATTCTTCATAATTCCCTTTTTCTTTCCTCTCTCTCTCTCTCTCTCCATTCCCTTCTGTTTCTCTCATTGCTTCCAAATAAACCACTCCTGCACATGACATTCCAGTTTAAAATAAGGGGCACTTGACTGACTCAGTCAGTTAGGTGGCCGACTCCTTATTTCAGCTCAGGTCATGATCTCAGGGTCCTGAGATGTAGCCCTGAAGTCAGTCATAGGGCTCCTCGCTCAGCAAGGAGTCTACTTGTTCCTCTCCCTCTGCCCTTCTCCCTCCTCCTCTGCCCCTCCCCCGCCTGCACTCTTTCACTCTCTAAAATAACAGACAAATAAATTTTTAAAATAGATATTGATATTTATGTTTATACTAATGTAGGCTTATGTTTATATTTTCATATGTTCATCTAAACACACAGCTCCCAGAAAATTCCTACCCGAAATGACTCTGGGATTGAGTGGTTTGGGATCAAATCCTGGCTCTGTTTTCTATTAGTTATGTAATCTTAAACAATTTATCTAATTTCTCTGTATCTCCCATTCTTTATCTGTAAAAGGGGGATAATAAATATATGTACACAGGATTATTGTAAGATTTAGATGAGTGAGCAAATATATGCACTAAGCACAACATCTAGCACTTTTCAAGTACTGACTATTGTTTGTAATTTTAATGATTATTCTTATTGATATTGTTATTAAAAATAACTAATACAGTATGGAGGAAACACGTTACTTGAAGCTGGTGAGGTTTGACTCTGAGATTGTTAGTGTTTAATACAACATAAAAAAGTTGGATAACCAGATGGACACGGTAGCTTCTCAAGAGACAGTTTTTGGAATGTATATGTTTGTTGAGTCAATCCCAGATCCCTGAATTGCTATGTCCAGTCTAGGATATCATACATTAAGAATGGAGTTGAAATCCAGGAGTATTTAGAAGAGGTTAACCTGAGGGCAGGAGGTGGGAAGGGATGCCATATAGTATGCCAAATATAGAAAAGTTATATGAAAATGTAGGATATCTTTTTGTAAGGAGAGGTGTGTGAGAACGCAAGAAATGCATTTGAATACTTAAAATAGTATTATATGGCTGAAGGTATAGTCCTATTCTATGAAGCTGTGAGGGAAAGAGTTTTATCCAGTTGGTTTAAGCCATTCGTTCTCAAAATGTATTCTGGAGACACAAGGAATTCCCCAGAAACCTTTCAAGGTGACTTCAAGGTCAAATTATCTTTACACTAATACTAAGATATTAGTTACCTTTTTTCCCTTACTAGTAGAATATGGATGCTTTCAGAGGCTGCCTGGCATACAATATTGCAACAGATAGAATGTAAAAGCAGATCTGAGAATCCAGATATCCTTCTACTAAGACAGACATTAACGAGATTTGTAAAAATGTATAACAGTGCCACTATTCTTATTAAATCTTTGTTTTGTAACATGTCATTATCTTTTATAAAAATATGCTATTTATATTAACAGGTATTGAGTTTACTATTATTAAATTAATAGTAAATAAGTATTTTTAAATTTCCAGTTTTAATATTCATTATGATAAATATACATATAACCCAAATCAAGAAAAATTCTACAGGGTCTATAATTATGCTTAAGAATGGAGTTTATTTTCTTTTTAAGGCCATTTAAAGTATATTGAGATTAAAATGTTTGAGAACCACCAGTTTAGCCATAGCATAGGAGATCTGGAAACCACAAATTTCCAAATAATTTGAGCTATCACCATTAAGCTAGGCTTTTCATTTTAAAAAAGTAGTCTTTGGATTTATATTCAAACAGTGAGAGTTTGTGGTAAAAGGGATTGCATGCATTGACCTTCATGGCCTCTAAGATTTCTTTCATTCAGATAGTACAATGCCTCTCCAACAGGAATTGAGAAAGGAGGACTGAGAATATTGTTCTCACAAGGCTGCTGTGAAAGTTGGTAGATAGTCATGTAGTTAGGCATGGAAGTTTTGGGGTGAAGCAAAAAGTGAAAAAGCCCAGTGCAAGATACTATGCACTTTGGATTGCTGTGCTGTTGGTAGGTTCTCTGAAGAAGATAAGGAGGCTCAAGGGCTACTGTCAAAGTCACCCAGAATTCATAAGGGGATCTCTTCCTGGACACTGGTCTCCATCATGGCTTCCTAAGTATACCCTAAACATTCCAGAGACTAATAGTTAAGGGTTTTTCAAAAAGGAAAATTGACAGAAGCACATACGGTTCCTCATCTAGACTATATCACAGCTGACAACCTAGTAACCTCAACTTATGGTCCTGGTTCTAACATTTGTATCAACTCAGAATACATCTATTCCTCTCCTCTTCCATATAACTTGGGATAAAAATTTAAACACAGCTGCACAAATGATAAACGTGCAAATCACGTGAATGCAATTCCCAGAAGGGATGCAAATGATGATATGTATATTAAAAAAACAATAGAAGTCAAATTAAATGCAAGATAGAAATTTTCAGAAATACCAGTTGCACTTATAAAATTAACATATGTTTTAAAATGATGAAATTAAACTCTAACAAAGATGTGCAAAAGGAAACTCAGACATTGCTGGGAAGAGCATAGGCAAGAAAAATTTTCTGAAGAGCCACTTATTAATATGCATGAAGAGACTTAAACTGTTCCTGGTCTTTGGCACAGTAATTCCACGTCTAAGACCCTCTCTTAAAGAAATGGTCATATGTCTATGGGGAAGGTTTTCTGTATAATTATATTCATTTTAAGGAGAAATTGCCAAAATATTCTTCTTTGACTGGAAAGTAATGAACTAGTTCCACAGAAAAATTAAGCAAAATATCCTTCAGGCCAAAATTGGTTTGGTCATCAAGCACACATTGTCCATTTCTTCAGATAGTCCCCGCACCCCCCCTACGGTGGCCTGGGAGGAAGCATGGGTCTCTTCCATTTCTCCACAGTGGAACTCCTCCACAGTGTGTGTGGGGGGGAGCGGGGGGCTTGCACCGGAAGTTCCACATAGGGAGGGGCACATGTCTTACACCTGCTTTGTATTCCATTCCCTGGCATCGAGTGATACATATATTGACTATTTGTAGAAAGGATGTCTGTCTTTCCTACAAAATAAGCGAATGATTACTATGACATAGCATGTGCCTGGTGGTGACAAGCAGAAGTCAAAATATGAAGAAGCCGCTACCTCCTTCTTAAAGACTTTTTGGATACTACTTTAAGCCCAGGTGTTATTGGTCCCTCTTAATCAGCCTCTGAGTTTCTAACCTTAATGAAATATAATGTCACATCTCTAAAAGAGTTTGTTTTACTTGAAATAACTTGGTCCTTGATTTTAAGTTCATCATTAAGACTTTTTAAAAATGTTTATTTTGAAACATCTTGTCTGGAAGAAAAAACAATTTTTCATGTACCACCCCAAAGGCAGAATGCTGCTTGCCAGTGTAGGTATCTGCTACACCCTTCTGTAAGGTAGGACCATATCATGTATTCAACTTAACATTCTCCAATGGTTGGAGTAAAAAATACTTTTTCTTCTAAAGACTTCTACTCCAAAAGGAAGGGAGAACTGGGGTTCTTTCCTTATTATTATGAAAAGCAACCAGAAAACTGTGCTAGTCTCTCTAAACTCTTCACTGGGGACCCAAATTATCATAATTTTCCAAAAAGCAGCATAAGAAGAACAGAAAAGCAATTTCATTAAGTCTTGTTAAATATATTCGTGTGTGTGTGTGTGTGTGTGTGTATGCGTGTCTCTGTGTGTGTGTGTGTGTGTGTGTGTGTGTGTGTGTGTGTGTGTGTGATATTTTCCATTTAGTATCCCAAATACCGAAGTGTTAACCACCCTTTTGGGGGTGAGAGGGACAGGAAAGGGTGGAAGAGGCATAGAAAATGTGTTACCTTCATCTATAAAAGGTCAAGCAAAAAGGTGTCACAACCTGTACCACTTCACATAGAAGAAATACTTTTTTCTTATACCAAAGATTGATAAATCAGGGTGAACATTCTAGGCTATCCATGTCATTCTGTCTCAAGGAAGTGAGGCATGTATGTATTGTGTTTCTTTCATGAATACCATTATGCATATATTCCCTTATTTTATCCCTTCCTTATATAAGAAAGTAACATAATAAAATAATACTCAAGTTCAGTAGTTTGCCATTATTCCAGCAGAATATCAATTATGAGTACCAGCCTATCTACACAAAACAGTCTAAAATATTCCCACAGTACCGAATTATCTCAAAGAGTCATAGGGGTTCATTCATTCATTCATTCATCCATTTCATTATTAATTCAGTACATATATGTTTAAAAACTACTCTCCTCTCCAATGTCAGGCACTGAAGATACAGAAGCAACTAAGGAAAAGTTTCTCCCCCAGTGGAGCTTACAATATTGTATAGAAAAACTAAAAAGTAAGTAAAAAAGGGCATTCCAGTGAGACAGGGATCAGAAAGATGCCCCTCTGGGCACATGGGATGGCTGCAATCTACATGACTTTACACCTCTTCCCTGGAACAGTGAAAAAACAAAACCAAAAAAACTGCTATTCCACAAAGCTAGTTATGTGCATCAGCTCATTTTAACACATTCATTGGGTAACCGTAATTAGACTATTTCTGTATAAATATGGAAAAAGATGCTACCAATGCGTATTTTCATGGGGTACAGAAGTAGCCAATGGCAACAAGAAACCCAAAAGAGTTCTCTCAGGGTGAGGACAGGGATGTTAAAACATGAGCAGCATGTTTCTGAATGGATAGAAGGTAGCTGTGAAGAGATAACCGAAGACAGCAATAGACATGCAACACTGAATTGGGCATTTAGCAAGAATGGACTTTCCTCTCAGACTTCTGGTATTTCCATTTGGGTGGAGATTGAAAAAAAAAAAGATAGAGCAAAAATTTTCTCACAATGTTTTGCAACTTCTGCTTCCGGACTCGGTCAGAACCCAGAAGTAGCAACAGAGATAAAAATGAAAATATTGCTTATTTTTTTTAAATGACAATTGATTTTCATCCACAAAACTGACTATAATTTATCCAGATATGTTTGGGATTTTAGGTGAATATCTATAATGAATCTATTTTTATTTAAAATGAAAAAGTAGTTTATTCATGACATCCTTTATTTTAACTTGGGGAAAAAATTAAATCTCCACTGTTTGGCACCAGTAAAAAGAGAACAATAGTAAGGTTTATAAAAGTTGAATTTATTTAATGGAAAAAAATCTAAAGCACCAGTAATCTGGTGACAGTATTCAGTATCAGAAAAAGATTTTTTTTCATTCATTTTTTTAATCAACTAGTAAAATTGGAAAAATTGCATTTCTGAAATATTAATTATCAATACTGTAATTAGTAAAAAGACCCAGCTAGTTTTCTCTGCTCCAGTAACCAAATATTTTGGACCTCAGTCTGAACTTCGCTTTACTGGAAAAAAGACAAATCGCAATATTTATTTTAGCTATGAATACACATATATACAAAAAGTGAAATATGATCTTAATTCCCTCATGGTGCTAAAATATTCTATAAAATCAATAAAAAGATCTTCCAACTTAAACAAAATTGATTTTCTCTCTCTAATTTAGTCTCCTTGTCTTGTGCACTTTACTATTATTTCCGGATAGAAGTCTGCCTACTTTAACAATTTCTAGTCAGAGGATGTGGCTGCCTCAAGTTTTATCTCCATCTGGCAAAACATAACCAACCTATTTGAGCTCTCAACTCCCACTTTGTAGCAACTAAATTTTCCTTGTGCACCCACCCCCCAAGCCATCTCCATGACGTGTATTTCTCCTAAAACCACAAGCCAGTAAACTTCCTTGGGGAATTTGTAGTAAGGTATGACAAAGTCACCCTGCAGTGTGTAGCCCAGTTCATCAGACTAGCTCTCTGATCAGCTATCGATTGCTAGACACAAATTCCCAATGTCCCTTTGTAGCACCTGTGCATAAACTGTCTCTAGAGGAGGCTCTCATCTTCTATTGGCAGATATCTGGACCCACTTGGGGGAAAATGTGGGTGGAGGAGAGAAAGAAAGGGAAGCAACAGAATCGTTTAATTTAAAACTTTGGATAATAGGAGTCTATTTTTTCCTTGTGCAAAGGATGAAAATATACCTGTGACCCTTTTCACTACAAAATACTTCATATTTGTCCTAGCAAATCTTACCAGAAATAATTGCCCTACACAGTTAAAGTGGTCTTACAAAGAAACATGCATACACACCTATGATTTGGAGTGAGTCTCTACAATGAGTAAACTGTTTTTGTACCTTTTGGTACAACTGGTAAATATATAGATAAGTCTTACATGAAAAATTATGCAATTATATTGAATAGTTTTAATGTTGTTTTGTTAAGTCTTCTAAACCTTTCTAATATTTAATAGTTCATTGTTACTATAAATTTCTTACTTGTGAATATTTCTGATTTTTTTTTTAAGTAGGCTCCATGCCCAACGTGGAGTCCAAAGCAGATCTTGAACTCACTACCCTGGGATCAAGACCTGAGCTAAGATAAAAAATCAGATGCTTAAACAAGTGAGCCATCCTGGCACCCCTGATCTTTTATTTTGTTTCCAAAAATTTTATGATGCCCCACTTGGTCCCTGTAACAAGTACACAACAGACTTCATGGAATAATGCCTAGTGAGTGCTTTCTAATGAAGCATCCAAGAATTAAACATGTGGTCTAGAATAGCACAGTGTTACTGCTGGGTAAGTACTAAAGAAATGATTCCAAATAAATTAGTGCTTCTAATTTAAGGAAGGTGGTGAGGGCTGGCAATTTTGTCTTCAAGGGACATTGATTGCCTGCAGACATTTTTGTTGGTTGTCATGACTGTTGCGGTGGGAGAGGAGGGAGGTGGGCTACTGCATCTAGTTTGTAAAGGCCAGGGATACTGTGAGACATCCTTCAATGCACAGGACAGCTCATTTACCCAACAACATATCAATCAAGTCGAGGCTGAGAAATTGAACGAAGCAATCATTTCACTGAAAGAGGAACTGAGGTTTAAGTAAGTTAAATAATTTATCCAGTACCACATGTCAGAGTCTAAGTCTAGTGAAATGGAATTAGTGATAGACTAAGGATTCAAAATGTGTCCCTGAATGTCCAATCTGATACTATTTCATTATATCAGGCAAACCTGATAAATGGGTAAAACCTCGTGATTAACACTGCAGGAATGCTGGACCAAGTTCCTTCATTTTTGGTAAAACAGGGGACAAATCACTAAATGGTTTTGAGTTTCAGTTTTCTAATTTTTGTAAAATAGATGAGTTAAGCTAGATGACTTCTAGTCTCCTTTTTCTCTAAAACTGTACTATTGTGTAAATACTGATTGTTTATGTTATTGTACTCTCCAAATTTCCAGATTCCCTTCCTCTTTCTTCAAAACTTCTTCTCTAGGAATCCAAACCCAAATAAAGGTAGGAAATATTGTTGCTACTTTGAAGGAATCCTGTATCTTGAACAATACTTGACTCTGAGTAAATAGTGAAGAACCTAATAAAATTTAAATGCATTATCTAAAAATAAAAAGACATCTTCATTGTTAATTGTTTTAATGTGAAGACAAGTTCTTCTGGTCCTTTTATATCCTGTGTGTATATTAACTTATTTTGACTATATACCTGCAATACAGAGACTATAAAAATAAAAGAAAATCGGCCATCTAAATAGCAGTGCTGTTAATTAATTCATTGAATGGGTTAATTAATTCATTGAAACCCATTGATATATTTCCTGAGATAAAAGTTCCCCAAAGTATTTTTGGATCTGTAAATTCATTCTTAGCAACTTAAATATTGTAGACAAGAAACATGGATCAGTTTTTAAATTTTTCATTTTAATACTCCTGTATTTAGAGGGAGAGAGGGACCAAAGTTGCTTGTTACATGTTACATTTTACAGACTGAAGAGTTTAGTAGATCAGTTGCTACAATTGTAAAGTAGGACAACAGATATTAAGAGATAATGTATCTTTGTCCTCTCTTCAGGGAAAACAAAACTAGTACTTGTAACCTGTGTGAATAAATTTTGGGAGTGCCATATAACTCTTAAACCCTAATTTCAAATTCCCTTTCATTAGAAAACAAGAGAGTGAAATTTTAAATGTCAGAGTGTCTCGTTCCACTAGCTAGTTTTGTTTCACTTAGGAGAAAATAAGGTATTAAATAAAATTTAAATAATTTTTTTTCACAAAAAGAATTTTAATTTACCCCATGTGCCATCATTATTATTAACCTCTGGACATTTTAACGACATGCTGGTGGATCTTAAATCAATGAATACGATAAAGGAAAACATCTGTGGTTCTAATATTTTTTTAGGCTGGCTCTTAATATCATTTTCATACAAAATTAAAATGTATTTTAAAAACTAGCCCAAGAAAATCCCCTAATCATGTGTTAAAACATTAGACATGAAAATTATGTCAATTTTACTGACAAACGTGAAGGATGTGTATCTTTTAGAGAAGATTATTAGAAAAGTCAGCGGAAGGAAATGTTTTCTTGGCCATCAAATCCAGATGTTCGGCCCATAAAATGGAGGCCTAGAGTGAAGGACAAGTTATGGTATCTGATATCCTTCAGAAGTGTTAATTCAGAAAAAAATCATGGATAAGGAAAGCCAGAATAAATTTTTAAATGAATCATGCTTTACTTTGGTTTTAAAGGAATTATAGAAATATATTTGAAATATATTCTAAATTAAATAAGGAATAGAATAATGGATGAATTAAAATTAAAAGCACATGATTTTTTTTCCAGAAACACCATGATGTACATATTTTTTGTTTAAAATCTAAAGGTCATAAAGGTCATATTTTAGCAAAGATTCTACAAAATCATGGCATTGTAGGTTGCACTGATTCTTCTTAGCTCTTTAACAAATAAAAATGTTTGTAGGGTGGCTTAATTACAAAATAAGAATCTACATTGACAGTGGTTTGAACATTCCATTATTTCTGGACTTGGATGTATAGATTAATATGCAAACTCTTTCTTGTTTTTTAAATCAATATTCCAACTCTTAAAGTGAAAAAACCAAAAGAGAAGCTAATTATAACAGTTAATAACAGAACTTCTGCACTCCTTTATAGTTTGGCAGATGCTTGGAGAATGTAACAATTCCTTTATTATTTCATCTCATTCTACTTTATGAAGTGATATCTCATTCATTTCCTCTGGCCACCCTATACTTAGAAATGTAAATATTAAAATTTAGTTTAAGAGAGGCATTCTAGTGAGGAGAACCAAAAAAAAAAAAAAAAAAAGACATTGTGGATTCTGAGCTTAATGCATTTTTTTTCTTTTGGAAAATTGACTAATTAAGATAGATGAGAAAAATATGTATAGTTAGGTTGATGTTAACAGAAAATGTCTTTGGTTTTACAGTGCTCTTGAAAAATAAAATGTGACAAAACTGGCACACACTTTACATTTGACAACTAAAGATATTTTTATTATTCTTATTTCCTTGTCTTTGAAGTACTCCCTTATGTTGTATCTGACTCACTCCACTTCCAGAATTTTGAGGTTCTACTTGCCTTTGATCTCCTACTAGCCATCCTCTATAGTTCTTCCATCATGCCTTCTAGTTGCCCTCAACATAAAACCACCTTCTATTCTTAGAACAGGGATAATCTTTGATTTCAAAGGCTTTGGTGATTTTCTGCTTTAGATCATCCTGAAAATATTTTTAATCTTCCTCTGTGTGAGAACCTCTCTTTCTTGAATGTGTAGATGGACTTGTGGGTTCCATTTGTTCTTAAAGTTGCCATGTGGTATCACAGCTCTGCACATTGAAATGATACTGATTCCTCTTTTTTTTTTAAGATGGAAAGTTATTTCCATTCATTCCAACTTTTATCCTCAAAGTAGGGGGCAGAGAAATAGTGACATTTTCTTGCATAATTGAGCTAACACATCTGAAAATGGATTACTTAGGTTTACTTAGGCTTTTTATTTCCCTCCTTACACACAGCTAGCTTTTCTGCATTACAGTAAATTATGCTTTCTGACTCACTGATGATAGTGCCTGCATGCACAATTATCTATTTTCCACACACTAAAATATTGCTTGCAATAAACTGATTCACTTTCTCTCATTCCCTCCCTCTGCCCCCAATCCTGCTTTTCCTCTCTCTCTCTCTCTGCTATGAAGCAGATGTGTTTAAACTATGGCTTTATATCCTTGTGAAAATGAAGCAGGGCAGGAAGAGAAAGCTACACAACTTTCTCCTGTGCTGAGCCTTTTCAATAAGATTTCATTTTTGAAATCATAGTGAACTACCCAGACATCTGACATGCCCAGTTTTCAACTTGAGCAAAATACCATAATACAACAACAAATATCAATAGTATTTAGATTGCTTATTCTTTTGGTTTAAACATAATTCTGTTTTCCTCTGTTCACACTAGTGACCAAGGTTTATTTGAACATTTATTACTCTGAACAATTAGAAACAAAATATAGAAAGAAAGATAAAGCTGGATAGTACAATGCAGGCAAAGCATCTTAGCACCAGGCAAATGAGAGGAGCTCATTATTACTTTCCTTTCTTCAATCCTTCTTTCTCAATTTTAGTATTTAAAATTAGAATAAGAAAAATTAAATTTAGCTATTCTCTTTTAGGATATGATAATCAGTGAATTTTATGATAAAATATAGGGAAATAAACAACTTTAGTGAATTTAAAGAAAAGTATAAGCTAGACTCCATGATGATTTGTATATGTATACTTAAGTTAAATGAGATCACATTTATAAAGTGTTGAGAATAGAGCCTGGCACATGGTAGCCCTATTTATCTTATTAGCTACATATATATGTATGTATGTATAATATATATATATTCCCAAAAGGACAAATTTCTATTTGTAAGCTGTATAATTATCAAGGCTATTCAGTCCTACCTAATATAAGCCTAAGTAATAACCAGTTATTTTTCAAATTCTTCAAAGAAATGAAAGATTTAAAATTTGATTTAGAAATAAGCCTTTTATGTAACCAATTAATGTTCAAAAAACCTCCTAACCTGTCCATGTATTAGCTTAAATAGTATTTTTAAAGATTTTTATCAATATGCATCAAAACAAAATATACCACACAAAGGATTCAATATAACATTACTTTTCAAGACAGTTTCAATTAAATTACTAATTCATTAGTCTCTCAATATATTTTACATAGATTTTATTAAAATATTATTTTAAGTCATGTTCTTCTTTTTTCTAATAGCTAAGCTAGCAAGGGAGATATATATTATACATGCATATAAACACACATATACATATATATTTAATTCTTATGAATATTGTTACAGATTATTTTCATACTTACTTTTGGCCAGTATTAAAGTTAAATAAGGATATTTGACAATAATAAGTATGTTTACAATCACTGTTCAATCAGCCTTTCAAGAGACATGAATTTGGACTTTTATGTGAAATTAACTGGATTCTCATTATATGCCAGCAAGTGTGCTAAACCCTTTAAGTCATCAGCTCTTTTTCTCAACCTCCAAAGAAAATATTTTTTTTCTTTTCCACTTTGGCTACCTCTTCTCACTTTTTCTTTTCCTAGTCCCTCCTCTCAACCCCTCCAAATATGAAGTGTCCCAGGGCTCAGAATAAGGTCCTCAGTCCCTTGGCTTTAAATTTCATCTATATACAGTGACTTCCAATTGTATGGCTCCAATTTCATCCTAATGAGCCCCACACTCTTAACTCCAATTGATTTCTAGATGTCTCTAGTTGGATGTCTAATGAGAATTCAAACATTAATATGGATAAAACAGAACTCTTGATTGCCTACCCTGACTGGGGTGTTTTTCATTTTAACTGCCCATGAGGAAAAAATGAGTCGTTCTGTATGATTTCCTATTTTTCTTTCACACAGCAACTTCTCTTGATTCTATATACATTTGGCCTTTCTTTCCACCTCTACTGCCAGCACCTAGTCCGGATACCACCCCCTTTCTCCCTTCCACCAATCCAACTGGCTCCTAACCTGTCTCCAGGTTTTAACTCACTTCCAATCTATTTCCACAGCAGCCAGAGTAGTCTCTTTAAAATGGAAATAAGATCAACTCATTCTCTGCTTAAAACTTCCAAATAGCTTCTTCTCTTCACACTTAAGGTAAAAATCCAAAAATCCAAAATCCAAATTCTTTCCATTTCCAACAGGGCCCATTTCGAACAAAGATCTTCCCCTTCTACGTATCTCTCCAGCTTCACCACAAACCACTCAACCTTTACCCACCATACTGCAAGCACCTGACCTCCTTTCCTTGCTTTGAACCCACCAAGTTTTTGCTTTTTTTGAAGAACCTTTGCACCTGCCAGTTCTTCTTTACAAAAATCTTTACACTCTTGTCAGCCAATGTTAGCAACCTAATGAAGCTATTTCTGAGAAGCCTTCTTTGATCACTGTCTAAAGGGCCAGTCACTCCCCAATTTGGTCTGTCTCTATCATGAAACACTGTTTTATTTCACAGCCCTTATCAATATCTGAAACTTTCTCAGTTATTTATTTGGTTTCGTTATCTCTTTTACTAGGATGTAAGCTTCATGAAAGTTGGTACCTTTTCTGTTTTATTTACCACTGTGTCAGCACTTAGAATAGTTCCTACCACATAATAGGGGTTCTATTTTAAAAAATGGCTAAGTCAATGAATAAATTATCTCATTTAATATTTATTCCCATTGTACAGATAAGGAAACTGAGGATCTAAAAGGTAATGTTTCTAATTGGAAAGCTCAAAATGGAATCCAGGCAACATTCCAAAAACTGATTTCTTAAGCACATTAAAGGTTAGAGCTTGTTTGAATCCAATATTTCTAGTATTATCTCTTTAAATCATTTTCATCAGCTCCCTGGCCCTTTTCTTTTGCTTATCTATTTCCCACATAACATCACTCCCTCTCACAGTCAGTGCTCTGAACTGATATCTTCTGCCTAATTTATTTTTTCTTAGCTACTATGTATCTTGAACATACCTAAAGCTTCCATCAGTAAATTCAGAAAATAAAAACATGGTCACTAAAAAAATAGAAAGACTTAGGACTTATTAGGCATAAGTTAAAAATCTTAGTTTAGAAACCAAAAAAGGGATTTGGAAACCTGAGTCTAAGAATTCAAAGTAGAATACTTGACTTAAGTTATTTGATTGACAGCCCACATTTATCACAGTAACCAAACAATAAACATATTTTTTATTCTTTCCACTCCCTTTAGTTTTAGCCAACCTGTCCCTGGAGTAGAAAACTGTAAGATAGCTCTACCAGATTCATTTAATATGCTTCTTGGGTAACTATAAAAAGCTTATCTGGTGTCTACACTTCCTGGAATAGGATGAGAACTTCATGTGTTTTCCATGATCAAAGTGTTTAACAAAGGTCAAGTTACTTCCCTTACACTTCAAAAACAAAAAAAAAAATCTAGATATTTTGGTAAATTATTCAATGGCTTTCACTTTATGTAATATCAAAAACAAATTAGGTTGGGGAAAATCCATTCTTTCTGTCATATCACTCATATCACTCACCTCCAGACAGACTCAGAGGTGTACCTTCTTACGCTCCGTTTCAAGATGATGGCAACATTACTTCTGCATTATTAATGCAGCATCAACATTCGTAGTAAATACAAATTAATCAAAAGATATCTTTTGTTTTCTTATAAGAGACAAAATCTTAGGTGACTTAGATCTTGCTAAAGATATGGTAGTGGCTGGGCACCCAATGTTTCACCTATGTAGCTAAATAAGCTGCATGGGGCTGAAATGTATGTTTCACACAAATGACCACTGAGACACTACCAACCACCCTTCAGTCTTGGTGTGATTTGTCTACCATCAAGTAGTCACATCCTCAATTACCTGGTTACTAGGCTAAACACTAAGAAAGCTGAGTAATCCAGTCGAAAAAGAATGGACCGAGAATCAGACTGACCCAGGAAGAAATATCAGCCCTTATTAGCCAATGACCTTGGAAAATTGCTATGAAAGTTCACCAAAAAAATTAAGGATTTGTTTGCATGCTGTGTATGTGTGTATGTTTTAACATATCTCTCCAAATAAAGCTTTTATTTTCAGCTTAAATCACAAAACAAACAAACCAAAGAGAATTGGGACTTTTGGCTAGTTCCTCTTTGCATCTACCAACTTTATTTATTAAATATCTAATAATAACCTACACAACTCAGTGGCAGCTTCAGAACTTCTATAACTGAAAGTCAACAGAAGAAATCTAGTTAAACAGGGGCCTAGATGTTGTCTGGCAAGAACAGAGATTTTACTTAAATAATTATATGCAGATTTTAAAATAATTTTTTAATCTATAATTTATAAAACGTTGATAACACAATTAATTATCTGTTGCAAGGTATATTATTACTTTGAGGAGAAAGCTTATGGAGAATTTGGAAGATTTAAAACCCTGTCTCCAAGCAGCCATTGCCACAATGAGAATATAGACTTCCCGAGGCTAGGCACAGAATATGGCATTCCCAGCTGAAGGTACAGGGAAAGCACTCATAAAATATTTGTTCATGAAACAAATTAATAATGAATAAATAAACAGATTTAGCTAGACTGGTAAGATAAAATATTCAGAAAGTTTTTAGTGATGGGTTTTAAGAATCCATGAGATTTTTATTTTCCTATTTATTCATTTCTGTGTTTCTCAAGTTGCCTAAAATAATCATAGTTTACTTAAGAAAAAAATGGGATGTGCAATTTTACACATAGCACATAAAAGAGCAATAGAAGACAAGAGGGAAAGAAAAAGTGTGATCAAGGATTTTAAGCAATTTTTTCTTCCATTTCTTGAACTTTTCTATCATGTAGAAACTTTACTATAAATAACTCACTGTAATAACAACAACAAAAGGACAGATTTAAAATTGTTTTTATGAGTTGTTAAGTACTTTTCTATGTACAGGGTTAGATTATACTGACAACTATCCATTCATTTAACAAACAAGTTCCAAGGACCTGCAGGCGCTCACTGGTAAGTACACAGAGACCCAATGATGATCTACACGAGCTCACCAGCTACTATGAGAGACAGCCAAATAAAGAGATCTCCAAGAGGGTTATTCATAGGACCATCACAGTAGATGAACACTTGCCCAGGTGTGAAAGGGCTGGAAGAGCAGGGGACATACAGGACGGTTGCCCAGAGGAAGTTGCCCATTAGTTCAGTAAATTTCTTTGAACTAAAGTTTAAAGAGCAATTATAATTTGCCAAGTTTAAAAAAAAATGTGGAGGGAAGAAGAAACAGCCTGGTCAACAGTTTGAAGATAAGAAAACATAGTTTTAGGAAAATGCAAGTTACAACAGGAGTATACAGTTGACCTTTGAACAACACTGGTTTGAACTGTGCGGGTCTACTACTGATGTGGACTTTTTCTGATAAATACAAACTGAGGGTTCTAGAGTGCAGGGGGTGAGGGGATGGGTTAGCCTGGTGATGGGTATTAAAGAGGGCGCATATTGAATGGAGCACTGGGTGTTATATGCAAACAATGAATCATGGAACATTACATCAAAAACTAATAATGTAATGTATGGTGATTAACATAAAATAATAAAAAAATAAAACTTCCGAACAATTATTTAAAAATACAGTATAGTACTATAGGTGTTTTTTTCTTATTATTTTCTTAACATTTCTTTTCTCAAGTTTACTTTATCATAAAAATACAGTATTTAATACATATGACATACAAAATATGCATTCATCAACTTTTTATGTTATCAGGAAATCTTATAGTCAATAGTAGACTATTAGTAGTTAAATTCTGAGGGAATCAAAGGTTATGCATAGACTTTTGGCTGTGTAGGGCATCAACCTCCCTAATCTCCATTGTTCAAGGGTCAACTGTAAAGTACATGTCACAAAGTTACAGATAAAGCTAGAAAAATCTGGCAGGATTAAATTAAAGCTGTGTATACCAAGCTAATAGCTTTATTTTTCCTAAATGCAGAGACAAAAGTAGGATGATTTGATGCCTTATTTTGATCTCACCCACTGATGTATATTGAAAACATTAAACTTATCATCTTAATTCTTCTCTCTAATTTTTGCTATTCCAATTAGTAAGAAGTTGGCATAAGGTGTATAAGCTAATAAGAAGAATGCCACACAAATGAATGAGAGTTAAAATGCAATTCTAGACTATATAGCAGTCTTGTAAGTATTTCTGAAGTTTCCACTGGTTACTTGAGAAATAATCAAAACCCTTAAAAATCTCAAAATGGATCTTGCTGAAAGAGCTCTCAATCACAAAATGATTGTTAATGATAGATATATCAGCACAATATAAATTTGAAAATGTCTAATACCCAATTTAAAATTCGACAGAAGTAAATAATTACATCAGATCAATTACATTTTGTGTAATATTGAAATGTAAAAAAAGAGAGAGAGAGAGAGAGAGAAACAAGCAATGGCGGCTAAAACGGCACAAAAGTAATGTTGTTTCTGGCTAAAAAGAATTAAAACCTTTTTGGGAAATTTAGATCTATATTATTTGACAAAAAAAATTCACTTAGAAATATAATAACTATAAAGGAAAATTCCCAGAGACATAAGTCTATAGTCAGTAAAATTGGAGGTGGTTAAAAAACTTGATTCATGAATTTAATAGTAACTATAAAAATTGAATGAAAAGTAATGCTATTGAACATTAGTTCAGTAAAATTCTTTTAATGAAAAAATTGGTAATGATTTAATCAGGCTATATAAAAATACTCAGGGAATTAACTTGGCTTAATAGAGTTTTTTTTCTGTGAGAGCTGTTCTCAAGGAAAACTCATAAATGTAGGTGTATTCTAATGTAATGCTTATTTTCTTAAGCATCCTTGGCATCCAAATCATGGGATCAGTATATTCTCTATCCAATAGGGATCCACTGAAGGAAGGATGTACAAAGGTAAGTTTTGCCTTTTACAGAGATTATCCTAGTAGAGGTAAGTAGGAACACACTAGGGATCGAAGGGAGGCAAGACTGCAGTTATTGTTACAATAAGAAATGATAAGAATCTGTAGCAAAGAGTTGGATTTACAAACTATTTAAGAGGTAGAATCCAGAGTAGCCTGAAAAATCCCTAAAACAGGGGATGCAAAGTTAAAAGAATTCAAAGATCTCTAAGGGTTTATTCCTTTATCACATAGCCTTAAACTGTATCTCCTATGAATCTCTCAAAGGAAGAGACGTGATTTGGAATCATGTGTCAATGATAAAGAGCTATGTGCTGTGATTTTATTGTATCACATAAATACAATATATAACTTTGCAGGGTATCTCATAGTTTTCAAAGCATTTTCACAAATATTCTCAATTTCAATGTTTACAGATGAGGACACTGTGTATCAAAAATGGAAAGTGATTTGAATTGAGATCATACAACTCATAGAATTAGATTTTTAAAATGCATCTCGATCCAAATGCCATCTCCAACACAGTATGGCACCTGACTCGTTTCCTATGATGCTTAGTATTTCTTTTATCAGTAAACAAATTACTGTTTTCTTTTTTTTTAAGTGGAGATATTTAAAATATGGTGACCACGCTTTATTGCAATGATACCATCCCTTTGCTATCATCTCTTAACATCATTATTATTTATATAAGATTCTCTAATCTATTTTCATGACTATGAGCACAATTTATTATTACTAATATTTACAATGCAGAGTTTCTTCTTGCGTATCAATGCTTTTTGTTAAGTTTGCCAGAGTAGCTGTTCATTTTCTAATATATATGAGTGTGATGCTGAGTTGCCCTTAGCTCTTGATTTGTGCTCCAATGTTAGCAGATCACCTTTTTGAAGGCCTGATGATTTTCCTGCAGATGTTCACATTTTGGTTGGAAATAGTTTTTAAATATATGAATGGCAATCATTTTCATTGGAATATCATTGCATGTAGTTATAATTTTATCTCACATGCAGTATATATAGGAGAAATTGAAGTTTTAGTAAAATAATTTTTTCATTTCAGGTATTTGTGGTTCATTTTTGGTAGGAAATAAGTGTTTAATCTTTAAACACTGTATATATAGTCAAGCACCATGGAAGATGTTAAAGTTGTTTGAGTGGGTCTTCAGTAAAGAATCTAATAAAAGCATTGATAATCTTGTTGATTATCTTTTCAGAGGTCAGTCAGTTAATGATATGAATGCACATGGAAGGTGCTTATGTATTTCAGTAACATTGACTTCAATGGGTATTTATGCCAAAGTTTTGTTTCTTTATCTTTTCTTGTTTTTGTTGTTATTTCTGAACACACAATTCACTGCTTACAGTATCCATTCCCCAGACTCTTGACAGACTGAAACTGAAGTAACACCTTGACATATCAAAATGAATGCATATTAAAAATTTTAGGCAATGATTAGATATTTTCTCATCTAAATATTGGTTATGGCCATGTACACAAAATACATCTATATATTTCAGGATTATGTAGAAATAGATATCACATCATATGGCTAAATGAATAGCTTGCAATATTTCATTTTTTTCTTCATCATTCCCTTAAGAGTATTACCCTTATGTATATAAAAGTCATAGCACTAATCCTTTAGTGATATGCAAATAGTATGGAGTTGGGTATCTAGTACTGACACAGCTATTTAGACTAGACTGAAATTAAATTTAAAGTGAGATTAAGTTCAATTTCCATTCCTATTTTCTCCTGTGTAAATATTCCCACAAATTTATATGATGACTGAAAAAGATCAAAGGTGTTTGGTGATGACAAATTTCTTTCTCTGTACCAAAGTAACTTACATATACATGATCTGAACAGAAAACCTTGTGTGTTTTAACACTGTGCTTTCACCAACAAAACTAATCAACCTGACTATAAATCTCTGCTTTTTACCTACTGAAACTGAAATTCATTATCATGTTGTCTAGTAATAAATGATACCCAGACTCCTTACAAACTTTCTGTGTGCACAGAATGCAATGCATAGAGTGAGCCCTGAAAACAGTCCCACAACCCTACAGGCGCCCATGGCTGTCCTCTCAAGGACTGGACCTGACTCCATGTGTTTTGTCCCTGTGTTAGATGAGTATCTCCTCCCCCGCCTGATTCCTTATTTTTCTTCCTAGAGTCACCTGTCTCTGAAGAACAAAACTAACCCACCAAAGGAAACGCCATTAGCAAAAGTGTCCAAAGAGTAGGCCAAGAAATACTTAGGAATAACATTCTTGACTATGGATTTTTAAGAATTTAGGAGGGTTTTCCAGATAAGAGGGAAGATGGGGAGATGAAAGAAGGAAATAGCAAAATAATAATAATAATAATAAATTAAATTTTTAAAAATGTAAAACCTATAAAGATCCAAATCCAAACTTATTTTTTTTAATCCTGATGATTTGTCTAACTCTCTCTACCCTTCCACTTTGCCTCTGGCTAATTTTTTTGTCTCATATTTCTCTCTTCCTCTGCCTTCTATTTTTGAATTTATTTGTGTTCTTCTCTTTCTCCTTCATTATTATAATCTTCAGTTTTGTCAAAAAACATCCATTACTTTTTTAGTATCTGGTAAGACATCAGGTACAGATGATACAAAAAAGGCATAAAACATAGTTTGTGAATACACACAGGTTACAATGGAAGAAAATACACTGATTGGTAAATAATAATACTAATACCACCACCAACAACAAATTGAAATAGTATGTGAAAAATGCCACTGAAAGGTGGCCAAATGCCTACAATTTCAGTGGAGATATTTTGTGGCAGGAGTGACAGAAGAAAACATTCAAAACAAAATAGGACTTGCACAGAGCCTTCAAGGTCCTGAGGAAGTGTAGATGAGCCGAGCAGAGTGTTGAAACTGCTTCCTGTGGGTTAATGAATCATACAGGAAAAAAGACAAAACACGCCCTGCCCAGCTCCAGGCCCAGCTCCTAGCTCACTGGTGGACTCAGTTGTTCTGACAAGGAGGTTAACGTGTATACTAAAGGCAATGGGAAGTTATCAGAGGGTTTTTTTCTTCCTTTTATTTTATATTTTTAAGGTGTAGAGTATAGAAGGAAATGGATGAGACTGCAGAGAGATTAAGAAACTATAATAATACTCCAGGTAAAAAATGATAAAGGCATGAATTAAGGCGATGTCAATGGAGATGAAGAAAGGGGAAAAGACTTTAAAGATTATTAAAAAGTAAAATTATAAGACTTGAGGAGCATTTAAATATATTTCAGTTTTTTTTTCTTGCACCTCAGAGAAATGAGTCTGGAGATGGAAAAACAGGATCATCAATATATAGCAGGTAATGGTAAGGAACTCTGAGCAGAGAAAACAAGAATAAAATTGGCCAAGGATTAAAGCCCATAGAACTCCAATATTTAAAAGTAGACAAATATGAAGAACCAGGAGATAGATAAGCAGATACGTGTATGTGTGTATTGTATAATTCACACATAAACACTAGAATATATATGTGTATGTATCAGTACATGTGTATTTATACGAAGTGTCAAAATATCTATATTCTTTTTTTAATATCTATATTCTTACACTAGTTAATTGTCACTGGTGAAAGGATATCAAGTATCCCAGAACAGAGAAAAGACCTCGCCCCCCAAGCTAACCACTCTGCCCCTCTACTTAATTACATAGAACAAGAGAGGAAAAGGAAAGACAGATCCCTAAGTCCACCTTACCTTTTCTCAAATAAAATGCATTTCAAATTCTAACAATGGTAAGGATCACAGGCAAATTTGTATTAGAAAAATACTTGTAAAAGATTCATAAAAAATAATGTCTATACCCACAAATCTCTAAATTGTGGAGTATTTAGAACTTAGTAAGATTGCTTATTAAATTCAATTCATAATTTGTATTGAAACCCTGAGATGTGCAAGGCATAATACATGTTTGTAACATGAAATATTTCTTTTAATGTTGCTGGGAAAATGGAGACTTATGACCAGGAAATGAATCTAAACTGTTATGACTCATAACTCACATAATCTAACTCATAAACTCTAGCTGGCATGTTATAGACTGATAGATTTGCCTAGTTTTACACCTTTTTAGAGTCAGAGAACACTCATCTCTATCTGCATTCTCAAAACTATCATCGTCCCCTAAAATTATTTAAAAATGTTCAACAAAGGTTTCCAGGTATCATGGTAAAGAGGCACAGAGCAAAGAGATTAGAAAGTTTTGCGTAAAACTCAACCCAGCATTTTTGCCATGGCAAGGTTTAATTTTGCCTTGCCTGTATTTGTACTTACCTAAAGTACAATAAATAACACATCTGAATTGTGCATATATTTATCCATTAATTGATGTCTCTCTACATTTGGCTCTGGTTTTTTATTCCCTTAGAGTACACAATATAAATTTGATGCCCAAAAGCCTAATACTTCCTATGATCACTAAACTCAATTGTAACATATTAAAATCAAGCCTACAATCAAACTCATTTGTTGCTAATAAAGAAAAATATAATTTAAAACATTAATAACTTCCCAAATACATTTATGTAAGCAATTGAAGAAAAACTTGATCCTTCAAAATAAATCTATGTCTATCTATTTATTTAAATACAAATTGTTCAGCACAATTGATTTAAAGGTTTCTGGATAACTTTATACTCTCTTACTTTGATCATAAATTGAAAGATATTTCTTATGGTAAAAATTCTTAATAGAGTGAGTTAAAATTTTTGTGGTGATTTGCTCTGGGTCCTAGAAAATATTTCAGTGTTCCTTTGTGCTTATTTAGAAATGCTTTGCAACAGTTCTTGGGTGGGAATTTTTAATGAATATTCACTCTGATTTATGATAATATATATATTATCACCCAGTTAAAATCATTATTCATTATAACTTGGTTTTGGTTATGATAAACTATAGGGAAGGTAAATTGATAAACATTTTTTGTATTAAGACAAAATGCTGTATCTCTATAAACAAATTTTAACCCATCTTTGCAGTTAAAAACAAAACAGTATCTTACACTGCTTTCCATTCTTCTTGGTTACACAAAGTATCAACTGACAATGTAACAAGCTCTAGAGGTAGCTACTGCCCTGCCTTTCAGAGGAAAGAAGAGTGGTGGAAAGTCAAGAACAGATTTCAAAGTCAATTACAGTAAGCAAGACTGTTAAAAAATATTTTTTCCCTTTTTTAAAAACTTATTTGGAATTTCTACAAAAATGCCATTTTCAGTGTCCTTTCAATATTGAAGAATAGCTTTTAGATACTACATCATAAGTAGTATCTATTAAATATCGATTTATTAGTTACATTTAACAATCAACCGAAATGCATCCATGACCCAAACTGAAACTATTCAAGAAATGTCCATTAAATAGATAACAAATATACCAAGATCTTCAACTTAAATGAATATTTGAGATTCCCCATTACATTTTCCTATAGAATATAGTATTTGTGTGACTCTTAAGAGTTTAAATATTTTTATCTCATCAAGGCTCTAATATTTACCCATCACCCAGGAAGGGCGGTGGCCCCGTAAAAATTTCCAAAGCAAATAATCATTAAAACTATTAGGAAGAAACCAAAAACTTGTTTTAAAATATATTCTGTGTTGAGAGTATGCATAAAATTAATATTTTGTTAAATACCCAAATGTATTATTTTAAACTATCATATAGCTAAGTACTCAATAAAAATATTTCGGTACTAATCAAAATTTGAGGAAGCAAACTCCAGTTCAAAAAGAAAGAGTGGCTTACATGCAACCAAAGCCATATTATGACTTTTAAAAAATCATTTTTTGTTAAAAGGATGAAAATTCACTTACTTTGTCATTAAGATTTCTTCAGACTTTCATAAACTTATATTCACGTATTTGAGGGTTAAGTAACAACATTGCTTTTGTAATACCCTTGAACAGTTTGCAAACAAAGATACGGATAGACAACGTTTCTTTTAAATTGTGATTTTTTTCCCCAAAACATTTATGCCTTTTTAAACAGTAACAATGTATTCTGTCACATAGCAAGACTTGTGTCTCTGAGCTACAATAGCTTTGACCATTTTATAGTGAGCTTCCTCATTTCCAATCACCAACACTTAACTTATTTTTATGTCTATTTCAAACCCACGTCCCTCCACAAGGAAAAAAAAATAACTAAGGATAGATTAATATCCTTGTACTTACCTGTAACAAACACCCCTGTATCCAGAAAGGCAAAGCCACATGCCAAAAGTTTAAGCCACAAATACATGGTCATATCTGGAAATCAGCCGTATTCCTATGAAACAGCATACGTCCTTCTGAAAGGCAAAATAATAGTTATCTCTGCCAAAGGTTTTCTTTGTGAAACTGAGTCAAAAATAAAAGAAATGAATGCATACTCTTTGCTGTTGTCTTATCAGACAGGGAGCAATTTCCTCCTCTGCTACCCTAAGAACAAACCACTTTGCTAGCTACACAAACTGCTAGGTAGTGATGTCAGATTCGGTTTTACTAACTTCTCCAAAAATACTGTCAAGAATCCTCTTTGCAGGAAGTCAAGAAAGTTGTTCAAAGTCAGTGCAAAAGCATCTTACTTCCTTAATTCAAGTAATTAGACCAAGTTAGTAGGCCTTTTAAAAGATTTTTTCCTTCAAGGAAGATTTTTTTTAAGTCTCCAAATAATACTCCCTTACACTATTCATTACAACTTAAAAAAAAGCATATCCTCCCCCCCCAAATAATCAAGAATTTTCTTACCTACGAGATGATAAAACAGATCCAGGGTGGATATACCAAAATGGGGGTTGGCAAGATGACACAAGGATTGAATTAGTAGAAAATACCTGTATTTGATTCAAAATGACCAAGCGAACAATTAAACAATTACCTATCTGGTTATTTTTGCAACCAGTGTCATTTACTAGGAAAACATTCAAACCCCAAATCTTTCACAGATATCCCCATGGGGCTAGCCATGGAATCAGAAAGTCCTGTCTACAGCAGCAAATCCTGCTTAAAAAAAAGAATGCTTCTGTGACTTGAGAGGTCTTCAGTGCTGTTGATGAGGGAAAGAAGAGTGATGAAATTGAGAGCTGGGGTTTTTGTTTTTTGGTGTTTTGTTTTGTTTTGTTTTGTTTTTTACAAAAGCTAACTTTTTTCCCCCTCCGCAATACACTCCCAATCTTTTTTATTAAAAGACAGCAAATTAATATACAGCACTCTTCATGATTCTGATAGTGTTCTTGGCAAGTCCATCGGTTAGGAAAATGCATACTGGTAAAAGGCTACTATGAATTCAGTAACACAATTAAATAAATTGGTATCATTATCACAATATCGGATTCATTTAAAATGAATAGTGCACATGTGCACAAGGCACTATGATTTGAGCCATATATGATACTTAAAGGACTTACAGACAAACAGAACCCTTGCAGTAACTCTACAATCCTCAGTTAGAAAACACTACTGAAGGGTTCCTGTGTTTCAGTGAATAGATCTTTCCATATTTACAAACTCATTGTTTTACCTTGTCACTGGCTACTGGGAACTAGAGAGCTAAATTTGCACACCATCCCTTTGAGCAAATGAAAATAATCCCACATCTGAAATTTTGAATAATAATACTATAATGGGATTTTTGGTATGATATTGATTTTATTTTGATTATTACCATAGCTAACTTATTGGGCTGTTGCTATGCCCAGGAATATGCTTGGCACTTTAAATGCATAATCTAATTTGTACAGCAATGCTTGAGACAAATAGTGTTATTATTCCCCATCTTCCCCATCTAGTTCAGAGGGTTTAGGTGATATGTCCAATTTCTCACAGCTAAGAAGATGACAAGTTATGTTTTGAACTATCTCTAAGTTTCATGTTACTTTCCTTTCTTGCTTTACTAACCCTCTTCATTTTTTCTCACTTCTTTCCCCAGTCTTTTTTACTATGTATTTAAAAAATTTTTCAATTTCTAAAAGATAGAACATTGATTCCATAAAAATGATGTTGTTCTCTTTTTGCAAGTCTCTTCTTAAATAAAATAGCTGCAAATAGAAGCACTATTCTTCAGGAGGTAAGCTTAATAAGAAATATGTGTCAGGAGTCACAAATTCAAGTACTCAACTATCGAACCTATTTTTCCAAATACATTTGCAATGGAAAACTATCCATGGGTTTGCTTTAAATATCTGTAAGCAAATACTTGTGTTCTATTAGCTTGCTATTATGGCAGCATATTTAGCAAAACTAGAGGCCAGGAAGAGAGTACATGACATTCAAGGGACTCAAGTATAAGAAGTATCCTCTATAACAAGCTAAAGATAGGAGGGGTTCAGAAGCCTTAAAGAGAGATTTTTAAAGGGGCTTTGCAGATCATGACTTTGAAGAAACAGTAAGAAATTGGACTAAATTCCATTTTAAATAAGTGGGCAGAAAGATTCTACCCGAGAAATACTGAGACTAATTCACAATACATGAGTTGAATTATCTGTGTTGTTTTCATGTATTAAAATCGAGTCTAGTGTCTAGGAAATATTAGACTTTGGTTAGCCAAACTTGTATACTACAAAGGTATAAAGAAGTAGAGCCTAATGTGGACAGATAGCAATGGATAAATTTGTGTTCCGTTCAGATATTCTCAGATTGGAGGCAATGGTGAGCCCGAGGATTGATAATCCTGAGATAAAAAGTGTCAGGAGGGAGACAAGAAGGAAGACCCTAGCGGTTTGCTGGGGGAGAAAGCACAGCTTCCCTTTGATAGTGGACAGCACGAAACTGGGTTATCTAGGCAGGAGTCTGGTTAGTAGCTAGCCTTTCCACAGGGCATCTGAGGAAATCTGTGCTTTATCATGCATTGGCCTAGTATCCAAGCCCTAGACAGGAGGAGCAGAACACTTCCATAGAAATAGGACTATTTGTGACAAATTGATGTGATCTACTCTCTTGATTCTGAACAACTGAGGCTGGGAAGGGACCAGGAAACAACATCAGAATTTAAATGTAGTAAGGAGTGTGGTACTTCTTGAGTTGTCGAAATAGCATGTATCCAGAATAGTCACGAAGTTTATCAATAACATTTTAAAATAATCATAGCTGATTAATTTAATAGATTCTAAAAACTGTAATATTAAATAAGTAAGTGGTATTTATTTAAATTAATTATCATTTCCCAAGTATTTCAGTCACATATAATAAAGGTTATGTAAAGAACAGAGGGACATCTGGGTGGCACAGTAAGTTAGCGTCAGACTCTTGGTTTCAGCTCAGGTTGTGATCTCAGTGTGGTGAGATCAAGCCTCGTGTCAGGCTCCAAGCTTAGCATGGAATCCGCTCAAGACTTTCTCTCCTTCTCCCTCTGCCCTCCCCCCCCACACTTCCTCTTCCTTTCTCTCTCTTTCTCTCAAATAATTTTTTTTTAAAAAAAGAGAGAAACAGATTACATGAGATTGACTGCAGAAGCAAACATTATCCATCCATTCATTCAACAAATGTATAGTTATCTCCTAGCATATAAGACAGGTATTTTTTCTAATATGAAGAAGGGATGGTGATCAGAACAGACATGCTCCCTCCCTACTCCATTTTAGTGGAAGAGACAATAATTAATTAACTAATCACCATGACAAGTTCAGCACACAGGACGTACTTGATGTTATGATTTAAGCATATAATAGGGTATTTGGTCTAATTGTGAGGTGAAGTTTACCTGAAATAAAAAGCAATGAAGGTCGACCTAAAAAAATAATGGAAGTTTAGTGGGCATGGGGAGAAAAAAAAAAAGAGCACTCCAGGCAGAAAGAACCATATATATTGAAAGAAAGAGAGTGTGTTCAAGGAACTGAAAGAGACATGTGTTGCAGGCATAAAGAGAAGCAGAGCTTGGAATGTTGCAATATATAAATGTATCAAATCAACACATTATATACCTTAAACTTCCACAATGTTACATATCAATTATATCTCAATTAAAAAAAAGAGAGATAAAAGAAAAAGAAAGAAACAACAACAACAAAACACACGAGTCTTCCCAGGGAGACGATAGCCAAACTCTGCTAGGCTTTGTGGTTCTAAGAGATCTAACTTTATCTTAAAAGATACAGGGAGATACTGAAACTTTTTAAGCATTATTCTTGAATCTTCTTGCCAGTGATATCTATATTGCCAGATCTTACACCATCACTTATTTCTCTGTTCTCATCTTATGTGATTTCTCAGGAGCATTAAATATGGTTAGCCTCTCCCCCAATCCTTATCTTTTGCCAGTTTCCAAAACACCATTGCCTCCTGATTTTTCTTGACCCTCACTGTCTTGTCCTTAGCAGCGGCCATGTTGAGTCCTGTTCTTCTACCTGATTTCTGAGTGTTGTGATACATTGAAGCTCAGTTCTGGGTCTACTTCTCTCTTCCTGGGTGAGCTCTTTCATGCTGGTGACTCACAGATATGTACCTCCAGCCAGCTCTACAGTTTTGGTCTCTGGATTCACATTTGGTACTTCCTTCTTGACATGTACACCTCACTGCCTCATGGCCTCACAATGGAATGTGAAAGTCTTCTTTAAACCTGTCCTAACTCCCAATCTTATCCATATCTGCAAATGTACCTATGTATATCAATTAACTTATGCTAGAACCATTAGTGTTATTTTTTATTTCTTCTGTTCTGTCACAATTATATTCAATTTATTCTATCTCCACCATCTTAACTATGCTCCATTTCCAATTATATCACTTGGGACCAAGCCACCATCACGGCTGAAACAGCCTTTTAACTGATCTTCAGGCTTCTATCTTACCTCCCTTCAGTATTTCCTCCATGGAGCAACAGATGGGATCTTTTCTAAATACAAATCAAATTGTGATAGATCCTTAAAACCTCTCAGTGGTTTTCCACTTTACATGTTGAATAAAATCCCGCTTTGGTACACATTTCTCAACTCCTGTAATGCCCCTTTCCACCTTGTTCACATTAAACTCTGGCCCTTCCTATATTCTTTTCTATTTCAAAATCATGTTTGTTTTTTCCAAATCTAGGGACATATTTTATTTTATTCATAACCACCTTCCCCACTAGAACATAAACCTATGTTCTATATTCTAAACCATGAGGTATAAGGGATGCTTATTACAGTGGTTGCCATAAGTGATATTTGTTGAATGAATAAATGACTGACTGACTGAATGAATGAGTATATGAATGAAAAGACTTACATATGAAGCTGTGGTATGGCCAACATATTGCTAGTTGACAAGAGTAGGGCCAGCAAAATGGTTGGGAAGTTTTGTTGTACTACAGGCAAGGGGTGATGGCAGTAGAAATGTTTACCAGTGAAAGAAATGACCGAATTACTTAACACCAGTAATTAAAAAATTTAGTATATACTGTTATCAATTAACAAAATATTACAAGAGCACAAAGGAAGGAATACTACATTTTTATGATTTGCTCTAAAAATACATTCTTGTATTCTGCCATTTTGCCTTTTGAAAATGTAGGCATTGAGCAAAGGAATCCATGTTACTCGACAAATCTGCCCCCTGTCTTTGTGTGAAATGCAAATCCAGACAAAAATAAGTCTCAGTAGCATCAAGCTGCATAAGGGGGGAGGTGATGCTGCTTTGACAGATGTTCTTACTCTGAGCACCACAACTTTAACTCTCCTAGTGAGTGTAGGTAAACCTGGTCCATGTTTTCCTATACATCGATGCCAACTGATGCACAAAATACAATACTGATGTCTATGTATTTTTTACCAGTGGTTAAGAAACAGAGTTAAACCTGAGTTCTAGCAAGTATTTAATCTCTCTAATATGGAGCTAATCATACTACCTTAGTGTTGCTTTCAGAACCAAATTAATTAATGAAGCAAGAATCCAATTAATACTGTAGAGTAAACACACTGGGTTAGAATTAAAAGCATATACAATAGAATATGTATTCTACACCTCCTTCCAGCCCCAACAAAAAAGAGAAATAGAGACTCAAAGGAGGGAGGGAGAGGAGCTCCCTTAGGACCTGGCCCTACCAGTTCCTTTCTGCAAATCACACAGGCAGAGTTCTGATAGAGGTGAAGGAGTTTAATTGAATATGAAATGGAAGGGTTTGATTTGCTGGAACAAACCTTTGTGTTTTTTTTGTACCCAAAAGTAGCTAGAAAGTTATGAGAACTGCCCTATAATATTGTTAAGACATGAAAAAAGGAAATTCACTATTCTGTTTTCTTTAATTGACTTAAAGGCTCTATCAGTTGCAATATGCATCCTGGTTTCAGTGATGCTAAAATACATTTTATAAAATGTGCATGATAGAATCAATGGAATGTAGCAGGATAGCTGACCGGTGGCAGAGGAAAAATACAATGATTTTGTTTATAACTAAGTGAGTTCAGACTGTTTAATAAACAGGTAATTATATAAAGAACTATGATATAGGCAATGAATTCTTCTACCAATTTCCAAATCTGCCTCACTCAGAAAGTCTTGTAGCTTTTATCAAACTAAGAGAGTATTCCACTCTGGCCTGATCTTCTGTGGATTCCACATTGTTCTTATTCCAAAAGGACAAAGCTGAGATGTGTATGTTTTACTTCAGGCCCCACATTACTGATTACAAGCCATGCTTAACATTTGTTGATTCTTTTAAAGACTTCAGGAAGGTGAACTCTCTCTCCGCATTTCTTTCTATACTGGCTCCTGGCAATGGATGACTTTCCTTTCTGGACTATTCCAATTGCATAGCTAGATGCATACATATCACATGTAGCAAATATAGCACAGTTGATGTATCAGCTTCCATATATATGATGAAATAAAATGTTGGAAAATAGGACGACAGCATAAGATGGAAGTCATGACCCCATTTATGACCTATTGTGTATGCTTGAATTATAACAGGGTCACTAAGATGTCATGAGAGCATCTGGTAAAATATAGTAATTATTGCATGCTTGCTTAATTAGTTAACTTTGTTTCACAACAGCACTCAGATAGTATTATTACTTTCTCAACAGATAGAAAATAAAAAACAAAAGATGATGCACACTTTGCTGTATCTTAACTGTCACTGATGTCTACCCAGCTGGTGTCCTGCCCACCTGTACGGATGTGTTTGCCCTTTCAAGCAATTTCCTATCACTGAAACAACTCTCTAATTTTTCATCAATTTAATAATAGAAGCAGGGGTAGGTGGTAGCTTCTTTCTTTGTAGCTCTGATTATTTGAAAGTGATGTTAAATAGTAGTCTTTGCATATTTTTTCATATTTTTATAAAACATTTCTAAAAGCCCATCTTTGAATCACACAATGGCTGGAACAGCAAGTGGAACAGCTGCATAACATCAATAAACAATGGTAGACAGTGTCACAAACTAAACAAAGTTGTAAAATAGGCAGTTTTAAGTTACAATTTCTGCATCCAGCTTGAAACTGGTGCAAAAATATAATGGACAATAAAAGCAAAACAAAACAGAAATGCTTTTTTTTCAAAAAAGCTAACGGCAGATCCCATATATTTCAAAGAATGTTGGTGTGCAGACGTTCCCAGGTTGTAATACAGAGTGTTAGATGAGTGTAATACAGTGTTAGATGAGCTATGGGTTGGACTCTGCTAAATTAAATCAAATAAAACTAAATTAAGTAAAACAAGGGCCAAACACATGAATGCGCAAATTTGATGTAATGAGTTCCTAGAACTTCAATCTGTTGCAATTTTTAAAAGTCATGTTCTTGACATCTTAAAGCCATTGCAGATCGCTTTGGCCAATTACTGAAATGCATTAAAAAGACTCATTCTCTATTCTGATTTATAGAACGTCTTTAACACATTAGCTCTGGTTAGGCTGGTTTTAGTTAGATGCAATCTTAAATTCTTCCTCAGGTTGACAACATGGGATACAACATGCTATTTGGGGTTGGAAAATCCTGTATTATTTAAAAAAAAAAAACAATTTGAAAAACATAAATGTCTCATTTTGTTTGCTTCAGTAAGGTCCACCTGTGGAGAGACCTAATGCCACTTCCTCTGAGGAATCCTGGTCACCCAGCCCCTCCCCCCAAAGTCCCTGTGTGCAGTATTAGGACATGTTATGCTTGTGCCCATGCCAAGATGGAGTGCTTCATGACAAATACTCTATGCGTTACACCGCCCATGAGGAACAGGACCAATGCCATGGGCATCCAAGTTCCACATACTATATTACAAACCAATAAAAGGAGAGTTCAATAGTTGCAAGACTTTGCCTCACTAGGCATCAGAGCTGCTGCTTCTGAGAATAAAAAGGTGAGAAAACCTGCTACTTGGGCCTCTGAGTTGGGTAAAAGTACTTCTTAGTGTGATTTCTGAGAAGCCAAACTCCTTTGGAGAGTGAGAGGAGGTGTGTGGTGCCTAACTTTGTGAGTCACGTGTGTAAGAGACCTGCACTCAGCTATCCCTTTGGTCTGGTCTTCTGGGATGTTTGTTTCTTACTCTGATTTTGTATGCATTACTCTGGCCACTGGTTAAAGTGAGAGTTCCCCAGGATGTCATGAGAGCACCTGGCAAAATAATTAGAACTCTAACAGTGTACACACTGGGGACACACTGCGGGGGGGGGGGGGACCAGTGGGAAAGAGGGGGTGAAAATTAAACTCATCATCTTTCTTCCCCAAATATGATTTTGTTCTAGGGTTCCCTACCTCAATCTGTGGTACCACCAGCCATCCCACTGTGAAAATAGAAACCTCGGGATCACTCTCAAAACTTAATTCCTCCAATCCATCACTAGCTTTTCTCCACATTACTTCCTAAATATATCTTCAGCTTATCAACTTGTCTCCACGTACACCACCACCATCTTAGTCCAAACTACTAACACTGATTGAATAAACAACTAAAATGGCCTTCTAACACTTTTGCCTGTATCTGCTCTAATATGATTTCTCACTCTCCAATCCATTCTCCACACTTTAGTCAGACAGGTCTTTTCTAAACAAAATTGTATCTTGTGCACCTGATCTTCATCCTGTCAATATTTCTCCACTGAATCTGGATTCAAAGAAAAATGCCCGATGCTCATCTCCCTCTACAAGCCCAGTTTTTACCATCTCCCTCTCCCATTCAGGGGGCACAGGCTCAGACCCTCCTGTTTACTATAGCCTTATCAAGTAAGAGACTTTATTTACAGTGCCCTCTCTACTTTAGTTTAAAAACTCTCCTATCTAGCAATATTCTCTCAGTCCTACAGGTAGGATCTATAGTCCTTGTCTGTATGAAGTCTTCCTTTACTTTTATGATTAGAACAAATAGCCTCCCACTATTTTTTTTTTTTTCATCTCTTTCATGGCACTGGTCACATTGTGTGGGTAATTATTTAATTTCTCTCTGTCTCTCCCACTAAAGCTTATGTTTCATGAGGATGGCCACCCTAGCCCATGGGCAGAGGTATACTGTAATTCATTGTTAAATGCATAAATAACCACAGCATCCTTCTTAACGTGTCTGGGCAGCCCAAGATTTACAGAACTTCTTTGCAACCCTGAGATAGAAATGCAATGTCCTGCCCCTTTCAGTATAAAATTGGCAGATTTTTCTAATTGGCAGTTAGAGCTGGATTGAGTTACAGGAAATAAAGAAATGTGACAAGTTTTGAACACCTGAATTAAGGTCACAAAATTGTATCTGCTATACTTGCTTAGTTGGGCACCTTTATTCTTCCTGTTTACAAAGACAAATTCGTTTTTCTGCACTGTATGCAGAAGGAAACAGAATGAGCATGTAAAACCAAACTCAGCTTCCAAAGATGTAGCTCTGTCTTAATCCAAGTCCCTTTCACTCTCATGAGCCCTGGGTTCGTTAGGGTTAATGCTACCCACTGGAACAAATAGCACCTCACATTGCTAAAAGCTCAAACACAGATGGAGCTTATTTCTCACAAAACAGACCAACTTGCTGTTCCAAGGTTGACTGTTGGTCTTCACATAGTGATTCAGGGACACGGTCCTTTCCACCTTGAGGCTTCACAGTTCCCGGCCTTGCTATTATTTTCGTTTAGTGGCAGAAGGGGAAAGAAAGCATGGATAAGGCACAAACAATTCTTAAAAACCTCGTCTGGAAGTGACACACATCACTTTGCCATCCACTCTCTTGACAATAACTCATCACATTGTCAGACCCAGATACAGGGGGAAAGGAGTAATGGGAAAATGTAGTCTCCAGCTGGGCATCTACTGGCAAGCTTCCTATGGAAGGGGAGAATAAATATAAGTTTTGGGGGACAACTAGACATTTCTACCAAAAATACTCCAACTTTGGATAAGAAAAATTTCCACGAAAACTTAGTAGTAGAAACGAGAGTGCCGAAACATTGTACAGTGCATATAAAAAAATAAGTAGAATATTATGCACACCCTGTAGGAATTCAGTTCATGGAGAAAAATGACAAATGCACCACTAACTCTAGTATAATATAATATGATATTTGTATGAACAAATATATGTGTGTGTTCAATTTTTTGATGAATATAAGACAGTTCAAATCTTCAGGGTATACTTAGGTCTTAAGAATTGCTTATTCTTTCAGGTGATTGTCAAGCATTGGGTTTTTTTGGTACTGAAGGAATATTATCTTTAAAAAGTTACTTGTTTTACAGGAGAAGCATAGTATTTGTGAATCCTTATTACTTGTCAAGTAATCTTGGCATTTTCATTCTTATGGATTGCTGATATATTTAATATGTAAAGTAACAAATTTTCATGGTAAAAAAAATTGTAGGTTGCTGGAGGGGAGGAGGGTGGGGGGGATGGGGTAACTGGGTGATGGACATTAAGGAGAACACACGATGTGATGAGCACTGGGTATTATATAAGACTGATGAATCACTGACCTCTACCTCTGAAACCAATAATACATTATATGTTAACTAATTGAATTTAAATTTTAAAAAAGAAACAAATATTTTAAGCAAAAAAAAAAAGTAAACTAAGCACTATAACCAGGACAACAGAGTAGTGAGCAAACCAGAATAAAAATGGAAAAATATCATGTACCTGTACAATTTTATAGGACAAGAATATAATTTAAAATATCAAGGGGGAAGTTTCAGCTCTAATTAGTTATGTTTTTCTCAAATACTGCTACTACTAACCACAGCATCCTGCTTGGATGGAATAGTGGTGGTAAGGTAGTGGTAGTATATTCAGTACGTACCATGTGCAGAGCACTGTGCTAAGCACTAATGTGAATTTACCCTCTTGATCATTGCACCTGTATGAGGGAATATTGTGTCTTCGTTTTTTCAGGTGAATGAACAGGCCAGGATTAGGAAAGAAACTTTCCTTTGTTCATTTATAAGAGACAGAATTTAAATTTGAACCCAGGTTCTGAGTTTAAGAATCTGAACCCAACCCAACTCCCCAAAATTCTGCATTAAGGAGTTTTCACTTACGAATAAATGTAAACCTATGTAACTCAGATGGGAACAGAAATGACACAGAATCAAGTAACATTTTTAATCAAACCTACCTACCTGTCTCTTAGAAGTATCAACAGTGCTGATCCATGTAATACAAAAAAGCAATTTTTCAGTGGTCTACTACTTAAACTCTTCTACCCAGCTTTGAAATATTGTGGCTCGGAGCCCTAGTCCTCTTCCCCACTTCCTCCTGTGATAACCTTACCGACTGCCCTGAACTGGAAAACCGTAGATTTCCATGGATCCAGAGATCTATTCACACTTTCTATGCTCAGTCCAAACCTTACCTCTGGGTCCCTGCTTCCTATTGCCTGAAATGTCAAGACACGTGCGTGTTCCACGGACAAGCATGTCGAATCTGACTTCGCCACGCCCCACACCTGCCCTCCTGGCCCTGCACACTTCGCTGCCTTGATGGAGGGTAAAGCCATCTACCCAGTTACTCTCGAGGCAGATACCGGCAGATCACCTTGCATCCTCACTTCTCCTCATTCTTCATCTTCATGTTGAACTACCAAGCCCAATCCAGACACACATTTTCTCAGTTGAGTGTCTAAGATATGTACCCATGTCATCTCCTTCTTCCCACTTCTGCTACTGCTATGTCTATAGGACACCACTTCTTTCCTAGAGCACTAGTACAGCATCTTAACCTGGCTCTCGGCTTCCACTCTGCCTTCTCCACAAGGCAGCGAGAGAATTTCTTAAAATGTAAATATGCCTCTGTCGTGTCTTTGCATAAAAGCTGTCACTGGGTTCCATTTGCCATTCAAATAAAATCCGAATTCCTTGTCAGAACCCACAAGGCCCTGTAAATTCCAGCCCCAGCCTGGTTCTCACTCTTGACCCTCCAGACTCTCACTCTGTGGTGGTCCAGTGTTTATTTTGGCCACACTTGGGTCGTTACGTATGTTGCTTCCTTGAACAATGCTCTTTTCCTCCGACCTCCCATCATCAAGTCCTCCTCACTTTTATATCATGGCTTAACTCTCGGAAAGGACGTCCCTGACCAGGTTCTAAAGAAGATGTATTCTCTCCTTCATCTCAACCTCTTAATCTTTTCCTTTGTAACATTTGTCAGTAACTGATATTTTATTTGTACATTTATTTACTAGTCTTCCATCTGTTCATTCCACTTGAATGTAAACTCCATAAGGGCAAAGGGCCTACTTGTCTTGCCCACCCTTAAGTCATGGTGCCAGGAACAGTGCCTGTCTTCTAGAAGGTGCCCAGTACATATCTGTTAGTAGAGCAGAGAATAATGGTATAAATGAACAAGTAGCTTCATACACAACTACATGAAAAATGTGCATTTCTTTTTTTTTTTAAAGATTTTATTTATTTATTTGAGAGAGAGAGAATGAGAGATAGAGAGCATGAGAGGGAAGAGGGTCAGAGGGAGAAGCAGACTACCTGCTGAGCAGGGAGCCCGATGTGGGACTCGATCCCGGGACTCCAGGATCATGACCTGAGCCGAAGGCAGTCGCTCAACCAACTGAGCCACCCAGGCGCCCAAAATGTGCATTTCTTTTTCCCACATGAGGAAACTTTAACATACAAATAACTTTGTTAGATAAAGATTTGGCGTAATACATAGATAGCTTGTACTTTTGAGACAGCTTTCCTTCCTAAAAATTTAAATGTTGCCACTAAGTTTTGAGACCTTATGAAAAGTTATTTTGTTATCTGCATTTACTGGCACCTTTGCTTAGCACAGTTTCCTAAATATAAAATGGTAGTTACTTACATCAAAAACTAATGATGTAATGTATGGTGATTAACATAACAATAAAAATTTAAAGGAAAAAAAAGTAAAATGGTAGTTACTACTTTATAGCATTAGAATGTGAACTAAATGAAATGATGTGCCAAGCATCTAGCACAATGCCTTATACTAACAATAACTGTTAGTTCTTTAGAGAACACAGCTTGGGATCTAGACATTGATCCAGGAACCAGAAGACTTTCTTTCTGTTCTTGAGTTTCCCACTTATTTGCTCTCTGACCACTTAACCATTCTTTTACTTATTTCCCTATTTATGGGAAATTATTCACCTCTTCCTACCTATAAAATTATCTCTCATATCTTAGCTTCCTCAGCTAATGATTAGACAATCCATTATTGTCTCAATTGGAAAAGTTTAAGATAGTTTGTCAATGGACCTTAATGGTGGCAAAAGGGGCAAAAATTAAAATGCTAACTTTTTCCACATAAGATTCTAGTGAAATTTTCAAAATATCCCAACCCATAATTTGTAACCATCTTTAAACATGAGTTTCAAAAATCTGCAAGTCCATCCTTTCAACTTCTTACTTAACAAGTTAATTATCATATACAAGTTCTTAGAATCACTAATCTGAAGGAACCTGCCAGCATGCATCAGGATAGCACCTGTGTTTTGCTTTCTGAGGTAATCAGTTGGCTCAGATGGACTGTTAGGGGGTTTTGACCTTTGTTTCTAATTATTTCATTATGTTTTAGGGAAATGGGCAAAGGAAGCTACCCGCCTACTTTCTAGTCAGCACATTGGCCAAGAATCATACTTGGATTTCATTGTTCTGTCTGAGCACATGAAAGGGTTACTAGCTAATAAAATAACATCTCGTTGTGATTGTGCATGAACTAGAAAATCAAGGGAATAGCTATTTAATAATCATTAAATCTATTTAATCTAATTAAATCTAATTAAATCTAAATAAATCTAATTAAAAATCATTAATTCTAAAATCTTCAGTTCTACATTTGATCCTTATTTCCAAATTAAAGGTGAAAGCAAGATAAAACTAGCTTTTGTTTGTTTGTTTGGAAGCAAAGAAATTTTATCAAGACAAAGAGATTTTATCACTTTACTAAAGAATGGTCATTACAAAAATGTTCACTTACTTGGGAAAAAATAATTCAACAAATGCCCTCCGCCGTCCAAATATTTTCTCTTTTGGAAAGAGACTATAGGTCCAGTGTGAGAGTGAAGATGGTCACACACTCTTTTATTTTTTTAGAGAGAGAGAGAGAGAGAGATTGGGAGCATGAGGGGCAGAAGGGCAAAGGGAGAGGGAGACAGAGAATATTAAGCAGGCTGTATGCCTGATGCAGGGTGGGTCTCAATCTCAGGACCCTGAGATCATGACATGAACCAAAATCAAGAGCTGGCCACTCAACCAACTGAGCCACCCAGGTGCCCCAGCTACACATTCTGTGACATTACTTGAACAATAGAAAAGCCTTTAAGAAAATGGCCCTTTCCATTTCCTGTCCTATGAATACTTACTCTTGAAGCCTTAAGCCTAAGGTAGCTACATGTAGAAGTCACTTAAATTAACAGTCAGCAGATTTTTCTGTTAAATGTCAAATAGTAAATATCTTAGGTTTTGTAGGATATATGATTGCAGAGAGTAGACAATATTTAAACAAATACGTGTGGCTGTGTTCCAGTAAAGCCTTATTAGGGGATACAAAAATGCTCCAGACTTCATGGTACATTATTCTTCAGATTTTTTTAACATTAAAAAATTTTTAAATCTTAGCTCATGGGCTATACAATAGGCTGCCGACTGGGTTTGGCAGAGTGAGATCTTGAGAGAAAAAGAGATACTCAGCAGTCTTCAATTGTTCTAGCCCTCAGACATTTGTGTGAACCCAGCTGAGGCCCCATATAGCAGGGCAAGATGAGTCATCTGCACTTGTCCTATATAAATTCTTGGTCCCCAGAATCATGAGATATGATGATAATAAATTGTTTTAAGCTGTAATTTTTGGCATAATTTGTTAGATAATAATGGACAAACAGCGTGGCTCTTAAAATAAACATGATGATGAAAAGCTATATTTAATTAAAAAAAAAAACTGTGACTATTTCACTAGCCTTACCCCTTACAAATGTCTTTTCCCACTGGGCCATATGAATCAACAATTTTGACTGTATTGATCAAAATAATTAGTTTTCTTGGTGCCATCAATACAAGTCCATTATCAAAATGAACAAAGTTTCCACTGAAAAGATCTACAATGAATGGTAAGAGTTACACTACAATCAAGTAGGAGATGACTTTTCTGATTTTGCCATTAGAAATTGCACAACAAATGAAGCTCCGAGCTTTCCAAATCTTGGTTTAAAGGAACCAAGTATTTCCTTCATTACCCTATAATTGGCCCATTGTTTTTGCCATCATTCTTCCTCCTTCTGGTGGCTCTGTGAGTGTACCCTCCTCTCCACTGTCAGCCACCGTGGCTCTGAAGACGCTGCCTTCGCAGGTGAAGCACATGACTTGGCTCTAAGCCCGTTGGGGTAGAACTCTCTCATGGCCAGAGAAATTGGTTCCACAGTGGGCACATAACCCAATCAGAGTCAGTTTGGCTCAGGTGAATTTAACTGGATTTCTGGGAAAGAACTTTCCCTTAATGTTTTTTTTCCTGCTGGACTGAAAATTGAAAAAATTAAAAAGGCTGGAGCTTGGACCTTCTCTTGCTACCATATCATTTCTAAAGCTAAAGCCAACACAGCCTAAATGCAACCATGGGGAGGAGAACTAAGAGATGTGTGAAAAACATGTTATTTTCATGTGTTAAATCTAGTTATTTCTAACCTAGTCCTAGCCCTAAGTGTTTTATCTTACATTAACTGATAATTAACCTCTTTGCTTAAATTAGATGAAGTCAAATTTTGTGACAGTTGCAACAGAAAGTGTCCTGAGTAACCACATGGGACAAGACTTTCTTAGAGTGGAGTATTCAATTATTTACCCTTCAACAAATACTTTTAGAATTATATCTAGTATATTCCAAGCATTGGTAATAGGATGTAAGAACACAAAAAATAAGTAGGAACAAAGCTTATACCCACCAGCAGCTTACTATCTAGTAGGGAAACAGACTTATAAACAAATATTTAAAATACAGTGTGATAAAAATATAACATTGTGGCATGAAGGAGGAAGTGATCAACTATGCTTGAGTGGTGAGTAGAAGGTGCACAGATGAGATTATTGAGCTGGGGTGGGGGTTGGGGGAACAACAAGTACAAATGTACCGCACAGAGGTTTCCAACAAAACGCTTCAATTTCACAGAATCATGGTGTGCAAAGTTGGGAATATGGAGAGGAAGGCCATTCTTGGACCAGGAAAAGCCCTGGTTGTGTTACTCATAGTTTGGATTTCAGCTTGTGGGTGATAAAGAATCATCAAAGCAGTCTAAGTAGGGGAGGAATATAATAAAATTTATTTTTGCTAAATCTTTTTGTCAGTGGCATAGGGTAGATTTGACTGAGTGGAGCGACCATAATCATGACATCATGATGAGGGCCAGAACCAAAGGAAAAGCCACAGAGCTGATGGCAGGAAACAGAGGCAAAAGGTCTTAAAGATGTCTCATCAATGCATTTCAGACTGTCAATTTCAATGGAATGAAAAACTCCTGAGTACTCACCAGTATTTATACTAGTCAGACTTATAAGGTATGGTAAATGTGGGTAAAAGTAAAGATCTCCCTTTTCTCACACGATCACGTCTTCTCCTGTTTTGTATCTTTTCTCCTCACTGCTACCAACTCATTTTCATTTTCTCTCAAAAAAAGAACGTACAACTTGGTAACATCTCATTTTTAAAATTTTCTTTTCTTTTTTTTTTTAAGATTTACTTATTTGTTTGAGAGAGAGAGAGAGAAAGAGAGAGTGGGGGGAGGAGCAGAGGGAGAGAATCCGCAAGCGGACTCCCTGCTGAGCTCAGAGGCCCCACACAGGGCTTGATCTCAGGACCCCTGAGATCATGACCTGAACTGAAACCAAGAGCCAGATGCTCAACCGACTGAGCCACCCAGGCGCCCCTAAACTTACGGTTGGTACATTCTCTCTCTCTCTCCCTCCCTGTCTTTCTTTATCTCTCTCTCTCCTTCCTTCTTCCCTCCCTTCCTTCCTCCTTTCCTTCTATCCTTCCTTCCCTCCTTCCTTCCTTCCTTTTCTCCAAGCACTCAAAATGTGTCTAGTGTCGTAAAATTCCAGGAGGAAAAAGGGAGTGGAGCTTATTTGTGAAGAATGTCGTTGGAAAGCAAGTGTGAATAAGGAAAGAATTCTCAAAGCCTTAGCACATTTAGGGCTGGGTCCTCCCACGACATTATGTCCACATGGTTCCCCACTAACACATGGTGTAGGAAGTGGCATCTTGGTCTATAAGATGTAAAGTAACTAATGGAGTGCTCAAATGTAGCTCTCCACAAACTCCTCTGTTGCTTCTGATGTGGGCGGAAATGAGCTCAGCCTGCAATGCTCCACTGGTTTCACTCCTCCCTAGCTGGGTGGTGCAGCTGCAAAGTGTGTGCTATGAACCTTGTGAGCAAACCTCTGAGAGCCACAGATCCATGACTGGTGGCCATAAATTAGGGACAAACCAAACCAGAGGCATAGTGACCTTAACAATGGGAACATGGCCTTTCATCTCACTACAGAATGAATTCCTCACCCACAGCTCAAAGCCCCTGGGAGCAGAACATTCCCAGTGCTGAGAGCACTTCCTCTGTGATTAACTAAACAGCCTCTACTCTATAGACAGGAACGCATGCTCACAGGAAGTCAGTGGTTCCCTTTTTAACCATACCTGCTCGCCGTTTAGTCTGCAGTCTGCCTTATAAAACTTCTCTGTGTTGGACGGGCTCAAGGGGCCGTCATCTTTGCCCTGCCCTCCCGTGGAACTTCTTTCCAATGGCTGAGTGGAGAGTGGGCTGTGGGGCAGGAAGCAACCATCTGAGTTTCACAGCGCAGGTTTTCTCAAGGGTGAGGCAGAACTCCAAGCTCACAGCTGCAGGAGGAATTCAATGCCCAGGTTAGAGTCCCCCTGTTGTTGCAGAAGTGAGCTGCACGAGCCGCCGATCAGCATTCATATGGCTATCGTGGGCAGCACCTCCTCAACAGGAGAGATCTGCTCCCCTCCCATGGCACACATACGGAGCTCACGCAGTCCCTGCCCCTGGCTAAGAGATATACCCAACTCAAGACAGGAGCCTTCACTGAAATAACGCATGACTGGAGAACACCCAGGATAGGTGGCAAATGTCTGCTATGCCTCGAAATATATAAATAAGGAAAGACCTCTTTCCTTGTTACCATGTTGTTGATTGTCTCTGCAATGGTAAATGAATGATGGAAAAGAAAAAGGGTGGGGGAGAAGAGGACCGTATCAATGACAAAAGTGACTCTATCTCCTCAAGTATATTATGAAGGATAGTATATATTTTGGTCCTCGTCAGCTGATTCATGACTGCTGAAGGAGCTCCATTCTGGTGGATTTATCCCTGTGATCCCAAAGGATTCAGATGAATAAAATCCCCGGAAGCCAGCTCATATTTGCTGTCTGTTGCTTTAATCTTTGTTTCTTGGCAATATAAGAACCAAGTCCATGTTGTACTGTGTTTGAAGACAGTGACCCGCCGCGTGATGTTCTGTGGTAATAGTTTTAAAGGGATGTAAGTGAATCTAGGTTTTCTGAATAGAAGAGGGGCTAATTGCACAAACATAGTGCTTCCATGTTAAAGGATATAAACAGCTCTTTTAAAGTTTATAAATGTTGACACCCTGTGGATTCTCTATGTATCAAAAAATAAAATGCAAGGTAAATTGTGTGCAAAATTCACACCACCCATTATTCACTTGATAAAATTTCATCATGACATAAAAAAAAATCTTACTGTTCTACACATGCACACACTGTTATTATAGTTATATTTGTATTTATTCACCTGGAAATTACATAACATATTTCCAAGATAAAATCACAAATCAGTGGTAAAGTCAGCTTTTAAAAACCTATTTGTATTAAGAGAATTAAGAGAATCAAACTGACCAACTGTAATGAAAAGGAAACTTTTTCTAACTTGTACAAGTTGGCTTTCAAACTAAGTCAACTCTCAATATTAAATAATATTGAAGAATTTGTGGTAATTTTGTTACATATGTGGTAATGGTATGATAATATGAATGTGAATGTAGGAGAATGCTGATAATTTCTTGTTTACTCAGGCTGAAGTCTTTAAGAGCAAAGTGTCATGATGTTTTTTATAATGCTTCAAAAAAATCAAAGAGATTAAACTGAGAGTTTCATAGGCAGGCAGACAAAGAAAATACAGAAAAATGAGAACAATTGGCGAATCGAAGTGCAGGTATGTGGGTGGTCACTGTACAATTCTTTTTCTTTTTGTTTGAAATTTTCATAATACAAATCTTAAAAAAGAGTGAATGTAAGAAGCATGCAAATTTACCTCACAGTTGGGGCTTCCAGCTAATGGTCTTATCAAAACTATTTGATAGTCACCCTCTGAAATATTATCATTCAGTGTTCTATAACGAACTGAATTATCGTGTTCTATAATGAACACTGAATTATCGTTCAGTTAAGAAAGAGGTCACTTTCAAATGCACATTCATGATGAATTTAACCACCTTCCTGTGAAACGGGCAAGTTTATTCATGGATGGGAAAAGTGCATTCTGCAGAACACATTGTGTAAGATTCCATTCATGTAAGAGTGTATGTGTGCGTGCGTGTATGTGCGTGTGTGTGTGCGTGTGCACGTGTGTGCGTGTGTGTGCGTGTGTGTGTGAGAGAGAGAGAGAACACAAATGTGTGCGTGGAGAGATGTCCAGAGGTATGTATCCCAAGAGGGAAACACTGATTATCTGAGCATCAGATTGTTGAGTGATATTCTCTTTTTTGTACATTGTAGTCTCATTCAGTTTTCTGTAACCAGTGTTATATCATTTTAAAACGCACAAGTTTTAAGAGGGTTTACAGCACATAGAGAACACATTGACTTTAATCCTGTCCTATTTGAAAAATACATGAACGTGTTGGCCAGCGACATATTATTCTATGTACAGCGCACATGCATGATACTGACTTTCTCAAGAAAAACAATGACATTAAGCTCTTTTTAAGGTTGTGTGTATTCACCTTTCTTTTCCTTTTTCGCTCGGGATGGCATTTGACTATGTGGTTTTTATTTCAAAGAATTTGAAATTCTAAATAAATACCTTCCTTAACACTGTATTTTCCTCCCTATCTAAGGAAAGAATTATTCATATACTGGAGGCAGTCTTAATCATAAGAGAAGTTAAGTCAAACTGAACTGTTACATTTTCAAGGAAAAATCTCTTTCTACTCGTTTAAGGTATCACTAGCAAAGCAAGCCTAAGCATATCCAGAGAGCTGACATTTGACTTTCACTCCCACCTCATGGCATATCTTACAAATGAATTGCACATGTATTGCTTTCATAGAGGTGTACCTCATTATGAAATAGAACAAACTAAAATCACATTATTGCCTAGTTGATACTTTCCTTCTTCATGTTTATTGAAGTGATGAAATTTAGTCTTAATTTTTAACATCTGTAGCCATATTTATTAGATATTCACCATGGCTAGACTTGGACCCCACTTACAAAGTAGCACACTTACATATTTAAAAAGTTAACAGCATGCAACAAACAGAATAGGATTCCAGTTGTTGCTTGAAAAGGACAGAGATAACTTTCTCTACTTTCTTCCTTAGTGGATTAGAATGTGTTCGATGTTGTTCATGCAAATGTATGCAGCATAGTTCAAGCAAGAAACAGTGAAATGACACCATTACTAGTGCCTTTCTTTCTAGTTTGTTCCATTCATTCTTCTGAGTAAACCCATTCTCAAGAAAGGATCAGAAAAATTCCGTCATAGTGATAGAGTGGATGGAGTCCTCAACTGAAAATCAATGATCTAGAATCTAGTTGTATTTCTGCTATGAATTAGCTACAAATTAGTTAACTTATCTGAGTGGCTGTCAACTTTGTCGATGAGTGCTTTGGACTTGGGGGTTTCTAAGGTTCTTATGTGCTAATGTTCAAAATCCGGAAAACTCTGTTAAAGTGGAAGAGTCAATTTCCCCTGAGTAGAGGAACATAATGCACAAGGACAATTCAGCACAACCAGGTTCTGGAGCTGTATCCAGCCCTGGTGGATAAATCGATGTCTTCTGATGCTGGCAGGTCTCTTCTGTATCAGTTCAAGGCAACTGATATTCACCTCAAGGGTCCCCTTTCTTGTTGTTTGCATCAGATGCAGTAGGTAAGCTGGTTGAAATCACAACATTAGAATATGACCTCTTTGTTTCTGCAGCTCCTATTTTTTTTTTTTAACTTGACATCTCCCTCTGACCATTCCCTCTTCCCTGCATAATATCGTATGTTGCTTACTAAGATCTAGCACCAGTTCAACTCCCTTGGATTCTTGTAATGGAAAGAGGACTTCAGCAAATATGCAACTGAAATCTAAAAGTGCTATGGGTACAAGGTGTCAGAGCAATGCTGCAAGCTGCTTCTACAGCAATAGGATATGGTGCTGATAGTTTCTACTGTGATAAGACTTGTTGGCCCTTGGCATAGACATTGACACCCTTAATGGTGTACGTTGGCCACCTTGATGTGTATGTCTGTGGATATCAGCTGCAGCGGCAGGTACCGGTAGCAAACTAAAATCAGCACTTTCAGCAAAGATTGTAGTGAAGGAAACATGTCATCAGAGCTGAAAATAAGGAAGACCAAAGATGGTAAGAGGGGGGGCATAAGTGGTTGAGTCAGTGGTGGCATATATGAGACTACACTCCCCTGCCCCACTGGGGATGCTCAGAACTATCTGAAAAGAATATGAAGAATGCAAGATGGAGTTCACAAATGGCAAAAGGGATATTGTGATCCAATTCTTACCTAGGATGGAGTAGGAAACACATTTTACATGTGTTTTAATGACACCCTTACTTAACCCCAGCTACCTGAAAATCATCTATAACTAGTTTAAATCATCTATAATTACCCTCTAAATTTTCCGTGATCTCCAGAATCCCAACATTAATACAATATTCCATGATATAGTATATGCCGTTGAAATAATGTCAACTATGCTGAAACTCTGAGGCATATAAATATGTCATTATCAATCAATCAATTCACCTATATTTAACCCAGAAATTTGTATTGATTATCTACTCTATGGTAGATGCAATGCTATTATAGCAATGGTGTGGTATATCAGTAAAATGTCCACCAAAATAAAGGATCATGAAGATAAATTTTAAGAGATTATCCATAGCTGCCCTTTATCAATCGCTTGCTATACACCAGACATTTTAATAAACCCCTCCATACATTTCTTCATTTAAATGTTGAAATCAGTATTGTGTGCTGTAGTATTATCCCCTTTTATAAACCTGAGAGACGGATTTCAAAGCAAGCACTATAAACTTGTGGCTATTATTATTATTTTTTGACCCACATTGTTGTTTTTGTGGTTGTTTTGATCTAAATTGGTTGCTAGCATTTGAAAATATTTAACTAATATAACAGTATATATTAGCTATACTGGAATTTTAAAAAAAAGAAGGATTTACTTAAAATTCACATTTTTAGTTTTTCTTGGAAAACCAGAAAACTGAGCTATACTAGGGCCTAATTTTTGCATAAGAAATCATATGAGTAACTGACGCCTGCTCTAAATAAGGCGTCCAACTGTCCACCAATGTATTTTTTAGAAAAATGCAAAAAAAATTCACAGCTTGATGAATTTTCACAAAGTTAATATTTAGAAAGGCAAGAAAAAGTAAATAGATCATTAGCAACATCTCCAATCCCTCCCCCCCTTGTGCTTATTCCTAGTAATCTTCCCCCTCCAAATTTGGGTCCCCACGCCAAAGGTTGCTGATGTCTTAACTCTAGCACAATAGCTTATTTTGCTTGTCTTTAAATTTTACATAAGTAATATACAATTTAGTGTGTGTGTGTGTGTGGCTTCTATCACTCATCATTGTATTTTTTTTTAAAGATTTTATTTTATTTATTTGACAGAGAGAGAGAACAAGCAGGGGCAGAGGGAGAGGGAGAAGCAGGCCTCCCACTGAGCAGGGAGCCCCATGTGGGGCTCGATCCCAGGACCCTGGGATCATGACCTGAGCTGAAGGCAGATGCCTAAAGACTGAGCCACCCAGGCGCCCCATCATCATTGTATTTTTGATATTCATTCATGTTGCACTGTCTTTGTAGCTTGTTCATTCTAGTTGTGTTCTACAATTCCATTCATGAGTATATCAGTTATGTCCCTCCATTCAACTGTTGATAGACATCGGCTCTTTTCCAGTTTTTGGTTATTGCAAATAATGCTGCTGTAATATTCTGGTGCCTATCTTTTGGTTGAACATACACACAATTTCTTGTGAGAATTGGCCTCAGACGAGAATTTCTAGGTCATATGTTATACATATAATCAGCTTTGTTAGATGTTGTTGAAACTATTTCTAAAGTGATTGTACCAATTTACACTCCCATCAGAAGTGTGTGAGCATTACAACTGCTCCCAATTCTCACCGATACTTGGAGTTGTCTTCCTTTTCTTTTTTCTCTTCCCTTCCTTTCCCTTTTAGTTATTCCAACTAAATGGGAGTTGTAATAGACTCATATTTTTAATCTGCATTCCCCTGATGATGAATAAAATTGAGTACTTTTCATAAGTCTATTGACTATTTGCATATTTTCTTTTGTGGGGTGTGTGTTAAAGTCTTGTACCTATTTTTTGGGGGGTTGTCCCTCCCTTCCTAGTTGATTTGTAGAAATCCTTTATATATTCTAAATTTAAGACTTTGTCAGACATATGTATTGCAAATCATTTTCTCCCACTATATGGCTTGACTTTTTATCACTTAACAGTGTTTTTAATGAACAGAAATTACCCCTTTTAATGTAATCCATTTTGCCATTTTTTATTTCATTCCTTTTTCATTCATTTCATTCATTCATTCATTCATTTCATATATTTTTTATTTTTCCTTCTATGAATTTTTGTGTCCTGCTTACAAAATTGTTGCCTATCTGAACTTCATGGAGATATTCTGCTATATTTTCTTCCTGAATATTTATTACTTAACTTTGACATTCAGATCCATAATTCCTCTGAAATTGACCTTTTTCCATGGTTTTGAGATATGGGTCAGTTTACTTTTTTCTATATGGATGTACAATTGACCCAGCACCATTTATTGAAAAGAATCACTTCTCCCTCTAGTAAACTGCAGTGACACCTTTGTCATAAATTGTTACACTATTAATGTTTGGGTCTTCTTCTGGACTCTGTTCAGTTCTTTGTGGTTTATTCTTATACCAATACTACAGTGTCTTCATTACTATAACTTTATTTGAAAAAAACTGATACATGGAAATATAAGCCTTCCAGTGTTGTTCTATAAGATTGCCTTGACTAATTTTTTTTAAAGATTTTATTTATTTACTTGACAGAGAGAGAGTGAGAGAGAGAGAGCACCAGCAGGGGGAGCGGCAGGCAGAGAGAGAGGGAGAAGCAGGCTTCCTGCTGAACAAGAAGCCTGAGGCGGGACTCAATCCCAGGACCCTGGGATCATGACCTGAGCCGAAGGCAGACGCTTAAACAACTGAGGCACCCAGGTGCCCCTGCCTTGACTAATTTTGGTCATTTGTACTTCCACATAAATTTTAGCAATAGTTTGGCAATTTTCTCAAAATATACTGTGGGATTTTGACTTACATTATATTGCATAGATCAATTTTGAGATAATTTATATCTTTATATGATTTGTCTTCCAAATCATGGATAATATGGTGTATACAACCATTTATTTAGATTTTCTTTAATTTTTCTCAGGAATGTTCTGTTGTTTTAATTGTAGATGCCTTGCACATTTTTATTAGTTGCATTCCTAGAGATTTAATATTATTTGATACTACTGTAAATTGCATTGTGTTTCTACTTTCATTTTCTATTTGTTTGCTCCTGATATATAGAAATGTAACTGGTTTTAGTATAATGACCTCATATTAAGCAATTGTAGTCCCATGTTCTTAAATTCACTTGTGAATTTTAATAGTTTGTGGGTTCATTTGGATTTTCCATATACTTGACTGTATCTCTTGCATTCTTAGCCTCATATCTTTTATTTCTTTTCGTGTCTTATTGTACTAGGTTGGATCTCTAGGACCTTGTTGAAAAACAGTGATGATACTGAGCAAGAGTTTCTCAGCTCCACACAGGAGAAAAGCTTTCATTAATGTACAATTAACTATGGTATCTGCTGTAGATTTTTTATAGACCTTCTATATTTAAATAAGGAAGTGCCTCTCTCTTCATAGTTCACTGAGTTTTTTGTGTTACAGTGTGTTTATTTTTCCTGCATCTGAGGAGATGATTATGGGATCCTTCTTTCTCCTTCTCTCTTAATTATATGGTAAAATATATTGATTGTTGGGGTGCCTGTGTGGCTCAATCATTAAGTGTCTGCCTTCGGCTCAGGTCATGATCCCAGGATCCTGGGATCGAGCCCTACATCGGACTCCCTGCTCCGTGAAAAGCCTGCTTCTCCCTCTCCCTCTGCCTGCTGCTCCCCCTGCTTGTGTTCCCTCCCCTTGCTTGTGTTCCCTCCCCCTGCTTGTGTTCCTTGCCCCTGCTTGTGTTCCCTCTCTCGCTGTGTCTCTCTCTGTCAAATAAATAAATAAATTCTTTAAAAATATATATATACATATATAGATTGTTTTTTTAATGCTAAACTTCTCTTGCATTCTTGGACTCAAGTGTACATGGTTATGATATATATTTTCCTCTTTATATTTCTTTGTGTTTGTGTGCTAATATTTTATTTAGTATTTTTGCATTCTTTTATATTTTTCCTTTCTTATAATGCCAGTGTAAGTTTTTAATAACAAGATTTTGCTTTTCTCTTAAAATAAAATAGAAATTGTTTTCTTTTTTCTATTTCCTTGTAGAATTTGCATGTAAGAGTGGTGCCACTTACAAAAACTACTTTGGCTGGAGGGTATTTGAGGGGAGAGGAGAGCAAAGATTTTAATAATGGAATCAACTTGCTCAAAAAAAAACTTTTAGATTTTCTAATTCTTATAGAAGAAGTTTTGATAAGTTGTGTTTTCAAGAAATTTGTTTATTTGATATAAATTGACAACTTTCTTGATACAAAATTGCACTTAATATTCTTTTACTATCTTTTTAAAATTCATAAACTCTTAACTGGTACAGCCACTGTGAAAAACAGTATGAAGTTTCTTCAAAAAATTTTTAAAAAGCTACTATATAATCCAGCAATTCTACTTTTGGATACATATCTGAAAGAAAAAAAATCACTGTCTCTAAGAGACATTTACATACTCATGTTTATGACAGCATTATTTACAATAGCCAAGACATGGAAACAACCTAAGTGTCCATCAATGGATGAATGGATAAAAAAAATGTGATGTGTATATATACAATGGAATATTATTCAGCTATAAAAAAAGAAGAAAATCCAACCATTTGCAACAACATGGATGAACCTTGAGGTCATTATGCTAAGTGAAATAAGCCAGACAGAAGAAGACAAATACCAAATGATCTCATTTACATGTGGAATCTAAACACATGCGCATGGACACACACACACACACACACACACACACACACACACACACAACCTTGAATTTATAGATACAGAAAAGATATTGGTGGTTGTCAGAGGTGGGAAGGTGAGAGATAGGGAGGTGAAATGGGTGAAGATGATCAAAAGGTACAAACTTCCTATTATAAGGTAGTAAGTTCTAGAGATGTAATGTACAGAATGGTGACTATAGTTAACAATACAGTATTGTATATTTAAAGGTTGTTACCAAGGTAGATCTTAACAGTTGTCATCACAAGAAAACAAAATTATAACTAGGTGAGGTGATGTATGTTAACTAAACTTACTGTGATAATTATTTTGCAACATATTCATATATCAAATCATTATGTTGTACACTTTAAACTAATATGTTATATGTCAATTTACATTTCAATGAAAGTGGAAAAAATTTAAAATTCATAAGATCTGTAGTGATACTCTTTTAAATTGCTGGTGTTAATATTTTATCTTTTCTGCCTTTTTTCTTGATTAGTTTTACTAAATATATACTAATCTTTTCAAAGAACCAGTTTTGGGTGTTTTGTTTATTTTCTCACATATAATTATTTTATATTTAGTTGACGTGGTTTTTGTTCTTATATATATATTATTTTTCCTTTCTTGTACTTTACTTCAATTTGATTTGCTATTCCATTTCTAGTTTCTTGAGATGGAGGCTTAAATGATTGACTTTAAATATCTAATATTGTCTTATACCACCAACTTAATTCATTTATATTACCTCCTTCATCTCTGACAGCATTTGGGCTTACAAATCCTTTAAGTTGTCCTAAACTTGTTGAAGTCAGTGTGACATGTTTACAAGTTAACAAGAAATAACAGAACAAAGATTCAAATCCAGGCTGTCTTACTCCTAAGTCCATGGTCTTCTGTAGTCATATAGGGTTGATCATATAAGCCATTTGGTAGACTGAGGAATAGGTAAGCAAAGGTGAAAGAAAGAACCTTGACTGACACTTACTTATTGCCAAGTAAAAAGCAGCTTCTGTAGGAGATAAAGAAGAGAGGAGAACTGGGAAAGTTGCGTCTAAATACTTTCTAAGTATATGAACTTGGACAAGACTCTCCATCTTCTGTGGCCACTCTTTCCTCATCTCTAACACAAGAAACATGGTCTAATTATTTCCAATGTTCCTCTCCATTTTAACAACAAAGTTTCAAAGAGGAAATGATGATCAATATTTTGAAATGTTATAAAAAGGTTAAAAATATATAGTTTAAGAAAAGGGTGATGTATTTTTTTAATCAAGTAGCCATTATATTACTGAAGGTGGGAGCCAAATTACAACAGTTTTTAGATTAAATGAATTTTATGCTTTTCTCAAGTAGATAGGGAACTCTGTGCAGCGAGACAACATTGTATAGTTGGGGAATGTCATAGCAGGGGTAGGAACTATAAACCTTTGTCAGCCAAATAGTGACACTTGGTGTACTAAGTCCTTTTTTTTTTTTAATAGCTGTAGAATTACAGAACTACGGAGATACAGACATGAGATGGGATCAGTCAAGAAAGATCATTGCACATAGCAAAAAATATATACATTACTTTGGTTTTTAACACCAAAAAATCCTTGGAAAGATTTGGTATAAAAAATAATCCAAGAAGGGGCTCAGCTGGTTGGGTGTTCAACTCTTGATTTCGGCTCAGGTCTTGAAATTGAGCCCTGTGTTTGGCTCCACACTGGGCGTGGGGCCTGCTTAAGATTGTTGCTTTTCCTCTCTGCCCCCCACCCCACTCATGCTCTCTCTTTCTCAAATTAAAAAAAAAAAAAATCTAAGAAAAACAACATCTAGACAAGTTTCAATAGGACAAGTCCTTGCACAAAGATGATTCATGAGACCCTTGTAAAAAAATCCTCTCTCATTGACCTATATTTTTTTGTCTGACATTGTAAGAGCAAATATGAATTAAATATAAAAGGCTTAATCTTTCCTGTTGAAAATAAGGAAAAAGATTTTCTCCCCTCCTTTTTCCTAGAGCATTTACCTTAGAAAACTTGTAATTTTAAGTACTTTCTCCTTAAAATGTGTATACATATCCCTTTGAAAACTAGATGGGCCTTTTCTTAGCCTTATGATCCATGACCCTCTTAAGGACCTGGGAGCCATCATTTGGAAATGTAAACATTAAGGGAGACTGTACTCCTATCTTTCAGTTTTTGTGGGAAGGTAGGAACCTAACTGTGATGGGTATCTTGCTCCAAGTTGCAAAACTACCTCCTGTCATAAAGGTAATAGAAGTTTGTTTCTCCTCTGAATAAAGCCAAATAATTACCATAGATAGTGACTCCAATTATGGTAAAGTTAGGATGAACTATGTGTGATTATCAAAGTTCTCTTACTTGAGAACTAATTATTTTTTTATCTTGAATCTTGAAAACATGTATGTAATGGATTGTATCTGTATGGCTATATCAGGGGATGAGATTTCTTTCTGTCTTCACGATCTCTTAGTGGATTGTTTGTGATACACATCACATTTTGGTTTAATGCTTATTCATTAATAAAAATGGAGTTTGTTGTTTTTTTTTTTCTACTACATTTGTGGAGAGTGTTACCGGGTTCAAAGATGATTTTGTTTTTACTTATATTTCCCAAACACGTATCAAGGTTGAATCCAGAACTGAATCAGCTGAGACTTGAGTGCATATTCCAAGATAAAGAAAATTCCCACCCAACTAGACTCCTTTGATATCTGTTCTCAACAAAACAAGCAGATCACTTGGCTAGATGTGGATTGTGCTGGGAAGGAAAAGAGAGAAAGGAAGAGTCATATACAGTCTAGACATCAGAAAATGAGTTTCTTTCTTTTCTTTTTTTTAAAGATTTTTATTTATTCATTTGACAGAGAGAGAGAGAGAGAGCACAAGTAGGCAGAGCGGCAGGCAGAGTGAGAGGGAGAAGCAGGCTCCCTGCTGAGCAGAGAGCCCAACCTGATGCAGGGATCATGACCCAAGACCAAGGCAGACACTTGACTGACTGAGCCACCCAGGTGCCCCAGGAAGCGAGTTTCTTGAATCAGAATCCTTTTGTTTATCTCCCAGTAATTTTGTGGAGTCAGGTAAGTACCCTGTACATGAGCATTCTCCCACATGAAAGAAATAAAAGGAAGTATTAAATCCCAGTGTGCATAAGTTCAGGAATAAAGCAGAAATGAAATTACATTGAAACTATTAAAGTGGGTTTCAGGGCTCCTGGCTTATACAGGTCTCTTTCAGGGTCCTAGCAAGGTGTTTACATGGTTGTATACTCTAGTAACATTTGCAGAGGTAAGATCTCTCTGTATTCCTTTTGATAAAGAGGAGCCACCAGATCATAAAAACTTCAGGCTCCTACTATGAAAGGAAAAAGAGAAATAAGAAGGGACCAAGGAAATGTGGGAGGGTCACACTGAATTTATGTATGTTCCAAAGATAGGCTTTTTGTAAGAAAGTAGGCACTTTCCAAAAATAGCTACTACAATTTCTTAGGGAAAAAAATAATTTTTTTAAATTGCTGCCAAGTAATAGGATCATCAACTACCCAAATGACCTGAATTCTTGACACCCAACTGAAAAGCCTGTCAGAAAACAGTTCACCAACACATCTGCTTTTCTTCCACATAATTTATTTCACACACTTAAATAGTGCCAGTTAAACATAAAATAGCATGAACGTTACAATAATGCAATCTTTTGAAAATAGAATATTTAAAAAAATGGCAAATTCTAGGAGTTTAAATTATGAGAGTAGAAGTGAATATTCTTTTTTTATTTATATTTTTTTAAAAGATTTTATTTATTTGACAGAGAGAAACACAGCGAGAGAGGGAACACAAGCAGGGGGAGTGGGAGAGGGAGAAGCAGGCTTCCCGCCGAGCAGGGAGCCCGATGTGGGACTCGATCCCAGGACCCTGAGATCATGACCTGAGCCGAAGGCAGACGCTTAATGACTGAGCCACCCAGGCGCCCCTATTTTTTTAAGATTTTATTTATTTATTCATGAGAGAGAGAGAGAGAGAGAGGCAGAGGGAGAAGCAGGCTTCCCGCGGAGCAGGGAGCCGGATGCGGGGCTCTATCCCTGGACCCTGGGACCATGACCTGAGCCAAAGGCAGACGCTTAACGACTGAGCCACCCAGGCGCCCCTCTTTTTGTTTTTATATACTAAAAGTATTCAGCAAAAATGCACAAATCACTATTTACATGCAGTTTGTTCATATTATTATAAATATATTAGCTATGTGCAGAAGGTAATGGCAAGTCTTCCCCAAACGTCCTTATTTTTAAAAGACTGAAATAAAAAAAGGACAACATTCATTCATTAAGCACCGTCCCACGTGGGTCCAAATATGGGGGATATAAGAAAGAAGATCCAGCAAAAGAGAATTTACTTGTTTTGTAATGGGCACATATCTCTAATATGAAAAAGAACATCAAGGAAATCCTCTGCTGCTGGAATCATAAAGGACCCTGAGGTTGAGATCTCTTCCTTTGTGCAGACAGAGTTTTACTGACAGTAGAAGAGTGAGTAGACTGCAGACCCAGAGACTGGAAAGGAATAGATCTAGGAGCGCACAGACATGAATGGGGGACCCTGTGACCTGGGCTAGCTTGTCATCACCCCCACCTCACTCCCCCTCTGTGGGCCTTAAGCTTTTCAGATGTATTCTATGAGACCTACAGGGTTGTTGATATTGGCTAGAGCTTTAACCTGTCTTTCCTTCATTCTAAATTCCCTCTGAGATTTCTTTTGCCCTTTACAAAATAAATGTGCTGTAGAAGCTGAAAAAAATCTCTTCCATCCTGTTATTTTTCAGGCTCCAGTTGAGAAGGAGCTTTGGCCTACCCCCCAGACTGCCACCTAGAATTCCAATGAGTGGTGATAACAGAGAGCAGGGCACGCTAGAGGTAGAGGTCGGATCTCCCGGATTACAGACAGCATTTGGACATGGTGGGTGCCTTGACAGTAAGGTGATTCAGGTTAGCTAGTAAGTCTTCTTGGGCACATGTATGGTGGGGGAGAGGTACAAGGAGTTATGAGACAGAGAAAAAGGACTTCAACAAACACTGGGTTTGCTTTTTTATGTCCTTCTGTAAATAAAACGAATCTTAGTGATTAAACACATTTCAGTATTTGCTGCAATAGGAGATTTTCCCAACCAGGCTGAAAGCTCCTAAGAGTCTCTTCCTTTTTTTTGGTTTGGTTTGGTTTTACTTTTATTTTCAGCTCTCTTTTTCTTTATGACAATGCCATACAGTGATTCTCAAATAGCAGTGTTGTGTTTGATAATAACAAGTAATTCATTGTAAATAATATAATAATAGTCATAAGAATTCTACTTCAAAATCACAAGTGGAGAGAAAGTTTCTGCTATATGCAAATTTAATTATTAAGTTATTTCAGGGACCCCAACTTTAAATACCAAAACATAAATAAGTTGCTCACATTTAACGAGTAAAGAAATCAATGCAGTTTTCCTTTATAGAAACGAACACAAATAATGTCCACAACAGTACATATAAAATATTTTCTTGATCTCTTAAAAATATAACAGAGGCCTTAAAATTTCAAGTAGTAACTTAAAATTAAAAACACTAACCATTTTAAGAGCTTTAAGTGTTCAGATTATCTGTTAGACGTTCAACTCTGTGTATAATGACAAGAATGGCAATAGTTCACCAAATTTAAAATAACTCTTCTGAAAACTCAACTGTTTTAAAAGGATAAGATTTTCTAAGGGATATGCTTAATGAGAGGAGTTGACAGTTTCATGCAACTCTTTAATTTTACATGAGAGGCAACTGAGGCCCTGTGATCATGTCCCCATAGGCCAATGGCTAATGGTTAATTATTGTCTGATATGGACGTTGAATCACATTTCTAGAGTGCAACTTCCAGGTACTATCTAAAAGAAAGATTTTAGAATTGTCTTTTTCATTTAATCTGACTTAATTGGAGTGGACCTTGTCTCTTTGTGGATGGTAAGAGCACTTGGTGTGGAGATGGTTACAATGTTAACCCTGATCATAGCTCAGAGGCTGCTCCTAAATTCATCTAATAAAACAATGCATCTTGAAAGAGTTTAATGAAAATCTATTAGCAAGAACAATATTAAAAATAGCTCTTCAGTTTCCACAGCAAGTGTTGTCATGTGTCTTACCCGACATGGCATGGGTTGATTTGACAGACATGAAGATTTCAAACATTAAGTCATGTGCTTCTACCTATAGAAATCTGAAAGTTGCTAAGTACATCTCCCATTAGCACAAAGACTTTATTTATACAGTGTAAAACAAGCTGTTATTTGGGAGCTCACTAAATTTGGCAGAAAATGTGCCTCGTTTATTTTAGCACTTCCAAATATAAAAGAAAATATAAACACTTAAAGGCAAGAAAATGCCAAGAGCATGATGAATTACATAAGGTACATATTTTGAGCATTGTGTCATGTAACCAATGCTGACCACCTAAGTGACTGCAACAATAGAGCACTTACATAATTCATAATGAATCCAGCCATGGAGCTGAGTTTTATATTTTACTGGATCAAGACCAACAATTTGGCCCAAGAAAACAGCACACGGACCTTAAGTCAAAATGATTTAGAATGAGTATTTTCCGAAATAATTTTCATCTCAGGTCTCTGGCTTTTCTATACTCGATCTTGCAATATGAAAATGCAGGCAGATAATTAAAAAGAAAACAACAAAACATGATATTCCCTTATATTTTTAAGTTAGTATTATTCTTTTGAGTTTGACTTAGGTGCCTTGAAATTATAATAGTCTGGGTCTTCTTGGAGCCTTTGAGACTTTCAATTTTAACGCCACAACTATGACATAAAGGGATTTATTTATTTATTTTTAAAGATTTTATTTATTATTTGACAGAGAGAGAGAGAGAGCACAAGCAGGGGAGCAGCAGAGGGAGAGGGAGAAGCAGGCTCCCCACTGAACAGGGAGCTCGATGCAGGACTTGATCCCAGGACCCTGGGATCATGACCTGAGCTAAAGGCAGACGCTTAACTGACTGAGCCACCCAGGTGCCTGACATAAAGGGATTTAAATGTGGCCTGACTGGCATTATAGGTAAAACTGCCATACCTGGTAACATGAATGAGATAACTCATTCATTTATGAACTCCTGTGATTATTTTATATATCAAGGTTGATATTCTTTGTTTATTACTCATAATTATAATTAAACTAATTTTCTTTTTAGACAGAGAGGTGTTCTTGAACTGGTGTGGCTGAGTAGGTGTGAGTTGGAAATATTTTTCAACTAATTCCATGCTCAAAATCTGTAACATGATTATCTTTGAAAGGTCCAGAAAGTTTGAAGCAAAATCTTTTGACTCCCAGCATTATTATTGAGTTTCCTTAATAAGTAGATGGAATATTTAGCATTGAGTTCCATTTATGTCCTTGACATTGGATGAGATCAGGCTTTCTCAGTCTTGGCCCTATTAATGCTGTGGTCAGATAATTCTTTGTTGAGAGAGTTTGCTCTGAGCATTGCAGCATGTTCAACAGCATTCCTGGCCTCTTCCCACTTGACGCCAGTAAGACCCCTCAATCCCAATAACCAAAAAATGTCTCCAAGTAGTGCCAATTGTCCTGGAGTGGGGCAGAGGGGGCAGGGGGGAGGTAAAATCATCCCCCCCACCCCTTGAAACCAATGACTCGCTCTAGGAATTTTTAAAAATAAATAAAATACACTAGAAAGAGAACATTGTCTTTTACTGGCATTGCTTTACAACATTTTCCATTCACATAGGTAAATGATGTCATTCTTTGTCTTCTTTTCCCATAGCTCTGAAGCCTAGTCGTAAGAGAAATGAAGAAGGATGCCGGGTTATCTGCAATAAGGGGGACGGAGCGCTGTGAAATCACGCCATCTGAACTGTGGGGAGAAAACACGCACAGGAATTGTCACTGGGTAGTTCTGTGGCGCAACGACAATCATCTCTTGCACATATGAATGCAGAAATTGGTAGCCTTTCAAGTGAAAAAGAATAGGCTTTGTATAATCCAAAGTGATTTTCAATGAAACAGAACATTTACATTTGTCCTTGCTACTCTCCTGGGGTGTGCCAGGATAGAATCCTCACACGGGGTGAACCTCCCGCCGAGGCCTCATCACACTAGCCCGCCTGTTGTCATTTTTGATGTGGGCTTCCAGAGTCCTGCTCAGAGCGGACTTAGCCCTGGGCTGCTCCTTACAGAAAATGTTAACAAGCGCAGGCATTGAGGAAACGGCTCTCCTGCAGGGATTCTGACCTGAGGCCACAGTTTTCGGTAGTGAGTTTATAGCTTCATAGCATGTTTTTAATTTAGTCACCTCAAAGATTTGTATTCCTCAGACTTGCAAACTGCCCACCCCCTCCCATCCCTTGAGTGCCCCCCTCCCCCCATTCCCAACCCCAGAGGAAGTTTCTCTTAAAAAGAACAGAGAGTCCAGTTAGGTAACTAATGAGCTACATACACTCAGCTTGAGAGACAGTTTTTTTTCCTTCTTCAAAAGGCAGCTCATAGGGGTGCTTTGTGTTTGTGCACTGCCAAAGTCACCACAAATACCCCCTACTCTGTCACCTCCACCAAATTATTCCCTATCTATCAGAGTTGGTCACTCTGAGCAGCTTTCATCTGGATTTCAAAAACTGAAATTTTAAATATCTCTAAAAAAGAAAAGATGTATTCTTAGAATTAACTTTTTCCACAGAAATTTCACATTCTGATGACACTAAAAAAAATGATAGATTTCCTTCAATCCAACAAGGTCTTCTCGTTATTTACATTTTGGTCAGCTATTCTTTGTTGTGGAGTCTTTTCTGGGCATGAAGGATGTTCAGTAGGACCCCTGGCCTCTCCCCACTAGATGCCCATAGCACCTCCCCCCTCACCCCCAAGGGTGACAACCAAAATTCTCTCCAGACATTGCCCAATGCTCCCTGGGGGTAATATTGCCCCTGACTGAGAATCACTACCTAAGGCAGCACAGAGTGAGTACTTATCATTCGATTACGCGCTGGACCTTTAGGATTGTCACGTATTTACTGCTACAAACAATGATAGCCACAACATCAAATTTCTTTTCTTTTTCCTGAAAGGAAAATTCTTATAGGCTTAATTTTTAAATTTTGCCAAATATCCTGATATGAAATGGAGAGAAACCCATTCAGTAGGACACCATAGTTTTTCATTTTTTGTGAGTGATTTAAGCGGTAAGTGGATTTTTTCACAGCCAAAAGAAATAATGACAATTCTCTCTGGTCATTACATACTCTGTATATATGGTCCTCTCATTTTTCCCTGATCAGGTCCAGGACCTCCGTGTTGCAGAGAGCTTCAGGCGAAAGCTGCACCATGAGATGAGGTGAACTTGTTGTCAATCACACATTTGTGATCAGGTAATAATAGGGAACCAAATGACTTAAGATTTAAATAAAAAATACTGCCAAGGCAACAAGTCAATTAATGCCACATAAACATTCTTCCAAGTTAAATTAATGAATACGGTTTTTATATCACTAGTACATATGATACATTAAAAAATATATTTTTGAGTAAAGATTTATTTATTTATTTGAGAGAGAGAGTGGGGGTAGGTGCAGAGGGAGAGAATCTTCAAGCAGACTCCCCAGTGCACGCAGAGCCCTACAAGGGGCTCGATCTCATGACCCATGAAATCATGACCTGAGCTGAAATCAAGATTTAGACACTCAACCAACTGAACCACCCAGACATCCCCCAAAACTATTTTTAACCAAGTGCATTTTGATGTTATAAAATGGTGTAGATATCAATGCAACTGAGTAATTTCTGATCTAATTCAAGTAAAGGATTAAAATAGAGCTTACTTATTGCACTTTACAAGCATTATTCTTGACATATAAACTTTAAATTAGGGCCATTTGCTTTATATAATTCAGAAGGAAAACTACAGTGGAGAGAATCAGGGTTGATATGTAACAAGTAGAATAATTACAAAAATAAAAAAATACAGAATCAAAAGAAATAGTGACGTTTAAAAATACCATATTTTACATTTAATAGCTTTGCATTTTAGAGGACATTTTTGTTATTACACAATAAAGTATAAAAAATTGTAGAGTAAGATCCCAGTGAACAATAAGCAAATAGTTTTTAATTATTGTTACTTTTTCTAGGAGCAAGAGTGGGATATAGTGTATAAATTTCGTCATGCAAAAATAAAGGTGAAATAAAGTAGGATGAGGGGCTTCTGAGTAATATTGGAGAGAATTTTCTGGGTAACATCAGAGACAAATATGTTGGTCTATGTAAAACCTCTTTTACTCTGCAGATTTAAAAAGGAAAGCAGGCTTGCTTATAAGCATTATGTAACTAGCAACTGCCATTGGAAGCATTCTATTGCCTGGATCTGTGAGGTGCCAAAAACATGAAGAGAAACAGCAGAACTGTAACAGTGGGAGTTCAAGGTTAATTAAGACGCTGTACTTTAAATGACTGACTTTGGAGTAAGTGTGGAGAGACAAGGGATCATCTTTAATTAGTGTATGATTTCTGAGGTAAATTACCATCCACGTGAATTGTTTTGGCTTACTATGGGATATAGATCAGAGTAAGGCATGAAAGATGAACAGAGAGATGTCAAAAGAAGAAAATCATCATATACGGCAGGACCAAAAAAAAAAATCTTAGATTCTCATTAATAATCTAATGAGAATAAATGGAAACTAATACAGAAAACATTGTGTTAAATTTTTATACTACTTGTAGAGAGTAGATATGTATTTATGGGTAAGTTAAATTGTTCAGTAAACTAGACGTGTTATTTCATAGTAGAGGATTCTTCGCTGCCAGACTAGTTATCTTATTTGCTTTATGTAGTCAAATGTAAAAAGAATAGCTTTCAAGTATCATTTTAAGACAGTAAAATGGTGAATCCAACTATTTTTTAGAGAAAATGTTGACAAAGTAGGAAGATCCTGTAAAATAACAGAATTGAAAATACCCTATTAGATATGTTTTCATATACATTATTTTACTGTTAACATTGTTTAAGTTAGTCAATACTATTTAGTCTCATTCGGCTATATGATCCCATTATCCAAATGGTTGTGTAAAGGGGCCTTTGGAATATCTTTTCCATAAAAAGGAAGAACTTGCTCAAAGAGTTCCTACTATAAATCTTTTGTACACTATGATAGTAGTAACTTACAATTCTAGCATTCATTCTTCCATCTAATATGCATACCTGCATATATAATAGACACTGCCCTGATTGCTAAATGTAGAATATGAACAGGACAGGTACAGTCCCTTTCCTCAAGAAGTTCTCAGTCTATCAGGGTGTGGTCCATACTAAGGACTGTAAAAATTACACAATAGGAAGATCATGAAGAGTTTTAAACAAGGGGTAATATAATCTGATTTACATTTCTAAATCTTCTTTAACTACTCTGGAAAGAATGTCTTATAGGGAATCTAGAACAGAAGTGAGGAAAACAACTTGGATGCTATTGCAGTGGTCAAAATGAGAAATGATGATGCCTAGAAATAAGGATGGTAAGAGTAGAAGGAAATGAACAGGTTGCAAATATAATTTTGATGTAAAATTGACAAGACTTGACAACCACCATTTTGGATATGATGGTGGGAATGGGGTGGGGATGAGATTTGAAGGTAGAAAGTTTCAAAATTGGAAGGCTCTTTGCACTGAAATTAAATGTTAATTTTATGGCACTTTAATGCAGGGATTAAAGTAAATATTAAAACTGGAAGAAATTTTTGGTAAATTGGATGACAATTTTTTTTTGAATTTTTAATTGAAGGTGGTATTGAAACTGGGTAATGGGGTGAATTTCAGGGATGAACAAATAAACTATTTTTGAATCATTTAATACTAGATTGGAGGCATGTGGCAATCATAGTTGGTGAAAGTTTCTAATGTTGGCGTCCTAACTCCTCTCCCTTTTTCACTATGTACAGCAAATTTTCACCCCTTTTCACCTTTTTCACTACATACAACAAATTTTGGAAAAATACCAACCACGACACATCTTGAAAAAGCCATGATTCCTTTGTTAGCCTCCCTTGTAGATAAGGATTGCAATGTGGACTTATTATCATCAATAAGAGATAAGTGAAAGCACGTTCCTACTGCATCAGCTTCTGGAAAGATGTTTCTTACCTGATAGAGGAAAGTCAGAAGAGATCTCTCTTTCCCTCTCCCTGTTCTTTCCCTTATTTTTCCTTAGATGCCCCCTTTGCTTTCTACCCAGGCCCTTTGATGTTTGAGCTATGAGCCACCATCTTTTTAATGATGTGGTTTAGTTGTCTCTACTCAAGCAATTGTCCTACCACTATCCTTGCTTGGATCAATAAAATGTAAGAGGAAATGATGTATCATTTCTGGGTAGTAGCATTAAGAAATCCTATAGAATGGAAAATATCAACCCAGGATTTTGATGAATCAACATTGATATCACCTACTCCAGACTTATGGAGTTAAGAAAGCGGTAAATATCTTTATGCTTGAAGCTATGTCGGTGGAGTTTTCAGTTATGAATTAATTCTTGCTGATAGAGAGCAGAACATTCAAGTGGAAATCTTGGCAGAAAAATAAGTGGAGAGCAGGTAAGTCATGGATAGAGTTCTAGGAATCCAACTTACCTGAAATTTTAATTGGTAGCATGTGATGAGATAAACTAGATTTTTTAAAGTTAGTTTAGTTTTTTAAAGTTAGTTCTTAGTTTAGAATCTTTTCTCAATAAACAAGGCAGCTTGGTATGATGGAATGGGTTTTGCCAAATAGACAAACTTAATACAAAAATCCACTCCTCTATATTTTAACTTTGAGATTTTGGTAAAGTTACCTAACATTTTTGTGCCTCTGTTTCTTCACCTGTGAATAGTTATCTAGTTACCTAAGGTTGTTGTGAGAATTAAAATAAGATAACCAATTTAAAATACATAATGCACAGGGCCCAGAATATGGTAAGCAGTTGGTAAACAGTCTCTGAACATCAAATTAGTGATAATGTATTCACAGGCTTGATGGGAGAATCAAGTGATATAATGCCTATCAAATGTCTAGCAGAGAGAAAGTTCTCAATAAATATTCATCACTCTCTCTCTAGAATAATAGCTACAGCACCTTTATTATGGTATTGTAATTAGATGATTAGATATAACCATTTTCATATATAATTTCTGGTAGAAATAAAGTATATAGTCAAAATGTCCATTTTTAGAATATGGTGAAGAACTTTGAAAAGTGTCAGAATCTACTTAGTTTGAAGTTCTTGGAAGTCAGGACTTGAACCTAAATATGCAAAGGCTATAAAGAACCAGACATTCTTTGTCCATTGGAATTAACATTTGAATAAATATCAGGAAGAGTTGATGAGCATAGAAAGCTTCTAGATACCCATTCTAGATACTCTAGAGAGATCCTGCTATCTGCCTCTTCAATCTATCTTCTTAGAGCAGAAGTTTGAACTGATCCCAGCTAAGTCTCACTTTTGGTTCTCTCTCTTTAGAATGCTTTCCTGACCTGTGTTCCTGGCCTTGGATCATTAAACTTGTAGCTATTACAGCCCAAGATATTGGCAGCTGTGTTTCTAACCACGGCCTGGTAACCCTGCCATGAACCCGAAGAACCACCATCTAGCTTAACGATGTGGTTTTGTTGTTCTCTACTCAAGCCTGAATAGTTTCACCATCATATTTGCTTGGCCCAATAAAATGTGAGTGCAAGTGACGTGTGACTTCTGGGTGGCAGCATTAAGAGCCATATATGATTCGCTGAGCTACCTATTCCCTGCCATATGATGAATACAGATCCATAGCTGATCTCTAAATGACTACAGCGGTCAGAGAGAGAGAGAGAAATCCCCTGCCAATCCATGTGGTGATGAGCGAGAAACAGAACTTTGCTCTGTCCAATGTCTGAGATGCTGAGGTTGTTGACTTCCACTGTCTAGACAAACCTACCTTATCTAGACAAAAACTCATAAAAGGAAGCTCTTCTTGCCTAATTTAAGAACTCAGACATACAGATCAGGAAGAGCCATCCTTGGAGTGCTCAACAAAATTCCCCTACTTACACATAAGACATGTAATAACAAAATGTGTTTTTTCAGAGGCTGTGTTTTAGCCTCATTATTTTATTTGTTAAGCTCAAGCACAAAATGGAGGGTGTATTAGTCAGGGTTCCCCAGGGAAACAGAACCAATAGGAGATATATATATATATATATATATACACACACACATATATACATATATATATTTATATACACACACACATACATACGTATATACATGTGTGTGTATATATTTATATATTTGCCTATAAGCCGAAGACACAGGAATGTCAGTGATGCAATTCAGTTTGAGTCCAAAGGCCTGAAAACCAGGGAAACCAATGATGTAAATTCCAGTCTGAGGTAAACTGTCCCAGCTCAACAGGGAAGCAAAAAGGGAGGAATTCCCTCCTCCTCTATATTGTTCTTTTTAGTCCCTCAACAGATTGGATGATGCCCACCCACATTGGGGAGGACAACCTACTTTACTGAATCTATTGATTCAAATGATAATCTCAGCCAGAAACATCTTCACAGACACCCAGACATAGTGTTCGATCTCAGCACCCTGTGGCCAGTGAATTTGACACATATAATTAACCATCACAGAGGATGAGATTTAAAAAAATGCTATGAATCAGAGTACTAAAAAAGCAGGGGAGAGGTTCATACTTGACTTATTTCCTTCACTCTTGTATAAAAGAAGCTATGCAGCTTCTGGCTCCTATCACACTTCAGTACCATTTATTTCAAAAATATGAAGTTATATGGCTGAAAGTAATAGATTTTGTCTCCATTTTCTTCTTTTACTTCCTTTCCAGTCAGTTAATTAGAATATTTCCTTTGTGAGGTTGGGAGCAAGAGCTATCAAGTGGGCCTGCTAACTTCTTGCACCTCTATGGAAGAGCTGCTCTCATTGGTAAAGAATGTCACTGGCAGGGCCCTTGTCACTAAGGGCAGAATACACATTTACACCAAACAGCCACTTCTACTCTGTTTCTAACCCTTAAAAACTCTCACAGGACGTTTTCCCCAAGGCTACCACCATGTCTGATAAAGTGTTTGCTTTGTTTAGAAAATATATTACTTATGGATTATTTAAACCTCCCTTAAATGACATCTAGATGATTAAATAAACAAGAGATGTATTGTACAGAGTAGAGTCAACTCAGATATAAAGAATGTAGTAGATTAAATGAGGCCAGTGCATTTGTAAAGTTAAAATTAAACCAACATGTTGAATCAGGCACATAAAATATTGAGAAAATTAACGAGGTTATTAATAGACATTTCTTTTAAAACTCCTTTTGAGTGTTTAAATAAAAAAACTATCTAAGGTAAAAAACGCAAACAGGATATTAGGTTTTATAGTTAATTATTTTATTTTCAAATTTTGTTCTTATATTTTTAATCACAGGTGAGAGTGAAATATTTTTAATGGAATGAAAAGTAAAGCATATTCTTTATCAAACTGTACCTTGGGTTCTTGTGGATCTCAAGTATCTTTGGGGGTACATATATAGTATGATAATATTCAAAAATAAACAGAAACAAACTTTAAATGGAACACTGGCTTCCAGCATTATGTCCTGGTTAAGAGAAGTTAACTCTTCTCTAGGCACAAGGTGACCCCTTCCCCCAAGAGGTTACTGCTCATGCTCTTAGAAGGAGCTCCATTAGGCAGTCATCCCTAAGATGGAAGGGCAATGGATTTCATATTGAGCTTCAACAACCTAGTGAGTGAAAAGTGGAAAACATGGAGTATCTCTTGATTTAAATACCAACAAATAAGAAAAGCAAAATTTTCATCCAAACTCAGGAGTAAAAGAAGTGAGCACATCATGAATCTTAATCTTAAAATTAAGTAAATGGAATGCTTCCAATATTTGAGGCTTTGTGGAATAATAGGTAATGAATACTGAAGACCTGTACATTGAATAATCCAAAGTTAATTCTCAGTTTTTATCTTCTTTGACCTCTCAATAATGTTTGATATGGTTGATTTCTCCCTATTTCTTGAAACACTTTCTGTGCTTGGCTTCCAGGATGCCACACTTTCCTGGTTTTTGTGCCAATTTGCTGGCTGCTCTTTCTTGGTCTCTTGCTGATGCAGCTTCAATTCTCCAGCCATGACATCTTAAAATGCATCAAAACTCAGTCTTTAGGTTTCTTTAAGCCTCACACATCCTAGTGATCCCAATACATCATATGTATGCTGATGACTCTAGAATAAATCTAGTGAATATAGAAAAGTTGAATATCCAACTGCCTCCTTGACATTTCCACTTACATCTCAAACTTAATTCTCCCCTCCAAAACTTTTCTCTTCATTGTTATCTGAGGTAGTAAATGAGACCATTATTTAGGCCAAAAACTTAGTAATACATTTTTATACCTTTTTTTATATCCTATATTCATACCCCTTTCATTTCATACCCCATAATTCATTTCATATTCATCATCTCTTTTAAAATATTCTAGAATTGAATCAGTTTTTATCACATCCAATGTTAGTACCCTTGTCTAAATCAGATTCTACTCTTGACCCCTTATAATCAATTTTCTACATAGCATCTAGTGATACCCTTTAAAATGTTAAATCTCTTTCTTTTAAACATACACCCTTGCTAAAAATCCTACAATAGCTTCTCATGATACTTAGAATGAAATCTAAAGTTCTTCCTTTTTGTGAGTCTCAGATTATTTGAGTGACTCTCTCTCCTCTCATCTTCTCAGTCTGTTGACTGTCTCAAGCCACATTGACCTCCACAGCACTCTTTAGCAAGCTAGTGAGTGATGTTCCCATCACTGTTCTCAAATTTGCTGATCTCTTGGGGCACCTGGGCGGCTCAGATTGTTAAGCGTCTGCCTTCGGCTCAGGTCATGATCTCCAGGTCCTGGGATCCAGCCCCATGTCGGGCTCCCAGCTCAGCGGGGAGTCTGCTTCTCCCTCTCCCCGTGCTTATGCACACACTCTCTCTCTCTCAAATTAATAAATAAAATCTTTAAAAAAATAAAAAATAAAAATTTGCTGATCTCTCTGCCTCAAATATTCTTCTCCAGGATAGCCTCAGGGCTCACTCCTTCAATTCTTTCAGTGTTTCTTCAGATTAATCACTCATAGAGGGTCCTGAGCAGCCTATCCAAATCTACACTCTATTCCACAATGGTCTCTGTTTCTTACTTTACTCTATTATTCTTCATAGTCACCCAAGATGGGACTAAATAAATATATGAAGCAAAGATCTTTAAGACATTGGACCTGAGGCAATGAAGAAAAGTAATCCTTGAAAGATTGGAAACAAACAAGGGAAACTCTACAACTGCCTTGGCTTATCAACTTGAATGAGACTGCTGGTCATGGCCGTGGAGCTGAGAAAATCTCCTGGGTTAAGGAAATAGAACTTAGAGTCTGGGAAAACCAACACAGCTCAAGTTTGTGGGACAGAGTACAGAAAATTAGAAAGCTACGCAGAAAAACTGCAGAAGGTCCTCTTGAGTATTCAGCAGAATACTGATCAGCACATGCATGTGAGGAAACAATACAGGGTCAGAGAAAGAACCACTCAAGAGGATTAGAGGAAACAGTATCTGGCATTCACACATGTTGGGAATAGTGCCTGCTCACATCAATCAGAATGGACAAAATTACAAATCACAGGATATTGATAGGGTACTCAGGAGGGTCTTGCCTCAGTAGTAGAGAATAATTAGCCTTAGACTAAATACTGATCTGGACCAACCTAACAAATCTTAAAAGCAAGATTCAAAAATACAAAATGATTTCTAAGTAACTGTATCCTAGACTAAAACTTAGTAAGCTGTAGAAATACAAAAACATCCAGCACCAACAAGGCAAATTTAAAGTGTCTGGCATTGAACCAAAGTTTACCATATATGCAAAAAAGCAGGAAAATATGACTGATAATGAGAATAAAAAACAATCAATTAAAGCTGATGCAGAACTAGTGCAGATGGCAGAATTAGCAGACAAGAGCATTAAAATAGTTATTAAAACTGCATTCCATTTATTCAAAAAGTTAAGTAGATATATAAATGATATAAAAAAGAAACAAATTAAATGTCTACTGCAGATACCTCTTTGGAATAGTGATTTTGGGCGCCTGGGTGGCTCAGTCGGTTGGGGAATTGCCTTCGGCTCGGGTCATGATCCTGGAGTCCCGGGATCGAGTCCCACATCAGGCTCCCTGCTCAGCAGGGGATCTGCTTCTCCCTCTGACCCTCTTCCCTCTCGTGCTCTCTGTCTCTCATTCTCTCTCTCAAATAAATAAATAAAATCTTAAAAAAAAAAAAGACAGCACTTCATCTTAAAACTGCTGTGCACATGGTGCACATGGAATGCCCGAGATGTGAACATATGGAAAGAGGCCACGGAGAATAAAAAAAAAAAGAGAACGACTGGAATAGTGATTTCATTACCTTTGGATATATAACCAGAAGTGGGATTGTTGGATCATCTGGTAGTTCTGTTTTTAATTTTTAAAGAAATCTCCATACTGTTTTGCATAGTGGCCATACCAATTTACATTCCCATCTACAGTGCACGAGGGTTCCCTTTTCTCCACCTCCTCACCAACAATTACCTCTTAGCTTTTCAATAATAGTCGTTCTAATAGTTGTAAGCTGATATCTCACTGTGATTTTGATTTGCATTTTCCTAATAATTAAAGATGCCAAGCAACTTCTCATGCACTTGTTGGCTATTTGTATGTCTGTTTTGGAAAAATGTCTATTCAAATTCTTTATTCATTTTTTAATCTGATTATTTGTGTTGTTGCTCTTGACTTGTATGAGTTGTTTATAGATTTTGAATATTAACCCCTTATTAGATATATGAATTGCAAATATATTCTTGAAGAACTCCTTTTAGGATTTCTTGTTGGCAGGTCTAGTGAGGATAAACTTTCTCAACTTTTAGTTGTCTAGCAAAGTCTTTATCTCTCCTTCATTTCTGAAGATCAATTTTACCAAATAAAGTACTTTTGATTGACCAGATTTTTTCTTTCAGCACGTTTAATGTATCATCCCACTCTCCCAGTCATTACAGTTTCTGCTGAGAAATTAGCTGATGGACTTATTAAGTTCCTCTTATAAGGAACAAGCTTCTTTTCTCTTGCTCTTTTCAAGATTTTTTTGTCTTTCATTTTTGAGAGTCTATTATATCTCCGAAAAGAAGTCTTTGAGTTGAACTTCTCTGTGGACCTATGAGCATCATGAAATTGGATTCCAAATATCTCCCTAATTTGGGGAAGTTCTCAGACATTATTTCTTTAAATAAGTTATCTACCCCTTTCTCCCTCCTGGGACTCCAAGAATGTATAGATTGTTTCTTTTAATAACATCATAAAAATTGTAGGCTTTCTTTATTCCTTTTCATTCTTTTTTCTCTTGCTTCACTGACTGGATAATTTCAAAGGATTTGTCTTCAAGTTCCACTGATTCTTTAATCTGCTTGATCCGGTTTGCTGTCAAAACCATCTATTGATTCTTTGGTTCAACCATTGTATTCTTCAGCTCCTTTTTATGTTCCTATCTGTTTTGAACTTCTCATTTTTCTCTTGTATTGTTTTCCTAACTTTGTTAAATTGTTTATCTGTGTTCACTTGTAGCTCTCTGAGCATTTTTAGAACAATTAGTTTGAAACAATTAGTTTGAATTGCCTGACAGAATGCCTCTGTCAGGCAATTCATGTATCTCTATTTTAGTGGGGGCAGTCAGTTTCTAGAGGCATACTGTATTTCTCTGGTGATGTCATGTTTTCTTGATTCTTCACAATCTCTGTAGCCTTCAAGTATTTGCATATTTGAAGAAGCAGTCTTCTTCAGTCTTTATGCACTGACTTCAGTAAGGAAAGGCCTTTGTCTGTGCGTAGGAGTACACTAGAGCATTTTGTATCCTGGGTCTAATGTTGCAAGGTGCTAAGTGCAGGAGCATGTGGTATGTGTGGTGACCCTGGTTTCAACCTGTGTGATGTCTTGATGGCTCAGGCTGCTGGGATCAACAACTGCATGTTCCTTGGCAAACACTGTAGGGTAGGTCTTCAGTGGTTGCAAGAACTGTTGGAATCCTCAGGAACACCTCCAAGTCCATCAGCTAAGACCAGGCAAGCAGTGGTGTGGCCTGAGTGGTGGTGTGCACACACTTGGCTGCAGGGCTGGTTGCAGATCCCGTGTAATGACAAGGGCTGGTTGCAGACATATATAGCAGTAAGGGCTATGGCCAGAAGCAAGGGCAGTGGTCAACTGCCAGAACACAACAGCTGTGGGCATCCTAGTTGTCAGTGTCCACACCTATAACTGCAGGCTATTGTCATGGCACACGTACAAATGGAAGCCAGGAGCAAGAGTCTGGTCAGGGGCATGCAAGTGCACAGATGGTTGGGCTAGCTGCAGGTGAGCCCAATGGTGCATGTCTGTGACAAGAGACAGGGCTGGATCTGGGCCCACAAATAGCTATGGGAGCCCAGGCTCTTGGTGTGCACTACCATGGTGTCAGGGTTTCTCCAGGGGTACACGCATGATGGTGGAGGCCTGGGATGGGAATCAGGACAGTAGAGTACAGGCACACAGCTGAAGAGGTTAGCCCAGAGTGTGCACACAGCAGTGGCAGTCAGCTGAGAGGGTCTGGACTTGTGTCTTATTGTGCAACTGCTGATGCCAGAACTGGCTGCCAGTGTGAATCTTGGGCTCCAGCAGGGGATGGGGGTAGTAGGAGGGTCAGGGGAGGTATTCAAGCAGCTGGCACCTATGAATATGAAACCTATGGGGGAAAACATCAACAGTGAAATCTGCAGGGCCCAAAGTGAATGTGCTGGCCTTTGGTTTCTTCAGTGGCAAAAGCTGCTGGGAGAAGGCCCTTAGGAACCATGGCCACTTCAACTATGTGGCTAATACTGGTTGCCCCTGCCCTCTTCCTTGTTCTAGGCTGTCTCTGGGTGATGTGTCTCTAAAGTGAGTCTTCCATGCAGTGCCCCCAAAAGTTTCAGGATGCTGATCACCCACCCCACTATCCCTTCCCTGTCAAGGGAAACTCTTTAGGATTTAGCTAGGGTGTTCCCTCTTGGCACTGAGCAGTTTCAGCCTGGGAGGTTGAATAATACAAGCAAAATGAAATTGTTCTTCCTTCCCTTTTTGTGTGGTTATTCTCAGGTTGGTTTTTGTTTTTTTGTTGTTGTTTTTTTTTTTCACCACTGTGTTGCCAAAGTATTTTAAATGAACTCCTGAGCCCTCCCAGAGTTATTTTTGTTCATGGATAGCTGTCTGTTTACTTTTGTGGGGTAATAGAGGCTGGGTTCTTCTACTCTGCATTTTGGTGTTGTCACTCCCTAACATGCATTTAATTGAAGTCCTCAGGAAGGGATGGATAGAAAAAACATCTGAAAAAAATGGATGAAAAATTTCCAAACTTGATGAAAACCATAAACCCACATGTGTACAAGAAGTTTGATGAAACCTAAGAGGAGAAGAAGAAGAAAGAAGAAAGAAGAAAGAGAAAAAGAAGAAGAAGAAAAAGGAAAAGAAAACTATAGTAAGGCACATCATAATCAAATTGCTCAAGACCAATGATACAGAGAAAATACTGAAAACATCCTGAGAAAAATGGAACTTTGCATTCAGAAGACCAAAGATAATCATGACCACAGATTCCCACTGGAAAAAATACATATGAGAAAATAGCATTATTGAAATGCTGACATTTAAAAAAGAAAACAAACTATTGAGAATGCTATAGAGAAAATACCTTTCAAAAATAAAGGCAAAAAACTTTTTCAAAGCTGAAGAATTCATCACCAGCAGATCTACACTACAAAAAAATAAAGAATATTAGAGAAAGTACTTCAGCAGAAAGAAAATAGTACTGCATAAAAATATTAATGTACATGAAGGAATGAAGATTAGCAGCAATGGTAACTAGAAGGGTAAATGTATACATGTTTTTTCACTGTTATTTAAATGTACCTAGAAGGTAATTAATTGTTAATTATTATTGAACAAAAAACAACAAGGTATGGGGGTTACGACATATGTAACAATAAAATGTATGCAACAATATCACAAAGGACAGGGGAAGATAAATAAAATATACTATTGTGAAGTTATTATGGTACACATAAAGTGATATCATATCATTAAAAGTTGACCAACAAGTTAAATAGGTATACAATCTATCCTAGGCAATCACTACTAAAAGTGATGATAGCTAATAAGTCAACAAAGGTATAATAGAAACAAAAAAAAATACTCAATTAATTAAGAAGACAGGCAAAAGAAGAAAATGTCACAAAGAACAAATGAGACAAATACAAAGCAACTAGCAAAATAATATATTTAAATCTAACTATTAACACCACATCAAATGTAAATAGTCTAAACACACAACTTAAAAGGCAAAGACTGTCATATTGGATATAAAAACAAAACTTAGCTATATACTGTTTATAAGAAATGATGTTTATTTTTTTTAAAGATTTTATTTATTTATTTGACAGAGAGAGTGCGAGAGAGAACACAAGCAGGGGAAGCAGGAGAGGGAGAAGCAGGGTCCCTGTCGAGCAGGGAGCCTAACATGGGGCTTGATCCCAGGACCCTGGGATCATGACCTGAGCCAAAGGCAGATGCTTAACAACTGAGCCACCCAGGCGCCCCAGAAATAATGTTTAAATAGACTCAAAGGGTTTAAAAATAACGGAATGAAAAAAGAAATGCCACGATGATACTAATTAAAAGAAAGCTGGAATGGCTATATTAAGATCAGAAAAATTCAATATGAGAATAAGAAATATTATGAGTAATAAAAGTGATCATTTCATAATGTTGAAGGGATGAATTTCTCAAGAGACCATAACAATCTTAAATATGTATTACTGGGCTTCCAAAATATGGGTAGCAAAACTAATATAATTGCAATAAGAAAGAGACAATCCATAATTATAATTAAAGATTTCAATACTCCTTTGTCAATAATTGACTTAAAAAAAAGGTAGACAGATGTCATGAAGTACATAGAATACTTGGACAATACTATCAACTAAATTGACTTAATTGACAATACTATTAACTAAATTGACTTAGACAATACTATCAACGAAACTGACAATACTATCAATTAAATTGACTTAATCGACAGTTATAGTGCACTCCTTTCAACAATAGGAAATTATACTTTTTTTTCGGGTACACATGGGATACTTACTAAGATAAACTATATTCCATGTCATAAAACAAGCCTCAATAAATTTAAAGGAGCCAAGTCTTTTAAAATATGTTTTCTGAGAACATGGAATTAAATTAGAAATCAATAATAGAAATATCCTTGGAATATCCCTATATACTGGAAACTAAATAATACATTTATAAATAATCCATAGTTTGAAGGAGAAATCAAGAGAAAAATTAAAGAGCATTTTGAAATGAGAATGGAATTATGGAGGATTTGAAAAAAAATTAAAACACAGTATATTAAAATTTGGGGGATTCCATGAAAGAAGTGTGTAGAGGAATTTGTAGCACTAAACAGTTATAGTACAAAAAAAAAAAAAAAAGTCCTAAACTGATAACATCAGCCTTAAGGAACTTGGAAAAAAAACCAGCAACTGAAACTAGAAGCTGGCAAAAGAAACTAATAAAGATTAGAACAGAAATTACTGAACTCAAATCCAGAAAAACAATAAAGAAAAATCAGTGAAATCAAATGCTCATTCTTTGAGAAAATCAATAAGATTAATAAAGTTCTAACTGGTTAGTTCATGAAAAAAAAAGAGAGGTCACAAAATTCCAATATCCAGAATGAAAGAGTTGACATCACTACAAAATTTATAGATATTAAAAGTATAATGCGAAAATATTATGAAAAGCTTAATGCCAATAACATTGGAAAAATTGGTAAAATGGACAAATTCCTTAGAAGTCATAAACAAATTCACTCAAGAAAAAGTAATTAGAATAGCCCTATATCTGTTAAATAAATCAAATTTGAAGTTAAAAATCTTCCCAGAAAGAGGCGCTTGGGCAACTCAGTTGGTTAAGTGGCCAACTCTTGATTTTGGCTAGGGTCATCATCTCAGAGTCCTGGGATTTAGCCCCACATTGGGCTCAGCACTCAGAAGAGAGTCTGCTTGAGGATTTCTCTCCTTCTCCCTCTGCCCCTCCCCACCTCTCTCTCTCTCAAATAAATAAATAAATCTTTTTTAAAAAAGTCTTCCTAGAAAGGAAAATTTTAAGTCCACATGGTTTACTGGTGAATTCCACTAAATATTTAAGGAAGAAATTATACCAATTTTACACAAATTACTTAAGACTGTAAAAGAAGGAATACTTCTCAACATTTTGTATTAGGTTAGCAATATCCTGATACTAAGTCTAGGCAAAGATTTTACACAAAAAAGAACTACAGACCTATATTCCTCATAAGCATAGATGGAAAAATACTAAACAAATTTTAGCAAATTGAATTCCAGCAGAGTTTATGCCCAAAACACAAGGTTGGCTTAACATTTTAAAATCAATGTAATTTACCATATTAAAAAAATAAAAAATAAAATCTCTATGATCTTCTCAACTGATACAGAGAACACATTTGACAAAATTTGATATCTATATCTATTTCTGATAGAAATTCTCAGCAACACAAGGAATAGAAGGAAAGTTCTTTAACCCAATAAAGTGCATCTATGAAAATTCTACAGCTAATGTATTCTTAATGTGAAAACTAAATGCTTTCCCCTTAAGATCAGGAATAAGATAGGATGTCCACTTTCACCACTTCCTTTCTTTGTGTGAAAGATTCTGGCCATTAAGGCAAGAGTAGCTAAACAAAAGCCAGCCTGATTATAAGAAAGAAATACAATTTGCCTTTATTTGAAGACAACATGATCATCTTCATAAAAATTCTGATGGACAATATGCTATTAGGAAAAAAGGTGAATTTAGAGATGTTATAGAATAAAAGATCTCTATACAAAAACCAAAATTGTATTTCTATGTTAGCAATGAACAATCAGAAATTCAAATTTTTTAAACTAGTATTTACAATAGCATAAAAAAAATGAGGTGAATCTGACTAAAGGTTATTCCATATAAATTGAAAACAGTAAAACATTGCTGAGAGAAATTAAAGAAAATCTAAATAAATGCAGAAATGTTCTTTACTCATGGGTCAGAAAACTAGATTTTTTTATACTGATTCTCCTCAGATTGATCTATATAGATCTATTGATCTTTCAAAAATCCCAGTGGGCTTTTCTGTACAAAGTGATAAGCTGATTCTAACATTTGATTCAAAATTTGCATGAAAATTCAAGAAACATAAAAAATCCAAAACAAATTTGCAAAATAAGAGCAAAAGAGGATTATATGATTTCAAGACTAATTGTAAGGCTGAAGTAATAAAGACTGTGTGGTATTGGTATAAAGACAGACAAATAGATCAATGGAACAAAATGGTCAAGAAACAGGCCCCTACATCAGCTACAGCTGATTTTTGGCAAAGGAGAAAAGGCAATTCTTTTCAGCAAATAGTGCTTGAACAATTAGATAACCATATGCACAATATGAACTTCGATCCACACTCATACCACATATACAAATTAACTACAGAGGGATTCTAGACCAAATGGTAAACTGAAAACTCTAACATTTCTAGAAGAAAATGGGAGAAAAATCTTTGTAATCTTGTATTAGGCAAAGATTTCTTTGATACAACATCAAAAACATATCTATAAAGGAAAAAAAATGATGGGCTGCCTGGGTGGCTCAGGCAGTCAAGCATCTGCTTTTGGCTCAGGTCATGATCTCAGGGTCCTGGGATCAAGCCCCATGTCGGGTTCCCTGCTCAGCGAGGAGTCTGCTTCTCCCTCTTCCTCTGTCCCTCCCTTTGCTTGTGTTCTCTCTCTCTCTCTCACTTTCTATCAAATAAATAAATAAAAATCTAAAAAAAAAATGATAAATTTGGTTCACCAAATTTAAAACTTCTGTTGTCAAAAATTACTATCAAAATAATGAAAAGTCAAACTGAAAGAAAATATGATAGATATAAGGGATTTGTATTCAGAATATATAAAGAACTCTCAAGACTCAAAATAAGGGGACAAAGTCCAATTCTTTAAATGGAAAAAATATTTGAAGAGCCATTTCAACAAAGAATATATGTGGTGGCAATGAAGGTCAAGAATACATGCTCAATTCTATTAGTCGTTAGGAAAATTCAAACTAAAACTCAAGATACTAGCAGACTCCTATTAGAATGGCTAAAATTAAAAATATTGACCACACTAAGTATTGGCAAGGATGTGAAACAATTTAAATTTTCATACATCAAGGATAGAAATGCAAAATGGTGCAGCCACTTTGCAGAATTCTTTGGCACTTAAAAAATAAATAAATATATGTATATTATATGTCCTAGCCACTCCACTCTAAACAAAGACTTGTACAAAAGTATTCATAGAGGCTTTATTTGTAATAGCCCCGAATGGGAAACAACCCAAATGTCCATCACAGGTGAATAAATAAATAAATTTTGATCTATCCACTCAATGGAATACTACTCAGCAATAAAGTAGGAATAAACTGCTGTTACATAAAACATAGGTGAAGTCAGGAAAAAAAAGACTAAATACTGTGTGATTCTATTAATATAAAACTAGAAGATGCAAACTGCTCTGTAGTCTCAGAAAACAGATCATTAGTTGCCTCTGAGCAAAGTGGGTTGGAAAGGGGCAGGAGGGGGTGATGCAAAGGGCACTCAGGAAACTCTTGGAGGTGGCAGATATGTTTATTGTCTTGAATGCAGTGATGGTTTCACAGATATATACACATGTCAGAACTTATTAACTTGTACACTAAATATGTGCAGTTTATTGTATGGCAATTAATCCTTAATAAAATGTGTTTTAAAAAGATGAGTATATATATAGAATTCAGACTGTAGCTAGGGAAAGAGGTTTTTGTGGCCATCATCTTGATGACGATAGTTCAGGAGTCCCTAAAAGAGATTCAGAAGGCCATGATTCTGCTAACAACGTGTGCAGAATTTGAGTGCCACTGTATATTTATAGTCACTCTGCTTAGGTTTGAAACCTAGCCAAGTTAATGTAGGAGGTGTGAATCTTTGCTATGTTTCTTTATTCAACACAACTCAAATTCCTTACCCAACCTCATGAGATTGTTGTAAGGATTTAATAGATCATATAGTGAGTACTCAAAAAATGTTAGCTTAACAAATGTTATATTCTCATGTCAAAATTTGGGTGAGGGGTTCATAGTTTTGGTCAGCTGCTCAAAGAGTTCTGTGACTCAGAAACTCAACAACTATGATAAGTGAAGCTGTGAAAGACAGGAGGAATTATTCAAAGAGTGTGCAGAAGCAGATGAGAAAAATGAGTACAGAATCTTAGAGGACAATCTGAGCTTAATGGGCAAGAGACAGAGGAAGAACAAGATAAGAAAACTGAGAAGTAATGGAGAGGTAAGAAGAAACCAGGAAATAGCAGGGTCACAGAAGCTAAAAGAAATATTTTCAAGAAAAAAAATACCACATACTTCAGCCATGTGAAAGAAGCTCAAATATAAGAAAGATCACCGGATTTGACAATAATGAGTTCTTGTTAACTTTTTTGTTTACTGAGATATAATTGATATATAACATTATATTAGTTTCAGGTGCACAAATAATGACTTGATGTTTGTATATATTGCAAAATGATCACCACAGTAGGTCTAGTTAACATGTTGACTTTTGAGGGAGCAATTTCACCAGAGAGGTGGGTAAACAAGGCATATGATATAGGGGGATATAAGGGAATGGCTAGGAAGTTAGGCAATTAATTCAGAGAACTTTTCAAGAAATTAAGAAATTAATTGAAAACAAAACAAAACAAGGCTCTAGCGGTATGTGGTGTTAGGGCAAAGAGAGTATTTCCCATCATAAGGAGCACCTGAGCATGTTTTCAAGCTAATGGGAAGAGGCCAGGGAAAAACCGGTTGTTGGAAACTAAAAAAGACAAAGAACTATTTCAAAACCAGGTTTTGAAAGAAGTAAAAGAGGAAAGGAAATAGGGTACACATGGATGTCTTAGAAATACAAAGACCTTACATTTTATGGAAACTAGAAAGAAGAAGGGAAGAGTGAGGACCAGAGACATTCTGAGCTGAAGAGGAGGAAAATTGAGGTCTCTGGTATTATTCCCGAGGTCATGATAAAAAAAAAAGAAGAAGGTAATTGACTAACATTGCCAACACAAGCATGGTAAGGATATGCAACTTGAATTATCAAGAACTTGATATTACCACATACATGATGTGCTAGATGTAGATTTGCTGAAGAATTTAAAGAGAGAGAATATTGCAACCTCATACATCTGACAACAGATACTATCACTCACTTAAGGTTTTATTTTGTTTATAATAACAGATTATATGGATGTCAAAAGCCACAAGCAATAAGCCACAGTATATACAACCCGGAAATGAAGGACCTGGTAATTAAGTACACTGGTTCGTCTGCTAAGCCCTTGGTTCTACTTCTGATTCTGCCCCATGACCCTGAACAAGAAGCTTTGCTTTGTTGAACATCCGTGTCCAACTATAGTTTGATCCAGGCTGAACATGGTAAAATTAAATATCTTTATTTCAATTCCAGAGATGATATATCATTTTTGGTTTAATGGGACTTGACAAGTTGGTTTTTTTCTTTCAATCCAAAACAAAGTATGTTATTTTCATCAGTAGATGAGAATAAATAAATAAGAAAACCCAAAGTCAACTGTCAACCCTCTGTACCATGGGGATTCAAACTTCGCAAAGTCCTGTAGTCACCCTTAATTTCCAACAGAAAAACCAAGAAAAGGCCATTTGTCTGGCTACGTAGGCTTCCTCAATCACAGAGGCAGCCATGGCCCTTCCTGTTTCATGTAGGTCATTCTAAACAAAATGCAGAGTTTTATTTTAGTAATAAAATTCCAAACTATTTATCTTTATGATATTTTCCAGAGAACCTGACCTCACATCAAGGAAAAGCAGTGCTTTATTTCAGAAGGACACAAGTATAGTTATTACATATGCAGTTTCAGGAATGAGAACACCTGAGTTTCAATTCTGGCCCCTCTGCCTGCTAATTATAGCTTAACCCTTCCAAGCCTCCTTTTTCCACCAGTACGATAGCACTGTTAAAAATTTCAATGAGCACATGCATCACATGTTTAGGATAACACCTGGCACATAGTAAGCAATAAATGTTAGTTATTCTTAATAGAAATGCACTACATTTGGCAGAAAATAGTTTTTCCTCAATGAATATTTCTTCTGTTCATATGATATTCAGTTGGGTAAATTATATTTGCAGCCTGAATATAAATTAGCTTTAATAATCTTGAAAAAAGTGTGGTCCCACAAAAAGCCATTGAATAGAGGGTGGCACTTAGAGTATCTTCTGAAGTAAATCTGATCAACCTTCCACTTCATTTTTCCTCCTTCTTTCTCCCACCCACCCACTTGTCTCCACTTCAAAAGGAACCACAATGGTCCAGATATTGTTATCAGAGAGTCCAAAGAAATAGAAGGGGGCCTATCAATCGGGGTGCCTGGGAGGCTCAGTCGATTAAGCGTCTGCCTTTGGCTCAGCCCCGCATCAACCCCCACCCCCTGCATTGGGCTCCCTGCTCAGCGGGGAGCCTACTTCTCCCTCTGCCCCTCCCCTGCTCATGCTTTCTCTCTCTCTCTCAAATAAATAAATAAAATTAAAAAAAATTTCTCTCTGGGACGCCTGGGTAGCTCAGTCGGTTAAGCGTCTGCCTTCAGCTCAGGTCATGATACCAGGATCCTGGGATCGAGCCTTGCATCTGATTCCTTGCTCAGCAGGAGCCTGCTTCTCCCTCTGCCTGCCACTCCCCCTGCTTGTGCTTGCTCTCTCTCGCTCTCTCTCTTTTACAAATAACTAACTAAATAAATAAATAAAATTATTCTCTCTTGTCTTTAAAAAACAAGAAGGGGGCCTATCAAGAACCGGGTATGCCAGTTTGAACAGCGAAGAATTTATATTGTGAACAATAGAGTGCCAATCCAGAGTTAAACAGGGAAATAAAAAGATTAAATATGCATGTTAGAAGATGATTTAGGGATAACTATAAAACATGGACTGGCAAACTTTTTCTGTAAATGGCCACATAGTATTTTAGCTTTTGACAGCCTTAGTTACAACTGCTCAATTTTGCTGCTATAGGACAAAAGCAGGCATAGGGAAGATATAAATTAATGGGTATGGATGTGTTCTAATAAAACTTTATTTACAAAATCAAGCAGCGGTAGCAAGCAGAATTTGACCTTGCTATAGAAGATTAATTGGACAGCGTAAGACTGAACCAGAGTCAGATAATCCAATGAGATAGTTGGCGTAACTGACCAAGCCAGACCTGAGGAGACTTGAAGAAAGCCATTAGCAGAGAGACAGGAGGCAATAGAAATCACAGGTCTTAATAACCACTTGGATATAGTAGAAGTGATCATGAAGATCCAAACTTTAGATCTGATTTGGATAATAGTGTGCAGGTGGGACTCCCCACTTGGTGATGGGAAACATGGGCACTGAGCTATTACCGAAGGTAACACAGTACACTGGAAAGCTCTGCCTTCTGGTCCCAAACCACAGCCCTGACCAAAATTCCCATCTTAATGCAGGACCCGCTACATAATTTCCATGACCCACTATAAAATAAATGAACATGTGGGGACCCTTATTCAAAATGATTAAGGTTTTCAAGACAGTAACAGTAGAGCAATAAACCAAGCATGGGGCCTTTCTAAGCGCTGGGCCTTGTGCACACAAGGATTCATGGGACCAGGAATCTGACCTTGTCCCTATCTCCAGCCTGGCATCCTTCAGGGGTGGGTTAGCTACTGAAATTCCAGAAGCATGCTACATTTACAAAATGGAGCCTCTAGTCATGTTTCTTTTGACTAGTGGATTTCAAGAATATTTTCCCACAGTGTACAGCTTTACTATGCCCATAACTAAGGAACCTTTTTATTGGGGTCATAACTTTTTAACATGCCTCCACAGCCCATTTTTGTTAGTTTCCCAATCTGTCACATAGAGTAAATAGCTGTAGTTCAATGGTGACTTCAAGTTAAAGGAGCTTTTTAATTTTTTCTTCCCTCAACTCACATTAAAGATATGGCAGAATGGCAGTATGCATTCTCCATGACCAACTGAGAGTGCTTTTTTAAGATCAGTTTCTCTCTGTGCATCAAGTTGACAAGTGCATTTGGGGAGCTGCCCCGAAAAGGAATGTAAACTCCAAAGTCCTAGACAGCTAGCCATGTTCCAGAGCAAGCTGTTTCCTTGGGGGGCCTACAGATGTCTTAGAAGGTTAAACCCATTAGAAAGCATGGAGAATATTCTATGGCCAGTGAAGAAAACTTTCTTTGACCAGAAGTCCAAAAACACATCCTGTCTGTCCAACTTAGCCACCATTGTTTTGTACCATTCATCACTTGACATTGTGCAGTACATCTTCCTTAGTGGTGACACATGAGGTGTGGATCTTCAAGACAAAATTCACTTTTTGTATTACCTTTGCTCTTATTCTATAAAGTTTCTGAGGATGTAACACAACAGGATATTAGATAATTTATGATTCATAACAAAGAGAAAGAAAAAACAAAAATGTCATCTTAGCTGATTTTGATGTTTATGTACACACACACTCCGTTTACAATCAATCACTCCCTTATTTACTGAGAAATATTTCTTTCCATTTGGAGAAGGGAAAGCTGGCTACCCATAGGCTAGAATTCCTACAGAGTGGTTACCTATGTAGGGTTGCCAGACAAAATATAGGACACTAAGTATTTACAAATATTTGGGACATAGTTATACATTAAAATGTGTTATTTATTTGGAATTCTAATTTAATTGGATGCCCTGCTTTTTATTGGTAAATCTGGCAACTCTACACCTAAACTATGTGGGAAATCTAACTATATGACTTCTAAAGTCCCATCTAGCCCTGAGATCCTCAATCTAGCATGATTTTACGATTTCCAGTAAACCAAACTAAGACCAAAGAGTAGAAGTTAAGAGAGGGAAGATAGTGATTCAATAGAAGAAGAATCTGTTAATCAAGCAGAATGGTAACCCCAAATGTAATCCACTTAATCCTAACCCTAACCCTAACCTAGCCTAATGGTCTAAAAAGTGGGATGTGCCCACCACCAGAGACATTCAAGGCAGTCCACTTAAGTGCAGGAGGAAAAAATGAGAACATTCAATTCTTAAATGAGAAAGAAGTTAACAGAAGAATTGAGCCTGGTTCTCTGTCTCTCTCAGGAGATAAAGGTATCATGAAGGATCTGTGACAGTTTCACAACACAGGTGGTCAACAGAGAAATGCATATATTAGTTTTCTGCACTATTAAAATGGACGGATAAAAATGTTTCCAACTTTTGTGCTTTGTTTTACCACAAAGGACATGGCATCTTTAAAAATGTATAAGCATAGTTTTTGCGTAAGCATAATTTTTGAAACTTAAATTTTCCTGTACAATTTCTGCAGAGTTTAAATTATTTTCCAAAAATACAAAACTGCAAATTTTCCAATTACTGTGCAACAATAGCTCATGGACATCAAGGATGGCAGGAATTTGATGGATAAATTTCAACAAAAACCTTTGCTTAATTAGTGGATGAAATTTAGTACCATAATTTAATAATCACAATTAATAATACATTTCTTCTTTTGGCTCTATATGCCAACGTGGCATATATTTTTCAGTTATGACAACCATGATAACCAAGTATCAGAATTGCTTTACCATAAAATTTTGTATAATAATAAAGTATTTCCATATTTTTCATGTATAAAAATATTCTTATACATCTTCTTTGTGAAAACAAAACAGTTTTGATATTTTACTTTACATGTTAAAACATTTCAGGGAAATTAAAATGTGTCGAATCATTCATAAATAAAATGAAATATATTATAAATTATTATATCTTTGATCTTTACCTCATCCACTTATTTTTTTTTAAATTTTGAGAATATTTTGTTATATAAGAGTACATTGTAAAATTCACATAATTTTTAAATAAATAATATTCAGGAATCAGAGGTAAATGTTTAAAAATTTCAATTTGAGAGCTATGTAGTAAAATATGGGTTCAGTGATCTGCACAATTACCTATCAGAGATATTCAGGAGACATTTCAAAATGAGTTGGGGATTTACTCTAAACTCTAAGTTTTATTAATTTTTTTCCACTCTGAATTTATTATTTTTGACAGTTCTAGGTCACCCCAGGTAAAACTGCTCTTTATTTTGGAGGGGTGGGCAGTCTCCTGTTTTGGTTAAAAAAAAGAGTTTAATTTAGAGACCCAAGCCAGATCTATTCGTAAACTGCCTTTGCCTCAAAATTTATAGGAACACGGGTAAGTCTTCATTTTTACATATAATACATAGTTCAGCAGTGCTGTATAATAATTTAATCATTTCTTTTACAGATTAAACTTATTTTCTCTTCTTACAACCATCCAAAAAAATTACTTACAACTCTGAACCTGAAGATGATCATTAGGTTCTTTTCTTTAAAAAATGGTTTTGTCATTTTTAATTTGGTAAAAGGGAGTGCAATCCATTCTTTCTCTTTTTTGTAATTTGCCTACTTTAATTTGCCTACTTTAAAAAAAACTCATGCATTTGTAAAGTAATTGAATTAAAAAATAAAAACAATGATTGTATAAAGAGCTAACCAACAAATTCAGAAAATATTAGAACAAAGAATGGATAACAGTGTTCTTTAAAATTGCTATGAATTCTTGGAGAGCTGAAAAGAAATAATAGACTAGACTAGAAACCACATGAAGTTAGATAAGGGTTAGTAACATGAATAAATGTGACTTTTTCTTTTTTGTAAGCTCTAAGTACAATGTGGGGCTTGACCTCATGACCCAGAAATCATGCTTTACGAACTGAGCCATCCAGGCACCCCTAAATGTAATTTTTTATTAGTAGCAACTCAATCTCAATAATTTAAAGTTAGAAGTCATCTTTAATTTAGGGAAGATATAGATTAACAAGTTTTGACAAATGAAAATTACTTTTAATATTTTGACTCAGCCATATTTTATAGGCAAACTAAGTGTAATGAAGGAAAATATTTTAGGAGCCTAAATTTATTGTTGGATGTCATTCTTCTATGTAAAAGATATGCAGTAGAAATGATATATATATATATATATATATATATATATATATATATATATATATATATGCAAAAACAATGCATAGACTGATTTTTTTTCAACCTGGCTAAAGTAATTGAATTTTCTAAAATAATGCTTTGGTGCCTTGTCAAGAAAAGTCCTTAGAAAGTGAAGAAAGGAAAAAACATTTTAAATCACTCACTGGGTTAATCCACACTGAGGGCAGATTACCTAAGTAAAATGGACGGTGGGCCTGAGTGCTCAGATCTTGCGGGGGACATTGTGGCTTCTTAGGGTTTCACTCAACTATGGAACTTTACAATATATGCTATATTTGAAATATGAGTATAGTGATAAAATGTCACCAGCTTTGTGGTTACCAAAACCACCACCCTAAGAAATAAGAAAAAGAAAAGGAGGGAATGAATAAAAAAGTAAAGGCTCAAACGTAAGATTTTAACATAGTAAACATCCTATTTGTCGTGGGGTTTTTTTTGTTTTGTTTTGTTTTGTTTTGTTTTGTTTTGAGACCATAAACCTTTTTTCCAGGATCATCTAAGTTCTTTCTTTCAGGTTACTTCTATTCAATTTTAAAGGAATATATGGAAATCTAACATCTTAATTTAAGCTCTAGTTCCCAGCACCTCTTCCCTATCCATCTGAAAAACTTATCTTTGAAGGTTCAGCTCATTTGTTGCCTCTTTTGTGAAAACATCATTCTGATGAATTCAGAATATTTTATGCAATATTATTTCACTGATTATCATCAACATTTGTTAAATGCTATCTTCTCTGCTGGAATATGAGCTCTACAAGGCAAGGCACACAACTTATTCATTCCCATATGCCCAATGCTTAGAACAGACCAGCTAAACATTGATAAATGTCTGACAAACTCAAGGATAGAAGGAAGGAAGAAAGGAAGGAAGGAAGGAGGGAAGAAAGAGGGAGGGAGGAAGGGAGGAAGGAAGGAAAAGAAAGAAGGAAGAAAGATTAAATACATGGATAAGTGAACGAAGAAATGGTTTTTGGAGGAGGTACTGGATGTGTCACTAGTTATTAGAGTTATAGGAGTATAGCATATTTCTTATTTAATATCCCTTATTAGGCAAGCATTAGACTCAATCCTGAGCAATGAATGGAGTGAAAGCCCAAGAGTTTGAAGTTAGAGCCAAGTATAGCAGGTAGCAATAAAAAGTTAGTGCTAAATCAAAGGTAGGCAGATCATTAAAATAGAGCTGTCAATTAAAAGTGCCTAAGTAAAAAGTTAGAATTCAAATCAAAAGCAAAGGACTAAAAACTAGATGGAAGAAGAGAAGCAGAACCAAGAGAAATTCCAAAGGCAAAGAGAGTAATTACTACAATTCTTTGTGTGTTAGTAATTACCTTAGCATTCCATAGTGACTAAGAGTCAGATCCTGCATAAGCTGCCTGAACTCAGCAGAACTCTGCTGCTTATCAGATCCCTTACTTTTAGCATGACACTTTCCTCATTTGTAAACCAGGAATGATAATGATACCTATCTCACAGGGTTGGTGTGAGCACTAAATAAAACATGTCTGTAAACCATTTAGCATAGTTCCTAACACATAATCAATAATAAATGTTAGCTATTGTTATTAGCAGGTCCTAATTAGATTTGGACAGATAAGCTAAGGTAAGAGATTAAAAAAAAAAAAAAAAAGTAGGGGATGGGTCCTGGATAGAGTGACAGTATTTATCAATTTACTTAGACCAATCCTGATTTATGTACTACACTGTCTTGGTATCTTATTTGGTTAGTATGTTCTTTCACTATCATAGAAACTTTAAAAAATGAAATGTGTTAGAATATCTTTAGGATGTCAAGATAGGGAATAATTTTCTGAAACATGAAATAAAAGATACAAATTATATATGTGCTGCCGAAACAAGCAAAAAGATACAAATTATAAATCAGTCAAATCAGACTGTCAAAATTTAAAATTTCTGAAAAAAGACAAAATGAAAAATTGCCCAGGTAATCAAGAAAATGCAGATAAAATACAATGATGACTTGGCTTCTATAACAGAGATAGGGGCAGAGCAAACCTCCCACATGGACCAAGAGAAGGTAAGCAAATTGCAAAGGATTTAAATTAGACAGAGTCTGTTCTTTGATTACATTGTCAAACAAGAAAACAATAGCAAAAAGACTAGAAAATACCTGTTTAGAAATTAAACAATGTATTTCTAAATGACCCATTGATCAAATCATTAAATAAAATGTAGTGATATCTATTAATTAAATTAAATCATTAATTAAAATATGGCATATCAAAACGTGGGGAAGTAGCTAAAGGCATGTTTAGAGGAAAATTTATAGCATTGACAAATATATTAGAAAAGAAGAAAGGCTGAAAAGTAATGAATAATTTTCATTGATCTAAGTATTAATTTAAGACACTTGAAAAAAAAGCTCCAATTGGACTAAAGAAAGTAGAAAAAGGAAACATAAAGACAGAAAGAAATAGAAGAAAAGATGTTTTTTAGAACAAATTAACAAATCCAAATGTTGTTTCTTTAAAAAGACGTATAAAGGTGATGAATCCATGTTTACTGACAACTATTTTAAAAGGTAGAGATACCTAATACCAGAAATAAAAAAGAGGTCATCACTACTACATTTATATTCAAAGACCAAAGTAATTTACCGCATTAATGTAATAAAGGGAAAACATGATGTGGTCTTTTCAACAGATAGAGAAAAGACAGAGATAAAATTCAACATCTATTCAAAATTACTTTTACTAAATGAAGAATAAAAGGAATTTCACTAATCTGAAATTAAAGATAAAACCCGCAGCAAACATATAATTCATGGAGAGCTATCCTCTGTGGATCTCAAATGAGACAAGGATGTTTATATCATTTTCCCAAAGCAGAGTAGAAAAATCCGAATCACATTTATGTTAAAAATACATGCAAATCCTATGCATCTGAACTGTTTTCTCCCCAGAAGTCTAGAGGAGGCTGAGGGGAGCCAGATAAAAAAGGCAGAAGACAATTAGATCTCTCAGCCTTTTCTTTCTTTTTCTTTCTTTTCTCTTTCTTTTTTCTTTCTTTCTTTCTTTCTTTCTTTCTTTCTTTCTTTCTTTCTTTCTTTCTTTCTTTCTTTCTTTTCTTTCTTTCTTTCTTTTCTTTCTTTCTTTCTTTCTTTCTTTCTTTCTTTCTTTCTTTCTTTCTTTCTTTCTTTCTTTCCTTTCTTTCTTCTTGTTTTTTTTTTAATGTGAAAAGTCACATAAAAGACAGTAAGTAGTATCAGAGGCTGGTGTTAAAACATAGATGGCGTTGGTGTAAAGGAAAAGAGAACATGCAGAAAGCCAGACTTTTCAGAGATTTACAGAGGCATGGGAGAAAGGCGGGCAAGGGCTTGGGAAATGAAACACTTGGGACACTGAAGGAGTAGGTTTTGAATGCCCTATGTTTTATGTTTTGCTTCTATTTCATCTTTTTATCATGGTGTAATAAGTGTTCTTAAATCCTGATGCAAATTAGATTATTTACTTTGCACTGAGTCTGAAATAGTCATCATCTCTTTTGACTAGGAGGAGGAAAAATGATCAAAACAAAGAAGTAAAATGGCTTAAGGTGATCCCGATTCCTTTCAAAGCCCCTACCCCAAAATAAAACCACCTGTCTCTATTATTAGGGTGATAACCCTAACAAAAAGACAGTCAGCCACACCCTGAATTTAATAGAAATATATGAAGACAAACTACAATAACCTAAGGCAGTGGAAAAAGCCTAATACTCAATGACAATTTATAAATTGATATTTTCATTTATCATGAACCATATTACAAGAATCATTATAAACCTGCTCATTCCAACTAAATTTAACACTTAGATTTCAAGTAAGATGAATATTACTCTCTGTTGTAGATCTTACAGGTTAACACAAACAAGTAATTTTCCCCTACTAAACCTGTATTTAAAAAAATCACTCACACAAGCATACTCCACAGTGCATATTTCCACATGGACATTTGTGACTATGTTCACTTTCTATTAGTGTTAAAGTGGTTGGGTATCTTTAAAAAGTAACATCAGAATTGTTAGACTAAATAGCCAGTTATACTGTATTTTGCATCTGACCATACTGGCACGTTATAGACATAGCCAGAAATTGTTGGTAAAATCTAGGGTTCTTAGCTATAACAGGGGTTGGTAACATAGGCTATGAAATTCTGGATTCAATCACAAATGGGCCATTAAAAGCTAACTTTATAAAATAAATAAATAAATAAAACTACCAATCTGTTGGCTGAGTTTTGCCAGTACATCTAGAGCTGAACCTCACCAGTCCACTATACTCAAGACTGTAAACTGCCTGTTATTAAATTGTTTTTCCTGCGCTAAGCACACAAAGATACATTGAAGTCAGGCAGGTAACAGCATTAGCTCCCGATTCATTCTCCAGACTTTATGGAGCCAAATTTCGTGTTGCCAATCAATACGGAGCCACACAGTTGTTTTTAAATGTTTTGCCACAGGAATTGGCTCGCATCCACTGTAGCAGGGTGGTGTAGAGGAAGCTGATATTATGGAGGAAGGGAGCGAATGCTTTTTGCCTCCCTGGAGTCTGTTTATTTGTATATTTTGCTATACAATCAGTATTTTAAAAGAAAGCTATAAATTTAGATCCCTCAAGTCAGAACTCTTGGAATATGGTTTTAATCTAGAGAGGACAATTCTGATATGCAACTCTTGCTTGAAATCTTGAATCTCCCCATGTGTCCATCCTAAACCTAACAGGTCAGAGACCCAAGTAACAATTTATTAAATTTTAAACACTTGGTTTACTAGTTTTAATTTTTATTGTATTCTGTAATTTTGGAATTCTGTATGGCCTTGCACCTTCGCAGTATTCAATGTCTCTAGCAGAGAGGGATTCAGTTTTTAGATATCTAAGGGAACAAAAGATAATTAAAAGTAAGATAAATAGCAAAAGGAATTTAAGTATGTAGTTTCTGAAATCTGCCTTTAGAGCTCACTTTCTTGCCATATATATGCATTTTATGTCCTCACAAGAATACAGTATTCCTGCTATTTTACAGTGATTTTTTCAGCAAATAAATCAAAGGTTATTTAAGTTTGTTTAGTGATAGAAGAAAATATTTATCAAAAAGGTCATTATGGTAGCGATAGGAAGTAGAGTATTTATGTATGATTATTGCATTCGGAGATAATTTTCTAAAGCAGAAAGCCAGATTTTTGAGAATTCTCTCCCCCGTAAATAATCTGCCATAAATAATGGATTTCCTGTCTTTTTCTGCTATATAAAATGGAAATCCCTTGGTAATTCAATCAAAATATGCATTGATGTTTCTCATATTACATTTTTTATCCTTTTATTATGACTCAGGCCTCTGAAAGTTTGAGCAGGTGTATCTAGGAGTCAAGTAACATGGAACTTTGTCTTCTCTAGTTACTTTTTCTCATTCTGGACATATAAGCACTTACTATTTTTTTCTCTCTAGGGAACATTATATCCTCCAAATATGTGCAATAAATATCATAGCTATCCCCAGGAGGTACATTAGTTGTTCAGATGAAGAGGGTGTGGAGTAAGTTTACATATCTGGGAGAATCAGGAAAAGTTTCCTTCAATCTAAGTTGTAAAATGTCTTAAAAGCATGTTCAGATGTTACAGATCTCTGATACTGTTGGAGCTAGGATACTGCTCAGCAAATTTACGATTAAAATGTATGTTGCTTAATTGAGTTGATGTTTCTCATTTCATTTACAAATACTTATACAAATAGCAACACTATCAGGTTCTGCCTTCAACTGACCACTGGGAAAGGCTGTGTGGTACAACATTTTATTTCTCCATTTGGGTTTTTACATACCTTTGCAGACATTGATGGGATGCAAAAAGGCCTGGGAAGTCATGGGATGATATGGGCACTTTCTGGAGTAGCAGTTTTACTTGAGGGAGGAGGAAAGAAAGAGTCAAATAATGTAAAGTAAATTGGTAAGTTATTAAAAAAATAATATTGAGGCAAACATGCAATAGACTAATACACTAAATTTGCACACATCTTTTAAGATATGCAAACTTTGGATACTTAACAGAAATGTAATATTTCAGCAAGATGTGGTTAGCTACAGCATCCCATATCATCCAGGGTTGATTTCCTTTAGAATTTCTCTGTAGTCTGTTCTTAGGACTACGTTGGTGAGGAAGCATGAGAAGTATGATAAAGCAAGAGTAACACTGAGCTTCTGGTTTTCCCCCTGCTGGTGGTGTGAACCTAGTCAAGGCCTGCTCAAAAATTATATATATTGACCAAAATACTATTACCAAATCAAATCATATTACAAAAATTTGATTAAAGGAATTAAATATGGCTGGCTCAGTTAGTAGAGCATGTGACTCTTAATCTCGGAATTATAAATTTGAGTCCCATGTTTGGTGTAGAGATTACTTAAAAATAAAATCTTTAAGAATCAAATATGATACTGTAGTTAAAGATCTTTATGAATTAGAAAACAAGAGAAACAATTTTTTTTATCAATCTGTTCTTTTACTTAGCAGACATTTATTGAAGATTTCCCATATGACAAAACTCCACTAGGTATTGTTCTTCTCCTCAAGAAGCCTACAGGCTAAGAGAAAAGAGACAACTCAGCCACTTCAACACAGTGCGTAGAGGCCAATGATAGATGTTTCCTCTGAGTTTAGTGACATTTGAAGGGAAACCTGATGGTAAGTCACAGAAGACAACTCAGGAATTGGATTTCTGGGCAGAGGAGACACACAGACCCAGAATTAGGAGCACATTTCATTTGTCAGAAGGACATTATGTTTCATGTTTCTGAAATAGCATTTTGAGGAATCAACTCAGATGTATGTTTTTCTCCAACAGTGTTTCATGTGGAATTGAAAGGTAGTTCAATTTTTTGAAGTTTAAGGCTCTACCATGTGATTACAAAGAAAGGAATTTGAATGTATAAGCAAGGAAGTGATTTTATGGAGGGATCAGGAAATCCAAAGGAGACATGGTAGAAATTACTGAGAAATTACTGAGAGAAAAAATTGTGGTAAGGTGAATGCATGGGTGGGTCTACATGAGGATGGAGAATTGTCCAAGTGATATACTACAGCATACTGAAAAAAGGATATGTCACATAAAAACATATAAAAATCAAGGGGAAAAGTAGGTTACAGAGCAACATATAGAGTATCATCCCAGTTTTGTAAAACTAAATACTTGGGAAAATGCACAACAAAATGTTAATAGTGGTTATTGCAGGATGATAGAATTATGAGCCAGTTTTATTTTATTTTCTTTGTCTTCTATATTTTCCAAATTTCCTTCATTGAATATATATTGCTTTTGCAATTGAGAAAAAATTAAAAACAGATGTGGCAGCCCAGAAATATGGGCATAAAACCACACAGGTAATTAAGGACAATCATTCCCAGACCTGAAGAAATGGAGAGTGACGTTGGGCACCATAGAAGCATCGCAAGCTGATTCTGAGATGGACAGTCATGCTACATTTACTGTACTTCCTTCATATTTCTGCCCTGCACCCATCCTCCCCTTCCTCACCCAGAAACACATCAAAACTCACATACACAGTGAGAAACTCACACACTAGCACACACATACTTCTGCACTTCCTTCTTCTTAAGATGACAGGAAGCCCTAAGTACCATTTACATAGGCAACTATACCCAATGCATCTCTGCACATTTTTATAGATAGTTTTTTTTTAAGATTTTTTAATTTATTTGATAGAGAGACAGCAAGTGAGAGAGGGAGCACAAGCAGGGGGAGTGGCAGAGGGAGAGGAAAGGCAGGCTTCCCGCCAAGCAGGGAGCCTGATGCGGGGCTCGATCCCAGGACCCTGGGATCATGACCTGAGCTGAAGGCAGACGCTTAACAGACTGAACCACCCAGGCACCCCTGTCTATGGATAGTTTTGACTGTTTCCTTTGGCATCACACAGTAGGCCTTGGCACAGGGAAAACTAATTTAAGTCAAGACAATTCCCTGTTGAATTATTCAGTTTCCGTCTTCTGCCTCCATCTGTCCACTCTCATCTCCACTTACAGCAAAAAAAAATTACCAGAGATAAATGTATTCCAGGTCCAGTCCTGAAAATGCAGTGTGACAAAAGGATGACAGATGACCCTCAACCAAATTATAGTGATGTTATCAATGCCACTATCCAGGCAACTGGAAATTTCTCTCCAAAAGAGAAATCCACAGACTTTTCCCTTTACACTCCTCTAACAATCCCTGTTAGGATTCTAGTTCCATGTCCACTGCAATACAGCACCTGAGACTAGCTATTTAAATTGTTTATTTAAATTCAGTTCAAAGAACTAAGAAAGGTACAAACTAGGTATAGATTACTCAATCTTTTTTATGAAACTTTTTCTTTCAATATCTTTTCCCTCCCTTAATCCTAGCTCTTGGATTTCCATTGCTTTTTGGCTAGTATATTCCACTCCTCCAAGAGTTAAGTTTTTTTCTTTAATCCCATGTTGGTCATTGGAAAGGCAAAATTGTTTTGTTTGAGCGTAGATCTCAACTTCTGTTTCAGTTTGGGCAGGATATATCTTATACTCAACTGGAGGGAATCTCCTAGATTTGCTGCACAAAGTATTTTCTAACAAAACGTTGGATTTGCTTTCCTAAACTCTTCAACTTTAATTCTGTGGAGACTTGCATTAATTATTCTGGAATATGCAATAGATATGAGTTTAAAAAGTACTTGAGACCTTCAGGGAAACCAAGATTTTATGAACAGGGAGTCCTATTAGCTGAGGAGGCATCAGTATAAACAGGAATGATCTTGACCTTGACTCAGATAGACCTGTGTTTAAATTCCTCTAGTGCCATTTTTTAGCTAAATGGTATTTTAAAAATTACTTAACTTATTTGAACACTAATTTCCTTAACTAAAAATGGAGTTATAATCACCTAAGACAGTTGTTTTGAAGTTTTGGAGCTAATGTGCACACCATTTCCAGTATAGTGACTGACAGTAACATGCAGTAGTTGACTTCTTTCCCTCTGTGCCTTGCATTTGGGAGTATCTTTTCATCTGTCAGAGGTCAGCTGTAATATTAGCATATCTTTAACCTAAGGTTAACCCCAAGAACAAAACCTTTTTTTTTTTAAGACCAAAAACTTTTGGGAGAGAAACATTATCCTGCCTAAGGATTCAGGTGAGAATTGTCAAAGGATGGTCCAACATTCCAATTACACCAAAATTACTTGGGAATAATCTAAGGCCAACTTGAGAGAAGATCCACTTCAAACACCCAATTGGTCCTAAAATCAACCTGATTTTCTTGGATAAGGAAACTCCTCAAGGTCATTTGCAAACCCAGCCTAGCCAGCACTCCTGGGATCACTCTCTCAGCCTGGAACTGAATCTAAATCTGAATCTGAATCTGAATCTAAATCTGAAGAAGAAGGAGGAGGAGGGGGAGGAAGAGAAGGAGGGGAGGAGAGTGGGGGGGGGGGGGAGAAAGAAAAGAAAGAAAGAAAGAAAGAAAGAGAACAAAGAAAGAAAGAAAGAAAAAGAAAGAAAGAAAGAAAGAAAGAGAACAAAGAAGAAAGAAAGAAAGAAAAGAAAGAAAGAAAGAAAGAAAGAAAGAAAGAAAGAAAGAAAGAAAGAAAGAAAGAAGAAAGAAAGAAAAGAAAGAAAGAAAGAAAGAAAGAAAGAAAGAAAGAAAGAAAGAAAGAAAGAAGAAAGAGAAGAAAGAAAGAGAAGAGAAGAGAGGGAGGGAGGGAGGAAGGAAGGAAGGAAGAGGGAGGGAAGAAAAAGAAAAGATAGTTGAATTCTTGGAGGAGAGACCAAAAAAAAAAAAAAAATCTGTTAATATTCACCTTCTGGCACCCTGTAATTCTGTATTACACATGCAATGAAACCATTAAATTGTAGAGACACAAATCTCTCTAACAAAATTAATTTTTCTACTCAATTTAGACTTCAATAATCTTTCAAAGTTATCAAAGAAAATTTTCTAATTTAGCTAAAGAATTAGAATTGGTTTTGATATTTTTTTTAGTGTAACCTCTCTCTCTCTTCTCCATGACCATTTTTTTCCTCCAGCTTTTCTTTTTCCTAAATTAAGAGAAAACACTCTCAGAAATAGCCCACCAGAAAGACTTAAATGAATAAGAAATCAAGGAAGGATATAAAAGAAATAAAGAAATAAAGAATATGATGATCTTGCCTTTGGATATGCTACTATTTCTGACTTGCTGGTTTAGAGGACTCCTCGGTTTATTTCAGGACTTAGTTTTGGTATTTGGGCATCCTGAATTTTCCAGATTAAGTGATGAGGAGTATCATGTGCTTCAGTTTGTCTCCTGGTTCCTACTGAGATCACAGTAAAGAGAGGAGAAACACAAAGAAGGTAAAAAGAAATTAAAGTCCATTCTGGCAACACCCAGAAGTTGCAAAGGACCTAGGTGTGTGAAAGTAAAACCGTCTATGCAGAAAACACAATCAAGAAATCTACTTTCCTCCTATTAAATATTTAGCTTTCCTTATTAAATCTGAATTCCAAAAAGCAATAGCAGATTGTAGAAAGGGCTAAAGTACATTTTTCTGAATATTTTTCTGCCAAATCTAATGCTATCAAGGCAGAATAGTCTGGAAGCTCTTTGGAGTCAGTTGGGTTTTTGAACACTGAAAGCTCAGGGCCAACAGGGAGAATTCTAAAACATGGACCCAAATCCCTAAATCAGTCCTGAGACCACATTGTCCTCATGAATCCTTCAGATTGCAGATTGGTGGGCAGGATCATCTATGTTCCCAACATTCTACGTTATTCTAGGTATTTACTGGTCCATAGAAGGAGCTCTGGGAATTGGCCTCCTGGTAATATGAGACAGAAAGCATCACTGATAGGCTAGTATTTTACCTAAACTTTTATATCTTATAATATTGATAATGGCCCCGTTTACTGTTATATTCTTAACATCTAGAATAGTGCCTATCCCTGTAGTAATAGATAGTTGTCGAATGAATGAATGAATGAATGAATGTAGTGCTTGCATTGTGACAGACTCTTAGCTTAACTACTTTTTGTACATCACTGCATTTAATTTACAAGTTGACAATCATTCTATAGGGCATTAGGTATTACTGTCCTTATTTTACAAACAAGATGAGCTTCAGAAAGGTTAAGCAATTTGCCCAAGCTAGAAACAGAGCTGTCTGATTCTAAAGTTCCTATAACAATGCACCATCATCCCATCTCATCTTCAGTCTTGAAATCAAAAACAACTGATGAACCATTTGATACTGGCCCTAATGGCAACAAAATAATTACCTTAAATTATTCTAAAATATCCTTTCAAGAAAGTCAAATTTTCCTTTTCTCTCTTTTTTTTTTTTTTTTTTTAGAGAAAAGAGCATGCATGGTGGGGGAGGGGCACAGGGAGAAGGAGAGAGAGAATCTCAAGCAGGCTCAGTGCAGAGCCCAAGGCAGAGCTCGATCTTGGGAACCTGAGATCATGACCTGGGCTGAAATCAAGAGTCCAACGCTTAACTGACTGAGCCAGCCAAGCACCCCCGATTTTTCTGTTTATTCATGCATTCAGGCAACAAATATTTATTAAGTACTTACTGCTATATGCCAAAGACATTGCCAGGTTCTAGGATGGTATTGAAAAAGGAGCCTTGAGTCCCTGTCCTTGGAGATCTGAAGAGATGCACACATAAGTTGAAAATGATGATCCAGAGGGCAGAGCACTTTCAAGAGATACAAAGGGTATAGTGGGTATGCAGAAGAAGGAGATCTATATCCCCCTTCCTGAAAAATGTAAAAAAATAAAATAAAATGATGTCAATTAAGACAGCACAGGGCTGAAAAGTGGATTCTTAGGCAGAGATTCAGCTGAGATTATCATATGATAATTACCCTCACTGCCTCAGGCTCATTTGCCATTTCCAATTTTGGTAAATCGACACTCATCCTTCTTCCAGCTTAAAAAATCTGTGTTTTGTTTATTTGTTTGTTTTTAGAGAGAGAGAGAGAGAGAACAAGAAGGGGGAAGGGGCAGATGGAGAGGGACAGAGAGAATCTTAAGCCAGCTCCACGCCTGGCACAGAGACAACACGGGGCTCCATCTCAGGACATTGAGATTATGACCTGAGCCAAAATCAAGAGTCAAGAGTCGGTTGCTTAACCAAATGAGCCACCCAGGCTCCCCTGTATTGTTTCCTTTAGGGGTTAAAAACTCTGTGTTAAAATTCTCTGGTCTCAGATATTTCATTTTCTAATCTTTTGATCATTTTTACTGTTCTCTCTATATCCATCACATTCATTTTAAATTATGGAGCCAAAAATTAAAATCATTCCCTTAAAAAGCACTGGAACAATGATACATGTCACATAAAAGAGGAGATCTCCTATTATTTTACTCCTGTTTATATACATCCCAGGGTTATGTGGATAGATTTCTATTTGTGCAAGCACTTCTTGAATAACATATATTCTTGATAGCATATCAAGTCCCTTAAATTACACCAAATGCAATTTTTCTATTTCCTCTTTTCTTTTTAATCACACTCCTCCAATTCCACCACAGCTTTTGGATTTTCCCTGTCTTTAGAAGTGTCCACATGTTGTGGGTTTTAGGTTCACTTCTAAGCAAATGAAAAGTAGTTTAAGAGAAGAAACTAGCCAAAGCAAACACACACAAATAAGCTGTAGATTCTAATTAAACAAGTCACTAATTCCAGTGCAATTTCTTCTTATTTACAGTAAACAACCAAAAACATTTGTCTGCTTATACTAAAACACCCGCCCTACCTTCTGGACCCTGCATTGTGTGTTTCCTGTTATGGCAGTCACAAAACAAGGATGCTTTATGGGAGCTCACATTTTTTAAAAGATTGTGAAACTATTTTGAAAAAGAATTAAATTAGCATTGTCCCAACTATCAGCAAAACACTTGAGATGCTTTTCGTAGCCATAACAGTTAGCTAGAAATACCCCATTCAATCCTTCCCTTAAGTAAGTTTCATCCCTGATTTTTAATTGTAGTTCACTGAAACTCTAACAAAAAAAGAAGATGAAGATGAAGAGAAGAAGAGAAAGGAAAGAAAGAAGAAAGAAAAAGAAAGAAAAAAGAAAGAAAGAAAGAAAGAAAGAAAGAAAGAAAGAAAGAAAGAAAGAAAGAAAGAAAGAAAGAAAGAAAGAAAGAAAGAAAGAAAGAAGAAAGAAAGAAAGAAAGAAAGAAAGAAAGAAAGAAAGAAAGAAAGAAAGAAAGGAAAGAAAGAAAGAAAAAGAAAGAGAGAGAGAAAGACGGAGGGAGGGAAACACAGAAATAAAACTATGATAAAAGCACTTGGTATTACTTAATGCTTCTGTCACATTCTGTGCTGCACATACAAATACACATGTATTTGATGTAACAAAGTTATAGCAAAGAGATGATAGATAACAGCTAAATTCTCTATATCCCAGATATTCCTCCAAAGACTTTTCATATATCAAATCATTTCATCTTCGTAACTCAATTACTTTACAGTTGAGGAATCGGAGGTACAGAGAAGCTAACTTCCCCAAGCATGCACAGCAAATAAAGGGCAGAATCAGGCTCAAGAGCAGCACTGTCCACTACAAATATATTATGAGCCACATATGTAAATTAAACTCTCTAGCAGTCACATTCAAAGTAGAATTGGATTAAATTAACTTGTACGCATTTTTATTTTACCCAGTACATTCAAAATATTATTTCAACATGCAATTAATTAAAAATGAGATATTAACATTCTTCAATGCATACTAAATTTTCAAAATCCAGTATGCAATTACATTTGTAGCACATCTCATTTTGGAGTAGAGAGTCACAGTTTAAGATCTTAATAGGCAAGTAGCTACCATTTTGCACAAGGCAGCTCTTTGGTCTGGGCATTTTTTTAAATGTGTGATATTGGTCAACCTCAGGCTTTAAAATAATGAACCTTTCATATTGGCTAAGTATATTCAACTTACATCAATATACATCAGTTCTAAATAATAATGCAAGTATTTTATTTCTATTTTGACTTGGAAGGTATATAATAGACACAAACTGAGACTTAAATGTTGCCTATATTTGAAGAGAATGGGAACTTATTTCATGCAGATGAGCTCAGCCACTCACATTTCGTCACATGCCTCAGTTCCACTCTGCAACAGCAGGCCCCTTCTTTTTCCTTTCCCTACCACAAGCCATTTTCTTCTGCTTGAGTGTGAAGTTCCTCCTGTCCCAGACTCTTCTTCCAACTAACTCTTCTTTCTCTGAGTTCCTAACACAGATCTTCTTGAGCTTCCATTGGTTCTTGCTGGCTCCCTAATATCTATGAACACTCTCCTGTACTAATGGTATTCTACATCCGTTGCAGTTAGATGCTTCTTTGTCCAAGGGGAGATAACATCTTTGGAGCCTGAATCTCAGAGCTGAGAGTGTCCCAGAACACAGAAAGAGTGCATGGGGACAAGGTCTGCACTAGGCAACCTTTTCTCTAGATCTGGTTCTCGGCACTTTCTTTTTAATACCTTACTTCCCTTTTGTTGAGGTTTCTGAACATTCTCCAGGATTACTGATGAGTAGCACAATGGGTGTTTCTTCTTTCCCTCTCCCATATACCTATAAAGGGAAGCTAGGTTAAAGGAGCATGTGGAGCAGTCTAGAAGATTAAAATATAAGGCCATGAAAGTGCAGCCCCAGGGGAGGTGAAAGGAAAGAGGAACACCTGCCCCTTCCACGCCTCTCTGACAAGAGTTTTTAGTGAGGGAGGTTATGGGCAGATGGCGTGCAAATCAGTCTCAGTTCTCTATAAGACAAGCTGGGGAAACACCCTCTTCTCTCCAATCCTATGATGTCCTAGGTCTTCCAGAAGCAATTTTTACTCCAGCCAAGAACATGGGGCTGCGAAGGACAGCCTCATCAATACCTTAACAGTGGTTAGGCACAGGGTGTCCCAATCCCATTTTACTTTCAAAGTACTGCCTTGGAGGCTACACATTTTCAGGCTCCATCTCAAGCTTTTACCTGCAGCTTTCTTTATTTTCATGAGGGTGGCAAAAGGTCAGGAAGAAGATAACTACAGTGGCCATTGATGGTGGATGCCTACACAATGTTTGGATACACTTCCCTCCTCCAATCACTTCCTGCCACATGTAAACAACCCAACTTACCTGCAAGAATACTCAGTCTTTTCCATGCAAATCCATGATTTTTTTTTTATTCCTAAATCTCTTAAGAGTAAGATAGAATGTTAAGTAGGAAGAATAGTAAGAGTCAGAGTAAATGTCAAATCCTGGTCCTAACTTGACCTTTTAAGAGCCAAATGAGTTGGACAAATTACCTGAGTTCCCCACATCTCAGGTTCTTCATATGTAAAATAGGCAAAATTATGCTGTTCGAGCCTGCCTCATGGTATTATTGTGAGATTCAAATGAGGTTATATATATGAAAGTGCTTAGCAAAGTGTCAAGTGCTAGAAGCACTGTGAAATTTGTGGAGTTAAAAGTCAATTAGTTTAATTTGTATCACAGAAAATTCTGTGGAGGATATATTGATTTTCCATAACCTAGAACTTCTAGGCTGATCTAAAATATCCCAAATAAAAAATGCATTTTTATACCATTTATTTTCCTTTGATATAGAGCTACATCTGAGAGACCAAGGGTGAAGGCTCTACATAAGTCTATTACATTGACATTAAAAAAAAAAAAAATCAAACTCTAAATGACTTGCTTTTCCATTATCTTGTTTAATCTTCATAAATGAAAAAAATGCAAGGGTATGTTATGGTTACAGATTAATAATAAAACAGAGTAAAGCAAACATTCCAGGCCATCAGGAACTCTTCCCAGTTGTCCAACCTCCCATTTACCATGAAGCATCTGAGAGTTGTCTGAAAGCCAGAAAACTGGAATACCCAGGTACTTTTTCCTTTTGTTCTTTTCTTCTGTCTATGTCAGTGATACTCAAATTTTAGGATGCATGGAATTACTATACGAAGTTTTGTTTTTTTTAAATAAGCAAATCCGAGTTAACCAAATTTTACAGGGCTTCTAAGGGTTTTCATTCATATCTTGACGTGGGCAAACTGTGGACTTTATCAGACACAAGTGAACCCCAGAGGTAAGACTCTTTACTGCTGTCACTGTCCTCTCCTTCATGTGGTGATGCCAACAACTGGCACTAGTACCTACTATTGATAAGGATCCTTCTATATACCAGTCATTACCATAGGCATCTTTTATTTATTATCTCTGATGCTTACAATGAGAGAAAAAGTGGATGCAATTACAATAGTTTACAGTAAAAAGAAACAGAGTCTCAGTCAAGGTAAGCAACACTTTGAAGTTTACATGGCTTGAAGATGGTATAGTCAAAACCTAAGCCCAATATGGGTTCAATGTGTATGGCTCTTTCCACCATGAAATACCACAATAATGATTACCTGAGTAAAATCTTCAAGAAAAACATCTCTTCTGTGGTAAGCAGCCCCAGATGGGTTAAATGGTCTATGTGGTGTTTCTGATTGCTTGTTGCCTGGTGAAAGAGGTGACTGGACCTGAAAGCTTGACAGGACTGTACTTATAATTATACTAACATTGATTAAGGAAGAGGTTAAAGTTTTTAGTGGTGCTCTTCACAAGCTGCTAACAAGAACTGACTAGTCAGTCACATGGTCAGTATGAACAAATGGAGTGTTTAAGAGGAGCAGTCTTCACTGGCTCAGTAAGATTTTTCTTCTGCTTTGCAGAACATAACGTCAAGCAAGCAATTAGACTATATGCCGGAAGAAAGAAGACTGCACACTTCAGAAGGATACTAGACAAAGTCACTGTGATACCTGAGGCTGTGTGAAGGGCAAGAAGGTTAAGAAATACTTGTTGGGGGGCGCCTGGGTGGCTCAGATGGTTAAGCGTCTGCCTTCGGCTCAGGTCATGATCCCGGGGTCCTGGGATCGAGTCCCGCATCGGGCTCCCTGCTCCTTGGGAGCCTGCTTCTCCCTCTGCTTCTCTCTCTCTCTCTCCCTCTCTCTCCCTCTCTCTCCCTCTCTCATGAATAAATAATAAAATCTAAAAATAAAATTACCCTTAAAAAAAAATACTTGTTGGTAAGATCTCTGTTTTATCCAATGGCTAACAATAATAGCCAGCATTTATTGAGCACTTACTATATGACATTTTTCATACTTGATCCAATTTAACGTTTTATGAATTCTATGACATTGTACTGTTTCATCTATAGCATTTTATAGATAAGGTTAAATAACTTCTCCAAATTACCCAACTTATAAGTGATGGGGGTTTGATCCCCATCTCTTGGTCTTCGGGCCCCAGTACTGAGCCACTCTATACTCCCACATTCCAGGGATGAGCTGAAGGATTCAGCCTTTTTGGGAGCAATGGCAAATGAAATACAAATGTCTCATGACCCTTCAGTTTATCTGTTTCAAGGGTAATGACTTCCGGTTGCAAATTTATTAAAAGAAGTCTGAAGCAAAAAGCATAAACCATGTCTTTGAATAAGGGAACCCCACTGATATCTTCACTTTTAATTGGGATGCATTTAAACATTGAGGACTAGAAAATATCCTTAATAAAAACTCCTTACTTTTCTTTCAGACCTTCCCTGGACAGTAGTTCCAGGCACCATTTTAAGAACTTTATAAATATTAACTAATTTAATATTCAGAGCAAACCAGCAAGATAGGTACTGGTTTTATCTCCCATTTTACAGCTGAAGAAATGGGCTCAGCTAGAGGAAAGGCTGAGTCCCGAGTCTATGCTATTAACTAGTTTTACATTGAGTTTATTATTGACAATACATAATCCTAACTGGAAAGTGAGGGCATGGAAATGAAGATATACTCACTTAATGACTTGCCCAATAATTTTGGAATATAATGTAGTATTGTTTAAACCTAGTTGAATGTCCTCTCAAATAATAAATTAAACAGAAAAATTTTAAAAGATGCTTTTTCCCCTGGTAGTAGAAACCATCTAGTCTATTTAAAATTATTGCTCTTCCTCTATCTTCTTTTCTTCAATTCCTTCTTTCTTTCCTTCCATCTTTTCTGCCTCATAAAACCTTAGGTATACATTTGATTAAAATGTACAGGAAGGGAACAAAAGAGGTACCATGGTGATGAATAGACTGTAAGAAACAGGTCTCCACAGACCTCTTACACAGACATTCCCATTTATTACCAAATAGATTAGTTGCAGTGATCATACTCTCCCTGGTAGCTTCATATTCATTTGCTCATGCAACAATATTTGAACACCTACCATGTAGCAGGGATTGTTCCAGATACTGAGCATAAGGGAATGAATTAAACAGGCAAAATCGATGCCTTGCTGGAATATAGTATCCTAGTGGGAAGAGGTGGATAATAAACAAAGGAAATAGTAAAATAAAATGTAATATGGTGCTAATGGCTATGGAGTAAAATAAGCAGAAAAACAAGGTGGTGAGTATCTGAGTAGGAGAGGGAGGAAGAGTCTGGCAAATTTAGATTGGTTGGTCAAAGAAGTCCTTGTTGAATCAGAACATGAGTGTGGGGAGGAAGATACTTACCACGCAGATACTTACAGAGTAGCACTGCAGACAGAAAGAAGAGTAAGTATATGGGTTCTAAGGCAGCAGCACGCAGGAGCAGGGAGGTCAGAGGAACTTGAGTGGAATGAGTGGTGGAAGCTTTTAGATGCCTTGGTAAGGATCTCATCTTTACCCAACTGGTCTGGGCAATCATTATAAGACCTTGAACAGAGGAATGAGATTGTTCTCGCTGTTTTAATAGGATTATTCTGTTATATTGAAAACAGATTTAAATAGGGCAAGAATAGAAATAGAAGAGCAGTTCGTAGACTATGACAAATCACATACTCAAGAGATGTTGTGGCTTTGACCAGAGTATTAATGGAGAGATGAAGAGAAGTCAGATTCTAAATTTATTTTGAAGGAATGGTCAATAGATTTGTTGAAGGATTGGATATGGGGAATGAGAGAAAAGAAGACTTGATTTTGAGCAAATATGTGAATGGAAGTATACCTTTTTTTTTTTTTTAAGTAGGCTCCATGCCCAGTGTGGAGCCCAACTCAAGGTTTGAACGACCCTGAGATCGAGACCTGAGCTGATATCAAGAGTCGGACACCCAATGGACTGAGCCACCCAGATGCCCCTGGACCTACTACTTTTTTTAAATGAGGGAAAAGTATAAGAGGAGCAGACTTGTTGGGTTCAGGATCTCTGATTAGGGCATGTTAAGTCCAAGATAACTTTTAAACATTCAAGTGAAAATGGGGCTGGCATTCATAGGGTAGGTGTAAAGTAGGAATTTAATTTATGAATCATCAGCATAAAGATGACATTTAAACTCATGAGCCAGGATGAGATCACCCAGGAAGTGAATATAGATAAAAAAGAGAAGTGGTCCAAAATTGAATCCTGAGTAACTCCAACATATGCAAAAAAAAAAAAAAAAAAAGAAGAAGAAAGAAAGAAAGAGAAAAGAAAGAAAAGGAAAAGGCAGAGAAAAGTAAAGAAAGAAAAAGAAAATGAGAAGAAACTAGATAAAGAAAAAGAGACTGAAAGGGAGCAGCTAGAAGTAGAAAGAAAATAAAAAATGTTGGTGTCCTTCAAGGTATGTGACAGAAGCATTTCAAGAGATCCAACTGGGAATAATGGAATGGAGTAAAAGAAACTCCAGAGAGCCCCATGCTTACCTTTCAGAACAACATGGGTACTTTGGACTCTATCTTTCATCTGTTTGAATAAACACCCAGATCCTGTAGTGAAACTTATTGTAGCAATATATGGTAGACTAGAGAGTAGGAGGGGAGGGGAGACACACAACAATCTCAGAACAACTTCCTCAGACTCAGATTTCCCACAGAATCCATCTCAAAAAGCAACATGAGCTTCACCAGAAATGGGGAAGCCATTTAATACTGCAAAAGAAACACAAAACTAAGACCTAAAGTGACAGCATTCTCTCACATTATAGAAATAATGAAGAAATACTGTCAGTTAAAATTGCATCTCTCTATCATTCACACAGTCTAGTATTTCTTCTACATTTGGAACTATTCTCATAATCCCTATAGTCTACCTTCCATTACAGTTATTTCTATTAGACTTCAAGTGGAAGGCAAGGAGTGGAAGTCTTTCTAGCATAGCATAGGTATTTAAAGCATTTTCATAAATGCATAAATGAAGGTCAGGTTTTGCAGGCATTGAGCAAAAAATAGACAGAGGGAGATGTAATGCACTCTTCAAGAAAACCAGAAAGGGAGATGAAAGGTCTATATAACCTAATTCTGAGAGCACACAATGGTAGAATCTATGTAGGAATCAATTTGCACAATCTTACCATAACTAGGAATATTTTATTTCAGCTCTAAGCAACTACCATATTTAATTAAAATGTTTTCACCTTTATTACTTTTTGTGCTACAATAATTGCTTACTACCAGTTTGTTCCTTTGCTAGAAAAAGTGCCCTGCTTCACAAAATGACAGTTTTGAAATATGGCAGAATACCCGCTTAAATTTCTCACAGTAAATAGAGTTCATTGTTGTACTTCATCTGAAAGAAAATGTTACCACAATTTCCAAAAAAAAAGAAAAAAAGTTTGTGCTCACTATGTGCAAAGTGCTGCTCCAGAAACAATCACAAGTAAAATGCCACCTTTATTCTCGCCCAAAGCTTATAGTTTGTGAGTGAAAAAAAGCAAATGAAGCTTGGGGAATGACTTCTGACATTAACGCATAAAGTCCTATAAAGTTCTAGATGAAGAAGGGATCAGTTAGGTCTGAGAGGACCTAGAAAGTTTCATCCTTTAAAGTAGACATTAAAATTGGGCTTTGAATGACTTTTGTTCTAGGGAAATATGAAAAAGTTATTCCAGGAAGAAGAAAGAGTCTGAATGAAAGTGTAGAGAAATGTTTCTGGTGTTGAAGAGACAATAGGTAGCATGGTGAGTAAGCTGGAGGGAGATATGGGAGAAGAGCCAGAGGATGAGACACAGGAATAAGGAGGCTCATTTCCCTATCTAGTGGTAGAGAGAAGAAAACAGAAGATGATCAGTAGTTCACTTGTATTTGCTTTATATATTACTGCTCAGCTCTAATGAATAGGTGAAGTGAATAATAATATTGTGCTCTGTAGAAGCACCCAGACCAAGTCTTAGAGTTTTGCTTAACGATTGAAGTTGACAGCTTAGAAGCTTCAGGCCTTCAGGAAACCAGGGATTAATCTTTTCACTATTAATCAGATTCAGGGGCTAAACCAACATGGGCAAAAGAAGGAAGGATCACATGATTAGTTGAAATATGCAGAGGTGATGATGGAATGGATAGCAAGAGGAAGTCTGAGTAGAAATGAAACTTCAAACAAGAGAAACCAAATATATATGTGTGTGTGTGTATATATATATAATATATATAAATTTAGCAAGTGTTCAGTATATATATATATATTTGCTAAATTGCTAAATTTATAATTACAGCTATTCAAACATTCGATGTTAAACTTTTTTCAAGTTAAATACAAGTAAAATTAAGAGGCATTTCATTGTAATCCTTAACATTCAACAATTAAAACTTTTCCAAAGAGAACAGATTTTAAGATTTTATCATTTTTTTCTTAAAGATTTTATTTCTTTATTTGAGAGAGAGAGAGAACAAGCAGGCAGAGGGGGAGAGGAAGAGGGAGAAACAGACTCACTGCTGAGCAGGGAGCCCTATCCAAGACTCAATCCCAGAACCTTGGGAACATGACCTGAGCCGAAGGCAGAGGCTTAACCAACTGAGCCACCCAGGTGCCCCAAGATTTTGTCATTTTTAACACTTTTCTTTGCATTTTTCACTAATAAAAACATATGAAAGTATTCAGAAAAGATAATCAAAGAACAGAGACCCAAATATACACTATACTGATTTTTACACTTCCTTTTTACATATTACTATGAGTGATATATCCATTTTTCTACTTCATTTGAAAAGCCAAATTCTGTCTACTTCTTGGAATTTTTATAAAGATATATAGCTAAATATTCAATTTATCATTGAAAATAGTAGTCAATAATAATAAAATAACATTATATAATGTAATAAAGAATATAAATAAGTAATAGTATCAGTAAACTGTGTTATACATTGAAATCATCAATGTTAATATTCCATTAACATAAACACCAAAAATGATTTATAGCAATCAAATTAAAGAAAACTCTATTATTTGGTTTAATTTCTAAGTATAAAAGAAAAAAGTAGAGCAAGATGGCGGAGGAGTAGGAGACCTGGATTTCGTCTCGTCTTAGGAACTCAGCTGAATAGGGATCAAACCATTCTGAACACCTACGAACTCAACAGGAGATTGAAGAAAAGAGTAGCAACAACTCTCTGAACAGAAAAGCGACCACTTACTGGAAGGTAGGACGTGCGGAGAAGTGATTCCGAGGCGATATTCGGGAGGATAGACGGCGGGGGAGGGGGCCTCCATCAGCCTCTTCTGGCAAGTGCTAGAGCTGCGGAGCACAACATTGGAACTTTTAGAAGCCGGCTCCGCTGAGGGACATCACTCCAGTGGCTAAGCGGGGGGTGGAACCCTCACGGGACAGTGTGGTCTCAGGACCCTCGGGGTCAAGAAAGACCGGGGGTGCCTGAGTGCAGCAGAGCTCCCAGGTATCGGAGCGGGGAAGCCGGCTGCAGAGACGGAGCCGAGGCGCGAGCTCTCAGCTCGGGGTGGCCATAAACTGTGATCCGCGGCCCAGTCGGGCCACTGCTCCTCCAGCAGGGACCCAACAAGCGGCAGATCCGGGGAGACTCCCCTTCCTCCCCCGGGAGGAGCGGCGCGGAAGTGCACCGCAGGATTCGGCTGGGCTTGGAGACTCCACACGGGGTCGGGTGCCAGAGATAGAAACGCTCGGTCACAGGCCGGGTGAGCACGGAGTGCGGCCGGAGACCAGGGACATGGGAGTGATTGACTGCTTTCCTCTGGGGGCGCACTGAGGAGGGGGGCCCCAAGTCCTCAGCTCCTCCGGGCGGAGATTGGGAGGCCGCCATTTTCACTCTTATCCTCCAAGGCTGTACGGAAAGCTTGCCGGAAACAAAAGCTCCCGAGAGCAAATCCGAGCGGACTGCTTAGCCCGGACCAGCAAGGGCGGGGCAATTCCGCCTCTGGCAAAGACATTTGGGAACCACGGCAACAGGCCCCTCCCCCAGAAGATCAGCACGAACAGTCAGCCAAGACCAAGTTTACCGATCAATGAGAACAGATGAACTCCAGCACTAGGGGAATACTGCACATAGAATTCATGGCATTTTTACCATGATACATTAGTCTTACAAAGTTAATTTTTTTAACTGTTTTTTTTTTTTAATTTTTCTTTTTCCCTTTTTCAACCATCATCTTATGAATCCATTTTTTTAAAAAAACATTTTTATTTTTCATTTTTGGAGTCATATTCTATCACTTCATAGTAGTTACCCTTATTTTTGGCATATATATATAAGTTGTTCTCTCTTTAAAATTTTGAGTAACAGTTTCTTCTAACAGATCAAAATATACCCTAAATCTCTAGTGTATGGCTTTGTTCTAGTCTCCTGCCTAATCACATTCTCTCCCCCTTTTTTTCTTTCTTTCCTTTTTTTTAATCCTCTTCTTTCTTTTTTCAAACATCTTCTTATAAATTCCTTTTTAAACTTTTTTATAATTTTCATCTTTACAGTCATATTCCATCCCTTCATCATATCAACCCTTATTTTTTACATATATAAGTCTTTCTTTCTTTAAAATTTTAGGAGGCACTTTCTTCTAACAGACCAAAATACACCCAAAATCTAATGTGTGGCACTGATCTATGCACCAGCCTGATCATATTGGATCATATTCTGTTTTTTTTGTTTTGTTTTGTTCTGTTTTTGTTTGTTTTTATCTTTTTCTTTTTTGTCTCTCTCTTTCTTTTTTCTTTCTTTCCCTTTCTTTTCCCCTGGTTTCAGGTCTTTTCTGATTTGATTAGAGTATATTTTCTGGGGACATTGTTAACCTGTTAGCATTTTGTTCTCTCATTCATCTATTCTCCTCTGGACAAAATGACAAGATGAAAAAAATCACCTCAACAAAAAGAACAAGAGGTAATACCGTCTGCCAGGGACCTACTTAACACGGACATTAGTGCCATATCGGACCTAGAGTTCAGAATCATGACTTTAAAGATACTAGCTGGGCTTGAAAAAAGCATGGAAGTTATTAGAGAAACCCTTTCTGGAGAAATAAAAGAACTAAAATCTACCAAGTCGAAATCAAAAGGCTATTAAAGAGGTGAAATAAAAAATGGGGGCACTAACTGCTAGGATAAATGAGGCAGAAGAGAGAATCAGCGATATAGAAGACCAAATGATGGAAAATAAAGAAGCCGAGAAAAAGAGAGATAAACAACTACTGGATCACAAGGGCAGAATTCGAGAGATAAGTGATACGATAAGATGAAAAACATTAGAATAATTGGGATCCTGGAAGAAGAAGAAACAGAGTGAGGGGCAGAAGGTATATTGGAGTAAATTATAGCAGAGAACTTCCCTAATGTGGGGAGGAAACAGGCATCAAAATCCAGGAGGCACAGAGAACCCCTCTCAAAGTCAATAAAAATAGGTCAACACCCCGACATCTAATAGTAAAACTTACGAGTCTCAGAGACAAAGAGAAAATCCTGAAAGCAGCTCGAGAGAAGAGAGATGTAACCTACAATGGTAGAAACATTAGATTGGCAACAGACCTATCCACGGAGACCTGGCAGGCCAGAAAGGACTGGCATGATATCTTCAGAGCACTAAGTGAGAAAAATAGGCAGCCAAGAATACTATATCCAGCTAGGCTATCATTGAAAATAGAAGGAGAGATAAAAAGCTTCCAGGACAAACAAAAACTAAACGAATTTGCAAACACAAAACCAGCCCTCCAGGAAATATTGAAAGGGGTCCTCTAAGCAAAGAGAGAGCCTAAAAGCAACATAGACCAGAAAGGAACACAGACAATATACAGTAACAGTCACCTTACAGGCAATACAGTGGCACTAAATTCGTATCTTTCAATAGTTACCCTGAATGTAAATGGGCTAAATGCCCCAATCAAAAGACACAGGCTATCAGATTGGATTAAAAAACAAGACCCATCGATATGCTGTCTGCAAGAGACTCATTTTAGACCCAAAGACACCCCCAGATTGAAAGTGAGGGGGTGGAAAACCATTTACCATGCTAATGGACACCAAAAGAAAGCTGGGGTGGCAATCCTTATATCAGACAAACTAGATTTTAAAACAAAGACTGTAATAAGAGATGAGGAAGGACACTATATCCTACTTAAAGGGTCTATCCAACAAGAAGATCTAACAATTGTAAATATCTATGCCCCTAACATGGGAGCACCCAATTATATAAGGCAATTAATAACAAAAGCAGAGAAACACATTGACAACAATACAATAATAGTGGGGGACTTTAACACCCCCCTGACTGAAATGGACAGATCATCTAAGCAAAAGATCAACAAGGAAATAAAGACTTTAAATGACACACTGGACCAAATGGACTTCACAGACATATTCAGAACATTCCATCCCAAAGCAATGGAATACACATTCTTCTCTAGGGCCCATGGAACATTCTCCAGAATGGATCACATCCTAGGCCACAAATCAGGTCTCAACCAGTACCAAAAGATTGGGATTATTCCCTGCATATTTTCAGACCACAATGCTTTGAAACTAGAACACAATCACAAGAGGAAAGTCAGAAAGAACTCAAATACACGGAGGCTAAAGAGCATCCTAGTAAAGAATGAATGGGTCAGGAGGAAATTAAAGAAGAATTAAAAACATTCATGGAAACCAATGAAAATGAAAAGACAACTGTTCAAAATCTTTGGGATGCAGCAAAGTCAGTCCTGAGAGGAAAGTATATAGCAATACAAGCCTTTCTCAAGAAACAAGAAAGGTCTCAAATACACAACCTAACCCTACACCTAAAGGAGCTAGAGAAAAACGGCAAATAAAGCCTAAATCCAGCAGGAGAAGAGAAATAATAAAGATCAGAGCAGAAATCAATGAAATAGAAACCAAAAGAACAATAGAACAGATCAACGAAACTAGGAGCTGGTTCTTTGAAAGAATTAACAAGATTGATAAACCCCTGGCCAGACTGATCAAAAAGAAAAGAGAAATGACCCAAATCCACAAAATCATGAATGAAAGAGGAGAGATCACAACCAACACCAAAGAAATACAAACAATTATAAGAACATATGAGCAACTCTATGCCAGCAAATTAGATAACCGGGAAGAAATGGATGCATTCCTAGAGATGTATCAGCTACCAAAATTGAACCAGGAAGAAAAAGAAAACCTGAACAGACCTACAACCACTAAGGAAATTGAAGCAGTCATCAAAAATCTCCCAAGAAACAAAAGCCCAGAGCCAGATGGTTTCCCAGGGGAATTCTACCAAACATTTAAAGAAGAATTAATACCTATTGTCCTGAAACTGTTCCAAAAAATAGAAATGGAAGGAAAACTTCCAAATTCATTTTATGAGGTCGCCATTACCTTGATCCCCAAACCAGACAAACACCCCATCAAAAAGGAGAATTACAGACCAATAACCTTGATGAACATGGATGCAAAAATTCTCACCAAAATACTAGCCAGTAGGATCCAACAGTACATTAAAAGGATTATTCACCACGACCAAGTGGGATTTATCCCTGGGCTGCAAGGTTGGTTCAACATCCGCAAATCAATCAATGTGATCAATATATTAACAAAAGAAAGAACAAGAATCATATGATCCTCTCATAGATGCAGAGAAAGTATTTGACAAAGTACAGCATCCTTTCTTGATCAAAACTCTTCGGAGTATAGGGATAGAGGGTACCTATCTCAATATCATAAAGCCATCTATGAAAAACCTACAACAATATCATTCTCAACGGGGAAAAGCTGAGAGCTTCCCTCTAAGGTCAGGAACGCGGCAGGGATGTCCACTATCACCACTGCTATTCAACATAGTATTAGAAGTCCTAGCCACAGCCATCAGACAACAAAAAGAAATCAAAGGCATCCAAATCGGCAAAGAGGAAGTCAAACTCTCACTCTTTGCAGATGATATGATACTTTATGTGGAAAACTAAACTCTACCCCAAAACTGCTAGAACTCATACAGGAAATCAGTAAAGTGGCAGGATATAAAATCAGTGCACAGAAATCAGTGGCATTCCTATACACCAACAAGACAGAAGAGAGACATATCAAGGAGTCGATCCCATTTAAAATTGCACCCAAAACCGTAAGATACCTAGGAATAAATCTAACAAAGAGGCAAAGGATCTGTGCAATCCCCATCCAATACAATGCAATCCCCATCAAAATACCATCCACTTTTTTCAAAGAAATGGAACAAATAATTCTAATATTTGTATGGAACCAGAAGAGACCCCGAATAGCCAGAGGAATGTTGAAAAAGAAAAGCAAAGCTGGCGGCATCACAATTCTGGACTTCCAGCTCTATTACAAAGCTGTCATCATCAAGACAGTATGGTACTGGCACAAAAACAGACACAGAGATCAATGGAACAGAATCGAGAGCCCAGAAATGGACCCTCAACTCTATGGTCAACTCATCTTTGACAAAGCAGGAAAGAATGTCCAATGGCAAAAAGACAGTCTCTTCAACAAATGGTGTTGGGAAAATTGGACAGCCACATGCAGAAGAATGAAACTGGACAATTTCCTTACACCACACACAAAAATAGACTCCAAATGGTTGAAAGACCTAGATGTGAGACAGGAGTCCATCAGTATCCTAAAGGAGAACACAGGCAGCAACCTCTTCGACCTCAGCCACAGCAACTTCTTCCTAGAAACATCGCCAAAGGCAAGGGAAGCAAGGGCAAAAATGAGCTATTGGGATTTCATCAAGATAAAAAGCTTTTGCACAGCAAAAGAAACAATCCTCAAAACCAAAAGACAACCGACAGAATGGGAGAAAATATTTGCAAATGACATATCAGATAAAGGGCTAGTATCCAAATTCTATAAAGAACTTATCAAACTCAACACCCAAAGAACAAATGATCCAATCAAGAAATGGGCAGAAGACATGAACAGACATTTTTCCAAAGAAGACATCCAAATGGCCAACAGACACATGAAAAAGTGCTCAACATCGCTCGGCATCAGGGAAATCCAAATCAAAACCTCAATGAGATACCACCTCACACCAGTCAGAATGGCTAAAATTAACAAGTCAGGAAATGACAGATATTGGCAGGGATGCGGAGAAAGGGGAACTCTCCTACACTGTTGGTGGGAATGCAAGCTGGTGCAACCACTCTGGAAAACAGTATGGAGGTTCCTCAAACAGTTGAAAATAGAGCTACCATACGATCCAGCAATTGCACTACTGGGTATTTACCCCAAAGATATAAAGGTAGGGATCCGAAGGGGTACGTGAACCCTGATGTTTATAGCAGCAATGTCCACAATAGCCAAACTGTGGAAAAAGCCAAGATGTCCATCGACAGATGAATGGATAAAGAAGAGGTGGTATATATACACAATGGAATATTATGCAGCCATCAAAAGGAATGAGATCTTGTCATTTGCAACGACGTGGATTGAACTGGAGGGTGTTATGCTGAGTGAAATAAGTCAATCAGAGAAAGACATGTATCATATGACCTCACTGATATGAGGAATTCTTAATCTCAGGAAACAAACTGAGGGTTGCTGGAGTGGTGGGGGGTAGGAGGGAGGGGGTGGCTGGGTGATAGACATTGGGGAGGGTATGTACTATGGTGAGCGCTGTGAATTGTGCAATACTATTGAATCATAGATCTGTACCTCTGAAACAAATAATGCAATATATGTTAAGGAAAAAAAAAAAGAAGATAGCAGGAGGGGAAGAATGAAGGGGGGGAAATCGGAGGGGGAGCTGAACCATGAGAGATGACGGACTCTGAAAAACAAACTGAGGGTTCTAGAGGGGAGGGGGGTGGGGGGATGGATTAGCCTCATGATGGGTATTAAAGAGGGCAAGTTCTGCCTGGAGCACAGGGTATTATGCACAAACAATGAATCATGGAACACTACATCACAAACTAATGATGTAATGTATGGTAACTAACATAACAATAAAAAATTTAAAGAGAAAAAGAAAGAAAAAAGTAGAATATAATAAACCATAAGACGAGGGCAAGTAGTCCCAAATGAATAGGATAGGAAGAACTCTAGTTGCTCAACATGATTACTCCTGAGGGGGAATCTTCAACAAACAAGATCTCAGTTAAGCCAAATCTCACTTTGTTTTGATATTTTTATTATCAATTGTTTGAGCATCTGGCATTTTCATTGACCCACATTTTCAATTTTTTTTGATACAGAGGGAAAGGCCAATAGATATTCCTTCTTTTCTGTTTACCTTTTTCATCAAGAAAAAATAAATATTTAAGGACATTTTTCCTAGGAAGAGAAAGCATTGTGCAGCAGGAAGATTACTGACCCTGAGGTCAGGTCGTGACCTTGGGCCTCTCACTCATAGTTTCTGAGCCACGATTTCTTGACCATTAATCTTGTTTATTTGATAGAAGCCCTGTCTCTTTATTCATAAATAAAGATGTGATATGTGATAATGATACCCATGTCCAGTGCTACCGTGAGAATTGAGTGAGTTAATGTATAGACATATGCAGTATAAATAGTTTACAATTAGACCCAGTTTTGAAACACAGTTGGCATTTTATTAGTGAATAGAAAAAGAAATGCTTGTCCACTGATACCTCAATGCTACAAAATATTAAAAGCACAACTCAAAATCTAGGTTATTAGCAGATAAATTTTTTCAAAATATGATTATCCTTAAAGGGTAAATTTTATAAATAAAAAGTCACATCAGGCATTAGCTTTGATTTTTAAAAAAGGAAAAACTCAGTTACAATAAGTTAATATGATATAGTCATAATATAATAATATAGTAAATAAATATAAAAATAATCCATTGCATGTATGATAAGTTCAAATAGCACATCTGGCTCTATCTACCTATACTGTCCACTTCTCCTTGACTTTACCTCCTCATTTGTTTTGCACTTTAGGTCCTAAGCTTCTGTTCAGCATGGTTTTATCTCTATGGAAGACATGGTAATATAATTGCAAACCAATACAAGTATAGACCTATTTTTACTTTTTTTTTTTCCCACCCAGAGCCCAGAATAAGATGAGTAGCTTCCTTGCCATTTTTCTATTAATGGTCTTTTCCATCTCTTCTTTCCACTGGGAGGGTAATCCTTTGTGGGTCAGGACAAAACAGAATCCATTCTAACTCCCTACTTTGAGTTATGTCCAAAGTCTATCTCCTAAGCAGACATTTCTTCCAGATATTCCACTTTGCATCTTTTTGTCAAGAGAGACTATAAAATGTCCTGTCTATATTTTTGTGCCGAGAAGGCCTTTCCATTAAATAAAAGGAAAAAAAACTCTTCTGCCATAAAATTAAAAATTTTATATTTTGATCTTAAAGAAAATGTGATTAAAATTTTCTGCCATTGATATGTTCACTGAATGTTACAGATATTTAGAAAGGGTCTAACAACACATGAAAAAATATTCAATATCACTCAGCATCAGAGAAATACAAATCAAAACCACAGTTAGATACCACCTCACACCAGTCAGAATGACTAAGATTAACATCAGGAAATGACAGATGTTGGCGAGGATGCAGAAAAAGGGGAACCCTCTTATACTACTGGTGGGAATGCAAGCTGGTGCAGCCATTCTTTTTTTTTTAATTTTTGTATTGTTATGTTAATCACCTTATATTACATCATTTGTTTTTGATGTAGTGTTCCATGATTCATTGTTTGTTCATAACACCCAGTGCTCCATGCAGAATGTGCCCTCTTTAATACCCATCACCAGGCTAACCCATCCCCCTAACCTCCTCCCCTCTGGAACCCTCAGTTTGTTTTTCAGAGTCCATCGTCTCTCATGGTTCGTCTCCCCCTCTGACTTACTCCCCTTCATTCTTCCTCTCCTGCTATCTTCTTCTTTTTCTTTTTTCTTAAAATACGTTGCATTATTTGTTTCAGAAGTACAGATCTGTGATTCAACAGTCTTGCACAATTCACAGCGCTCACCATAGCACATACCCTCCCCAGTGTCTATCACCCAGCCACCCCATCCCTCCCACCCCCAACCACTCCAGTAACCCTCAGTTTGTTCCTGAGATTAAGAATTCCTCATATCAGTGAGGTCATATGATACATGTCTTACTCTGATTGACTTATTTCACTAAGCATAACACCCTCCAGTTCCAACCACGTCGTTGCAAATGGCAAGATCTCATTCCTTTTGATGGCTGCATAATATTCCATTGTGTATATATACCACCTCTTCTTTATCCATTCATCTGTCGATGGACATCTTGGCTCTTTCCACAGTTTGGCTATTGTGGACCTTGCTGCTATAAACATTGGGGTGCACATAACCCTTCGGGTCCCTACATTTGTATCTTTGGGGTAAATACCCAGTAGTGCAATTGCTGGATCGAATGGTAGCTCTAATTTCAACTGTTTGAGGAACCTCCATACTGTTTTCCAGAGTGGTTGCACCAGCTTGCATTCCCACCAACAGTGTAGGAGAGTTCCCCTTTCTCCGCATCCCTGCCAATAACTGTCATTTCCTGACTTGTTAATTTTAGCCATTCTGACTGGTGTGAGGTGGTATCTCATTGAGGTTTTGATTTGGATTTCCCTGATGCCGAGCGATGTTGAGCACTTTTTCATGTGTCTGTTGGCCATTTGGATGTCTTCTTTGGAAAAATGTCTGTTCATGTCTTCTGCCCATTTCTTGATTGGATCATTTGTTCTTTGGGTGTTGAGTTTGATAAGTTCTTTATAGAATTTGGATACTAGCCCTTTATCTGATATGTCATTTGCAAATATTTTCTCCCATTCTGTCGGTTGTCTTTTGGTTTTGAGGATTGTTTCTTTTGCTGTGCAAAAGCTTTTTATCTTGATGAAATCCCAATAGTTCATTTTTGCCCTTGCTTCCCGTGCCTTTGGCGATGTTTCTAGGAAGAAGTTGCTGCGGCTGAGGCCGAAGAGGTTGCTATCTGTGTTCTCCTTTAGGATTGTGATGGACTCCTGTCTCACGTTTAGGTCTTTCAACCATTTGGAGTCTATTTTTGTGTGTGGTGTAAGGAAATGGTCCAATTTCATTCTTCTGCATGTGGCTGTCCAATTTTCCCAACACCATTTGTTGAAGAGACTGTCTTTTTGCCATTGGACATTCTTTCCTGCTTTGTCAAAGATGAGTTGACCATAGAGTTGAGGGTCCATTTCTGGGCTCTCGATTCTGTTCCATTGATCTCTGTGTCTGTTTTTGTGCCAGTACCATACTGTCTTGATGATGACAGCTTTGTAATAGAGCTGGAAGTCCGGAATTGTGATGCCACCAGCTTTGCTTTTCTTTTTCAACATTCCTCTGGCTATTCGGGGTCTCTTCTGGTTCCATACAAATTTGAGGATTATTTGTTCCATTTCTTTGAAAAAAGTGGATGGTATTTTGATGGGGATTGCATTGGATGTGTAGATTGCTCTAGGTAGCATTGACATCTTCACAATGTTGGTTCTCCCAATCCAGGAGCATGGAACGTTTTTCCATTTCTTTGTGTCTTCTTCAATTTCTTTCCTGAGTGTTTTATAGTTTTCTGAGTACAGATCCTTTGCCTCTTTGGTTAAATTTATTCCTAGGTATCTTATGGTTTTGGGTGCAATTGTAAATGGGATCGATTCCTTGATTTGTCTCTCTTCTGTCTTGTTGTTGGTGTATAGGAATGCCACTGATTTCTGTGCAGTGATTTTATAGCCTGCTACTTGACTGAATTCCTGTATGAGTTCTAGCAGTTTTGGGGTGGAGTCTTTTGGGTTTTCCACATACAGTATCATATCATCTGCAAAGAGTGAGAGTTTGACTTCCTCTTTGCTGATTTGGATGCCTTTGATTTATATTGTTGTCTGATGGCTGTGGCTAGGACTTCTAAACTATGTTGAATAGCAGTGGTGATAGTGGACATCCCTGCCGCGTTCCTGACCTTAGGGGAAAAGCTCTCAGCTTTTCCCCATTGAGAATGATATTCGATGTAGGTTTTTCATAGATGGCTTATATGATATTGAGGTATGTACCCTCTCTCCCTATACTCTGAAGAGTTTTGATCAAGAAAGGATGCTGTACTTTGTCAAATGCTTTTTCTGCATCTACTGAGAGGATCATATGATTCTTGTTCTTTCTTTTGTTAATGTATTGTATCACATTGATTGATTTGCAGATGTTGAACCAGCCTTGCAGCCCAGGGATAAATCCCACTTGGTTGTGGTGAATAATCCTTTTAATGTACTATTGGATCCTATTGGCTAGTATTTTGGTGAGAATTTTTGCATCCATGTTCATCAAGGATATTGGTCTGTAATTCTCCTTTTTGATGGGGTCTTTGTCTGGTTTTGGGATCAAGGTAATGATGGCCTCATAAAATGAATTTGGAAGTTTTCCTTCCATTTCTATTTTTTGGAACAGTTTCAGGACAATAGGTATTAATTCTTCTTTAAATGTCTGATAGAATTCCCGTGGGAAGCCATCTGGCCCTGGGCTTTTGTTTGTTGGGAGATTTTTGATGACTGCTTCAATTTCCTTAGTGGTTATAGGTCTGTTCAGGTTACTATTTCTTCCTGGTTCAATTTTGGTAGTTGATACATCTCTAAGAATGCCCCCATTCCTTCCAGGTTATCTAATTTGCTGGCATAGAGTTGCTCATATGTTCTTATAATTGTTTGTATTTCTTTGGTGTTGGTTGTGATCTCTCCTCTTTCATTCATGATTTTGTGGATTTGGGTCATTTCTCTTTTCTTTTTGATCAGTCTGGCCAGGGGTTTATCAATCTTGTTAATTCTTTCAAAGAACCAGCTCCTAGTTTCGTTGATCTGTTCTACTGTTCTTTTGGTTTCTAGTTCATTGATTTCTGCTCTGATCTTTATTATTTCTCTTCTCCTGCTGGGTTTAGGCTTTATTTGCTGTTCTTTCTCCAGCTCCTTTAGGTGTAGGGTTAGGTTGTGTGAGACCTTTCTTGTTTCTTGAGAAAGGCTTGTATTGCTATATACTTTCCTCTCAGGACTGCCTTTGCTGCATCCCAAAGATTTTGGACAGTTGTGTTTTCATTTTCATTGGTTTCCTTAAATTTTTTAAATTCTTCTTTAATTTCCTGGTTGACCCATTCATTCTTTAGTAGGATGCTCTTTAGCCTCCATGTATTTGAGTTCTTTCCGATTTTCCTCTTGTGATTGAGTTCTAGTTTCAAAGCATTGTGGTCTGAAAATATGCAGGGAATGATCCCAATCTTTTGGTACTGGTTGAGACCTGATTTGTGACCTAGGATGTGATCCATTCTGGAGAATGTTCCATGGGCACTAGAGAAGAATGTGTATTCTGTTGCTTTGGGATGGAATGTTCTGAATATGTCTGTGAAGTCCATTTGGTCCAGTGTGTCATTTAAAGTCTTTATTTCCTTGTTGATCTTTTGCTTAGATGATCTGTCCATTTCAGTCAGGGGGGTGTTAAAGTCCCCCACTATTATTGTACTGTTGTCAGTGTGTTTCTTTGCTTTTGTTATTAATTGCCTTATATAATTGGCTGCTCCTATGTTCGGGACATAGATATTTACAATTGTTAGATCTTCTTGTTGGATAGACCCTTTAAGTAGGATATAGTGTCCTTCCTCATCTCTTATTACAGTCTTTGTTTTAAAATCTAGTTTGTCTGATGTAAGGATTGCCACCCCAGCTTTCTTTTGGTGTCCATTAGCATGGTAAATGGTTTTCCACCCCCTCACTTTCCATCTGGGGGTGTCTTTGGGTCTAAAATGAGTCTCTTGCAGACAGCATATTGATGGGTCTTATTTTTTAATCCAATCTGATAGCCTGTGTCTTTTGATTGGGGCATTTAGCCCATTTACATTCAGGGTAACTATTGAAATGTATGAATTTAGTGCCATTGTATTGGTGCAGCCATTCTGGAAAACAATATGGAGGTTCCTCAAAAAGTTGAAAATAGAGCTACCCTACAACCCAGCAATTGCACTATTAGGTATTTACCCAAAGGATACAAACATAGTGATCCAAAAGGGCACTTGCACCCCAATGTTATAGCAGCAATATCTATAATAGCCAAACTATGGAAAGAACACAGATGTCCATCAACAAATAAGTGGGTAAAGAAGATATAGTATATATATATATATACATATATATATACACACACACAATGGAATATTACTCAGCCATCAAAATAAATGAAATCTTACCATTTGCAACGACTGTGGATGGAACTAGAGGGTATTATGCTAAGCAAAATAAGTCAGAGAAAGGCAATTATCATATGATTTCACTTATATGTGGAATTTAGGAAACAAAACAAAGCATAGGGTAAGGGAGGGAAAAATTAAATAGTATGAAATGAGAGAAGGAGACAAACCATAAGAGACTCTTAACTATAGGAAACAAACTGAGGGTTGCTGGGGGAGAGGTGTGGGGGGGATGGGGTATTTGGGTGATGGGCATTAAGGACACTTGATGTAATAAGCACTGGGTGTTATATGCAACTGATGAATCACTAACCTCTACCTCTGAAACTAATAATACACTATATGTTAATTAATTGAATTTAAACGAAAATTAAAAATTAATTAAACAAACAAATAAATAAAAGGACTAACAATGCAACTGTATTAGTAGCAACTAACAACGGGTAATTCTTTTGTTCCATTCAATATCTAGGTTATTGAAAATCTGTCATGACTGCTATCCAACATTACATACAGGATTCTGATAGGAGTATGAGAACTTTGTCAACTAAAATTTAATCAATATGTTGCCGAGTTCCAAGTGTTTGAATTTGCTAATAGTATAGTTAGTTCCAATGTGAATCATTGATGTATATTACCTGATGGTAGTGGCAGGAAGTGATGTTAAGCATTTTATGCATTTCACATAATATATATTTTCTGTTCTAATACTAACTGATGCCTAAAACAAGCCTAATCTGACACTAATGAACTACACTCCAGTTTGCCTTCACTTTTGCTCCTACGCGTTGAAGTACCTATTACCAGAGCTATATTTGTTCACATATCTGTTTATTCCAATTACACTAATTATTGTAATTATGCAATAAAAATTAAATTTTCTAAACTGATTAAATATGAATGTGAAAAGAAAGAAAGGTATTCCTGTGAAAAAGAGCTGATCCTTCGAGAGAGATTTGCTAAAGATGACATACACATAACATTGTGCTACAGGCATGGATGATGGGATAACTCTAAACTTAGGGGAAAGTTAATATTAAAACCTTAATAGAATTAGCTCTCAGATTGTTTTACAATTATCTTGAAATCCAGGCATCCTATTGAAAGAAATTCAACCTGGTGTTTATAGTGAGGCAATTGTTGTGTAGTGAATGGAAGAAATAATATGTGAAATCCCAATTTGCAAACCATTTCAGGAAAAAAAAAAAAAGCCTTGACCACAAGTCACAAGATTAGCTTTTCATTTCACATAACAATTTTAGATACATATAAAATGGTATTTTATGATTCTGCACTGTGATCAACATTCTCATTGTCCTAATCACTACTGGATTGAATCAAATCAAGCAAGATGGATTTCACTGTACTATCTTAGGACAACACCCTGTATAAGCTCTGAGTAATATAAAATACATGTTTAGATTATTTTAATTTAACCTCAAAACTTGCAGTTATAATTTCTCTTCATGTTGATTTTGTCACCACACTAAGATCTCCCTGGAACTCCAGCATATAGCATTACTAAAAAAGCAACACAATGCCCCAAAGAAATCTTTTCATTCCTATCACCTGAGGCCTACAGAAAGAAAAGAATAGATTCCTAGCCTATCTTCTGTGCACAAAGTCAGAAAGTCTCCTTCCTAGTGAAAGGTTAATAAAATTTGCCCTAAGCAGATAATTGAATCTCTAGAAACAAATAGAGAATAAAACACTAAAACCAGAACTGCATGGACAAGGGAAAAGAAAGGTCTTGCAACTTGGAAGAAAAATTTAGTAAACAAGTCAATATTTCCTGGAAGAAGAAGGAAGCTAATCTTCCAAAAGTGATCTTACTCATTTTTTATTTATTTCTCTTATTTCGTAGCAAAGACTGAAGTTGGCTGAAAGGACAAGTTTTCAGCTTTCTCATTTTGACTTAACTTGTTTTTCTGGATTCCACCCTTGGGCTCTCCTTGGGGCCCAGCGATCTGGCCCAGTCAGACCATTTTGAAACAAACACCCATGTTTAGAGCTCACCGTTGACACAACAACCTGAGTTATGTGGTGATTTCTAAAAGGATAAATAGATCCACCACTTTCCAGATTTCACAGAAGCCACCTAACTCAAAGCAGGCTGCCATGACCAGCCAGTCTCAGGGGATCCACCAGCTCCTTCAGGCAGAAAAAAGGGCCAAAGACAAGCTAGAGGAAGCCAAGAAGAGTAAGTCTCCATTCTGTCTGACCTATGAGGGATTTGTCACAAAATGGATGAGGGGGATGCATGAAATGAGCATGGACCTCTAGGGGCAGGCAGACTCTGGCTAAAACTCTGGCTCCACCATACTCCCTCAGAAACATTTGGCCAATTCACTGAAATTACCCAGTCATATGTCCCTACGGCCATAGTGGGGACGAAATCCTCTAACTCAGAGCCTTTGGAGAGGTTATGTGCTAAATGAAATGATAATGGACACTGAAGTTACAGGGAGACATGACCTTGAGTCTTGTCTCTGCAACTTCCATAATGTTGCCATGCCTCAGTTTCTCAATATTGTGAAATGATTAAGAGATAGACAACTTCCAGAATGAATCTACTTACTAGCGAGAGAACTTGAGCAAATTACTTACCTTCCATACACATCAGTTTCTGTTTCTGTAAAATTGTGATAATTAACATTTAATAGCTCATTCTCATCCTTCTTTTAATGGTTTTTAATTTCCAATATTTTAATAATATTTCCACTTTATTCTCACTTTCTAACTTTCTTTTTATTTAGTCATACATCTGTATATTAGCACAGAATGTTCTCAATAAGGGTCAGCCCCCTTCCTACTACCTTTGATATTCACCACAAAGATATGAATGAAATGTTACTATTATTTCAATTTTATGTATGTAGAAACTGAAGTTCATTATTTGCCAAAGGTCATATTTTAAAAATAGAAAACACCATGCAGGCACCACATTTAATTCTTAACTCTTACTGCAAAGACAAAAGGTGATGTTTAGATAAATTATGCAGCTTGCCCAAGGTCCTACAGAGGGTAAAGGGTATAGACAAGATTTGGACGGAGTCTGATCCCCAAGCAAGGATTATAACTGTACTATACAAAATTTATATAATTTTCATGATGAATAAACTAACATGTTGTAGATCAACAACTGAAATTCAGGTTCTCTGGGCCAAGACCTATGTTTTCTCCACTATCTCATTTCCTATCACATCATTACTTAATCTATAATAATTTGTGCCGTTTACCTTCTTTCTAATTATATGTCTTGCACCTGCAATTTGATTCAAAGTTCAGCAAGATAGGGCCATGTCTTAAAAATGTTGCTTATGTGACTCTTGGGATGAATATAGTGATGGGAATAGAGTAGGTAGTGACAAAAGCTTGTTGAAATGGATCGGATGAGATGTGGGAACAATACATTATAATGTAAGAGAGGAAGCCAGGAGTGAGGCAGTACTCAATCTGCTGGGTTTTTGACCGCAGGTAAATCATTTTTCTTTCCTAAGTTGATTTCCTGAGCTGTCCGCAATGTAGGAACCAGCAACAGCAAAAGGAAGACTCCATGTGGAAAGACCTAGAAGAGAAAAGGAAGGAGAAGAAATTAAGACAAACTTTACCTACTTCTCCATTTCTTTTTCTATAACAAACCATGCAAATGACTTCAAAATGGTATGAATGCAGAGTAATTTGATAGAAAACAAAGCAGTCTGGGACCTGCTGGTTGAAGCAGTGTAGAAAACTTCCTTATCTTTTTTTAAAATTTCTTTAGCCACATTTAAAACTTCCAGAACAGATCAACTTATTTTAAGATGTTTTAATTATGTGACCTTTGCCTCCTTATCATGGAAGAAACAAAATGACAATATTGGGCACATTAATCAGTATTATCATATGATCCAGATGATTTTTACCAACTGTGGGTCTTTTCTCAAAGCCAATAGAGAAGAAAGGCTTTGTGAAACGTGCAAGTTGTTTGGAGGAGAGGACCACTCAAAACTACCTAGACTCAGATTTATGTTTCTGTGTATAAGTCATTTAGCATCTCTGAGTTTCACTCTTCTCTTTTTGATAGAAATATAAGATATATATGATATACCTAAATATCATATATATATATAAAATATATATAAGCTATATATATATAAAAATATCATATATATATATAGATATATACACACATACATATATAAACTTGTTTTCCTTTCCACTAATGAGTATGCTGTCCTTGGACAATCTTTCCTCAGAAGTCAATATTGGAAAAAGTGTATTATCTTATTTTTATGCAAAATGTTCATTTTATTTGCCGGTGACTTAAAGTAATTGTGTACTTTCTCCCTTGGTCTTCAGTCATAAATATTCAAGCAAATATTCAACCAGTAATAGTAAACACCCAGGCCTTAAAAACATGTCAGAAAATATTTTTCCAAATGTAATTTCCACAACCAACCTCTACCCTCAATTTTACAGAGAATGTCAGTCTCTCCTCTTTGCCTCAGACAGCACAGGCTTTGAGGACAGTTTTCACTAGACAGAAGCTGTTTTCTTACAGAGGTATCAGCAGCTAACAGTTTGTGGTTACAATTTCAATTATTGTACCCATCATACTTACTTCTTAAGCATTCTGTAGCGAAATAAAATACTACTTTTTTTGCCTGGCATTTGTAACTTCTTTCATTTCGCTAGTTTTATAATTTATTGATTTATTTAATTTAATAAGTATTTATTGAGTGCTACTCTTCCCAAGCCACTTTGGTATAGACACTAATGAGTAGACCTAGACTCTTCCTTAAAACATTCTAGTGAGATAAATGCATAAATGAGCCCCAAAAGGAGAAAGGAATAATGACATGAGAGGTATAGATAGCCATCATTTTTATAAACCCAAATATTCCACTTTTTTTCCCTTAAAGGGATTCACGTGAAAATCTGACATATGAAGGCAGAAGAGTTTCAGATAAGAGCCAATAAATCACAATAGTGAACACCATCGTGGGAAGTCTACGATCACTTTCTCTTTCTTAAATCCATTCATTTGAAAGCATCTCAGAAATTTGCTCATGGAGTCTCTGCTAGAGAAGAGTCCTGAATATATATCTAAGAGAAAGAAAAAGAAAGAGAGGGAAAGGGAGAGAGGGAAGGATATAGAGGGGGAAAAAAGAAACCAGCAATTCACATATTAATCATTTTAGAAAAATGCAAGTTTAGTAAGATGGTATATTTATATATTATGCTGCAAAAATATTAATATATTCCATTAAAGGGGCTGCTTCAGATCTCAGTGAAGTTGTTACATAATACAATATAGGGTATAAAGGTTTTGCCTTAAGGGATATAGATAAGGGTTTATAGACCTGATATATCAGGAATTCTCCTGAAGGCTGTTAGGCCTGCGGAAATGAAATATATAGGTCCCTACTCTCAAGACACTCACCAGCTACGAGAGAACACTGTGGCTGGGGTGGGGTGGGGGGAGCTTGTGAATAGACTCGAAAAGCTGGGATGTGAGGCAACATAGTAGAAAAAGCATTGGCTTTTTCTTATGTTTCTGTGTATAAGTCATTTAGAATCTCTGAGTTTCAGTCTTCTTTTTTTTTTTTGGTCACTCTTCTTTTTTAATAGAAATATGAGATATATACGATAGACATAAATATCAGGGTTATGCATATGGCCATGATGATTTAAGGACCAGAAAACTACCTAAGAGTACAATCAAAAAAATTATTTTTAACCCACATAATATGTATACTTGAATATTACTATAAGTTATAAAAGTAAAGGAATGGAATAAAAGAACAGGACAAACCAGTTTCATTTCTTTTTACAACTGCCTCCACTTCTGGGTCAGTTTTTCCTGTCACGAGGGAGACTTAGACTGCTTCTAGTAGATGGCTGGTAAAGTGCAGATACCTGCCTCTGTTCACTGATTACAGATTAAATTCTATTTGTTAGGTTTTTTTTTTTAAGGTTTTGTTTATTTATTTGAGAGAAAGAGAGAGAGAGAGACCAGCAGGGAGGAGGGGCAGAGGGAGAGAGAGAGAGAAGAGAGAGAGAGAAGCAGACTCCTTGATGAGCAGGGAGTCCGAGTCGGGGCTCCGTGCCAGGACCTGGGATCATGACCTGAGCCAAAGGCAGATGCTTCACGGACTGAGCCACCCAGGCATCCCCAAGTGTGTTAATTAGTTAAGATAAAAAAATTTTTTATGTGCAAAATATCCTTGCTGTTTGGTTAAATTTAGATGGAATCACATTAGGTTGGCACTATTTTAAATTACCTGATTCGAAGTTAACACTTTCGCCTTAAAAACTGTTCATTAATCCAAACATAAAAGTGATTGTGTTGGTCCAAGACAAGTTACATTTTTACAGAACATCAGACCTGTCCCAGAGTTCCAGGGGTGGGGAACTGAACAACTCCCATCAGAATTAGATTAGAAATTCGAGATACCATCATCAACAGGAGGAGCAGAGACTTATATTTCTCTGAAATATAAGGCATTTTTACTTGTAGTTATGACTTTTTAATGAGATCAGTATTAATTCCATTTACACCCTTACAAACTTGAAAAACTCTACAGCTCTTTCGAAATGCTCAAATGCACGTGACTCCACATCCCATAAAGAATTATTTTCAAAGGTGAACCGTAGCCTTTCTCACAAATAAACACTCAATCTGTCTACTTTGGCAGCTGCCAAGAACAGTGTTTGTGTTTAACTCAAAATTACAACTTGCATGACGGGATATAGATCAAAAGATGTGATAAACAATGTAAATGTTCAAATCTGAATATGAGAAAAACTGAACAAGCAGGTATATTTAAAATGTTCTAAAAGCAATAGATAATCTTAATAAAAGTGAAGGACATACCCGGAATTTTCTACCAAGATAGAAAATGGTCACTGCTCAATTCCTGGAGCTGCTATGCCTGGTTACAAATCCAGCTTTTGCCTCCTACTAGGGGGTGAATTGGCCAGGTTACCTTCTAACCTCACTGTGATTTCCTCAGCCTCAAAATGGAGGTAACAGTATCTACCTCACGGAGTTGTCATAATTCCCAGAGTTGATACCTATAAAGGAGTTAAAACACCTCTTGGCACATAGCAAGTGCTCAATAAATGTTAGCTATGGATATTCTTCCACTACTTAATAAAAAGAATTCTGTTGAAAAATACGGCAAAATAACAGAGTCCCATTGATCTCTTAGGCACCGTCTTCTAGGAGGACCTCATTGAATTATACACAAGTGCAAAATATATTCTTTTTTTAAAGATTTTATTTATTTATTTGACAGAGAGACACAGCGAGAGAGGGAACACAAGCAGGGGGAGTGGGAGAGGGAGAAGCAGGCTTTCCGCCGAGCAGGGAGCCCGATGCGGGGCTCGATACCAGGACCCTGGGATCATGACCTGAGCTGAAGGCAGATGCGTAACAACTGAGCCACCCAGGCACCCCCAAAATATATTCTTAAGACAATATTTTAACTATCTACTTTGATAATATGTCAGCTAATACAGTAAAGCAGATTCGTTTTTGTGGGCCTATAGGATGCCAGCCATCAATATTTTTTAAATCAGGTAATTGCCTATTTGTTTCCAAATATGCAGGTATTCCAAATTATTTAAACAACCACCTTGATTTAATTTAATAAATTCTTCTCTATGCATGTGAATGCTTTGGTTCATGAAGACATGACTTTTAATAAACTAATAAAATAAAAGTTGCTGTATTCGAATTTCATGGCCCTGTCTTGTGTGTTTTGTAGGCCTGTAAATTTTTTCTTTCTTTACAGTCCACAGACTAATGGGGTATTTGTAAGTATACTGGACTTTCATTTCTTCAAGTGGGTCATATTAAAATAATAGCCACAGAACATTTTCATCTAGTAATAGCATTTGATTATATGCAATCAAGATCTATACAAAACTACATATGATTTTTTGAAATAAGGAAAATACAAGTACAAAGAATAGCAAAGGAAACACCAAGAAAGCGAAGATATGAAATGAGAGATTGAGGGTCAGCAGAGAAGCTCTGTAACTATCACAGGCACCAAAAGAGAGGTTGCTTCATTGTTTTTCTGGTGACATTACTTTTTCCAATGTTTGTAGCAGGTGAGAAAATCATAACATTCTTTGAACCATGTTGGTTTTCTCATAATATTAACAATCCCCAAAAGCCCAGAAAAGCTGCTGTTGTTTCTCTTCTGTATGGTATAACAGAATCAAAACGATTATTAGTCACATATAGAAATCTCCAAACATTCCCAAAGTGCTCTTTGTTTTCCTACCAAGTCAAGGTAACTTCTGTCCTGTTCATGCATATTTTTGTCAGGTGTCTCATTCATTTGAATACCTACTCTTCCAACCACACTCCAGTATCTGGCTTTGTTTCCAATGCTCAACTGATATTGTTGTCTGTTTCTCACTGAGCCTCTGTATTGGTTTCCTAGGGCTTCTGTAACAATTACCACATACAGGATGGCTTAAAACAACAGAAGTGTGTTATCTCACAGTTCTGGAGGCCAGAAGTCCAAACACAAGGTGCCGGCGGGGTTGGTCCCTTGTGGAGGCACGAAAGGGGAATCTGTCCTAGCTTCTGGTGACTGCCACCAAGTCTTGGCATTCCTTGGTTTGCAGCTGCATCATTCTAATCTTTGCCTCTATAATTACAGACCTTCTTCCTTATGCGTCTTCCGCGTGCCTCTATGTCTCTGTGTCCAAATCTCCCTCTCCTATAAGGACACCAGCTGTAGGCCCCATCTTAAATCAGTGTGGCCTCATCTTAACCTGATTACATCTGCGAACACTTTACTGCCAAATAAGGTCACATTCACAGTCCCGGGGGTAAGGATTTAAACATATCCTTTTGAAGGACACAGGTCAACTCACAACATCTTCTAATTGTCAAATCCACTTGACTGTCTTGAGCCCTATCTTCTTTGTTCCCGTTGTTAAGTGAAAACTTCTCACAGAAGTTGCCTGTATTCCTTGTGTTTACATTTTTTATTCCATTTTCTCCTGAACCCACTTTTTTCATTAATTTTTTTTATTTGAGTGTAGTTAACATACAATATAGTGATTCCACTTCTCCATACGTTACGCTGCGCTCACCACAAGCATAGCTGCCATCTGTCACCATAGAACTTATGACAGTATCACTGACTATATTCTTTATGCTGTGCCTTTTATGCTTATGACGTATTCATTCCATACCTGGAAGCCTGTAACTCCCATTCCTCTTCACCCATTCTACTCATCCACCCACCCCCCTCCCCTCTGGCAACCATCATTTTGTTCTCTGTACTTGCAGGTCTAATTCTACTTTTTGTTTATTTATTCATTTGTGTTTTTTAGATTCTTCATGAGTGAAATCATATGGTGTTTGTTTTTCTCAGTCTGACTGATTTCACTTAGCATAATACCCCCTTTAATCAGACTTTTGTCCCTACAATTCTACCAAAGCTCCCTTTGCCAAGACCACAAACATTGCTAAACCTTTTATTAATTAAATATCTCAGTCACAACTGGATCCCTCTTTTATCTTTGAAACTCTTCCTTTATTTGACTTTGGGACACTACTTTCATGGTTGGCTTTCTGTCATCTTTCCAGTCTCTAAAGTTGGACTCCAGATTTGGACCTGTTTTCTTCTATACCTGGAGATACTTCCTATGTGATCCCATCTAATCCCACAGCTCTAAACACCAGCCGCATGAATGATGATTCCTAAACTTGGTAATTCCAGCCCTCATTTCTTCCTCAATCTCCAAATTCACGTAAACATCAGCCTTCTCACCATTGCAACTAGATGTTTTAATAGGCATCTCAGTTAAACTACGTTCTTGACTCTACTCCCAAAATTAAATGTTAGAGTCACCATTGCCTTATCTCTGTCTCTCATGTTTATCCATTGACTCTGCCTTCAAAGTATATATAACTTCCTACCAACTCTTCTGCTACTTTGCTATTTCTAGCAATCATTAACATTTATCTGGGCTATTGCAAACTGGTCTTCCTATGTCTCCCTTGCCCCTACAATCTGTTCTCACCACACCCAGTCAAAGAAATCCTTTTAAATCATATATAGTATTATGCCACACCTTTGCTAAAAACTCTTTGTGAACTTAGCGTCTCAAGAAACAAACACTGTATCATGCCCCAGGAGCTCTATGTGACCTGGTCCCAGTGCTACCTCTCTGATATCATCTCCTAACATTCAATTATCTCATTCGCCTGCTCCAGTCATGACAGCGTTTTTGCTGTTTCTTGAGCATGTCACGTACCCAGGGTATTTACATCTGCTGTTGCCTCTGCTTGGAATGCCCTTCCCCTTTAGATATTTGCATGGCTCATTGTCTTATTCCCTCAGGTCTCTGCTCATATATCACTTCATCCAAAATACACTACTTACCTAAATTAACACCCACCGTCTCTCTATCCCTTAGGCTCCTCCTTTCTTCTTCTTGGTACTTATCATCTCTATCACATCATACACTACTTGTTTTCTAGCTCCCCTTACTGTGTTCAGAAACAAGCTCCATGAGAAGAGAAAGTTTGTCTGTTTATGGTTTTCACTGCTGTATTTATAGATCTAGAAACAGCGTGGGGCACATAGAGGATATTCGATAACATTGGTTGTTTAAATGTCTCTTTTTTTCCATTCTCTGCAGCATTTGACACTGTGGGCCGCATCCTTCTTGAACGTTCATTTAGTTTCCCCTACTTCTCTGACCGCTAACTCTCAGGCTTCTCCTGAGGGTCCTCCTCCTTTTCTCATCTCTTGAATGTTGGCATCCCCCAGACTGAGACCTTAGCTCTCTTTTCTCTTCATTCTGTACACGCTCCCTTGGTTTCAGTCCAAATCCCATTGCTATGACAAAGCACCTACACAAACACAGATGACCGACGTGCAGATCTTTGTCTCCATTTCAAAGCTTGCTTCTGGATCCAAACTTGTCTGTCCAGATGCCCTCAATACCTCCACTTGGATGTCCTAGGGAAGCCTACAGAGGCCTTTCTAGTGACAGCCTGAGGACTGTTCCTCAAACTCACATTGTATTCATTGTTTTTGTTCCTATAAAAGGTCTCCAGAAATTGGGCTTATTTTCCTAATAATGATTAAAAATAATCAAATAGCTGTTCTTTGTTACTCATTTTATTTATATTTTTCCCTAATACATATAGTGATTCATTGCAGTAGATTATTAAATCTGTTTTGTGATTGAGAAAACTCAGGCTCAGACACACTAACTTGCTCAAGGTTACAAGTCTTCTAATATCTCATGTTAGCTGTGCACTAATCACAAAAAGATTCCAGAACCAATTTAACAATCCAGTCAACAGAATAGGGCTCCCTGTGTCTCAAGGGCTCATTCGCATTTAGGATACTCAATTCACTCGGCATCTCCTAACCACAAAGCCAGGAAGAGTCCATCCTTGAGCATTGACCACCCTCCCCACTCTCACATGGGGTTCAGTTTTAACCTGCCCAAATTGATTTTTTCATTCTTTTCCCACAAATCCCCTGGAAATCAAACATCTTTCCCTCTCTTTCCTTCCCACAAAATTTCCTGTAAAATATCTCAATAAGGGCATGTTGAATAGAAGACATATTTGCATGACAAGTCAGTCGCATGTCTAAAAATGAATGGCATTATTAAGGTGCAGCTGTTTACAAAGAATGTCCAAAAGTATCTTAGAAAGGGTCACTGTGCCTTGTTTTAATCTCCAAAATGGACTATTTGTCCCCATTGCTGTCCTGCCTAAAAAGTCCATTCTGCTCGATCATTCCCTCCTCAGAAGTTCTTCCCTCGGGGCGCCTGGGTGGCTCAGTTGTTAAGCGTCTGCCTTCGGCTTAGGTCATGACCCCAGGGTCCTGGGATCGAGCCCCGCATCGGGCACCCTGCTCAGCGGGAAGCCTGCTTCTCCTTCTCCCACTCCCCCTGCTTGTGTTCCCTCTCTCACTGTGTCTCTCTCTGCCAAATAAATAAATCTTTAAAAAAAGCAAAGTTCTTCCCTGACCTCCCTTGGCAGCCTCCTCTGACCGCCACCCTACATATCTGGGTTCCGTTGTTTTATTTTTGACTTACCTTAATAACATAAGACATAACACGACTATTGGGATGAAAGGCAAGCACAGATTGTCTAGAATTTAGGCATGATGCTAATTTCCATAAATTTGTGGTTTTTAACTGCCATGGAAGAAACAGAACCAAAACATATGTTCCATTGTTTTCATAACTGATTATGTGTATTCTTCACAATTTTATGTATTTCATAGTTTCCTCTTGGAAGCCGGATATCACGTACACATTTCCAAATTACACTGACTTTATGCCAACTGGAGGCAAGGGCCATATCATACGCATTTCTCTACCCTCTGTAGCAGAATAAATAGTAAGTGTTCAGTATGCATTGAATGAATAATGGATGGACAAATCAAAACAGTCCTTTCCTGCCCCATTCTGGAGCACCTGCTTGAGTAAGATTCAAAATCATGATGCAAAAGATAACCACATTTTTTAAACCAAACATTAGAACATTTGGTCTCATAAGCATATACGACCTTGTAAGAATTTGGGGACCGAACATTTGATTGTCATATTTAAAAAATCTGGGCTGTCGCATATGGTCACCCCTCTGTTTGCTACAGAAAGTATTGAGAAATAAGAACATAAACTTAAACACCGTTACAGTAGCCATATTTTTAATGCTTAAGAAGAAAGAGGTATAATATTAAAATTTGGAAATCTTCATACAGAGACAGAGAAGCAAGCTAGAGGTTAATAGGAGATGATTTGATGCATGCATTTTGCTTCACCTCGAGGGAAACTGCAGGCTTTAGGCTCCAGTTTCTTCCCCTGGATTAAATCAGGTGTAGCCTAGGCAGGCTCTCACGCAGCAGCAGCTGCTGAGTCTGTCCAGAAAATGGCTGTGCCAGCAGCCATTTCCCCACGGCCCTCCTGTTTAACTGAATGAGAACCAGCAGGTGACTGGTGCCATGACGGGGGAATCAGACCCGCTCTGAGCCGGTCACTGTGTGGTGGAGCTAATAGACACCCTTTTAAGTGGTGCACTGGATTCTGCGCTGGGATAGGGCACACAGAGATTTCCTTATTATTATTATTATTATTATTATTACTATTATTATTTTCATGTCCCAGAGTTGTGACTTTGAAACCAATATTTTTACATATTATGTAATTAACATGGCGAGTAGTGATGTCTCATGTAATTTATTTTATAAAGTGATTATGTATCTTACAACCCATTATTACTAAGAAAATGTTAATACACCTTAAATATATTTTTGTCCTAATGTTAATGACAAGCAGTGATAAGAAAGAGCTGGGAATCAAGGAACAGTTTCCCCTCCCAACATATTGTGTATTTGTTCTATGAATAGTATGTGTTTGGTTCCCACAAAATGGTCAGAAATGTGGAGAATGAAGGCATCTGTATACACAAAATGGTAATGAGCATTCATTAAGTAAGAAAAAGGTAAGCATTGCTGTTAATGTTCCATTAAGCCTCAAGCATCAGAAGAGCACTAAATTTCATCAGATCTTGGATTTTATAGGGAGTAAAGACAAAGCTAACTATCTGTTCTGAATGAGGTTTACTCAGTCTTATTCAAAGACAATAGGCATTAAAAGGACACATGTCAATTTATAACTCAGTGAATCTACATTTATAGAATAAATAGAATATATATAGGCAACTAGCAAAGCAACTCATGCCTAGCAGGGAGAGAAATTTAGAAACTATTTACACTCAAATGCTACAAAGATATATAAAAATAAAAGCATATGTTATATGCTTTTATTATTATTATATTATATATATAATATATAATATATTATTATATTTTATTTATTTATTATATATTATATATATAAATATATAATATATTATATTCTATTTAAAAATAAAAACATGTATGTGGATGACAGAAGTTTATGTTAAGATTTTGCTTTATGCTACTTAACGAGAACACATTTTGTTCAAAGTCTACACAATATAACAGTTGACAAAAATTATAAACAAAGGCTTGAGACATTATCAGAGAATGTTAAATAAGCAAAAGAATGAAGGCATTTAACTGAAATTAAAAAACAATAGATTCAGATAAAAAAATTTTAATACAGTTCAGAGTTTCTTCAAAGTTTTAATGATCACAAAGCATTAGGACTTAACCCCCTGAAGGTGGTGGGGGATGGGGGCATAGCAACAATTAATATTAGTCTGTAAGCCCCCAAATTTACTCTGGTTGTCAAAAAAAGTCATGTGCTTAGTTAATGATCCCTACAGCATTGTATTTGTCTGAAACTTTCATCTACATCGCTGTCTGCTGGCTTAAGGCTTACACCTTTGCTCTTAATAAAAGAAAAGAAAGCTATTTAACTAAATCTCCTAACCATTAAAAACAATTGGTTTTATGGCCACTTTCAAGTCCCCCTCAGAGAAAGCTACTACAAAAAAATACCTACTTTGATGTGCTGTGGGGCTTAATCAGACATTCTAGAGTCAACAAATGCTAAGAAAAAAATCCCAATAAAATGCTTTAAAAAATTGTAAGTCAGTTTGATAGAGTCTGAGTTGCATGTTTGTAGTGCTTTTGGAGATCTGCCAGTGTTAAATAGGATCCAGTTGGTGTGGACTGAAGGATTCCTGGCAGCAAATCAGGACAGAAAATCTGACCAAATAATGTCTTTTCGAATAAGTGACAGCTAAAATCTGTTCTCTGGCTGTTACTGCTGTGAGTAAATGGGCAGATATTTTATTTAAACACGTAAGTGTGAAAAAAAGTTGTCATTTCCATGTTCTGAAAAATCCAGTTGAAAAAATAAGGTATTTTTCAATATTGTTTTTTAATGAAGTTTGCCACTTTAGGAAAATTTGTCAAGAAAATAATGTAGACCTCACCTATTTGTTTTTTTTTTTTTAGAAATCAAGTTTGAAATTCCATGTCTATTTAAAAAAAAAAAAATCATTCCTTCTATGCCACTGTTAATATTCAGGAAAAGAAAAGCGATTGAAGCAAGCTAAAGAAGAAGCTATGGCAGAAATTGACCAGTACAGAATGCAGAAAGAGAAGGAGTTTAGACTGACACAATCTAAGGTAAGCAAGAAAGTAAACACAGCGTTTTTTTTATGCAGCATAGATTATAATATATTAATATTCAAAAGGTATAATGCAGAATATCAAGGGAGAAAAATACACTGGATTGAGCAGATGCAGTTCAGCTAAGCCTGACCATCAAACTAAATTTTACACATTCTAGAATTACTGATTTTACATTTTCACTTTCAAGGCTTTTTGATTTGCTATAGGAAGTGTCAATCAATAGTTAATATCTAATATGTGGTACCCATTAAAAATCATATTTTAAAAATATTCAAATTGAAGGGCCTGGTTGAAGTATTATTCCTACCACAGATTATTGACTGACACATTTTATTAAGAAAAACACTTCAGAAAACATATTTTTTGTCTATCAACGTTTACTACTACAATCAATAAAGAACTGTTGCACACCATTACAGAATGAATTTGTTAAGCCACGTCTTCTTTGGTGAATTCAAGATTTACAAATGACCAAAGTAGATACTGTTGCATATTGCTGAAAAGTCTTCTGGTATTTTTTTTTTTAATTTCCTTTTCAACTGTCTGACTTCAACAAATCTTTCATGAAAATATTTTTAAAAGGGTTTTTCCTCCACTAGCATTTTCAAAATATCTACAATTTACAGAAAAAAAAATTAGTACATGAAATTTTCAGAACCAGCATCCTCCCTTCTATGTTGCAACATGGACTAAAAAAAAATTATTAAATTCCATGTGTTATAAACTAAAGTTTATATGATATGGTATGGTTTTTCCTCCATAGAAACATAAATAAAGGCTGACACTGCAAGATGAACTACAAGCACTTTGGAAATCCCCTTATTTACAACTTTTTTTTTAGTGGGAGTGGATGTGGGACTTGTGGAGGATCAGGTAAATTCAATCCCATGGTAGGAAATCTTTTCCACTGGGCTCTTTCTTTTTTCTTTTTTCTTAATTTTCTTTTTTTAAACAGATTTTATTTGTTTATTTGACACACACACACACACACACACACACACAGAGCATGAGCTTAGGGAAGGGGCAGAGAGAGAGGGAGAAGCAGACTCCCCGCTGAGCAGGGAGCCCATGTGGGGCTCTATCCCAGGACCCCCGGATCATGACCTGAGCCGAAGGCAGACGCTTAACTGACTGAGCCACCCAGGAACCCCCAGTGGGCTCTTTTTTAACATAAAAAGTCCTTCCTAGAATAAAAATGGACCACTCAGCTAAAATAAATTCTTATCAGTATTTCAACAAAGGCATCATAAAATCCAAAGTCTATATACAGCCCTCCATGATTGGCCCTTGGCTATCTCACTAACCTGTCAGTTCTAAAAATGTCATGCACTTACTTTTTACTGTGAAACGCAGATTTTTTTAAATGCTAGTGTAAGGGAAAGCATTTCTTTATATTCTATGAAAGATTTATTGAAAGAAGCCAGCCAATTGAAAAGGAAATCATAGGGTGCCTGGGTGGCTCAGTTGGTTAAGCGACTGCCTTCGGCTCAGGTCATGATCCTGGAGTCCCGGGATCAAGTCCCACATCGGGCTCCCTGCTCAGCAGGGAGTCTGCTTCTCCCTCTGACCCTCTTCCCTCTTGTGCTCTCTATCTCTCATTCTCTCTCTCTCAAATAAATAAATAAATAAATAAATAAATAAATAAATAAATGAAAAGGAAATCATAAGGAAATAGAACAGTGTTCAGCAATGTGAAACAATATCTACTGTGGTCATTTGTAACATTTTCTATTACTTTTGTCTCTACTTGTTCTATTCTAGCCACATCTGCCTTCCGGTTCTTCCTCAAACAGACTGAACACACCACTGCCAACAGCACCTTTGCACATGTTATATTTGCTCCCTGGAATCATCTTCTTATAGACATTTTCATCTTTCTTTGATCTCTGTTCATTTGTTAGCTCTTCTTTCTGGTCACCTTATTTAAAACTGTGTCTTTCATTAAAAAAAGAAAGTAATTCCCCACTATAGTCATATCATGTATCATTACTAGATACATTATATATTTACCTTTTTTTACTTTTGTCTATCTGTCCTTCTGAACTATAACACCAAAACGGCAGGCTCTATGTTTTGTTCTGTTACTTTCCCCAGCGATGGAATAGTGTCTGCTCCATAGTAAGCATGCAATAAATATTCACTGAGAGAATGGGTAACTAACGTTTCTTCTGTGCCTTTATCTTTCCTATTGAGTCCTGTCATGATCCATGACATATTGGGACCTGAGAAAATAGTCGTCCTTAATACCAGCCAACATTTATTATTCCAGGCAGAATATTTCTGATGTATTTATTTCTATTTTTAAGTAGTAACATGACTGACTGTAATTTTAGAAAGTAGTTGGGTTAAATCTCTTGAAATGTTGTTTCTCCAGAAGGATCTCATAAGATGTAAATCTGGTTCAGGATATTTGTTCTCTGCTTTGGAAAATAATTAAAACTCCTCATTGCTCTCATAATTAGAGCTCTAAGCCAATTTTCCAGCTAGTTGATCAAAAGCTCACATAGAAAGGTCAACATGTTTAGGCCTCTGCTACTTCAGGCATATTGTAAAACCATTAGCACAAGATATTCTTTCCTTGGCATGACCTCCATATGTCAGACACATTGCTATTCCAGTTAAATCTCATCATCATTAACCCAGGGCAAGTAGGAGGTCTGGGAGGAAACCCAAGAAGCCAATTTTCTGCCTGCTGTGGGGAAGACACCTCCATGTTACTTTTTCTAGTGGCGTCCCAGCTCTTGTTAATGTATGGGTTGTTTCAATTCCCCTGATGTATCAACAGAAGCAGGTATCTCAATGTGAGTTGTTTACCAACAAATATTGTTTTATTAAAGATTTATTTATCCTTTGCTTGTCATTGCTACCAGATATAATTTCTTCTACAAAAGAAGATACTACATTGCTAAAAGGAAATCTGAACTACAGTAGAAACATGAAATCTATTGTTAATGCATGTAGAAGTTAGACGGACCATGGATCTAAACAGAAGGCATGAAAATGGTTGCCCGGGTCATATTGAAGATTTTTGTATCTTTAGTCTTTCTTCCTGAAAACATCTGTTTTCCTGAAACAACCATAGATTGAGAATGTAAAACTGTGTTTTCCTTACGATAGTGGGGCCTGAAACCGAAACTCTGCTTTCTCTTAAAAAAAAAATTATTTATTTTATTTGGGAGAGAGAGAGTGTGGGGGGGGTGGGGGAAGGAGAAGGAAGAGGGAGAGAATCTCCAAGCAGACTCCCCTCTGAGTGGAGTCCAGTGCATAGGCTCAATCCCACAATTCATGAGATCATAACCTAAGCCGAAACCAAGAGTAAGATGCTTAACCAATTGAGCCACCCAGGTGCCCCCTCTCTGCTTTCTCTTAAACAGGAACATTTGAACAATGGGAACATTTGAACAATTTATAAAGAAACGAATGAATGTTGAAAGATTTCACCAACACCATCAGTCATTTAGCTGTAAATCTATATGCATCCATCTCAATACTGAAGCTTTGAAAATTAACAAGAGGTCCTTAAAGGGTACCCTTTGACGAAATATACCACCCTATGTCACACAATTATTAACTTCTAATGTATATAGTGTCCCAAACATTCAGATAGTAGGCTTCTGCCAACAAGAGCAACAGAATGTGGGTAACAAGTTCTCTGTATTGCCTAGAGTTCTGATCATTCTATTCAGTTCAGCAAATATGCTTTGAGCATCTGCTATGCTTCAGGCAGTGTTTGAGACGTTTATAATACATCAGTGGACAAGATGATTGATCCTTTGTGGAGCTTATGTTCATTCCTTTACTCTCTTGTATGGCTTAAATCAACACTGTCTGCATATATAAAGGTATGGAAGTCTTCCTGAGGAAGGCCATTTAAAATAGTATATGGTACCAGAGAAGAGGTGGGTGGGTGAAGGGTGTTAAGAGTACACTTCTCTTAATGAGCGTCGAGTCATAGAATTGTTGAATCACTGTATTGTACACCTGAAACCAATATAACACTGTATGTTAAGTATGCTGGAATTAAAATAAAAAATAAAGTAAAAAAATAGTAAAACAGTATATGGTTGGTCACTGGCATAACAATGTCTAAGAAACACTGTAGAAATTCAAATTACTGTGCATCAAATAAATTCAAAAATAATATTATATTTAATTATTCAGGATGAGACATGGACTATGGGCTACTTTTTAAGGGTATTCCAATGTTTCTGAAAGTGTAAAATGGATTAAAAAATTAAAAAGCACAAAACACAATCAGTAAAAACTCATAATAATAATCACCAATATTTGCTGATTAGTTGCTCAGGGCTAAGCTCCTTGCTACGTACAGTCTCTACTATAGTCCTTTCAGAAAATCATCATATTGTCTTAGAAAAGCACATGAAGAATACAACTAATAGTAGTAGCTGCCATCTGTGCATTAGACCTGCACAGTCAAAAATGGTGGCCACTTCACATATATAGCTAAGGAACACTCAAAATGTAGCTAGTCCATGAGCGGGGGAGGGAGGGTGTAATTGGGTGATGGGCATTAAGGAGGGCACAGGATGTAATGAGCACTGGGTGTTATATATGACTGATGAATCACTGAACTCTACCTCTGAAACTAATAATACACTATATATTAACTAATTGAATTTAAATAAAATTAAATTAAATTAAAAAAGAACTGTAGTGTAGTCCCCCTTAAGATGTTCTGTAAGTGTAAAGTATATACCGGATTACAAAAACTTAGTATGAAAAACAGCAATGCAATAATTTTTATACTGATTGTACATCAAGTTAATAATATTAAGAATACATTAGGTTAAATAAAATATATTATTAAAATCAATTTTGCCTCTTTCTTTTTACCTTTTTAATGTGACTCTATGAAATTTAAAATTACTTATATGGCTTGTTGGGGCACCTGGGTGGCTCAGTTGGTTAAGTGACTGACTTGATTTCGGTTTAGGTCATGATCTCAGGGTCGTGAGATGGAGCCCCGCGGTGGGCTCCCCGCTCAGCAGGTAGTCTGCTTGAGCTTCTCTCTCTCAAATAACGAAATAAAATCTTTTTAAAAGATTACTTATACGGCTTGCTCTGTGGGTCATGTTACGTTTCTATTGGACAATGCTGAAATAAAGAACCTAAAGTTGAAATGAATTTTTCCAAGGTCCTACAGGATAGTTGCAGCAATCTAACCTAATAATTGCTATTTTTAACACTGCTCCAAAGAAAAATAGATAATAATTTTAAAATTGTTTGTTTTACAAATTTTTCATCACTAAAGACATTGGATTTAACACTTTTTTTCAGTTTGGTAGAATCTCACCTATGATAGTAGATTTAGAGGAAAAATAGATTTTGGTAAAATTATTTTGGTAAGTAGTTCTCTTCCATTTTTAAACTTCTTCCTAGCAAGGGAAATTCAATCCATATGTCTCTGCTCCTTGTATTCTCACTTATCAAAATGTTATTTTATAAAAGTTATTTGATGTCTTAGAAGCTAGATTTCCTTAAGTGATTTTCTTTGAACTGGGAAGCCCTTATTGCATGGAGTATAAACAAAAAAGAACTTGAACCTGATGGCCTCAATCACATTTGATTTCAAGTTTAGGACCCAGAAAGATAATGTGAATTCTAGAATTTAGAATAGTCTAAAGACCCTGAAGTAGAAGTCAATCATTAGTGGAGTCTCTTGGATTGAACTAAATGCACACTCACAGAAGAGAAAAACAAAAACAAAACCAGCTGTGTAGTCTTAACAATACTGTTTAAGAAAGGCTGAGTTTACAAAGGAGATAAATTAGGAGCTAATTGTTTGCTTAGCAAAGGATAACTTTACAAAGGTTTCACTGCAGAATCCCTTTAAATTGGCAACTCCCCTGGTGAAATTATATTTTGGTCAAATCTCTTGGAGATAATAGGAAGTACTGGGAAACCCTGCCTAAGAGAGTGCAACCAGAAAGATATATTAAACTGCATCTAAAAATATAATGTAACTAAATGGACAAGTATATCTTAAGTTGAAAGAAATTTAATTCATATTAAAACTTTCAAAATTATATCTATTACCCAAAAAGAGATACCTATGCATGTCAAAGTATCTTACTAGGCATGTTGTTGCTTATCTTCCTGAAAAACAACAGTCAGTTCAGATAATATATTTTTTAAAATTGGCAAACCAGTTATTTGCTCTTTAAAAACCAACAAAACTGTTTTAATGATGTCTTTCAACTTTATTTTCCAGACTTTTAATTCAGAAAAGTAAGTCATGGGGAAGATACAGAAACTGAATTGAAACTATTATAAATATATGAAGAATGTAATACATGAAAAAACTTCTGAGTATGGTATAATGATTGTGAATGTGCCTTCAGTTTGTACTGCCTCAAAGCAGAAGTAACTGACCATGGCTACTTTTCATTCTTTAGGAATGTTTATCCATCTTACTTACAGTATTGGCGATTGTATCCATTCTCTGAGAAAGTTCTGGAAAAATAATATGTAAGGTGTATGTACACCATAGAACAATCATTAATAAATAAGCGAAAACAAGTTTAACTAGTAAAACAATTACACTTTAAAATGATGTATAGTGTGGTGAATTCTGTCTGTTTTATTTTGTTAGGTAATGGGCTCTCAAAGTAATCTCTCAGAAGAAATAGAAGAGCAAACACAAGGGAAGATAAAAGAACTGAGTGGAAGTTACAACAAGTACGTGGAAAGTGTGTTGAAACAACTTTTGAACATTGTTTGTGATGTGAAGCCAGAAATCCATGTAAACTACAGAGCCACCAACTAAATGTGCTCCCTACTGTTCAATAAATGGTATATGCATGCCACCTGGTTGCTTATGGTTTCAAGTTTATATTAAGAAACTTGAAATGTAAATCTTAAATTTACTAGACATCTACAGATTTCAATGTGACATAATTCACACAAGAACACTGAATTTGAAAGCAAACAAACAAAAAGTTGTTATATCTTTCTTGGTAACCGGCATGACTTGTCATTTAACGTGAAGTAAATCAAACATGCGGAATAACATATTTTTTGACACTTGGCAGAAAAATATGAACCTGGCCACTTTTTAGTGAATATGTGGTTTAAAAAAATGCTTCTTTTTTAGCAATTTAGAAAATTTTTTCCTTGTTGTAGTTGTTAAAAGATCATTTTTAAAGGAAGATTTGTATCTCATACAGGTATAAAATGAACAGATGTCAAAGATTTTATTTGTCATTAATCAATGAGGAAACCAGTAAGATGTTACCACCAGTTCTTGGAAGAATAGTAAGAATGTCATACATAGAGAAATGAGAGATATTCGATGAGAGAAAGAAAGAAAGATGGATAAATGATAAGGAGGATAGAGAAAGAAAAATGGGTTGGTTATATAACCATCCTTTCTGCCTAACTTCAACCAACCAGATATTCTTCTCTTTCAACTATTATTCTTTAAAAGAAAAAAGTAAATGATAATTAAATGAGGTGCTCGCATAGATGTTTAGGTATAAAAACAAATAAAAAATTGTCCCAAGAGATGTTATGTGCTATATGTTATGAATTGAATGTTTGTATCCCCCCAAAGTTTATATGTTGAAATCTAATCCCTAGGGTCATGGTATTTGGAGGTGGGCCTTTTGGTGGGTAATTAAGTCATGAGGGTGGAGCTCTCATGATTGGAATTAGTGCCCCTACAAGAAGAGGCCAGAGAGCTAGTTCACTCACTCTCTATCATGTGAAGATAGAAGTTGGCAGTCTGAAACCTGGAAGAGGGTTCTCACCAGAACCTGACCATTCTGGCACCCTGATCTCAGACTTCCAGCCTGTAGAACTAAGAAAAAATAAGTTTTCTGTTATTTATAAGCCATCCAGTTTGTGTGGCACTTGGTTATATCAGCCTGCCAAAGTGATACAGACAGTATGCTGTTAGCCCAGCCATCTAAACAGCAATAGCTAAATTCTTGGTAAGTACCAGGCACTTTGGGTAACATATATATTATCCTGATCCCATTGTGATGGGTGTTGACAGCATCCCTGTTTTACAAAATGGGAAATAAAAATTAAGGAACTTGCTTGGAGTTGCTTGTGTAACAGTGACAGGGGACTTCCTGTCTGGCCAATGACTCCAATGTCCCCACCCTTCATTACTTACCATACTATCTCCCTGAAAAGTTTCTATATTTATATCATTAAGAATCCCGAGTACTCTGATTTTACAATAGTATATGCAAACAAATTTTAATTCCAGTCTAAACAAAATTTAATTGGTGAATTTTAAGTATTACCAAACTATTCATATATTCAATTCCAAATATAAACTGAAATTATTCTAATTGTTCATTGTTTTAGATTACCCTAAATTAGATTTAGGTTTCCCTCTCCAGACAAAATTAAAACTTTACCACATAGTTTTAAATCTGAGAAATATTCAATTTTATATTGACATTTGGCAAATCAAAGAAAAATTTAATTTCATTTGTTTTTCCCAACTTTTTGAGCAAGGAAAACCAAACAGGTTAGTTTTTTTAATTTCTTGTGATGGATTTTTCTATTTGCCAGGAAGACAACTGATTCCCCAATTAATGACCAGAAGGGTATCAACCTTCCTTTTTATTATTATTATTATTATTATGTTATGTTAATCACCATACATCATTAGTTTTTGATGTAGTGTTCCCTGATTCATTGTTTGCATATAACACCCAGTGCTCCATTCAATACATGCCCTCCTTAATACCCATCACCAGGCTAACCCATCCCCCCACCCCCTTCCCCTCTAGAACCCTCAGTTTGTTTTTCAGAGTCCATGATCTCTCATGGTTCGTCTCCCCCTCCAATTCCCCCCCTTCATTCTTCCCCTCCTTCTATCTTCTTCTTCTTCTTTTTCTTTTTAACATATATTGTAGTATTTGTTTCAGAGGTACAGATCTGTGATTCAACAGTCTTGCACAATTCACAGCACTCACCATAGCACATAGCCTCCCCAATGTCTATCACCCAGCCACCCCATCCCTCCCATCCCCCACCACTCCAGCAACCCTCAGTTTGTTTCCTGAGATTAAGAATTCCTCACATCAGTGAGGTCATGTGGCCAACAGACACATGAAAAATGCTCAACATCACTCTGCATCAGGGAAATCCAAATCAAAACCTCAATGAGATATCACCTCCCACCAGTCAGAATGGCTAAGATTAACAAGTCAGGAAACAACAGATGTTGCCAGGGATGTGGAGAAAGGGGAACCCTCCTACACTGTTGGTGGGAATGCAAGCTGGTGCAGCCACTCTGGAAAACAGTATGGAGGTTCCTCAAAAAGTTGAAAGTAGAGATACCATACGATCCAGCAATTGCACGACTGGGTATTTAACCCAAAGATACAAATGTAGGGATCCGAAGGGGTACGTGCACCCCAATGTTTATAGCAGTAATGTCCACAATAGCCAAACTGTGGAAAGAACCAAGATGTCCATCGACAGATGAATGGATAAAGAAGATGTGGTATATATATACAATGGAATATTATGCAGCCATCAACTTTTCTTAAGAACAATGTCCTTTAATTTTTCCTGTGGGGGGGGGGGAGGTAAGGCATCAAGTAAAATTGCCTCCTGAAAATGAGGACAAAAATACTGATTTGAAGGATACATGCACCCTGATGTTTATAACAGCATTAGCAACAATAGTCATATTATGGAATGAGCCTAAACGTCCATCTACTGATGAATGGTTAAGAAGAGGTGACATATACCCATACAGTGGAATATTGCTCAGTCATCAAAAAGAATTAAATCTTGCCATTTACAATGACATGGACAGAGCTAAAGTGTATTATGCTAAGTGAAATAACTCAATAAGAGAAAGACAAATGCCATATGATTTCACTCACATGTGGAATTTAAGAAACAAAACAGATGAACATAGAGGAAGGGGAAAAAGAGAGAGAGAGGGATGCAAACCGTAAGAGACTCTTTACTATAGAGAACAAACTGAGGGTTGATGGAGGGGAGAAGGGTGAGGGACGTATGGGTGATGAGTATTAAGGAGCCACTTGTGTTGAGCACTGGACATTATATGTAAGTGATAAATCACTAAAATCTACTCCTGAAACCAGTATCACACTATATGTTAACTAACTAAAATTTAAATAAAAATTTGAAAAAGAAAAATATAAAGGGGAAATCAAGACAGCCTAAAATGAAGGAAAACTAAATGAATTTGTTTCCAACCAACTTACACTAAAAGAATGACTATCTTGGTTATTTGGAATTTAACAAAGAAATAACTCATTAAATTAAGTTTGTGGCAATATCGGGGAAAAATAAATGTTTTCTGGTGCACACAGTGAAAAAAATAATGAAATAATGAAATAAAGTAAAATAAAGTAATAAAATAAAATAAGGACAGCCAAGAAGGATATCCACTTCAACACAGATTTGGAGAATTTGATTACTCCTACAGAGGTGAGATATGTAAAACAATCAGCAAACTGCACATTTGAAAAATTATCATGTGAAAAGATAATTCTAAAAAGCACAGCCTTGTGATTTGCCTTAGATACCTTATCTTGTAAAAAATGTCTTGAATATCTTATCTCATGAAAACCATCAACATGTCAATTTCTGGATACGAAAAGCTTGAGTATATATCTGGAACACATTCCTGAGCCTACACAGGAGAGAAGACGATTTTTTAGGCTTAAATGCAATAGAAATACACTAAAATCAGTATGGGATTTTTCTCAGCTTAAAGTGGCTACCAAGGCCAGAAGACAGTGATGAAGACTGGGGGTCAATATCCTGTGTGTCTGGTCCCGGCTGTGCCCCACACTCTCTATGTCCCATTGGCAACTTCTTCAATCTCTCTGAGCCTCAGATTCCCTTTAATGTTTTAATAAACAAGATGGCATTCAAGTAAATGATCTCTATGGGCCCTTTAATATTCATTTCTACATACTACATCAGACCATTTATAAAAATCAGTACTCACGACTTGTATTTTTTTCATGCACTTCTGTAGTATTTGTTAATTTTTCTTAATGACCCCACATCTGTTCTAAACTCTTGAAGAATGTCAGAACATCTCCCCAAAGTGTGCTACTTCGGCATGTGGACTATTTTAAGCTGAGGGCAATCAAGATCCAGCAGACTCAAGAAAAACTTTCACCTCTCCCTTAAGCTACCTAAAAGAATTTGGGTAGGGGACCTAGCCCAGAAAGAGCGTTTTACTAAGAGATAACTTCTGTATCTGAATAACCTATCTGTATGGCAGGACAAACACCTAATTACCAAACATCTGCTCTTTTTATTATCCTGTGATTCACTGTCCTTCCTTTTGCAGCCCCAGTTCCTTATCTCATTCCTTAGTTCAAGATGGCATTTAAGGGGCACCAGGGTGGCTCAGTTAGGTAAGTGTCCACTTCTTTTTTTTTTAAAGATTTATTTATTTATTTGAGAGAGCAAGAATGAGAGAGAGAGAGAGAGTACATGAGAAGGGGGAGGGTCAGAGGGAGAAGCAGACTCCCTGCTGAGCAGGGAGCCCAATGCAGGACTCGATCCTGGGGCTCCAGGATCATGACCTGAGCCGAAGGCAGTCGCTTAACCAACTGAGCCACCCAGGCGCCCCAGGTGTCCACCTCTTGATCTCACCTCAGGTCTTCTTCATCTTAGGATCATGAACAGTTCAAGCCCTGCGCTGGGCTCCACAAAGTGTGGAGTCCACTTAAAAAAAAAAAAATGCCTTTAAGCTTCAGTTGTCCTGCTGTCCCTGGGTCTCATATTCTTACAGGTCTCCTATATGTGTGTAATCAATCTGTCCTATGTTAATTCGATTATTAGACCAGCCCTGGGAACCAAAAAGGATGGAAAAACTCAACACACTATATTGGCAAGAGTATGTGCTGATCTTCAGCATTCTAGATTCTCTGTAGCTCACATAGTTTTGCATTCAGATATGGTTTCATATCTTGGCCTAACTGAATGAGTCATTTTTCAAGAGCTCTCACACTCTCACAGATGGCTGAGCTGCCAGGTTTTACTTTATTTACATATGAAAAAGGTTTTACATATTTCAGAGACAACTCACTTATCTATGACAGCTTTGTCAGTCACAAAAAAATGTTGACTTTTTCTGCACATGTACTTATCCTAAAATAATTTTCCTGTTCATACAGGTCTTCACACAGAAATGGAATAAAGTAAGGATGTGTTTAATCCTCCTTTGTCCTTGTTTTTATCCTTGGCACAATCAGAAAGTGCAAAATGAAAAATGACTCCATTAATTTCTTACTCATTTCCATTGTACCTGAAAACAAAGCCATGCAATTTACAGAAATGTAGAGGTATAAAAAGTCTCCTGATTTTTTTTCTCTATATTAGCACAAAAACACAGATAAGGTCGAGAACTGCCACCAATAATTCAGCACTATTACTTTCTAGATGAGCAGAACTAGTAGAATAAAGTTGGCCAGAGTATGAAAACCTGCTAATTTTGAAATATCCAGATGAGGCCACCTTAGAATCCATCAATCCTCAACATGTTAAGAATCCAGCCTAGATCAACAGAGCCCCATTGTCTGCAGTGGCCCATAAACACGTGAGTGAGAAAAGTGAAGACCATATAAACCGCCCAGAAGACCCATAGACTCCAGAGCAATCATAAATTATTATTTTTTTATTATGTTACATTAGTCACCATACAGTGCATCATTTGTTTTTGATGTAGCGATCCATGATTCATTGTTTGCATATAATACCCAGTGCTCCATGCAGTATGTTCCCTCCTTAATACCCATCACCGGGCTAACCCATCTCCCTACCCTCCTCCCTTCTGAAATCCTCAGTTGTTTCCCGGAGTCCATAGTCTCTCATGGTTCGTCTCCCCCTCTGATTTCCCCCCTTCATTTCCCTTCCTTCTCCTAATGTCCTCCATGCTATTACTTATGTTCCACAAATAAGTGAAACCATATGATAATTGACTTTCTCTGCTTGACTTATTTCATTTAGCACAATCTCCTCCCATCCATGTTGATGCAAAAGTTGGCTATTCATCCTTTCTGATGGCTGAGTAATATCCCATTGTATATACGGACCACATCTTCCTTATCCATTTGTCTGTTGAAGGGCATCTCGGCTCTTTCCACAGTTTGGCTATTGTGGGCATTACTGTTGTGACATTGGGGTGCATATGACCCTTCTTTTCACTACATCTGTGTCTTTGGGGTAAATACCCAGTAGTGCAATTGCTGGGTCATAGGGTAGCTCTATTTTTAAATTTTTGAGGAACCTCCACACTGTTTTCCAAAGTGGCTGTACCAACTTGCATTCCCACCAACAGTGTAAGAGGGTTCCCCTTTCTCCACAACCTCTCCAACATTTGTTGTTTCTTGCCTTGTCAATTTTTGCCATTCTAACTGGTGTAAGGTGGTATCTCAATGTGGTTTTGATTTGAATTTCCCTGATGGCTAATGATGATGAACATTTTTTTCATGTGTCTGTTAGCCATTTGTATGTCTTCTTTTGAGAAGTGTCTGTTCATGTCTTCTGCCCATTTTTTTGACTTGATTATTTGTTTTTTGGGTGTTGAGATTGAGAAGTTCTTTATAGATCTTGGAAATCAGCCCTTTGTCTGTAGTGTCATTTGCAAATATCTTCTCCCATTCCGTGGGTTGCTTCTTTGTTTTGTTGACTGTTTCCTTTGCTATGCAGAAGTTTTTATCTTGATGAAGTCCCAAAAGTTCATTTTTGCTTTTGTTTCCCTTGTCTTTGGAGACGTGTCTTGAAAGAAGTTGCTGTGGCAGAAGTCGAAGAGGTTACTGCCTATGTTCTCCTCTAGGATATTGATGGATTCCTGTCTCACATTGAGGTCTTTTATCCATTTTGAGTTTGTATGGAACCAGAAAAGACCCCGAATCATAAATTATTTTAAGCCACGGAGTTTTAGGATGATGTGTTATGAAGCAATAGCTAACTGAGACACCCATTAGCTATTGCTTTAAAAAAGAGAGGGTGACAACTGTCTTGAAGGCTGCTGAGAGTTCAAGTGAAATTAGACAGGTATGTGAATGTTCAACTCAGATCTGTGAAGACAGACTTTGAGGAGGAAATGCATGGAGAGCAAATGAGAGATAGCAGCTACAGGTTAACTATAAAACTATGAAAATGGTCAGAGAGATGAGGCTGCCACTTGAGGGAGATATGTGTCCAACCCATTTTTTTTTTTTTTTTTTTTGCTTGGAATAGGAAATGTTAGAGTGTATTCATAGGGCAACTGAAGTTCGATCGGAGAAGAAAATATTTCTATGAAGAATGGAAGAAAACTATTTCAGAAGCAAAATCCTTGAAAGGGCAAGAAGCATAGGATTCCCATCTCAAGTAAAAGAGAGCCTTAGATAAAAGTAGGGATACTTACATTAACAGGAAGATGGCAGTGGGGTTGACAGACAAATGGGTAGGTAGACTTAGCAGTATGAAGATGAGAAATTTCCTGTGTGATTTACTGGAGTTCTCAAAATAAATGGAATGAGGGAAATGGAAAATAAATGGAACGAGGGAAATGATTGGCTGAGAATGAACAGAAATTTTAGGAGACTTATCAAGACAAGAGAAGGAGTGAATGGTCATTTTAGAAAATGAGAAGATGACTATGCTAAGGAACTGTAAGAAGACTGTCAGGCAATGTTGAGTGTCCAAATGAGATATATTGTCACCCTTGTAAAATGAAATAAAGTCATTGTGTGCTTTTCTCCATGTTGGTGAGCTGCTCAGGTGCACGCATGGGGCAGGAAGATAGTCTGGTTCCACCTCTAAACTCAGTAATGGAGACCTGACATCAGCTCCCTTGTCCTGCTTCTTTCAGCTCTAAAGCTGAACTGGGATAATTCTCCTCAAAATGGATACTGTGTTCCAAACTTTAAAGAGCACAAGATTAATGGAAAGAAAGCATGAAAAAATAACGATAAGAATCTAAGCACAGGGGCCATTAAAAATGTAACGATTCCGTTTTATCATCAGGAAGAAATGTAACTGCTACCATTTCTATATGGTTCTCCCATATCCCATTCTCCTACCCCCATTCTCTTGGGATTGCTGGATGTTGGCCCTGCAGGGAGTTGCTAGTGTATTGAGTTTCTTTTCTCACTCCAAAGAGTAGAGAAATGACATAACTGGGAGATTTTACATCCTGCACAATATTAATCATTCATTCACTCTTTCATTTATTCAACTAAGATTGTTGAATCTTTTATATATCACACTTTGAATCTATATCACAGCCGTGGGTATTACCATAATCAACAAGTCCCATATTCTTACTCCTACTTGCTCCTACCATCTCCTTTGACTCAAGTTCTCACTTCCAGTTTAAGATTAGGTAAACTTTGAGAATTCAAGTTTCCCTGTGTTTAATTGTTTAAATCAACTAAACCCCCTCTATGTGAATAAAAGCATATTTACTATGACTGCTATAAAAAGAGGTAGTTTATTTAAGGACACAGTCCCTGGGACTAGACTGTCTGGATTCATATTCCAGCACCATCAGTTACTAACTCTGTGAACTTGAGCACATTACTAACCTCTCATTTTAATTTCCTTGTCTGTAAAATGGAATCCTAATAGTGTAACCACAGAGTTACTGTAAGTATTAAATAATTAGATATCCATAAAATGCTCCAAATGTTACCTGACACACCATGAGTGACATACATGTTTATAATAATAATGTCAATTATTATTACTGCAGTTGAAAAAAGAACTGCAGCAAATAAGCTTATTTAAGGATCGAATGAGTGTAGAAGAGGGTGGTGAGATGAGGAATGGCAGAAAACCACCGTAACTTACTTTTGCAGCCAGTTTTAATAGACCATTACCTCATTTTTAAAGTAGAGCAAGTTTAAACCATTTCTATTTGAGTAAGTAGAATTCATGGAACAGAAGTTCAACAAAGCCTGTTTTATCATGCTAGCACTACCATTGAAAAATTATGTACAACTGTTAATTTGTTATCATCTTTATTAATGTGTAATCAATTAATTAGAACATATGTGTTCCACAGACAAACTCCAAAGATATTCAAATAGAGCTTACAGTGAACATGAGAACTTTGCCAATATTATAAAGATCTGTTTCCTAGTGGTATTCACAGTTTCTAGTCACAGTTCGGAAAGATGATTTCCTAAGCAAAAATGTAAATATGTCTAAACACCCCAAATAAACCACCAACACCGAATGTAATACACATTTCAGTCTACACAAGAGGCAAAAAGTTTCCCACAGTGAAAATACAGGAGTCAGCAAGCTTTGAGAGAGCTGTGATTGAAACTTGCATAGACCACCATCTATGAAAGCATTTCCAAAATTGTCTGTGAGCACACAGAAAGAAACAAGGAGCAATAAATATACATCAGGCAATAAATATACATCAACACAATACCACTCCCTACCCTAGCTGTGAAACGAGTAAATGTGTCTAGTAAAAATTACCCAGTGCCACTCTCTGTAATTCAACTTAAGGCCTTGCAAAAATGTTGAGAAAGTCAAAGCAACAGTGTAAGGAGAAGTGTTAGCAAATGAAATAATAATGTTAAGGCTGGCTACTCTAATAATATGGTATTCCCTTTGCCTAGAGTTTCTCTTCTTTCCTTCTCTACCTGCCCAATCCTGCTTGTTTTGTTTTGTTTCTTACGTAGGGTTTAAGATTCGTGTAACTTGTGAAGTCTTACCCAACTTCCCTAGGAAAAGGGGCCATGACCTTCTTGGTGATTTTATGGTTCTACTAGAACACTTTTCCATATTGTAAGATATTTAGTCACATTTGTCCTCCCTGGATTGTGTATTCCTCAAGTGCATGAAGCTATATCTTACTCACCTTTATCTCCTAAGGCCTGACTCAATGCTTGGCCCATTGTCTTAACTAACACATACTTTTCATAGTAATCAGTATTGTTATGATGTGAGAATAGCTTCTCATGAACACTGACAGGAATCTCACAGAATTAGAACAGTTTTCAGAATCTCCTATTGATCTGCCAAAAACATGAGGTTGATTATGAGCTAGCCTGGTGAATGTGGGGTGGTGCGGGGGGCGGGGACACTACAACTAGAGAGAAGAACATGAGCCAAGGCCCAGAGGTGGAGAAAATATGATGCAGATGTAGAAAGCTAGCATTTAGGGAGAAGAAGACTTAAATTGCATTTGAAGAGGTTAGAGCAGTGGCTTTTGAAGGGTCTTTTAGGCCATGCAAAGTTTGTTTCTTTACCTGAAATGGATGGGGAGCCTTCGAGCAGCTGTGAACAGCAGAGTAACATAACGAGAATTGTACATTTATTGAGCAGAGTGCATCCAGTGGATTGGAAACAGGGACAAGACTGGAGACCAAGGCATCTGTTCAGAGGCTATTGTAGGAATCCAAGGGGTTGATAAGTAGGTCCTTATCTATAGTAGGATGGACATAAGAGGATAAAGAGATAATAAAGAGGTAGGATCGACCTAAGAACTGGCTGGATATGAGAAAAAGAGAGAGAAAGAGGGAGAGAGAACATGACAGAATGCTAAAGACCATAAAATTTCTTTAAATTTAAATAATTAACATATAGTGTATTATAAGTTTCAGAGGTAGGGTTTAGTGATTCATCAGTTGCATATAACACCCAGTGCTCATTACATCCTGTGCCTCCTTAGTGCCCATCACCCAATTACCCCATTCCCCTCACACACCCCCAGTAACCCTGAATTTGTTTCCTATGATTAAGAGTCTCTTTGTCTCCCTCTCAGATTTTGTTTTATTTTTCCCTCCTTTTCCCTATGCTCCTCTGTTTTGTTTCTTAAATTCCACATATGAAGTGGATTAATACCCTCTTAACATAATACCCTCTAGTTCCATCCATGTCATTGCAAATGGTAAGATTTCATTTATTTTGATGGCTGAGGAGTATTCCATTGTATATATAAACCACATCTTCTTTATCCATTCATCTGTTGATGGACATCTGTGCTCTTTCCATAGTTTGGCTATTGTGGACATTGCTGCTATAAACATTGGGGTGCAAGTGCCCCTTCAGATCACTACCTTTATATTGTTGGGGCAAATACCTAGTAGTGCATTGCTGAGTCATAGGGTAGCTCTATTTTCAACTTTTTGAGGAAACTCCATACTGTTTTCCAGACTGGCTGTAACAATTTACATTCCCACCAACGGTGTGAGAGGGTTCCCCTTTCTCTGCATCCTTGCCAACATCTGTCATTTCCTGACTTCTTAATTTTAGCCATTCTGACTGATGTGAGATGGTATCTCATTGTGGTTTTGATCTAAATTTCCCTGATGCCAAGGGATATGGAGAACTTTTTCATGTGTCTGTTGACCATTTGAATGTATTCTTTGGAGAAATGTCTGTTCATGTCTTCCGCCCATTTCTTGATTGGATTATTTATTTTTTGGGTGTTGAGTTTGATAAGTTCTTTATAGATTTTGGATACTAGCCCTAAAATGTCTATGCCACCTAGAGCAATCTATACATTCAATGCAATCCCTATCAAAACATCATCAACATTTTCCACAGAGCTGGAACAAATAATCCTAAAATTTGTATGGAATAAGAAAAGACCCCCAAATAGCCAAAGGACTGATGAGAAAGAAAACCAAAGCTGGTGACATCATGATTCCAGACTTCAAGCTATATTACAAATCTATAATCATCAAGACAGTATGTTACTGGCACAAAACAGAATAGAGAACCCAGAAATGGACCCTCAACTCTATGGTCAACTCATCTTTGACAAAGCAGGAAAGAATGTCCAATGGAAAAAAGACAGTCTCTTCAACAAATGGTGTTAGGAAAATTGGACAGCCACATACAGAAGAATGAAACTGGACCATTTGCTTATACCAAACACAAAAAGAGACTCAAAATAGATGAAAGACCTAAATGCGAGACAGGAATCCATCAAAATCCTAGAGGAGAACACAGACAGCAATCTCTTCAACCTCAGCTGCAGCAACTCTAGACTCTCACCCCGTCTTCCCACCAGAATCTTGACTCCCAATTTTTCTCTAGCTCTCCTCATCTCAGTCCTTTTATACCTCCCAGGCCAGGTCAGTGCCTCTTTTTCCAGCCCCCCAAACAATATAAAACAGCACAAGTAGTCTGGAGACCCGGGAGGTGGGACATACTTTTGCAAGTATTATACATGCATCATTCCACAGGATGTGCAGCTGCCTTCTCATATATGTGGGTAGACTCTACTTTGACCTGTGATAACCTGGAGGCAACTCACACCATCATCCACTTTCTCAAGAGAGCTCACAGCTCTAAGCATCTTATGGGTTTTATACTTTTCCTAAGTATTGATGGAGTCAAAGAGATCCTTCATGCCCTTACATGCAACATTTCCTTTGAAAAATTCCTTTTTTACCTGCCTTTTCCCTTGGTTCTCTCTGGCTATTCCTTCAAACAGTCATGCTCTGCCATCCTCAATAGCACAAAAACCAGCCACCTAGCTTTCCTTCTGGAATTTCCTTTCTTAAATTGCCTTCCTTTCCCTGCCTCCTGCTCATCCCTCACCCTTGTATATTCCTTATACAACAAGCATAATTAAATATAGCATCAGCTTCTATCTCCAAAGGTAATATTCCCACATCCATCACTTTGCTCAGCAAAGAATCATCCAGCTACCAGGAACCAATCTCCACTAAGGCAGTGGGGGGATTTTAAATGACAAAACCCCTAACCTTAAATTTGTTACACTATACAAGTTTCCAGAATAATCCATAAAACACTCCTTTTTCAGGATGCAACAAATCTTAAATTCCAGGAAGGAATGGTAACACTGAGTTTTAAATTTGTCTTTTTAAAAATGTGGATTTGGGACCATAGAGATTTAGAGTCAGCAGGTCTGAGGTGAGGTCCATGAATCTGCTTAACAGATACTCTTGGTGATTCTGATGCAGGACTCCTTGCTTTGAGAAATGTTTGTAAGACTCAATAGTTTAATTACCATTTAAGTGAAAAATTTGAGTTCCAACTCTAGATGCTAGGAGCAGTCTGAGGAAATTCAGCCCCAGGTGTGGCAATGACTTCTTCCCTTTTCTTATGGTGACAGGAGGACTTCTGAGCATCAGAAGGAGGAGGGGAAGAAAGGAAAAAGCTAAAAACATTTCTAATTTCAGTGGGGAAGGTTCAGAGTTAAAAGCATGGGCATTAGAAAGGACCAACAGAAAGGGAATAAACAGCTTCAATCTAAAGGCAGAGGGGAGGTGGTTTCCACGCATAGGATTTCCATATACCAAGCGTTCTTAGTTCAGAGAATACATTTACTGGGATTAATTTTTCTACTTCACCACACTAGAAGTTGTCATTTTAAGAAGATGAATAGAATTCAGGTAAATACAGAGAGCACATGATGGCAGAGTAAGTAATAAAAGGATATCATAAATCAGATGCAGAATCTAATGAAAATGCACTGGAAAAGACATCAAGTTTGTTGAGTTTAAGCTGGAGAAGAAAAATTCTCCATAGTATCTAAATACATGATATCTGTATAAAGGCTTTGTATGACACAGTGCTGAGCATGTAGACTTGACCTGGACAGTCTGAGTTCAACTCCCAGATCCAATACTTACAATCTGTGTAAATGCAATGCTTTGGATTTATTTCTTTATAAAATGAGGCTGATAATAATACATCTTATAAGACTGTTGTGATGAGTTAATACATGTAAAATGCTTAGATAGTGCCTAGAACACAAAAATGCACTTTAACACAATAAGTGAAAGGTATTGCTATTTCTTAAAGATTTGATTTATTTATTTATTTATTTGAGAGAGAGAGAGCACAAGCAGGAGAGGGGCAGAGGGAGAGGGAGAAGCAGACTCCTTGCTGAGCAGGGAGCCTGATGTGGGGCTGGATCCCAGGACCCTGGGATCATGACCTGAGCTGAAGGCATATGCTTAATGGACTGAGCCACCCAGAAGCCCCTGAATAACCACATTTAATGTATTATTTTTAGCCAAAATCCTAATCAAAATGAGAAGTTTTATTTTATGTCTATAGACATCTTCAATGAATTTCACCTTTAAAAAATTCAGTATTTTTTACAAAAGTTGACTGAAAATAAACCAACATATATTTCTCAACATTAACTTGATTCTTTGTTAATTATAAAATGTAGTATTAAAACTTATGTAATAGAATAAAAAGGATGAAATTCCTTATATATTTGTAAGAAAATCATTTGGTGCATTTTATTTGTGATCATAATTTTTCTCAAAAAAATTATGACTAGCCATTAGAAAAGAAATTTCAAGTTATAGTTAACTATTAAAGAACACTTAGCTTAAAAAAATTTCCTTCATTCTACAACAAAATTACTTAACAGTAAAGTCATAAAGTCAACAAAGTCAACCTTGCAACCTTTTGAATTCAACTTCTAAATTTAAAGCTTAAAGACGCTATTCATTAAAAAAAAACTGTTTCCAAATATTCTGATAATCATGCTATCCAGTTTCTCTGCAACCCATTCTTGACACCATGTGAAATCTTAAATATGAAATTATGTACATACTAATCTGAAGAGGGATTTTAGATAAAGCTTTAAAGTTTTTTTCTTGATTTTTTAAATTCTAAAGAGTTGAAGTACACTAATCCAAACTTTTTTAATAGTTTTCCTTTCTTGAAATAAAGTTTTCCTTCAATCATCAAGGTTATTTATAAAATCTCCAGTATTCTTTCTAGCTATATGTAACATTTAACATTGTTCTTGTGCTAATATATATATATATATAAATGTGGTTTTATATATATATATATATCTTGCTTATATATATATATCTTGCTTTTTCCCAATCCTAGTCTTTAGTACAATTCCTTTTTTTCTTATTTACTTGTCTGTTTTTCTTCAACATACTACAAATTCTGTGAGGACAAGAACCTCACAGGGTTTGGGTTTGGTTATAATTATGCAGTATAATATGGTCCTGATTATAGTTATAGAGTTGAAGACTATGGGTTATCATGCTTTTGCTTTGGGCTGCAATAAATTCCATTCAAACTGGTTCAAACAATAAAGAAGATTTTTTTGGCTTAAGATAATTAAAACTTCCAGCAATGGACCTTAACTCAGATGAGGCTTGATCGAATGATGACGTAAGGACCTGGTTTCCAGTCCTGAGATGAAGATCTTCATTTTCCTCTGCTTGATCTGCTGTAGTGAGGGTTTCATCCTAAGGGTGGGTATTGTCTGTTTACAGATGACATGATCTTATATGTAAAGAACCCCAAGGATTACACACAAAATAACTTAGAACTAATAAACGAATTCAGTAAAGTTGCAGGACATAACATCAACTGTATTTCTATCCACTAATAATGAACAATCCAAAAAGGAAATTAAGAAAACAAATCCAAGTACAGTAGCATCAAAAATAATAAAATAATTGGGAATTAACTAATAAGGTGAAATGTTTGTAGAATGGACACAGGAAAATTTATTAAAGCAATTTAAAAAGACATAAATAAATGAAAATGCATCCTGTGTTTATGAATTGGAAGACTGCATATTTGTTAAAATGTCAATACTAACCAAAGTGATCTGCAAATTTCATGACATGCCTATCCAAATTCGAATGACATTTTTTGAAAATAGAAAAATTCATCCTAAAATTCATAGGAAATCTCAAGGGACCTTGAATAGCCAAAACAAAACTGAAAAAGAAAAATGTTGGTGGACTTACAATTCCTAATTTCAAAACTTATTGATTTCAAAACAAAATAGTAATCAAAACAATGTGGAACTAGCAAAAAGATATACATATACACCAATGGAATATATGGACTCTCTCTATTAAAAAAAAGAAGAAAATAGACAAATTGATTTTCATAAAAATTTTAGAAACTTGTGCATCAAAACACACTAGCCATGAAGTGAAATGGCAACCCACAGAATGGGAGAAAATATTTGTAAATCATATATGTAATAAGAGAGCAATATCCAGGATGTATAGAAAACTTCTAAAACTAAAAAGCAAAAACAAACAAACAAACAAAAAACCCTAACAGTTCAATTTAAAAATGTGCAAAGAACTTGATTAGACATTTCTCCAAAGAAAATATACAAATGGCCAACAGGAATATGGAAAGATGCTCAACATCAGCAATCAGGGAAATGCAAATTAAAACCACAGTGAGTTTTTCACCTCACACCTGTTAGGAAGGCCATTATCAAAAAACAAACAAAAAACAACAGAAGAGGCAATAACAAGTGTTGACAAGGATGTGGAGAAATTAGAACTTTTATGCACTGTTAGTAGAAATGCAAAGTGGTGCCGATAATATGAAAACAGTATGGAGTTTCCTCAAAACATTAAAAATAGAATTACCATATTATCAGCAACCCCATTTCTGGGTATTTATCTTAAGGAATTGAAAACAGGATTTCAAAAAGATATTTGCACTTCCATGTTCATTGCGGCATTATTCAAATAGCCAAGAGGTAGAAACAACTTCAGTGTCCACTGACCAATAAATGGATGAAGAAAGTGTAGTATCTACGTGCAATGAAATATTGTTCAGCCTTTAAAAAGACAGAAATTCTGTCGTATGCTACAACATAGATAAATCTTGAGGAAATTATGCGAAGTGAAATAAGCCAGTCACAGAAAACAAATACTACATGATCTCACTTATATGAGGTATCTAAAATAGTCAAACTTATAGAAGCAGAGAGTAGAAAGCATTTGCCAGGGGTCAGAGACAGGAGAATGCAGAGCTGCTATTCAGTGGGTACGGGGTTTTAGTCTGTAAGATGAAAAAGTTCTAGAGATCTGGTGTACAACAATATACATATAAGTAACAATACTGTACTGTACACTTAAAATTTATTGAGGGTAGATTGCATCTTCTGTGTATGTTTACCACAATGAGACACTTTTGTGAAGAATAATATTTTTATAATTTAGAGACAGAAAAAAAAGTGCATGAGATGCAAGCCAAGTGTGAACGTGTTAAATGTGGGACACTGAGAAGAGAAAATTGAATAAGAAAGAAATTGAGAAGGCACTGTAGATTTATATTCTGCTGAATTATTAATTATAAAATAAATAGCACATGTTTTATATTTTAGAGCTTGAACTTTTGCTTTAAAAAAAATCCTACCAGGATACTGATTTGTATGAATAAAAGTAATTGGTACAAATAAAACCATCCAACAAAACCAGTAAAATTTTCACAGGGCTTGCCTACTATTTAATTCCTCTTCTTCTTCTACAATAAAATTTTTATCCTTTGGTCTGTTATCCATTTCTGTGTGTGTGTGTGTGTGTGTGTGTGTGTGTGTGTATGTAACTATTTCTTTATTCTTAATATTCTGTCTTTGTTGCTTTTCTCCCCCTCACATATCCTTTACATTCTTTCTTTGTGATACATTTGCCAGCTATTTTTCTTTTCACCCTCAGTGGTTCCAAAAGCCTTTGCCCTAGATCATTAAAGGGTCCTGGAAGAGAAGTGGGAGGCAAAGCTCTGTTCGAGGTGAACATCTCTTAGTTGAAATGCTGGCTCATCAAACCGCACAGGTTCACGCTCAGCAAGTTAGAGCGCCTCTCCAAGAATCAGTTTGTCCATTTTAAAAAGCAGAGCACATAACGCTTAGCTCACAAATTTGCTGTAAACATTAGATAAAGTACAAAGTACATAGAGAGTCCAGTACAGAGCCTGGCACATACTAGCAGCTCAAAAGATGTATTCCTTTTCTTGACTTCACCTTCTGCTGAGAAGACAGCATCTCTCCTACCTCAGAGCTCAGACATTCCCCAAGACATCTTTGCTTTCTCTGATTTCTATTTCCATAAGTCTTTCAAATACCCTCTAAATGTCCTTGTCAAGTTCTATGTACATTTATTTTTAAAGCACAAAGTTCCTTGATCGTTCTTTGTAGCGATCCAGGTTTTCCTTTTCAAGTCGTTGACTTTTATCCTCCACTCTGTGTCCCTCTTCACTGGGTCCTTTTCTTGGGTCACCAAGTGCCCCTTTCTTTTCAAAACATCTTTTTTCAACAGAGTGCTCTATTTCTACTGGTCAGATGCCCTAGGAAACGGAATGCAAAATTTGACCCTGGGTTGTTAGAATCCTCTCTTTTCTTAAAGGTGATTCGCATTATATTATGAAGCAATTGTAAATTACACTTAGCATTCCTGCCAGATGTGTCCTCTGACTAAGACGTTCTTATCGCTTTGTAGGACGACCAAAATGTCTCCAGCACCCCTCTCCCATACAGAATGAGCATAGACGCCAGCCGCAAAGAAATGGACGGGAAATTTTGCTTAATTTTTGTTTAAAGAAGAGCAGTCTTTTTATTTTCTATAATGACAAATGAAATTCTTGTTTTCTTTTCTCTTTTTTTCTTTTTTTACTGTAGTCATCTTAACATTGTTTTTAAATCTCTGTTTACAGAAGTAATGTTCTTCCTTTAACTTACTAGCTCCTTTTGCATCTTATTGCTCCTTAATTCAAAGAGTAAAATATCTGATTAAAAGCTTCCATTGATATCTTTAATAGCATAACATTTTCATGTCTTCCCATTTTTGTGCTTTAATAGTGTAATGCATAACTTTAATAGCCAAGTATTGCTTGAATAATATTTTCACTTTTCATCATTCATTTTAGCTTTATGCTTTTACTAGATTTTCTTTATTCCCCTGAACAGCTTTACATGTTTGCTCCTCATTTCCTATTTTGCTGAAGAAGTGTTATTTTTATTCATGAGATTATTATTCTCTCTACGTCACAGGTGAAAAAAAATAAAGGCTCCGAAAAGTTAAATATCTTGCAGAAGATTACATAGCTATTCAACTTTTAGAGCTAGAATTTAAACTCATGCCTCCTGGAAGGTAGGAGAACTGTGGGTACACTGCTAGAGCAGAGGACAGGTAGAGACACCCCGGCAAGAAAAGAAAGACATTTCAGGGAAGGTTGCATTTGAGCAGCCCTCAAAAATTAAGAAGGAATTTGCTGCTCTAAGTAGGAAATGTACGTCAAACAGAGGGACGGTAGACCTTGTCACCATGTTAACTCTACTTCGTACAAACTTTATAAGCAAGATCCAAAAGAAAATCGAAGAATCAACACTTTGTCACGTCACTGCCATTCAAATTTTCTACTTCCTTTTAAAGGCATCACTGTCTGTCACTTGTGCCAATCATTTCACCTTTCCCCCATTTATCTGCCACTGAAAAATGGAACCAGGAAAGCTTTCCCCGTTGGTGCCTAAAAGTGCATAGAACCCAGTGTGATAACTTTGGACCAGAGAACGTCTCATCTCCATCAGTCCTATCATAACCCTGGCATCCTGACCTCTGCCTTCTGTTAATTCACTTACTCCTCCCTGCTTTGATGTAACATTAATCCACATTTTCTCTTCTCTCTGAGTGCTTTTATCTTGCTTTTGAGCAAGGCTCTAAAGAATTTCATTATTCACAGTTTCTCTTTCTAAGCCTGTCCATTTTAATCCCATAGACTGATGGCTCCAAATACTACAGGATGCCTGCAGTCTGTGCCTCTATCCTTGCTTGAACTCTTTACCTCCATATGTCACTTCAACTTTGTCCTACAAGTATTTATCTCATTTTGCTATTTCTGATAACAATCCATGCATTGAGTGTGTATCAACCAGTGGATTCTAGTAATCACTCCAGCAGCTATTCAAGTTCATTTTGCTCATCATAGTCATTAGCTTTTCTTCTTTCTAGAATGTTTTCTATCTTCATTGTTTACAGCCTAGCATTTCCTACCTCTATTCTCTGGTATGAAAATATGAGCAAGACTTCTCATCTCTGGATTATTTATTTTTGATGCCTTCCCCTTTTAACAGTAATGTGCTCACCTTCCATAGAGTTCTGCCATGTTTCCAAGTTTTTGAAACATTAACTTTAGGGAAAGAAGAATATTCCACTATTTTTACTATCTACCTCTGGACTCCTACTCTTATTAGTTACATGGGCTCCTTTACTTTTGGTAAGAAGAATGGGTTTCAGCTTTGCATCATAACCCTCACTGTTAGTATTACTTTCTTTGGGACTCCTGTCATATCAAGTTTTTCTTGACTCGGTGCATTTCACCTTAATGCAATGTTTTATTCAAAATGTTCTGAAATATTGAGTTTCATTTTTGTGCAAGAGCTCAACCTAAACATTCCCTTACTGTCTCTAGCAGATTATCGTGAAACTAGTAACATGGACAGCACTGTGCCTATGTAATGAATCACAGATTTGGCTCCTGGTGTTCAACTGTGACTTCTCTGGTCTGGGATACCTGGACTGTCAGTGCTTATATTATCTTTTATATGTCTTTTTACAGACATAACTAAAAAAGATGAATTAGGGATGATTGGATTCAGAATTAAAAAGCACATTTTGAAAATGTGAAGCTTGTCAGGAAAAATGTTGAGATGAATTTGGTGGAGGCTCCAAGTGTTAAAATGAAATAAATGAATGTTATTAACTCTGATAAGTGGAGGTGTTTAGCTGTTAAAAACCTACATTAATCCTGTAATAACTGTTCACATTTTGTGTTTTAAATTTTTTTAGAGATTTTATTTTTTAAAAAGATTTATTTATTTATTTGAGAGAGAGAGCATGAGCAGGAGAGAGAGAATATCAAGCAGACTCCCCGCTGACCACGGAGCTTGACGTGGGGCCCGGATCCCAGGACCAGATCATGACCTAAGCGGAAATTAAGAGTCGGATGCCCACCCGACTGAGCCACCCAGGGGCCTCTTAAAGATTTTAAAGTTATCTCTCTATGCAAATTGGGGCTCAATCTCACAACCCCAAGACCAAGATTTGCATGCTGTACCAACTGAGCCAGCCAGGTGAACTAACTGCTCATATTATAAATAGTAATTGCTTGTCTTCTGCCTTGTCCTTAAAAATTTGGCAGTTTGGGCAAAATTTTGCCCAAATTTATAGTGTAATTTGTCCAAATTACAATGTAATTTACAATGTAAATTGTATGTACAACATACAACTTATGTTGTATTTTGCAATGTACCCACTAGCGCATGCACACATACACACACACACACTACAGCTCCCAAACAGTTGGCTTGTTTTAATAAACACAAATATTAAATAAGTTGAGTGATTTGGAATAATTATAGCTCCCAACTTTTAACATACACATGTAAATAAGTAGTGATCAACCCTGGAAACAGTTAAATCCACAGATGACATTGTGACCACTTTGATCACTATTATTATTTCTATCACTTTTCCTGTGCCCAGTTGAACTACCTCCCCATATCATTCAAAAAACTACCCCTTACATTCCAGAGTCTAACATTTTCTCACTTTTAAGTCACATCTATATATGTATTTTCAACCCAGGTCTCCTACTTTGCTGCCCAATTTGGTAGAAAGAACCCTGGAGTAGAATAGAAGTCTGTTCCAGTCCTGGTCTGACTCACAGTTTCAACAACACTCATAAAGCAACAATAGCATCATCCTCATGTCCGCCACTTACCATCTGCCAGTCACAGAACAAATTTCTTCCAATGCACTATTTTTTTCAATCTTCATATCAACCTAGGTAGTTGATGTCAAAGTTTGCTGTTTCCAGATAGAGGTCATAGACACAGACGTTGGTCCTTCGGTGTGCAGCCAGCTGCCGCCACTCTTCCTCATGTGCTCTGTGAGTGGATGGAGAGAAGACCTCGGTTGGTCTCGGCTCTGGAGTTTAGTATGAGTCCTTTCAACTGTCATCTGCCGAACGATCAAAAGAAGGTACTGGTAACTGGCCTACAGCCTTCACATTACAGACCAGATCTGTTGTATCGCCTTTCTCCCCCTTTTAGAGATGACAAAACTAAAGCCCAGAGAAGTTAAATAATGTGTGCAAAGTCACAGAGCCAGCAACCCGGTAAAATAGGGACTTAAACCCGAGTGCGTGTAATTCCAAAGAATATCACTGAAATTGCTTCATTAGCTATGTGACCTTGCAATTTCACTTTTCTCACTTGGAAAAGCAGCACCACTAAAGAAGCTTCCCTCCTCCACCCTACAGTTGAGAAGATTCAGTGCTTGAATACGCTAGGAGCTAAGATATCCATTCTACTATTGTTTAAATGCTTTATGTATGCACCTTATTCTGCTGGTAACTTGCCCAGAAGGGGCCTTATATTTTGGGCCACTCAGAAATATTCAATCCAGAACCTAGGGCTAAAATAAATTTTACTCCTTGTATCCAATCTTTTGAATCATATTATATGAAGATCATGTTTTTCTGCTTTCAGAGTTTTGGAGACTGTATTGCTAGTTGCCATATTCTTTTTTTTTTTTTTTAACGTTGTTAGTCTCCATTACATCATTAGTTTTTGATGTAGTGTTCCATGATTCATTGTTTGTGTGTACGTGGCTCGTTGCCATATTCTTAAGTATGAGAATATATTTCTACCTTAAGCTGCAGTAGCTCCATATCTGTAAGACTTTAGGTTCAGTTGTCTGAAGGCTCATTTTCTTTCCACTCCTCAAGCATGAAGCTTTGCCTGTGGCTCAGGCTAGATAGCCCTCGCCCTCTCTGTCTTGGGTCTGGGTCCCACCTACAAAAGACCTATTGTTCTCATTTCCTTTGCTTTTCCCAGCATTCAGTTCTGTGATGCTTTCCCTCCTCTTTGCTTTTCATCCCAGGACTCAGACAAGCCCTCTCTCATGAAGTGCTCTCTGTCTTCATGAACCATCTTCTCTCTGCTCCTCTCCTAGAACAACCACTTATTTACCCTGAGCTATTGGGTCAAGCTCCTTTGTTTTCCCACCACAGCCAGAATTCTATACTCTTTATTTTTCTGTCTTACTTCAAGAAGCCTCTTCCCATGGGTTCTTCCCCCTGACAGCCCCAGGAACTCCCCCCATTCAGGTGAGTTAATGTGACTTGCTCCAGTGTTTTCTTTCAGACCCTTTCATCCCACAGCCTGAAGAGGGCACAGCTGCTTCTGAATCCATTTTATTATAACATGCTATGGGGAGATTTGTCCTTCTTCACCGTGAAGATTACAAACAGTATCACTGTGACAAGGGACTCTACACTGTCCTCGCTCCCCATACCCAAATCACTTCTTGACAACATAGCAACCCAATGATAATAACCTCACTCACCCTATTTAAGGCAGAGCCCTTCCCTTAACCTAACTGAAAAGTTACTTGCAATTAGCTGCTTGGTGCCTGTACCAATTCCTGCCCCATAGCTCTTGATACTTATTTACCCCTCTCTTTCTGAAGATCTCCTGCTACTTTGATGCTCTCTGTCCCAGGTCTTCAACAAACCAAGTACACAAGGCTGTGGAAATTTTTCTGTATCCTCAGACTTGCACTCTTACTGCAAATTTTTTCCCCACATTCCTAGATTGTAGCTCTGATCAGCTACATATTAATGGATTTAATCAATCTTATGGCTTAGAAGACTAAAAGAGGAACTGGTTAGCCAAATCATCCAGAATGAGAACTGACAAGAATTGCTTTGCCATCTTCGAGGGATCCCACTTTCCTGTTGGGGCTTCCTATCTCTTTCCATACTCTGCAAGACGGTGATGTTGCACCATCCATAAGCTCCTCTCTTCTGTTTGTCTGCTGTCCCATATTCCTCAGGACCTGGCTGGCACAAGAATTGAGGAATATCTGAACCAAGAGTTATGACTCATCGAATATAGAGTGTCTAGTACCATTCTAATAGAAGGGGGGGGGAAAGGAGGGAAGAAATGAGCGTAGAAATTGAAGGACAGAAGTTGAATTTTTTCTAGTTAAAAAGGATCTTTATTGTTTCTGAGAGAAAATTTCCTTTCTAATAAGCTGGATTTGATACATCATCCCAAATGTTTCCTGATGTTGCAGTGAATCGCAAAGATATAAATGTGACCCCAAAGTACAACATTATACTGTGACAACTGTAAGTGATAATACAGTACTTTTTAATAAACTAATTTATTAAAGAGACCACATATTAGAAAGCAAAACTTGAACACAAAAAGTTTTCTAGTACCTATCATTTCATAAGTCCTTTTGAATCTAGCAGCAATGATGAAGCTTATCTAAAACACAAGAACAGGAATTGAAGACATTAGAACTGCATAAGATTTAAACTATAGCTAATTTGAACCATAATTTTGACAATTATTTTACATGTGCTTTTTGCAGATTTTTTTTAAATACAAAGACTTTATTAAATTTTTAAGATAAGATTCTGGAAAATCATTATTTTGGAACAGTCCTGAGCACAGGATTGTTTCTCAATATGTCAAGTTGTAGTCAACAAAAATTTACAAGTCATGATAATCTCATATGCAACACATCAGTGGGATTATTCTCTGAAAGTAGTCAGTTGGTTTAGCAAATAATTCGTTCTGAAACTCCTGTTGAAGCAAATGTCCTGAAAACATATCTCATTAAGCACTTTGATATGTGAAACATCTCAGTCCTTTAAAGCTCTCCTTGAGTAAATGACACATTTTGATTAAATTTTGTGGCAACATGCAGAGATTAACTGATGGCTTTAACCAATTTTTCAGGCATGCTATAGTTCACACAGCCAGTGTTTATAGAATTCCTACCAGAGTGGAACTTACCTGACATCTTTGCCTTACCATCATCCCTGATTTCTATAGATTTATGTGGTTGATGAAAGACCTTCCCGATGCAACTCTAAGGATGACGAATTTGACGCAAGTCAGCCAACCAGTACGTTTAGTGCTTGGTCAAAGATATTGGTGCCAGGTGGTCACGTGACCCAATCCTGCCCCATCAGAGTGAATCTGGGGATTGTTGAACAGTGCGTGTTGCAGCAGACATAGTGCTTAGAATCACAGCAAGCACTTTGCTGCTATGAGGCAAGTCTGCCTAAGAATGAAGCAAACACACTGTGGAGAGAAAAACCTAGAAACCCTCAGAGAAAGTGAAGGTCACCATAAGGATCACCCTACCTCTGGATTTCCATTTACGTAACCAACAAGTGCCTCTTTTTAAGAACTGGTTTGAGTATGGTTTCACTTATTTACAACCTAAAAATGCTTACCTGAGACATCTCTGATGAACTGCGAACTCTCCTAGGAAGACTATAGGGGCTATACAATTCCACTCTCAGGAAGTTTGATCTTTAAAGTGCTAGGACTTACACATGTGAAATGGTCGCTTATGGTACTGAGATGGTATAGGATTTGCAGCTATCTCAATTAATGATGAAGAAGGCACAAAGATACTCAGAAGAAAAGAGATCAAGAAGGGCTATCTCAGAGTGTCTTCACAGGTCTGGGCATTGAGAGATGGGTGGAATTTGGATACAAAAAGAATCAGGTGAACTGGATAGAATAAAGTGAAAACACTGGGCAGGAATAGGCATTGGGTACCTGTAGGTCAGTGCAGCTATGGTTCAAGCACAGACATCTCTGCCTGAGGTAGAGCCGGACATAAGGTGAACAGGGTCAGATTGTAGAAGACCTTGAAGGACAACCAAGGAGATCCAAATTTTATTATAGAGCATAAAGAGCCACTAGATATGTGTCTTAAATTTATAATATTCCTATTTAAAATTATAAAATGTTTACACACCCACTGTAGAGAAGCGAGGGGGGGAAATAACATAAAAAGGAAATAAAATTATTTGATATTACTGAAGATAACTGCTATTTTCACTTGGACATATTTCATTAACCTTTTTCAATATGAGTGCCTGTATTTAACAAAATTGAGATCATATTGCCTACACAGTATTGTACCCTCTGTTTTTACTTCATATATCCACATATTGTTAATAACTACAAATGGTCCTCTATATAGCTATTAGATCCATCATTTTATCATGTACTATTGTTAGATAAGTAGAATTACAATTTTAGCAGGAAAATATTATGAATGAAAACACTATTTAAGAAAGAGTTATCTTCAGGAGTCTGAATTGTAAGTAAAGTGTGGGGAAAAATATTTCATTCTGTTAAATAGTTATCTTAATCTCACTATGAAAGATTGTGAATTGAACTAGACTGAGTATTGAGAGAAAAAAAAAAGGAAAGATGCTGAAGAATTTTGAATAATATTGTGTGGCCTTGGTAGGTTATTAGTCATGACAGATAGAAATAAGTTAAAGCCAGCTAAAACAAAACTTGAATAAGAAAAAAATTAATGTAATTATCAGGAAAGGAGAATCTAAAAATAGAGCTTTTGAGGAAGATAGCTGTATTTCACACAACTGAGAGTGAAAACATCTCAAAACAGCCAAGTGGAAATATCTAATAAGCAATTTAAAAACTAAACTCAAAATTAGTTGGAGAGCAAGATGAGAAATAATATTAATAGCTCTTACTTTATTTAGCTCTGACCATGTGGCACTTGCTGCTTATGTACTTTCCAGTAACTATCTATATACTGCACACAAGTGTAACTCAAGAGGGAAAGGTACAACTCACCAGATGCAGTAAAAGGTCAAGAAATGGGGCATCTTGAGGTCCGATGGCAAGAGAAAATGAAGTCACTTGAGGACACCTAAATGAATTGGTACCAATCATTTTGCATCCATGTGTCATTCATTCAAGCTGAAAAATCAGTAGTTCCCCCCAAGGAAAGTCAAGGTGACGTGAAAAAGTTAGAGGAATGAATGCCAGGCGCAAAAAACAACAGACCTCACTACAGAAGGCAATTGTTCCAATAACCATGACCGCCAAACTTTATTGAGTGCCAGGCATTGTACCAACTGATTTACATCCTCACAACAAATTTCTGTTGGAGGTACTCATAGGGGTTTCCTGAGGTTGTGTAACAAATGCCTGCAAGCCAGCTGGCTTCAACACATAGAAATTTACTCTCACAATTCTGGAGTCCAGAAGTCCCAGGTCCAGATTTCAGTACACTGTACTCCCAGCAGGGCTGGAGGCTTGGAGAATCCTCCTTGCTTCTTTCAGCTTCTGCTGGCTGCCACATTCCATGGCTTGCATTGCCCCGTGGCCACCTTACTGCTTCCTCTCCCTCTGTCTTCACATCACCTTCTCCTTTCCTGTTTGAATCTTCTCTTCTATGATATTGAATATGTTTGAATATGTTTGAAGTACCACCGCTGGCTTCTTCACTCCTCCTAAAGAACAAAGTTTTGTCTATTTAAAAATGCATGCCAAAAAGTCATGTTAGTGGACCTTAGATGTTGCTTCCTCTTCCCCAGTATGCCGCTAGGATCTTTTTCCTGCCAGTTCCTATAGTTATGGATAGTGTTTTTACTCATCTCCTTGTCAGAGAACTGAATGTAGTTCCCTCATTCTCCAAAATTCCCTGGAGAAAGACAGTATGTATTTTCATTTACCTCTCATATCAGTAATGATTCTGTTGAAGGATGATAGATACTAAATGTGCATCATTTCTCATCCCCCCCGCCTTTCAGCCAGAGTGAAGACTTGAGGCAGGTGCTGCTTGAGACATGGAAATAGCCACATCCCTGATCTCCTGAAGCTAACATTCTGTGGGGGAAGGGGGGGCAGGAGATAGAGAGAGGCTGAACAAATATACAGGGTAATTTTCAGCTAGTAATAAGAACTATAAAGACTATAAAACTGGGGGCTCCTGGGTGGCTCAGTCATTAAGCGTCTGCCTTCGGCTCAGGTCATGATTCCAGGTCCTGGGATTGAGCCCTGCATCGGCCTCCCTGCTCGGCAGGAAACCTGCTTCTCCCTCTCCCACTCCCCCTGCTTGTGTTCCCTCTCTCGCTGTGTCTCTCTCTGTCAAGACTATAAAACTGGGAACAGTATAAGTAGGACGTTGAGAAGAGCTACTTAGCTAGAGTGGTAAGGAAAGGTGAAGAACTGGGAACAACATGCAAGTGCAAAGGTCCTGCGGTCAGGAATAAGAATACTTTGAGTGATTGAAATAAGACTGTTGTGGCTGGGCTGTGGGGGAGACAGAGGGACAGAGAATGAGAGAGATAGAGAGATATACAACAGGGTAGTGAAAGGTAGACTGACACCAGATCTATTTTTTATCCCAAATCCAATAATGTATTACAACCACTTTATTCATGTCTGCATCCTGATCCTTACCACCTGGTCTGGTATTCAATAAATATTTGATAAATGATGAATAAATAAATAAACAAATAATTAAGTGAATGAATGAATAGGTGAGTGAGTGGATTAATGTACAAATAAATGAAAGAAGCATACTGAATAGCCAGGCACTTACTTTGTTCCCCAGGTAAGACTTAAGTCACCTGGCCACAACTCCTTAGTGCACACACTTAATATCTACCAAAAAGATTTTCCTTTCTGGGGACAGAAGCCAAGTGAATATGGCAATGCTTAGATGAAGATGCTATATGCCCACAACTCTTTGTTCCTATCAAAGTGTTTAGTTTGTTTGCTTTTCAATACCAAGGTCTGAAGTCACAAAAAGAAATGTAAACATTATACGAAAATAGAAATATGCAACATCTTAATTGTTCATATTTGTATAATTCTTTAAAACTTACATAGTATTTTACATATAGGTTCTTAAATGATACAGATAACCCTGGGATGTAGTATTTCTATGCTCATTTTACAGCTGGGGTAAACAGATTGCACACAGATCAAAGAGCTGATATGCGAATCAGCGTAATGAGAGCCTGGCTGTCCAGCTGCATCCTCAGAATAGCACACGCCCGGGGAGTGGAGCCACGGTGCAAGGTCACCTGTCTGCAGAGGGAAAAATAGTTTCATAAAAGTTCATCTTCCTAGAAAAGGTCTAACTTCACAGGCCAGCAAATCAAAATAGTGGCACTAAAACTTTGTCCCCCTTGAAATAGTTTCCTTCCTCATACTTTTAACTTCCCTCCTTCACAGAGGAGATTATCATTGTCTGATTATACTTTGTATCATTCCGTTGCAAATGGGTAGTATTCTTACACTCATATGCAAAGTCAAGAGAAGGAAGTTCTAGCTGCTGGAAACATACTGAGACTTTTTTCTTAATTTATATTAATGCCCATAAAAAGTATTGAACTGCGCATGAGAAAGAAGCTGTGCATACTAATTGATGGTGTGTCAAGATGTTGGAAAAGCATCAGAGACAAGAGAAAAATAAATAAATATTTGATTTAACCATATACATATGACTCTCATTCATATTAGGTACTACGGGCCTTGCAAAAGCAAGCACCAGCGTTATTAAATGTATCCATAGACCCCCAAGCAAACTTCATTAGGTTTTAACTCTAAATCCTGTTCTAAGTATCTTTCTTCATAGATGAGTCTTCTTAAAATCACATTTAAGGTATTTATTTTGGCTAACATCTAGGGAGCTCTTATCATACACTAGTCACTATGTACACACTTTACACGATATCTAATTTAATCTTCACCACAATCGTACGAAGTAAGAATCACTGATATTATTAGGGATTATTAGGGATTAGATTTTAGGGAACCAAAGCCCCAAAAGTTTATGAAACTTGCCCAAGATTACACAACCTCCACTAAGCCTGCTTACATTTTTTAAATCTTTGGCGAGTTCACTCTATTTGAACCTTGAATGTCCAGAGATAAAGTTCTCTCTAGTGTCAAGGCAGTAGGGGGAAGGACACTCATCAAATTGACTGCATTTCCATCTGTTCCTCAGAAGCCCACAAGAGTTCCTCCTGAGTCACTTCTTGCTTATGCTCACCCAGGTGGCTCTAGACCATACTCTCCCAGCTGCTCAAATCTCCTACATGAAAGCATGAAAATTGTCTGCTCCTGCATACCTTAAGGGCCATGGTAAGTCGTTTGGTGCTACCCAAAGCCATTTTTTTGTACACATTTTATTTCACTGATCCTTAACACTCAGGATACAGGGAACTCCATGAGGTGACCGAGGCCCTGGACAAATCCTGGAGCCACTTCCTGTCTAGCGTCTTCCTGTACACAGAGCTCCACCTGGGAACGGAGGCGCCAAACGCCTCTCCAATTAGATCCCTCCAGACCCCTTCCGAGATAGTTTTGCCCTAACCTGGTAAATCAGCCAAAGCTTGTGTGAAGTACAGGGTACTCCCCCTTTCTCAAAGATCCACAGTATCAATGCTTCTCCTTTTCTTTTCTCTTGTTCCCTCCCTGAGGCTCCTTGTCCAGACCTGGTGAGATGCACTGCACTTGTACCATGTATTCTCCCAGAGGCTGTTGTATATTTTGTCTCATGAGTCCCATCAGTTTCTGTCTATGGTCTCTGTTTTGTAAATGCAACAGCCAGCTAAAAATTTCAGTGTTAATTTCTTGCTGTTGCATTACTCTTTCCTTGAGGCAATGAATATCTAGCCATTGATTGATTAAATCATTGGCTACTGAAGATTGATTCCCCCCAAAGCAGGGGATTTCTGAAAGTTCCAATCCTCTAACTACACGGTTGGCTTTTCTGGGGACAATCCCCCCTACCTTTAAGTGACCCAGGCATGGTCCAAAAGTCACCGCGTTAACACAACAAAGGGTACCTTTGTCATTCTTATCACTTAGAAAATTACAAGCATCTTAGGAGCTCTACGTCAGAAATGAAAATGAAGACCAAATATATACTTCTTATTATAAACCACAATATCACAGATACAAAAGAGGAAGGGAGATTGGTAATACCAATCTCTAAAACAACTTATAAAAATGTGACCTCGTGATGTATTATTTTTAAAATACCCACTGCCTACTCCTCATCTAACCCAGAGAGTATTTTAAGGAATAGAATATGATCTTCTTATGTAGAGTTAAGAATTTACCAATGTTCTCCTGCATCTATTTACTTGGTTGCAACTCTTCTTGCCAAGGTAAATTCATCATTTATAAGAATTCCCTAATCCTTCCCTAATCACAATATTCCCTCAACTCTCCTATCAGAGAGTTGATCTACAGCACACAGTTATCCTTTGTTGTGGTAACAGAGGATGACCACCAACATAGTTGACAAACCATACTCTTGTGTTTTGGGTTTTTTTTTTTTTCCTCTTTCTCCCACAATGAATAATGAATGTGATTCATGTAACTAATTCGGCCCAAGGTCAACAAAATAACCTGGGGGTAGGATGCCTTTCTTGCCTTTGCAAGAAAGAAACTAGCATTTCCTTAGGAATTCCTCTTTATCCAGCACCAGCACAGGAGCACTACATAATTCACTTTCTAATTTAATTTTGAAACCAGATTGTAAGGTAGGTATTATCTTCACTTTACAGACAAGAAAACTGAGGAACCATATCATAGGTTCACAATCAGTAAGGAAAAAGCTAGCATTCAAATTCAGGTACTTTTTAATGTGAGCTCATGTTTCTTTCTCTTCACTGAAAGGCTGAATATCTGTAGAAGAAACAAGGAGAAAGTATTGAAGAGTGGCGCTTGTGTGTTAAGAAGAGATATGTCCACAATGAGCAAAAATACAAGGTACTATAAGGGAATGAGAGAAAGGAACTTAAGCATAAATTTGATGTCAGAGGTACCAGAGATCTTCAAACTTTGGGTGATTTGTATTGTACTGTATTGTAACAAATGAAAGACAAGAAGACCTGAGCCCAAGGCAGTACAATGATTGAGAACCAAGAGAAGGAGGAAGATCCAAGAGATGTCAATGATGTAGCTGGATATAGACACTGCATTGCAAAAAAAATGGCCCATGCAGAGCCACCAACAGGTACTGGTTAACTGGATTTCCCACTTTAAGTGCAAGAGTTTTCACTTTAGTTTCAGTTGGATCCTACTGGAATGGGTGTCCTTTCTTAACAATACACCTAGACTTTAGTTTTTATTCTTTGTCAAATCTGGAAATTTTATAACAGTTTTCTACAAAACAACTAAATTCATGTTTACTAAAGGTAAGCTTAAGTGTATGTTCATATGCCAACCAAAAGTCATTGTTTTATATTTAACTGTTCAGATATAACTACATGGTAGCACTAGTCTTGGATGCCAATCTTCCCTCAATGAGGTGAGGCACTTAGCTACATGTATTTACAAAAAATATTTTGGTCTTGGTCCTATTCAGGCTCTTTTGTTGCCTCTGTATGTGCATGTGTGTAGGATTACACGCACATTCTGTTCATCTGTGTTTTATGCTAAAGAACTTGTTTCATCTCCACTGGATGCTTTGCTCTATTTGGACGTTCTGTCAGTCTTGTAGTCTGCAGTTATCAGCATTCTTCAGCCATGGTATTTCCATAACTTTAGCTTTTTATTTTTGTTTTTCTATATTCTACTGCAGAGATCTATGCAAATGTGGAAACCTGAAACAATGACACACTCTTCCAAACACGCACTGGGAATGATCTCTTCACACACTACTATTCTAAGCAGGATTTTATATGATGCCATGAATTACAATAGGAAGAGAACAACTTCTGGATTAATGTTCTCTCCATAAGCTCCTCAGTACAAAGCAGAAAGAAGAGAAGAAAGAGAGAGAGACAGAGAGAGGAAGAGAGAAAGGAAGGAGGGAAGAGAGGGAGGGAGGGAGAAAGAGAGGGAGAGAGGGAGGGAAGGAGGGCGGGAGGGAGGGAGAAACCATGGTTATTTTTGTACCATTAAAGGTCTCTTCGATGGACTCTGAAAAACAAACTGAGGGTTCTAGAGGGGAGGGGGGATGGGTTAGCCTGGTGATGGGTATTAAAGAGGGCACGTTCTGCGTAGAGCACTGGGTGTTATGCACAAACAATGAATCATGAAACACTACGTCAAAAACTAATGATGTAATGTATGGTGATTAACATAACAATAAAAAATTTAAAGAAAGATCTCTTACGGGTGCCGAAGGCAGTCGCTTAACCAACGGAGCCCCCCAGGCACCCAGTGTATTCATTCTTATATCGGCTCAGGTCATGATCCTGGAGTCCCGGGATCGAGTCCCACATCAGGCTCCCTGCTCAGTAGGGAGTCTGCTTCTCCCTCTGACCTTCTTCCATCTCATGCTCTCTCTCTACCATTCTCTCTCTCTCTCTCTCAATAAATAAATAAAAATCTTTAAAAAAAAAAGGTCTCTTACACCTGCAGCAGTTATAGTTAAGGCTGTCTGTATTTATTCATTTGAATTTGCTCTTTAACCATTGCATGCCAATTGATTTGTAAGCAACAGAAATACACACAAAGTTAAGTTCCTTGAACATAGCCTTAAACCAATGTTAATTTTTCATTTGTTTTGAAAAAAATTTATTTTATTGTCTACTTTTAGAAATAAAATTTTATTCTATAATAAAATTAACAATAAAGTACTATCTTTTTTAAAAAAAATACAGAGAGTTGGCCATTTCTGATTGTTTATAGAAAAACTAAAACATGATTAAGGAAGAACAGATTGCCAGATAGGTACAGGCATAAAACTTGGTTGGGTGCTCATGAGGATACTTACACAAATCACATACTTACTTATGTTATGCCACTTCTAAAATATATTTGATCAATATATAACATTCACCTTCACTGTTTTCACTTTAATTTAATTTTGAAATGTCTCTTTATATTTGCTAGAGTATTTTGTAAATTCATTCATTCAACAAATAAACCATTCAACAGATACTGCATGCAAGGCTCTGTGCTCACCTCCTTGTGATACAGAGATGAAAGATGCCCAGAATCTTCCCACAAAGGCTAAAATGACATAAATATAATAGAGTTTTATTTATTTATTTTAAACATATTTTTTTAAAGATTGATTTATTTGAGAGAGTGGGAGTGTGCAAGCATGAGTGGTGGAAGGGGACAGAGGGAGAGAATCTTCAAGTAGACTCCCCACTGAGTGGGGAGCCCCACAAGGGGCCCTATCTCACAACGCATGACATCATGGTCCATGAGATCATGACGTGAGCTGAAACCAAGAGTCCCACACTCAACAAACTGCACCACCCAGCGCCCCCATAATAGAGTTTTTTAATGTTCAGTGCCAAGGATGGGTTTTCAAACTGCACTATTAAAGTTTAGATGAAGTGGAATGTTGATATTTTCAGGAAAGCAGGAAAATACAATTTAAAATAACCCATGCTCTTTGTTCCAGAGATATACAAAAATTATTACCATATTACCTCATTTTGAATTGCGAGTTCTTTCTGTCTAACTTTTTGTGGTTGGAACTCACTTGGCGTCAGCTCATTTCTTCTGCCAGCGCAGCCAAGGTATTCCGTGGATTTACTGTGAATGTAAGTTTACACTGCGCCGGTGGCGTGAGGCTCCAAGCAATAGGGCTGCCCAGTGTGGTGTGGACAGAGCTTGTTTTGTGCCACAAAAACGCAACAGCTAAATCAAATAAAGCCTTTTGGTGGATGATAAAATGTCGATCCAGTCAAACAAATATGTTCTCCTAACTGTGGTGGCAAATATTTTCTTTCTTCTGGCTGCCAGCCCCTTTGAAAGATGATTCCCAAAGGTTTTCTTTCCTTTGTTTAGGTTTTGTGGGGTGCAAATTAATTCATGATTTGTTGTTATAAAAAAAACACAAAACAAGGCAAAACAACAACAACAACAACAAATACCTCTTTCTCCAACCTTCCTCCAAATACCCACAGGAGCCCACCCAATAGAATGGCCTGAGACAAAACACTTTTGTTCAAAGCCAGGAAGGCTGTCAGACCTGCAAGTCTGCCCATAGCTACCTGTATCACGGGTGGCTGCGGAGAAATATGCAAACTGGCAAACTGGGTATATTTTACTGTTTTACAACAATATGTTTTATTGGTCTCTCGCTAAGTTCTTTGCCAAGGGCAAGGAGCACTGAAGTAGCTGACGGGAGCCCAGACACAGCTGTCAGCGTGAGTCTTACCACTTCTGGCATTGCTTTCTTAGCCAAGAGGCACTGCGATTGCCTTCCAATAAGTCATGATGAGTTGATAATGCAGGTGGACTAAATCATAAATATTTCAGCATTTCAGCGTGTTTTTCCATCCTCAATGACATAATACTGCAATGGCAAAGGATCCTCCCCTGCGATGGGCAATTACACTGAAGTGGCAACAACTGTTAAAAAAAACCCATGAAAATAAAACTACTTTTAATTGAGTACATTAAACGGCTGATCTGTAATGGCGAAAACAGAATGTTACTTAAAATTGGGCTTCGTTTGAAAATTGTCTTGTCTATTCTATTTGAACATTTTTTAATTGTAAACATCTTATCAAATATGGATTTGTTGCCCTAGCAATATTAAAACCCAAAAGAAAATTATACGAAATGAATCAGAATAGATAAGAAAAAGAAAAAAAAATGGCTGTATGTGACTAGCCGCAATTGACAGGATGGTACTCGGGCTGTTGGAAGATCTGTCCACTGAATTTTCATTAGCTCTTTACATCACTAATTTTCATTAAGTGTTTGATAATTATGAATATTCTACTTAGGGATATCCCATTAAAATGGATTGTTTACACTATTCATAATTCTTTTTTCCATTCTTTAAAGAATCATACGGGTTACAAAGCTTTGTATAAATTGTTGCATGAAGCTTCCACTGACTCTCTGGCACACAGCTTGAGGCCCCCTCTCTCCCTGTCCAGGGCACTTAATTCTATCCCCCCTTCCCTATTCTTTTTCTTACTGTTTCGCCCAAGCTTTCAAAATGCCACTAAGAGAAAGGAACTAGGACACTTGCAGCCGCGGCAGCGCCGTGGAGTGTGTGAGACAGGTTTTGGATGCCAACACTGCAGCTCACTGTACATGGGGCTAATAATACTTCACAGTGCTGCTTGGAGATGAAATAACACATACAAGGCTTCTGAAATTTTAAAGTGAAGAGAAATATGTATTACTCTATTTCAGTGACAAAGAAAATAATGTAAATATGTCACATTTTGTGCCTTGCTCAGAAATGCTTCCAAATTAACAGCATCTTCATTATGTTTGTTTCCTTCATAAATTTTAAGTCAAGTCCTGAAAATATCAAAACAATATTGTATGGGAAGGGAGGGTAACCAAGGCAAAAATTTTTTGGTAAATAGAGGTTGGTTTGTTTTCTTGAAGTAGAAGCAAAGTAACTTGCTTTTTCTCTTCAGTGAACATTTTCCTCTCTGGATTTTCATTCCAAACAGACTCAGAGAATACACATTTTCAGAAGTATATAGAATAAAATAATATCTGTCTTCAAATCGTTCTATTTTACCACCTGTTTAGGTGGGAGGAGACTTAATTTATTTAAGGTTGCAATTTTCCTCATTTATCTTATGCAGCACTGTTTGGTTTTATTTGTGGATTCATTTCATGCTTAATACTTTTAAAAGGAAAGGGACATATGTTTCTGGTTATGTTTGGGGGATTCTTTTCAAGCTGTACCTGAAGCAGTGATTTCTCACACCAGTAAGTGTCATAAAAACTCAATACCTGATCAACTGTGAGTAATAATCCAAAAACAGAAAATGCTAGCCTGAATCAGCTAAGTGACTTGTTTAAGCAGAGAACTGAGAATATTGGGTTTACAGCCAAAGCCTGATTTGAAATTTCTCCCCAGTTGCACTGATAATTCTTTTTTGAAGCACTAGATGGCACTATGAATTCACTTAATTTAGACCCAAAAATGCCAACCGTAATTTCAAACAGAAAAGAGATGAGAATTTTCCTTAACTGATGTGAGAGTCTGACACATATTCTTAAGGCAATGAATTTATATGATGTAACAGTTATTACATTAAGTTTCAGTGGGGGAAAAAAAAACGGCATCTTGTTTTGGCAAAGGAAATGTGACTGTTTCTACAAACACACACCAGTCAAATCAACGCTCAGAGTCTAGTCAGAGAAAAAGAGTAGACGTGCTTGTTGCCTAACTTGACTACTTTTTGACTTTCTTGACTACCTGACAGTCAAAACAGGCCAGTTTGTGTGTGTCAATACAGGCTGCAGTTTTTATGTTATAAAGTGAACTTCTGTGTTTGTTAGATTTCTTTGCTGCTGCCTTTGTAGTCTGGCTGGTTAGTTCAGTTGGTTAGGGCACTCTACTAATGAGGCCAAGGTCATCCCGGTTTCCATCCTTGCCCGGGGTCGGGGGTACGTTCTCCTCACAGAGAGAAAGGCTGTTTCTGGACTAGAAACTGTGACCTTACCTCTGACCAGCCATCTCATGAATGCCTGATCTTCAAAGACGACTGCATACGAAAATCTGGATGATCAGAATAAACACATCATTACAAGGAGATAAAAGCAACTCAAAATGTATATCCTATTAACAGGAGATCTGCAATGCCATTTTTTTTTTCCCTCTAGAAAGGACTCCGAGACTGCCTCTAAAATCAACTCTGTTAACTAGCAGAGTTGTGTTCCTTGTCCATCCATTCGAACATAGCATTAAGAACCTTCTTTATGCCAGACAGGGCACTAGATATTGAAGGGTTGAGAAGTAAGAAACTGCCAGTAACAAAATGACTTAGCCATCTCATTAGGAAGATAAATAAGCAAGCAAATATTAGATAATTTGACAAATACCACAATAGATATATACATAAACTGCCAAAGAAGCAAAAAGAAAGTCTCACTTCTAGATATAATCATATGAGCTAGATGGTAAAGGATTGATGTGAACAAGAACCAAACATGGACAAGAGCATTCAGATGAAAAAGCAGCATGTGCAGACAGAGGCATGTTTGAGAACATAGAAGTGTTTCCTGTGCCTAGAATTTTGGGTATGTGGTGGGGAGTGGCAGGCATTGAGCTGGCAAGGAGTCCCAATTAAATCAGATAAGCTTTACACAATCTAAATTGAAAAAGCGATGAAAGCCAAAATATAAAATAAATATCCATGAATCCTCATTAACATGAATAAGCAGTTGAATAAATAAGTAAGTAGGGAGATGGGATAAATCACCTCTCCAGAAGAATCCTGAGTAATGTATGCAGGTACAACCCCCTCAAGAAGGTGGAACATAACTCCCCTCTCCTTCGTAGGGTCTGATCAGAGTAACTTCCCTTCAAACAGTGCAGTGTGGAAAGAGGGATAAAAGAGTGAGTTACCATGGAAAAACCTGGCAAACACCTCAACCAGATGATCAAGATCAACATTCACGCTGAAAAGTCACGTTTATGGTACTTTATCACTATGGCCTTCTTCCTCAAAACCCATGACTTCAGTTTAACAATGAGATCAGACAAATCCCAATTGAAGAACATTGTGCAAAATATCTGATCAGTGTTCCTCAAAATTGTCATGGTCATCAAAAACAAGGAAACTGTCACAGCCAAGAGGAGCCTAAGGAGACATGACAGCTAAGTGTTATGTGATATCCTACATGGGATCCTGCAGCAGGAAAAGGATAGTAGATTAAAACCAAGGAAATATGAAGTATGGGAATTCACTTAGTAGTAGAGCAGTATTGGTTCATTAATGGTGATAAATATATCATATTATTATATGATGTTAATAATAGGAGACATTGGGTGCGGGACACATGAGAAACCTCTGCCTTATCTTTGCACTTTTTCATAGATACAAAGGTATTCTAAAAGAAAAAGTTTAAAAATCTGAGTATCAAATTATCATTTTGAATAAAATTAATGTATTATGTTTTCAAGAGCTATTTGTAAATGGGGTAACATTCTCTACCCCTACCTATCCTCTAAAAGGGAGGAAGGAAGGAAGGAAAGAAGGAAAATTGGACTGGACTCTGGCTTCAAAAATATCTACAGATTGAGAGTGCCACATAACATAGCCATGTAGCACAATAAAGTGATTATAAAATAACTGATGGAAAGAGCCATTGTCAGTTCCATCCATGATCAGTGGACAAGGGTAAGGAACTGATTACACATAATATTCACCAGAGAATGTGAATTGTGTTCCCATATTTTTCCTTGGTGGGATGATTGAAAACACACCAGTAGAATTCATGTTAGACATTTAAGTTCTCCAAAGTCTTGTTGAAATATAAACAATCAAAGGATACCACTTTAAGTCAGTTTTACACAGCAGACAAAGCCTGGGCTCCTTCAGGCACCAGACACAGGGAAGAGACATAATGGAAAACATTTAGAAGGAACCAAGAGAGATTCCTTCTTCTTCATGAGCTAACATGGCCCATTATAAAGAATAATGACTATGAACAGGATAAACTTGCTCCACCCATTTCCAGGTGAGGAAATGAAGGCTCAGAAAACTTGCTCCCATGATTGCAACAGTGGCAAAAGAATGGCAGTCTCAAGCCTGTTTTGCAAAATATATCCTCTGTGCATTTTATTCTATGTAAATGGTATCCCCTGGAATTGCACAGCGGGTGGAATTGTAGAAGTCATAACAAATCCAGGTCTTCTGAGCTCTAGTTTTGTGTACTTGTTTCTCATTAGGGACAGCTGAATAGAGACTGTTCACCCAGTGATATTTTTATTATTGCAAAAAAGCAATTGTTTTGTTTTAAATTCTTTTTTCCCTCACTCTGCAGCTTGTATTGGCAATGAGAAATACCATCATTGCACCCAACCAAGAGCAAAAACATGATGTGTCCCTTAGTCAGCAATTGAAAGGAAAAAACATTTATTTCCATTTCCAAATGGGCAATGCTTAATACAAGTTCATTAATACTGAGGAAAAAATTTATAATAACTCTTTTATTATAACTCTCAGTACATTTGTGATACTAAATTTGTCCTCCTACTTGATACTTATTCATTTACTTACATGCTGAGAAGTTTCTTTCATTTAAGATGCTTTATGGAAAATTTTGATTATCCTTTGAATTATTTCTTTGAATTATTTTGTGTCTTTGAATTATTTTGACAATTAACAGTAAGAAATACATTATGTAGTGATACAGTAGACTTATACAGGCATACACATACATTTAAATCAATTCACAGGACAATATATATGCTTCATTTGTACAATCACTCGTATTCTTTTTTATTCTATTCTCATTTATTTATTAAATTTATTAATTATTCACTAAATAATGAGACCCAATTAATTTTATATCATGACTTACAGTTTAAAGAATACTACGTTGAATATTAATTCACAAAATATAGCCATAATATTACTAAACAAAAAATATTTTTAGAATCCTTTATGTTTTCGGTATTATACTGAAATAATGCCAGGTATATATTCAGACTCGATACATTTTTATTAAATTAAATAAAAGAATTAACTTTCTAACTTAAACATGTTGGTCATTTGCTGTAATTGTTAACCAAATGAATTTAACATGCCTTGGACACTGACTTTTTTATTTAAAAATCACATTAAATATGCTATCAGTAAAACTGATAGATATAATTAATATAGATATGTATCATAGACTAGATATAATATTTATCTATTAAACCTCACTTCTTGAAAATTGCCTAAATGGCATGAATCCTGTTTAGCATACTTTTTTCAAAAATAAATAAAATAGTTGAGATTTTCAGTGCTGATAAACAGGTATAACATATGTATAACAAATTATAAATTAAAGTTATATAAATCTTTTTTTCAACATAAACTTGAATCTTGATTTACTTTTATGTGGAAATTCCAGAAATGAATGCTTCTTAGTTTCAAGATGAAAATATCTGAACTTCCCTCTTCCTCTTCTCCTTCCATCCAGTCTTCTCCCATATTTTACCTTCTCCTCTTTTCCTTTTAGGTTTTCTTTTTATTATATATAACTAGATATAGGAATAAGTATAGATATAAATGTGTGTAAATGTATGACCACTTGTATATACATACTTACAGATGTTCCCTTGTTTTTCCACTGAGATGGCAATGGGGAGAGCAGTGTCCACGTTCCAACAGCGTCCTCTCTAGAGCACACAGAGTAGCCAGACCTTGGTTTCTAAATACCACAGTGCTCCAGAACTTCCCACAGAAATGACTTATTCCAGGGTTGGGGCAATGAAAATATCAAATGAGCCTGAACATCTGGCTTTACCAGAAAGTAAGAAAGTACTCCAAGAATGGTGGGGACATGCTCTAAGGACATAGGAATCAGCGTGAAGAGATTTCCACTGGCAAAATCTGAGATAATTTGACCATAAAGACATGATAGTAATAGGTAACACCATCCATTGGAAAAAAATAGGAATTCATGAACTCAGTACTGACACGAATTAATTAAACTGAGGGACTGATAAGGAATGGGTTATTGCCAGAGTCTGAACATATCACATCACCAAATCTTAATTAAGTTACAAAGAGGAGACTATAGCTTTACTGTGAAGAAGCCTGAAAGTCCCCTTTTAATTAAGAGAGCAGAGTGGACATCTCCATTAATGAGATGAACTGAGGTTATAAGCCCTAGATAACTACAGAATGAGGAAAACTCAGTGTCATTTCTGTTCACTCCTACCAAAGATGCAAAAGTTGAAAATAATCATTAGAAAGATCTGATATATTTACTTATGTGCTCAACCCATCTGTATCTAGCCAGTCTCCTAACCAAGCTAAATCAGCAGCTTGACCCCAGCCCCGCCCCCGCTCCTCAACACCACAGCCGAGGTAGCCCTCAGCATCCCTGCTTCCTTCAAGCCAACAGATAGGTGCTCTCTCCACTTATCTCATGTTATTGTTCACTGGGGAGATTTTTACTGCAATTTTAGTTTTATAAAATGTTTCTGTTCAGAGATGGAGACAGGTGTTTAATGTAGAAACTGCAAAATTTGGAAAGCACCATCCAGAATAACCTGTTGCATTTTGGTGTATAATAAATTCTTCCAATTTTTTTCTATATAATTCTTGTTAGGTGGAGAGATGTTATGAGATATTTTACATTATAAAATAATATCTTATAATTTTCCCCTTAATAATAATACATATTCCTTAATGGTATTACTTTAATGATTGCATATTATTCCTCATATTAATTTAATCAAAATTTTGGACATTGAGGGTGTGCCCAATGTTCTTCTATTGTAAACCTTACTATATGTGTATACTTTGCATATACTCATGATTATATCCTCATGATATAAAATTTCTGAAACAAAAAATTTCATACTTATAGCATTTTGATATTTATTACCAAAATGCCCTTCAGATGCATTATAGCCATTTTTATTCCTACTGACAGAGTATGAGAGAGTCTATTTCCCCCACAGTTTTCCACATAAACTACTATATTTTTAAAGGATCTTTAAGTTGTAATTTTATTCATTATTATAATCTGATTTTTGTGAGATTAAGCATTTAAAAAATGTTCATTGGCTTCTTGTGTTTCTTTTTTCATGAGTTATTTTAACCTTTTTAAACAATCTTTGGAAATTGTCTTTCTTGAAAAATTATATTCATTTTCTGAGTTCACTAATCCTAATCAGATGCTATAATCCTCTATCTCAATTTAGATTTCCATCCCTGTCCTTGAGAAACCTGTAAAGGGGTGAGCTGGGCAGACATATAACAAAAACCGTAATACAAAGTGAAAAGTATTTTATCAGATACTTTTAAATTTTGATATGGGAATATGCCCAAAGAAAGCATTAATTCTCTGTTGGGGGTGAGAAAAGTCTTCAGAAAGGAAACTACATTTGAGCTGGACTTTGAGGAGAAATGAGAGCTTTCCAGATGGACAACTGGAGAAAATATCTAGGGCTGAGGGAAAACCATGATCAGACACTTGAAGCCATGAAAATGAACGGTTTGTTTAGGAAACAGTGAAAAGTCTGATATCACTAGAATTTGAGATATATACCTGATTCAACACACGCACACACACACACACACACACACACAATATGTATGTATATAGTTTATATACTCAAAAAATTTCCATTTTCACCATACATAATTGTAAAACTCATATCCTATTTTAATTATCAAGTGCCATATAAAATGAATGAATGTAAGAGATGTTTTCCTTTCTAATTTCCACTGAGGTAAACGTTTTTAACTGAGTTGTTGCTTTCACTTAGTAGCCAAAACCTTATAATTGGGAATCATTTATTCAAGAAGGTTTTTGATACTGATCCATTCATCCTTTCATTTATTTTTAAAGTGTTTATAGACCACCTCTATGTGAGCAAGCAATTTTGAAATTCAGAGAGTCCCTTTACATTGTTTTTAACAAATGTGTGAAATTATTATGAATCTGTCACAAATTCATTGATATTAAGATACAATTATCCAAATGAAACAGTAAGTAGTCTCTACACTTCTAACAAAAATTTCACACAAACCAAAAATAATTCCATAAATTGGGTCACCTGGGTGGCTCAGTCAGTTAAGCATCTGCCTTCGGCTCAGGTCATGACCCCAGGGTCCTGGGATAGAGCCCCACATGGGTTCCCTGCTCAGCAGGGAGTCTGCTTCTCCCTCTCCTTCTGCCCCTCCCTTTGCTCATGCTCTCTCTCTCTCCCACTCTGTCTCTCTCAAATGAGTAAATAGAAAATCTTAAAAAAAAATAATGATTCTGTAAATCATATTTACCATTTAGTGGCCCAAATCTTTTTCTTATGTTTCTATTTTTTAACCATATTATATCCATCCTGTTTCATAAATATCTATTAATAAACTTAAGTGGAATTTTAATTTTAACTAAAAATTAAGTTGTTTTCCTAATACATAAAAATCTCAAGCACCTTGTCTTGTATGTGTTCCTTACACAGATAACCTCAAGCATGTATGAAACATGCTAGTTTCAGTAATACATTGTATCTGAAACTTGACAAATATATTTTAAACTCTTAAGCTTATATAAAGCATCAAATCATAAACTAAAAAGTACTTAACTGAATTCCTCTGCTGTGAAGGCAGTTGGAAATGCTGCAAGGAATGAAATTTTGGGGCAGAGCCATGTAAGTAGAAAAATTTGCAATCCAATTAAAGAGGCAAAGTCAATACCAATGATAAAATATATATTATATATATATGTAAATAACAACATAAAAGTTAAATAGTGAATTATGAGAACTACTGAAAAGTTGTAACAAAGCAATATATTATTAATTGCCAAGTGTAATGCATATCCGAGATGTATTAAAATTTCAAACAGGAATAATTCAGAGTGGAGCCATAATGACTAGAAGGTTCTTTCTCCTTAATTTCCAGAAAATGAAACCAATGGTATTCATCAACATCTGTTCTTTTTCCACATCCTGTAGAAGATGTTTCATCTACTTCCCTTTTCTTTATTCTCCTTTCCACTGCCATTTCTATATAAAATGTAGCAGTTTAAATGACTGTGAAGTCTATAACGTCCTTTGAAACATAAATCTCTGCCAAGTTGTTCAGATTTTGCTGACCACACATCTGATTCCACCATTTTGGCTGAGTCAACAGTTTCCTATCAGTTTATTCAAATGGATGAATTACTTGTATGTGTCAAGTAATTATACACTGATGTATACTCAGGTGAGATCCTCTGAATCTCTCCATATGAGCCTACCCACTGGCCATAACATCAGCATACATTCATTTCTGCTGGCTCCCTGAACAAATACTGGCAGGGTTAGGAGGCTAAGGTGAGTTCTAGGTTTCCAATTTGCATGCCACCATTGCTGGATATTTTCTCCAACATGACTCCATCTCAATGTGAACCCAGTCTTGACGTTCATTAACATGATTATAACTGAATTCATTTCCACATCTAGATTAATTAATTATAAGAATCTCACACATTTGTTAAAAAACAATGTAAAAGAACTCTGAATTTCAAACTGCTTGTTCACCTATAAGGTGATCTATAAACACTTTAAAAATAAATGAAGGGATGAATGGATTAGTATCAAAAACCTTCTTAAGTAAATGATCCCCAATGATAAGGCTTTGGCTGATAAGTAAAAAGTAACATTCAGGGTTCTAAAACATCAAGTTGTGTAATCTAAATATATACAGTTTTTAAAAATAAATAATAAAAAATTGGGGAATTCTATTTTGATATATTTCTATATTTTTTCATGTATATGTCTGTGTGTATAACAAACATTTTCCATGTAAGTAGAAGTTCCAAGATCAGAATTCAGAACTGAATACTAAATTAAGTCTTAACAATATTGCACTGGGTGCTTGCATAAAGGTCCTAAGCAACACTTTGAAATCAGGGAAGCTGTTATTCCAGATTTTTAAGTAGCTGCAGTTAGTGGACATCATTCAGTTAGATTTAGATGCCAGAAAAAACTATGACTCTTAATGTAGACAAATGTTTTACAGGACAGTTTGTCTTCTGTTTGTAAACCAGAAAAATGTCTTTTGATCTATGAAGTAATACATGTATCATACAGGAAGGAATTTCATAGCTAAGCAGATTATTCCTTTTCACACCACGTAACAATGCATTTAGCTAGGCCAAGTTTTTGATATAATGTAATTATGGAGAATTTTCTTACAGATCCACATAGAAGGTTTTTAAAAAAATAATTAGCAAGGGTCAGAATAGAGATAGCTAAACACTCTGGGAATGTGAAATCATGAATTTAGTGATTGCTAGATGGAAAGTAAAAGTGAATACCAGATCACTTGTCTCTTTTATCTACTTTTAGCCGGAGTGAAATTGTAAGCCATAACCTCCCTCTACCTCAGCTTCCTGGTGTTTGATTTCTAAAGCGATGACTACCACATGGAACAGCTTCATTTCTATGGAGGCAGCCTCACCTAACAAGGGCAGACCTTCTAGCAGTTGGTCAGTGAAACTGTGATTTATTTTTTTATTCTACTTAGTAAGAGACTGTAGGGGCAAAAAAATCAGATTTTTGAGCATCAGTTTACCTACATTCAGTGGAAATCATCTCTGTTGTTCCCATCTAAAGGTACCCAATATGACACGGAATTTTGATAAAATGTGTTGTCAGTGAATGAGATAATAACAATGTGCCTTGCTTTTCTATTGCCTATGCAATTCTCTAGGTTTTGGGTTGTGTTTTGTTTTGTTTTGGGTAGAGATTTTTGTTTTGAGTTTTAGTGTGTGTGTGTGTGTGTGTGTGTGTGTGTGTGTTCTTTTCTTTTCTTTTCTTTTGTTAGTATTTGGAAGCTCACCACAGACAATGTCCAAGTTTGAAGAACTATTATTCCCTAAAGTGTAATTGTTGGTTGGCTTCCATAGAGACAAGGTGGGAGGGGATAGAAAAGTCTCAATTCATTAGGAACATATTCTCTCCAGTAACAGAATGAGAATAAATGCAGACCCCCACACGTCGTTATAATAAACTCAGAAACATCCAATTCTTTTGTTGTTCTGAAACCATCAAGTACTAAATGATGCTTAAAATAAATGTGTCATGGATAGAAACTGAAAACTTTACATTCTAATGTTATAAAATAAAGAGATGAAATAGTTTTAGTAATTGGGTATAAACTTTTAATTTTGTAAGATTTTTCTTTGGTGAAGCTCAATTAATTTCATACCTATTATTTTAGTTCCCTTTAAACTTTCTTGTGCAATCGATCCTAAAAATTTTCACCCTATTCCTTTTAAATGAAAAGTGTTAGAATTCAGTATGTAAATACATTTGGATTTGTTAGAAATGATTGAGAGAAACAACACAATAATATTTTAACACCATTTGATTGTGTTTTACCTGGTTTGTTGTTGATGGGGGTTTCCTCAGAAATTCAAAATGTCAAATCTCTTTCATCCAATGTCTTACAAAATAATTTGCATGTGCCATAATATCCCGTAAAGTGAAGATTCCTCTTTTTTCCCTCCAACTCTGTTTCTTTGCTAAACCTTTCAATCCCACAAAAAAATCCTATCTTAAACATTGATTTGGCTACATTATTTCAACTTACATAGATACTATTTCAACTCCAATTTCTATTTCTCAAATATGGATTTAGTTTCTGATCATTTATATGTTGATCTAATTAGAGATATATGAATCTAATTGCATTATCTTCTCTTAGACACCTGCAGTCACTCAGTAACATCACAAAGCTGTCCAAAGCTCTAGAGGGTCCTCTGCTGCTAAAAGCAAGGCTAAAATGAGCGTCCAAATATCTCCATGGGAACAGCAAAGCATACCAGGATACTGAGCAATGTGCTTGGAAGACCAAGTGCATTTTGCTGAAAGCCTCCATAACAAGAGTAGAGCCTTTGAAAAAAAGAGATTCTAAGAGGGGCTATATATGTAAAATGGATTCAACTACTTATTTGGAAAATTCTTTGCTATACAAGACATTGATCTTCTCTATCTTAAATATGTATATTACATTGATTCAATTTCGGGTTTTTTAAGATTTTATTTATTTATTGTCAGAGAGAGGGAGAGAGAGAGAGCACGAGCAGGGGGAGTAGTGGCAGGCAGAGGGAGAAGTAGGCTTCCCGCTGAGCAGGGAGCCCAATGTGGGGCTGGATCCCAGAACCCTGGGATCATGACCTGAGCCAAAGACAGACGCTTAAATGACTGAGCCACCCAGGCATCCCACATTGATTCAATTTCTTATAATAAATGGAATATGGTTATTTGTTCTGTTAATAGATTGATAACTTCATATTAAGAATATAAACCTTGACATCAGACAAAGCTGGGTATGTATCCTAGTACAATTACTAATTATGTGATTTGGGGCAATGTACTTAAACTCTCTAAATTGGTATCCTTTTTAAATCAATAATAATAACTACTTCATAGGATTACTCTAATGATTCAATGAGATAATCCATAGAAAGTATTTAGCACATTTTTGAACCTTGGTAAGTACTCAATAAACAATAGCTACATTAGTAAACCTATGCCAATCTCCCTAGAAAGACTTCTTTCACACAAAATTCTGCTTGGGGTCCTTCAGCTAACATGTAACAGTACTTGGTTTAAGTTTCTCCAGTTTTTGTGGTTGGTTCTGCAGTTTTTGTGAGGGTGATATCACCCGATAGAGGTCTCAATATCCTTATCAACTGTAATATTCTGGTTACCATCTAAGAAGTCAAATTAACAGCTAAAAACTAGCTAGGATGTTCCCAGAGTTACCTAAGATGTTTTATTTGTAAGCACAATGTTTACCCAGAGCCTTTCGGTTTTATGTATTAAGCCTCTTAGCACTTAATACTTCCCAAGCAATACCTGGAAAAGTTGTGACTAACAAACCAAGAAATTCAAGTCGCTATTGGATGGGCCCGCTGCTTGTCACCAGCTACTATCATGGTTTTCTTTACTGTATTAGCAGAGCTGATTCTGGCCCAGGGTGGTTCCTGGGTAATCACTAACGGTGTCTTTAGGGAACATCTGCCATAAATTGCTCCCCACAGAATCAAACAGAACAAACCATAAAATGCCATAGAGCAGATCTTTGGCACTTTAATTCTGAAGAAATCTCTGATGTCATTGATGTGAGGCAATTTATGATTGCTCTGTGGCACAAATTTGATTACTCTGATATACATTGAGAATGAGTTACTAACTAGGAAGTAAGCGCAATGCTTCATTCAGCATCTCTTGGCTTTAAGGTTCCCCCTCTATCCTCATGTATACATTTATCATCATTAAAGAATAAAGAGTAAATAATTTAATAAATGATAAATAAATATAAAAAGACTACTTAATATTTTTGGCTATTCTAAATTCTGTGTTTTATATAGAAATTATAGCCCTAAATTAAGAGATTTAAGAAGGCCTGGACTGAATGTTCACTATATCTCATCCTCCAAAATGTGAGGAACTTTATAAGACACTAAAAAACCAGTTTCAAAAACACTTCTGATTTCTAATATTGAATATGTGATTTTCATGTAAGTGCTATTACATAGATTATTTTTTCTTTTTTTTAAGATTTTATTTATTTATTTGACAGGGAGAGACATAGTAAGAGAGGGAACACAAGCAGGGGGAGTGGGAAAGGGAGAAGCAGTCTTCCCGCCGAGCAGGGAGCCCAATGCGGGGCTCGATCCCAGAAGCCTGGGATCATGACCTGAGCCGAAGGCAGATGCCCAATGACTGAGCCACACAAGCACCCCTAGATTATTTTTTTTCATGCATTGATTTCAATACATTGCTAATTCTATAATACACAATGTAAACCTGCCAATAAATATAGCTAAGATAAGACATTTCTTGCTCATCTAAATAGAAATGCATCTCCCATGTGTAACAAAATCAATATATCTTAAGTTGGGACTATTCACAATAATAGATAAGACTGAATTCAGCATTTTATAGCTATTTTTAACATGATTTCAAAAGTTAATTTGAATTTCATACTGTTTCTCGGGATTATATTGTATATGTTATATTATTTACATTATAACATATATTATATTGCTATTATATTTATATAGGCTGTCTCAGTTAGAATATAGACTGATCTGTATGTGACAAAGACACAGGATGGATTATTTATCCCTCTTATGAGTCTGAGTTACTTTATGGCTTTGTTCCATAAAGTCATGAGAAGCTCACACCCTTTTCTTTCATGATACTTTGCCATTCCTAGGAAGTTGACTATATCCACTAGGTCCAAAATGGCTCACTACTAGATCCATATCTCCTTCAGCAGGAAGGTGTAAAGAAGGGGACAACATGCCCCATCTCCTTAAAGCAGGACCTAGACGATGTACACACTACACCTGTTTACATCTCATTGACCAGAACTTAGTCACATTGCCACTTGATCCATGTGGGAAGCTGGAAATGTAATCTTTACTACTACTGCAGAAGATGTGAAGGGACAACCCCAGGGTCTGCCACTCAGCATCACTGACATTTTAAATGTCAAAAGATAAATGGCAATCAAATTGAACAAATTCCCAAATATTTTATTTTGATAATTATTCACTTTATCTTAATTTCAAGCATAAGAGAATAGAAGGCATAGAGATAATAAGTGACTCTATTGAACATTACTGATTTCAGAAACAGAAACTGTTGGTCCATTTATCTCAATAGCCTTAGGTTAGCTTCTTAGTGTCACTTATGCCTCTCAGCCTCCTCATCCATATGAGTATCACTTACTCTATTTGTCCCAATTTCCTTTATAATAGTGAAGATCAGAGAAGTAATTCATAGGAGTTAGGAACATGAAAGGGAAGGCATTAGACATATTCAGCATGTAAATAAATAAAAGAAATGATGGAATGAATCATTGGGTATAAATCTTGAATGAAGAGCAATTTGCTGCTCATATATAACCTGATGCTCTGCCCACACTCAGTCATGAAGAAATGACATGAACTCTAAGGGTGCAGATCACCAGATGGAGTTCTCAATATCTGAGTCATAAAAGAGAAAGCAAGCGTATCAAAGTGGCATTTTTTATATACACGTCTACCATGAAGGAAGTCTTTTCCTTCATCCCCTCCTCTGCCCCAAATACTTTTCTGGAGAAGATTTGAGGAGGCTTGAAAATAGGTAAAAATATATATATGAACAATATTTAAAAGCAAAGTATTAAAAAGGAAAAATAAATACAGTAGAAATTAAATATGTAAGTTTTCAAGGCAAGAGGAAAGAAAAAACAATCACTTAGATAAGGGGAGTGAATGTGAGTAATAGCTCTTCAATTCTCTGGCAAAAAACCAGGAGCAAAACTTGAACACTAATGGAAATATTCTTAATAAGTAAATTCAGCAAAAGGCCTTTTATTGATTTTAGGACAGACTTAAAATTCTGGTATTTTTGGTTGGTTGTTAATCCACATCATATGTGTTGATACTCATGTTCAATAAAGAAGTTAAAAACCCTATCCTGTGCTAATAAAAATAATAGGAGCCATTATTGGAACACAAGGAAAGGCCTTTATATAAAAATACAAACACACTCTCACACACAAATTGTAAATAGGATGCAGCAAAATCAGAGGATTTTTAATAACTTCTTTCAGATTCTAATGTTATGGCCAGTATCTTCTTACCAACAGTCAAATTTACTTTTTATATATTTCACTTTAAAGTAGAAAGGAAAGAGTTCAGGGTGTGGAGAAGGGTTGGTCTCCTTATAGCATTCCATTCACATGAACAATGCAGATTTTACAAGATGTGACTTCTTACTTACCAGGTGAGAAAAGGTGTGGTAAACCGATCCATCGGACATGCTTTTAATTATTGCTTTTCTTTTCCTTTTTTTTTTATTTTTTGAAGCCTAACCAAATGATCCTAAGAAGAAATCTCACAACCACTTATCATTCCTTTTCTGAATATAAGTTGTTTCTTGAATGGTATAATGAGGTAGACTTTACCATCAATTATGACTCTGGGGACATTTATTTATTTATTTATTGTTTAAAATAGTAGCCCAATTTCACATTAAGTTGTATCATTTTTTTTTTTTTTGTCACAGTGAAATATTCACTGAGTGTCCACAAATCAAACAGCCTAAATTCTCAACCATCCTTACTCTTCCTAAAAATGTGTTTGGAGAATATTCTATGTAAAAACATTATCTTAATATGTCCCTCAAATTGATGATACCTCAGTCATTATCCGGTAAATACCATCTACCCATCCTGAGGACAAAAAATTACAGACATCCTGAGTCCTCTCTTTCTCTCAAATCCACTTCCAATCATCCACAGATCAGCTCAGTACAGCCTCCAATATATACCCTCAATCTGTTGACTTCCCAACCTCTCCACTGCTGAAACTCTGATCTCTTGTCTGGAACTGTTGGAATAGTCTCCCACAGGGCCCCTTACCCCAACTCTTGCTCCCTGTGATGTATTATCCTCTCAGTGATCTTTTATAGTATCATAGTCCATCTCTGCTTAACACTCTGCAGTTGCTTCTCACTAGAAATGGTATACAACTCTAATTCCTCACTTGCCTATAAGATCTTGCAGAAACTAAATGACTTCTATCTTTCTGACATCAACTTCTACCATCCCTTTCCTTGATTCAGTTTGCTCCAGGTACTTGGGCTCTCTGTGTATTCCTCAAACACACAAAGCTTATTTATTTCATGGAGTCTTTGAACCTCTCCTTCTACCTGAACTTTTTTCTCCAAGACGGCAGCTTGGCTGGTCCCTTTTCCTTCTTCAGGTGTCAGCTCTAAAGTCGTGGCCTCTGGAAGTCTTCCCTGACTACTCCAGGCAAAGCAAGATGGTCAAGAGTTGGAAGAGTCACCTTTGATAATGTTGCCCATACTATGATTCAGATTATCAGAATTCTATCGGAATGCCAAAGAAAATTGATGTTCAGTTGTGTGGACTTACATGTTAAAGAGACGAGGAGTTGTAATTGGGAATTGTAATGAAGCACAGTATTGTGAAAAGAGCAGAGGTTTGGAGTAGAATCATTTGGGTTTAAATCTTGGCTCTTTCACTTACTAACTATATCACCTAATTATTTAACACATTCTAAAACTTGGTTTTCTCATCTGTAAAATGTGTATAAAATATCAAACATATGGATGTGTTTTAAGAATTATATAATAGTGTACCTGGACTATAGTAGCTACTGTACTTAATGGGGCCAGTATTTTGTTTTCATTTGTCTCTCTTCACATATGTTAGATTTACTGTGTATGTTGCTTAAGTAGGTTGTAATTCTTTCTGTAAAGGAAAAAGTAACTAGTCTATAACACATAGCTAAATAAGTTAGGATAGCAGTGGTTCCCAGTTATTCCAGTAATAGATGTTTGTCAAAATCACCACACCCAATTTAACTTCCAGACTGAGGTCACACTCAACATGAAAAAAAAAGTGTGCAAAATTATTTTATTGTATGGGCCAGCATTTTAAATATTTGAAAGCAATTTGAAATATTCAAGTCATATAAGAATGTAGCCATTCATTTATCCTTTCAACAAATATATGTGAAGTACCAGGCACTAATCCAAGTGCTGCAGATGCTGCATTATGAAAAAGGAGAGGACAAAATCCTCAGACCTGTACCTCTTGCACTGTACACCACCACATCTTAGAATCAAAGATTTCATCTATTGCCTTGTACTCTTGGTTCCAAATGAGAAACTTGGGACTAGGGGCTTGAATTCTATTTCCAGCTCTACCCATCATCCATTATGTGATTTGGGGCTAGTGACAGTTTCTTTGAGCCCCAGTTTCCAAGTTGTACCTGGCTCTATCTAAAGTGCCTATTGTTCCAAAACACTATGATTCCATAATTATATAAAATCTGGTTACAAAGCTTGCAGTCAAGAACAACTTCATTCTTTAATGTGTGTGAGTTTACTATAATTTTTTTGCAACTAGATCATTCCCACATTAATATTTAGTACTGAGTTGAAGAGGAGATGAAATTTACTTGGAACACAATTATCTTAATTTTTTTACTCTAAATGATGGTCCAAGATTTTTATCCACTAAATCTTATATTTTTTCCTTTCAATTGTCTAAATGCCAATGTACATGTTTGTCTTAGCTTGGGGGACATTGCAATATCAAGAACTTTCTCTTTTTTCTCCAAAAATAACCAAGAAACATTTCTGTGAGGCCAGTTGTCTGGGTTCAAAAACTACCTTCACTTAAATAAAAGACTATTTTCCCCCAAACATACACTTATTATCACCATGATGATTATCTGCATTCATATCCCAGATGATTCATTTTTATACAATTCAAACGTATTAGCCATCATACTGATCATTGTCAAACAGTTGCTATGGCTTATTATTTTATGGTTAAAGAAAACTTTTTTTTTTTCAAGTAACAACGTGGTATCCAGGTTACAATCACTTTAGAACTAAGAGTAAAAAATGGCAGATGGAATTTTGTTTTTCTTTTTCCTCCCCATCTCCCTTTATTCCCTCACATTGTCAGGACGGTTCCCTCCATTCACATGGCAAGACTGTTGTGAATGAAGGCAGACCTGCACCTCCGGCAGTCTCTCTCCAGTTCAATTATGGGGTTTTTGCAGGGCTAATTAGCATTCCTCAGAGCTGGAGCTCTTTGAGTGACAGGTAACCATGGAGAGTCACACTCCTGTAGGTGATCAGCAAGAGTCTTGCTCTTCTTTTTAATTAAAAATTAGAAAAGCCTTAAAGAAAAAGCATAGCATTTACTGATGTATGCTGTTAGCCCAAGGTTGCCATGCTAGAAAAAGAATAACAGTAGTGTCAGAAGAAAAACTGATGCCATTTCAAAAGGAATAGAAGAAAATAACCATGATAGATAGATACAGGAAATATGTGTATTGTCTTCCCGGAGAACAGATACCCCAAAGGAAAACACAAAAAGGCAAAGGATCATCTCTTCCTGACAGCCCATTTAGATAATAATGTTCTCCCCTTCAAAACTGGAAAAATAATATTGTGTTTATTGACAATAGGAGATTTTTTGGTCATTTAGAAAGTATTACAATTGGGGCTTCAGAATAAGATATGCAGTGTATCTGCAATGCTGAATAATTTATATTTGGTAAATGTTGATTGCTGCTGAGAAATATAATAACAAAATAAAAAGGTATTAGTAGCCTATTTCAATCCTAAGAAATATTGAAAAAATTCTCCAAGTACACAAATAACTGACCTTGAGAATTGATGTCAATTCCAATGGCGGATCTTTCCAACAAAGTGAATGTTCTAAGTAGGGCAGAGTAGTGAATTAAATATTGTCACCTTAGCTTAGCAGCCTAAATTCAGATAATAAAAAAAAGAACAGAAATGTTACGATATGCTAAGGGAATATTAGTATAAATTGCTCTCCTGCTCTCTCTGTCTCATTCTTTCTCTCTCAAATAAATAAATAAAATCTTTAAAAAAAAATAGGTCAGTAAACGACTTAGATAATCAGAGTCAATTTTAATTTTCCCTGAACTGAAAGGAAATTTCTCTATTTTTCTTTTGGTTCTGTTCATCTTATAAAATATTTAATTTTAACATGCCTCTCCCTTTCCTGTTTTTACCCAAAAGCAGGATTATTGTAAAAACACTCTGTGCTGTTATTTTTGGCCAGCATAAAGCCAGGAAGCTCTTACAGTCTTATGGGAGTGCCTAATCTCATGAGTTTACCAGTCTTATTTCAACTATGGAAGTAAGGAAGGATACAAAGCCACAGTGAATTCTTCAACTATTATTCTATAATAATTTCCACTATAAGAATTCACTAAAAAAAAAAACAGAATGATAAAATCAGTTGTGTTACTCTGTAGTCATACTTTTCTTTGATTCACATTCCAAAATTTCATAATTTTCTTCTAAAGTGTAGGTTGAATGAAAAAAACAAATTTTAATTCCAAAGACTTCCCACAATACGTGAGCAATGGTCATTGTTCATTGTCCATCAAATCACTCAAAATTCTCTATTTATTTGAATGCTGTTTCTTAATAAGCATAACTCCTCAGCCTGCAAATTTTCTATAAGAATTTCCCAGAAAACAGATTCCTATTTCAAGTTTCATAAATCTGACCTCAATAAATTCAACTTGTTAATTACCCTTTAATTTGAAAATACAAAAAAGACTATGTCTCAAAAGTCGCCAATCTTGTTTTTTTTCTGAAATTCTTTTATACCCAATAGAATTATGCTACAAGAGTAAGAAAATTTAAGCATTTCATTTTGAAGTATACTATATTTGAACCATAATGGAGGGAAGTAGCTGTTTGTTACATAGTCACTTCCTTTGATATTTACTCCTTCTATGCATAATGTATATCAATTTTTCTTCTAACAATGAAATCAAATCTGTAGAAACGCTGAGTTGAACAGAAAATATTGCATATTTTAAAGCAGTCTCTTAAAATGTTGACTGAGTTTATGACAATTTCCAACTATTTTTAAAACAAATAGATTGAGTTATTAGATATTTAGAACTGTTTTCATTTATATTCAGTCATGGATTTTCACAGGCTGGTCATTATTAGCTCTCTGTCTACATTTTTCTGTAGATACTGAATGAAAGAGAAATTTTACAATTATGGACCCCTTTATATAATAGATTTATAATTGTGAGAGGGAGCCAGGAAAGGTCTCGTGCTCAGAACTGTTGGCATAGCTGATCTCTTAGCTAATCACTTTGCATCTTGTTTCATGACTGTCTCTTCCTTACTACAAAAAAAAAAAGAGAAGAAATCAGCTACTAACAAAGGTTATTAACATTTTTAAGAAAATATTGGTAACGCAGAAGCTTGCTGTTGTCCCATTATGGAATATTTTTGTTTGGTTTTCCTTCTGGATGTAGTCTTTCAGGTTCTCCACAGCGATTCCCTAGAATTGCAAAAGGTCAGAAGCATAAAGCTGCCTACTGATGTAGTTTAATCTTCTCACTTAATAGATAAAGAAATGGACACAGAGAAATTAACTGGCACCCAGCTAATTGGTTTCAGTGCTAGAACTGGCACTGAAACTCAAGATACAGATTTCCCTCAACAGACTTCTCCAAGGCTAATTCCATTCCACTAGACCTTCTCATTAGATTCCACATAGACGTGTCATGAGTTGACTCATGAAATTGACTCACAGAATCAACAAATAGCACAAAAGCCATGGCTTGCAAAATCTTACCGTATTACACCCTTTCATTGAGTCCAAGATCTTACTTCAGTGTCATTAACCAATGAAGATGTTGAATCCGTAACTTCACCTGGCAGGGTAATATTCTTTACTTTTGTGAAAACCATGACATTCTCTTGTTGCCTTTATATATACTCTGCATTCACCATTACTTCACTATAAAATACCGGTCTTTTGGGTGGGAAGGGAGAAAAAACAAAAGCACTTTCTTGACCATCTAAGATGCTACTATTTTAGATGTCTCTATGTCACTGAAAAGAAAATTTTTTTAATTAATTAAATTAAAAAATTACAATAGGCTAGATATTTCTTAAGAAAGGCAGATTTGTATTACAAATCAATACCAAAAATGTGCATTTGAAAAATAATAAATTTCCTTAGAAACACATTTTATTTTCACATGTATGTTGTTACATTTAGAATAATATGCCTGATTTTCTTTTACTCCATTCAATTTGGTCAGAAAACCTATAATATAAAAATTGAGATCCTATTCCCATTCTGTGTAGAAAACTATTATATTGTTATTTAGGCCAATTTTTTCTACTAAAACCTTTTTGTTCAATTTTTAGTAACTATCATCATTTCTTTTACTAAGAAAAATAGAATTTATTCTATTAAAATTGGATTGCCATATTGTGCTATGCTAAGGATTGTATGCTAAACACTATCTAATTTCAACATATGAAATAAGTGCATAGAAGTCGATACACATACTCACAACTGAACCACCATCAAATAAATTCATCCTTTTGTTTCCATTCTAGCTGCCACATTCAAATACCTTTCAAAAGAAAGTAGAAGCATGAGCAGAGAAAATAAGAAGGAAGAAGTAGGGCCTAAAAATAATTATTATATGATAAAATTTGAAAAAACTGTAATTATCTACATTTTTTAAAAAGGGACTTGGACTCTGGAAAATAGTATGGAGGTTCCTCAAAAAGTTGAAAATAGAGCTACCCTACAATCCAGCAATTGCACTACTGGGTATTTATATTTACCCCAAAGATACAAATGTAGGAATCCAAAGGGGTACATGCACCCTGATGTTTATAGCAGCAATGTCCACAATAACCAAACTATGGAAAGACCCAAGATGTCCATCGACAGATGAATGGATAAAGAAGATGTGGTATATATATATATATATATATATATATATATATATATATATATATATATATATATAATGGAATATTATGCAGCCATCAAAAGGAATGAGATCTTGCCATTTGCAACGACATGGATGGAACTGGAGGGTATTATGCTGAGTGAAATAAGTCAATTACAGAAAGACATGTATCATATGACCTCACTGATATGAGGAATTCTTAATCTCAGGAAACAAACTGAGGGTTGCTAGAGTGGTGGGGGGTGGGAGGGTTGGGGTGGCTGATGATAGACATTGGGGAGGGTATGTGCTATGGTGAGCACTGTGAATTGTGCAAGACTGTTGAATCACAGAGCTGTACTTCTGAAACAAATAATGCAATATATGTTAAGAAAAAAAAAGAAGAAGAAGATAGCAGGAAGGGAAAAGTGAAGTGGGGAAAATTGGAGCGGGAGACAAACCATGAGAGACTATGGACTCTGAGAAACAAACTGAGGGTTCTAGAAGGGAGGGGGGTGGAGGGATGGTTAGCCTGGTGATGGGTATAAAGAGGGCACGTACTGCATGGAGCCCTGGGTGTTATAGGCAAGCAATGAATCATGGAACACTAGATCAAAAATAAATAAATAAATAAATAATAAATAAATAAAATAAAAATAATTTTTAAAAAAGGGACTTGGAAAGAACTTAAGGTCTTTTAAAAGAATAATAACGATCACAATTGTTGAATTAAATTAACATATAAATATGTATGCTTTGAATCTAGTGAGTCTTAATTTCTAGAATTTTCTCCCTCATCCCCCCCTCTTAGCTCCATTTCACAAAAGTAGTCATTTTTAAAGGTTTGCATGTACCCTTCTAGGATATTTTGTGATAACATATTTAAAACTTGAGCTTTCCTACTGAAAAAAGAAAGTTGCCTTTTCTAAATGGCTGCAAAGGGGAAAAGTGGGAAAAGTAGAATGGGGAGGCAGAAGACAAATGTAAATGCAAATGTAAATGAGCCTTAATAAGAAGGGAAGATCTTTGTGGAGAAAGTTGGGGAGAAATCCCCATCACACTGGAGATACTCAGGAGTCAGCTGGATTATCAACCCATGGTAGGATAGAAGAAAATTTTGTACAAAAGGACTCAAACATTGTATGAAAGTTTTTATGTCCTCTTTAACCCCAATGTGCTACAGAAACTAAAAATACACACACACACTATAAATAATGTTTTAGAAGCAAATGTTGATTTATATCATTTTAATAGGATTAAATCAAAAGTTTCTTCTGTCTTAAAAACAAATGTTTTTAATACAGTAAATTACCTGAAAGCCTAAAAAAAACAAAGCTATAAAGAATATTTCCAGATTTCCTTAAAAATAAAGAAAGAAGGAAGAAAGGAGAGAAGGAAACAGGAATGGAGAAAGGGAGGAAGAGAGAAAGAGAAAAAAAAAGGTTGAAATGTCAAAATAACTGCTTTGCTTTTCAGTATTTCTGACAGATTAATATTAAGTAACACTGGAGTGTTGTTGGTTTGGACCAGAATAGGATAAGCTGAAGAGAAAAATGAGTTTAATGAAGAGAAGGAGAAGAGAGGAAGAAGATATGGTGAGCGCTGTGAATTGTGTAAGACCGGTGAAGCTCAGACCTGTACCTCCGAAACAAATGATATATTGTATGTTTAAAAAAAAACAAGAAGAAGAAGATAAAGGGATAACCAGAAAGCAGGAAGGGAAGGAAGACAAAAGGAAAAAGAGAGGTGGTGTGTTCTGGAAAACTGCCCTGGCCACTGATAACAGTATCAGTCAGCAGGACAAGTAATCTTCCTTTCTTTTTTTTTAATAAAGATTTTATTTATTTATTTGAGAGAAAGAGAGAGCACATGGTGGGGGGAGGGTCAGAGGGAGAAGCAGACTCCCCGCTGAGCAGGGAGCCCGATGTGGGACTCGATCCAGGGACTCCAGGATCATGACCTGAGCGGAAGGCAGTCACTTAACCAACTGAGCCACCCAGGTGCCCCACAAGTAACCTTTCTTAAAGATAAAACAAGACTTTGATAATTTGTCTTTAAGAGTTATCAAAAAATATTTCTTTTCAAAAATCAGCTCAAACTAAAGCAAGTATTTTCAAAAGTAAAAGAGTAAATCTGCTGTTCTCTTTCAGATTGTAATTTATTAAATGTATAATATTGTTCTGTAAGGTGAAAATAGCTAAACATATTGAATCATGTTTTTCTTCCGATAAATTTTTCCAGGTAGTCAAAGAATATGATTATGATTATACAGAAGTGCTGTCACTTAAGATACTTAAATTATTGTACATGGTTAAAAGTGAAGCAGACTTTTAGCATATGCAATGCTTTTTACCAGAAGTTGAATAACGTCAGCGTCTATGAAACTACTGAGTTCAGCTTCTTAATCTCCCTGCTGCCGAACAGCCCACTAAATCTGTCCGTAAAATTCACACGTGCCCTGCGTGTCAGCTGCGTTCTAGCGTATCTGAGAATGGATTTTCCATTGAATGCTACCCGCCAAAGCACTTTTTCTTCTGGCACCAGTAGAAAGATTGAAATATACCTAGAAGCTTAAAAAGTAAAATATATGATGAAACTTCAGTAATCCAAGAATATGTGGGCTAGGTGTAAAAAAAATTTGAGATGTATAGAGATTTGAGGAGATGAAATTCTGTTAATTTATCCAGAAACAATTACATTGATTCATCAGGCTTTTCAAAGGTAAAGCGGCAGTTACTGAAAATTTGTATATGTATTATAGGCTTTTTTCTAGCACATTTGCCCAAATTCTTACCCAAGTAGGACCTTTCTTTAAAACAAACTCTTAAGGGTTTGCAGATTGAAAAGTGGTTTATAAAGGTCCACTGTTTTGTTCCAAACACTACTCAATAGTAACTGAAAAATACCTTACTAATTTATCTATTTCACAAGTGACATGTCATTCTAAAAGCCTCAAATGGTTCAAGTAGATGAGCTCCCTAAAAAAAAATCTGTTTGCAATGATACAGTACTCTCTCTGTCCCTTTCCTTTCTTTTTTTCTCTTTCTGTTTCTCTCAACTAGAGCAACAGACTAAGTCCAAACCACTATGCTAGATGCTACTAGAAGAAATTAATAAAATATATTTAGACAATTCCTGTTGTCTAAGATCTTAACATTTAGTAATGAGATTTGAATACAGATATACATGTGTGCCCCCCCACACACATACATACATATATATACACACATATATATTTTAATATATATATACACATATATATAATCATAATTCAAGAGAGAAGTGAGAAATGGTATAAGAAAGATAGGAAAAAAAAAGTGTTTTCAAATCACAACTGAGAAAGACTATATTTTCCCTGGAAGCAAAACAGAGAAGTAGCTAGAATTAGCAAAACCTTTATGGAGAGGTGGCATTTGAAATGAGGAGGAGGAAATCCTGGCAGAGGACGCAGCACAAAAAAACCCAATATAGTGTTGTCTGGGAAACAGTGACTTCAGGAACACAATGCGCCCAAGGGAACATAAAGGGGGATAGAAGCTATTCGCTTTAAGCTAAAGGGTTAGACTTTATTTTGTCCAAAGAATAAGCACCAATGCAGGTTTGGAGTAATGAGAGATGAGTATGTAATTCAGAGATTTATAGTCAACATACCCCCTTTATTATTAATCTCTGTACAGAAAAAAGGAAATGGGTTAAAACATGGCCCTGAAGGCTTTCAGGGAGTCCTGGCCCTGCCCGCCTCCGCTATCAGCAGCACTATCTTCCAATGATCCTCCTGGGCTACCTATTGCACTTCCCAGCTCTACAGCCTTTGGATTCTAGAGGTTCTCAAGGCATCTGAGGCTGTTTGAGTATTTAACCTCTTTTGTTTATGATATCCCTTCTTTCTGAAATCTTCTTGTCCAGCTGGCTTACTCCAATTTACTCTCCCAGCTCCTCCCTGATGGGACTCTCTAGCTCTCTCATTCTACCACTTTAATTATACCTTGGCCATAACCCTATTGCAGCACTCGGTCCAACTCTACTAAGAATATATTAGTCCAACAAATACATTCTGATTATATCCAATGTCCCAACTCAATAGCAGATGCCAAAATTCTTTCTAAAATCTTAGGTTTTAGAGGTTATTTACATAAACTAATATGCTTTGTAAACAGATAAGACTAAATCTCTTTGTAACACATTTGAGTGTACCTTTAGAAATAATAATTATTTATCTCATTAAAATATCAGCTATGCCCAGGATGTTTACCGCATAAATTCTTATTCAATAGAAAATTTGTGAAATCTGTCCTTACACATTGGAAATGTACAATTTATGCTGAATAATTAAAATGGTTGTTTTGCATGAAGGGAGGATGCTGACACATGTAAAAACTTCTCTGTTATTTCTAAGTCTCTTCATAATCCTCAAATTCATACAAACAGCCAATGGCAAACTGAACCTCGCACATCTTTTAATTATTTCAGAGAAGACACAAGACTCAGCTTAAATGACTCAAAACTATTACTGGCTTCAAAAACAAGTCTGTCTTCAGCAGTCATTAAAATAAGCACTATCTTATGTTCACGAGGACTAACAGACATCAAGGCAGGCTAATGAATATCAGAGTGTGAGTTTGATAAAAACCAGGTGGCAGCTCAAAAATCTATTTAAAATTCCCTACTTCTCCTTCCCATTTCCCTTTTTATTAGGTGTTTGTGGAGAAATACTGTCTACACAAAATTCTCAAGGATTGGGAAGTGGTGGGGGGAAGAAGTCAATGATTAGGTGCTCAGAGTTTCTCAAAAAAACATTCCGTTTCAACCTTGACCCAACCTACCAACACTACTGTTTGTTTCTCTTATTCAATAAAACCCCAACCAATTTGAAGAGTCTTTCTTCTTTTTTTTAGTTCTGATCTACCTACCTAGCTGGAAACTGAACTTTTATCAACAAAACTGATAACCATTTGAATGGAGCACTGGTACTAAACAATTGTGCAGTTTCCACAACTTAGGAAAACAGGACCAATGAATCAAATATTTTAACGTAAATAGCATAACTATAAAGCTATAACAATTCTGCTATTGCCTACAAATGAGTTCTTTAGTACACAACTTTGTTCCCTCCCTGCCCTAACCTTTCCTTTTAAATAATTATATCCAGATTTGTTATCAGGAAATTCTTATCTTCCATTCTTGGTCCATGTGACTCAGGGAGGATTTGAACCCAGTCACCTGGCTTCAGAGATGGGCTTATAACCCAGGCCTAGCTAATGAGAATATTCTATCTCCCAGCATAGTGGTTAGTTCACGGATAAGTATGTGACCCAGCCCCTAGAATCAAGATCATTCCTCAGACTTCCATTAACTACTTGGAAAGTTAATAGAACTTTCTAATCAGATTGCCAACCTTAGCATGCTATGTGCCTAGAACTTTAAACCTCTTGCAGCCACCACACAGAAAGAACCATGAATGAAGTCAATGAGAAGGAAGAGAAGATAAATAAGGGGGGCGGGGACAGCTGCCTAGAGAGGGATGGAAGAAGGAAGAAGAGAAAGATGGTTATGTCATTTTAGCTCCTGGATCAAGCCCTATCTGAATCTATCCTTGTATTTTTTAATTACAGGTCTTGATAAGTTACCTTGTCTTCTAATAAGTATCTGAATTGCTTTACTATCACTTGAAACTGAAAAATTCTTTTGAATACAAGCACTAGAAACAGAAACAGAAGATCAAAATAAGGCTGATAATTAAGTCAATGAGCAATGTAGACTTGTTCTGACAGATGCTTATCTCTTCCAGACCGAATTGCATAGATGGTCATAAAGAAATGAGTATAACTTGATAGATTTATGAGGACATTATCCAATAAGATTTTATAGGCCATGTAAACATTTTGTGGATTATTTGAGTGTACTTAATAACTTGCAAAACTGGCCTGTGTTTACATTTATTTATTTATGTCAGTTTTGAGCTAGAAAATAAAAATATAACCTCAGTCAATGAAAAACACGCAAGCCTTGATGCACCTGTCTGGCAGTCCAGGTGACAGCATATCATATTCCTATTTTGTTTGTAAGAAACCAAGTTATGGCATTTTCTCTACATTTGTATTATGTTAATTTGGTCCTTGTCTTGCTGTGATGCTGCTATGCATATTAAAATGCAACATAGATAAAATAAAATAAGAAAGAGTATCTTCAGTGGGGAAGAGGAAGGAACAGAAAGTGAACAAATGGATGCAGAATGATAGGCAATGAATCTCTTTTCACTCTCACACTTTTCTTCCACCGAGAACATTAATCTTATATTTTTACAGGTATTAATAAGAAATTTTATTTTGAAAATTTAAAGTAAATTTTAAAGAGCTAACTTTTGAGCATATTGAAATCTGTGCTTTTCTGACAATGAAAACAGTGAGATTCCATTCATTACATATTACATTATCTCTGGCAGTTTTTAGTACCGGAAATAACTATTTTCAAACGAGAAACTGCATTGTTATGACACTAGACTTCTTTTTAAACAGGACCCACAACAACAACAAAAAGATGACTATATATATATGATATATACATATGCACATATATATCATATATATAATTGCTATTATATTTTTAGTATAATCTCTGTGTTTTTGAATTGAGAAGAGTAAAACGTATGTAGAACATAAGGATGGGTTCATAAAGAAAATGTCATATTTTTCCTCAGGCATTTTTGGTTACCCATCTATCCAATGGGGAGGTCTGGGACGTAAGAATAAAAACAATAACAAAAAGCAGAAAATGAGAAACTTTCTTCCCCGACCAGAATTAATTTCAAATCTATTTAAGCAGAGGACTTGGGAAAGCCGGTGAGTAATATAAATAAGGCTTCCTTGCGTTTAAATATCAAAGATCATTTCTGGGTTTGGTCCTGGCGTGGTGTCCAGGGACTCCATCCCAAAAATATCACAAATTTTACCCACCTGCTTATTAATGTTTTGTAAATCAACTAGAATAAAAGGTGATAATCAAAAACCCGAATGCTTGAAATAAGTTTTGTAGGGGCAACAATTACTACTGACAACAGGGCCTAAGATTTGGTCACTGATGTTGGAAATGAAAGTGATTAGGAGAAAAAGAATTTTGAAGGTGAGATTAAGGAATTGGAAAATCAGTTAAATTTATTTCCTATGCAAAAGTTGAAATTTCTGAGAATGATGATGGCAACGGAGCAGAAAAGTAAAGCAGCGAGTGAGAGGCGAAAGTCATTAGGAGGGAGGATGAGTGGCTTATAGTCAGTAGATGAAAACAATTAAAAAGAGATGGTGGAGGGCGCCTGGGTGGCTCAGTCGGTTAAGCGTCTGCCTTCGGCTCGGGTCATGATCCTGGAGTCCCGGGATCGAGTCCCACATCGGGCTCCCTGCTCAGCGGGGAGTCTGCTTCTCCCTCTGACCCTCCCCCCTCTCGTGCTATCTCTCATTCTCTCTCTCTCAAATAAATAAATAAAATCTTAAATAAAAAGAGAGAGAGAGAGAGATGGAGAAGAATGTTGTAGCTTCCGAAGAGCTGGGGTTTTGAAAGAGGAAGGAGAGAGCTATAGAACAATGGAGAATCAGAGCCATGCCTACCCTACTGCCTGACCTTGAAATAAAGAGGTTTAAGAGGCAAATTAGCTGCTCTTTGGTAGATTTTCCAAGGAAGAGGATGTCAGGAGGCCACCAAGTCTCGGTTAGTGAGTGAAGGGAATATTCAAAGAAGAGGTTGATAGTACAGATGGCTTTGTTAATTACAGAGTTGGAGTTCCAGAAGGTTTGGGGAGGAGGGAGGGAAAGTGAGGGATTGATTAGATTAGTGGGTAGAGGGTTCCGAGCTTTAGTGGAAGTGGGCATCTCCGTGATAAGAGACTGTTGGGCTTCTGATCAGAGATGTGAGACGTGATAGTTCACCTGGCAGCAGGGGGCTGCGGACGTGGTTAGAGAGATGAGTTCTTGCTGATAAGAAATCTAAATGAATCAATATCCAACAAGTCATTGTAATTCAGTTGCAATTGACATGAGCTTCTGAGAGCTTGTAATGGCAATCTCTCTTTCATTCTCTTCAAATTTCCTGAATTCACAATATGACTTCAGTTCTGATTTATTCCAACTAAAGTTTATAGCATTGACTTTTAATCCTACCAAGGATTTTAATGTGCAATATAAAAGAATTTCTAGCAATACAATTATCTCTATCTCCTTGAAGACATCTAGAGATCTTGTAAAGGTTAGATATCAGCACCAGCATGAAAATCTTCCTTAGCCTTAGTATTTTTATGGGAGAAGAGGATGATAAATCCATAGAGGGGCACCTGGGTGGCTCACATGGTTGGGCATCTGCCTTCAGCTCAGGTCATGATCTCCAGGTCCTGGGATCAGTCCTGGGATGGAGCCCCACACTGGGCTCCCAGCTCAGCGAGAAGACTGCTTCTCCCTCTCCCTCTCCCTCTGCCTCTCCCCCTGCTTGTACTCTCTCTGTCTCTATCAAATAAATAAACAAATCTTTTTAAAAATGTACTAAATCCATAGAGATAAAGTTTCCACCAAAGGTGTGGAGGGATATCTCATGACAGGATCAAAGGGGTAGAGTGAAATTAGACTAATAGTGTTGGCACAGGCTCCTAGTAATAAGACAGACAAAAATCTTTGCTCAAAGGGCATATGTGTTTCACCCAGCCATCCAAATTTTCAGGAGTGTAGACCAAACATCAAGTACCCTCAGCAGCAACAACTTTAAGCTCCTGGTAACCAAGGAGTGACTGAATGAGAAGAAAATTTTGTCTTCAAGATTCACATCCCATACTTACTGACTTTTAAGCCTCCATTTACAAAAGGAAAAAAGCAATACCTTCTAGGAGAACACACACACACACACACACACACACACACACACACATACACACACACACAAACACCCCAGATGTCACTGTTACCTCAAAGTTACATCACAAAGTTTTATTCTCAGTTAGATCTGTGATTTGTGGTGTCCTCTCTGGGTTGTCTGTAAGATAGAAACAACATCTGTAAGTGAAGATGAGAATTTATGAGTTAATCTTTCTTAGTATATTTAAAATTAGTTATAGGGGCTCCTGGGTGGCTCATTTGGCAAAGCATCCGACTCTTGATTTCAGCTCAGATCATGATCTCAGCATTGTGAGATCGAGCCCAGTGTCCAGCTCTGCATTGGGTATGGAGCCTGCTTGAGATTCTCTCTCTCTCCCTCTCCCCCTACCCCTCCTGCCTTCTCTCTCTCTCTCTCTAAAATAAATAGGTAGATAGATAGATAGATAGATACATAGATACATAGATAGATACATAGATACATAGATAGATAAAATTAGTTACAGACGGAAGTCCTAGAAGTAAGTTAGTATTATTCCTGGAATATAGTTATTATATTATGATGATAATTTTCTAGGAAGGATTTTATGAACTGAAATATAATAAATTTTTAATCAGCCTTTAGGGCTGTTTTCATATAAATATATTTACACTTTTCTTGAGTACCTGACCAAAGAAGTGGGCTTTTTCTAGTTTCTTTCCATCTTTCAGATATAGTTTACAGTAATAAATAGAAATAAAAGGTTTGAAGTCAATGGGCTTTTTTTGAGAGAGGGCAAGGGTTTTGCTTGTCCAGTGCTTAGACCATTTTATCCTTTTTTTGTAAATCTTAGGAAGCTCACTAAATTAAGTACATTTTAAAAAGAAACTATTTAGAAATTACAATGTCAGGCCTAGGTCTGTTTCTATTTACTGTTAACCTGATATTAACAACTGTCATAATTAAAATTTCACTTATCTGCTGTATTATTAATTTCAAGGCACCCTGCATCAATAACCTCATTTGATTCATAAAGCAGTACTCCAGGTTGGCAGGGCAGGGCTCATTATAATTTTCCTTTTATAGATGAGGAAACTGATTATTTTTTAAAGGTATAACTACTTCAAAAAGTTAAACCTGGAATTCAGATCATCCAAATTTAAACCTAGGACTTTTAATACTAAATCTTGTGACTTTATCATGATAGTGCCTAATTCATTGTATCTGTTATTCTTAAAAGCCTAAAGCTCACACGGACACTATTCATTTCCCAGGGCTGTGGTAATAAATTACCACAAATTTGATGGCTTAGAAGGACATCAATTCATTCTCTCATAGTTCTGCAGGTCAGAAGTCCAAAATCAAGGTGTTACCTTGAGATTTTGCACTCTTCTGAAGACACTAAAAGAGAACTCTCCCTTGTGTCTCTCAGCTTCTAGTGGCTGTCAGCCTTCCTCACAGCTCTACCCCAGTCTCTGTTTCTGTCTTCACATGGGTTTCTGCTCTAGAGAAGACCTTCTCCTCATCTCTTTTTATAAGGACACTTGCCACTGGATTTAGGACCTATCTTAATTCAGATGATCTCATCTCCGGATCTTTAACCTAATTATATCTACAAAGCCCATTTTTCCAAATACGGTCACATTCACACGTTCCAAGACATGGACATATCCTTTGGGGCACCACCATTCAACCAACTACTGATGCTTATCCCTAAATATCACTAAATTAAAATGGGACATATAGTGGTCCTATAAAATACCTGATAATTGTAATTGGAAAGCGTTGAGTAACATGTTATAGTGTTTATTTAGAAAGTAAGTTGGAATCTGAAAAACTGGCAGAAGGCATTCACAAAAGTTATATTGAAACTTTTAAATACTTTAAAAATTTAATAAATATATAAAATTTGTCAGCTAGGATTATAATCATGCTTCTATTAAAGAAGAAAAAAAATGCTTATAGTAGTAGGGGTTCAGAAACTATTTAACTGATGAATGGCATTCGCATTCATCAAATCACAAAGTCAGGGTATTTGGCAGACATGACCTCTAATCCCTGATACCCAATTCTCTTTGCCTTCAGGACACATAAGATAAATATATATCCCTGCCTCTTAGAGTTAGGAGTGGCAGAAATTACAATTGTCGCATCCAGGAAGAAGAATTTTAATTACTGGCTCCCAATTCTGTACTTCACTTTGTCTCTGTTATAGCAATAGGAAAACCATATTGCTAAGACAGTACAACAAAGAGCCATCCCATGGAGGATAGTTCAGCTGCCCTGAGGAGTTCTCTGGGTTCATAGTGCACTTTGCATGAAAGAGAAATAAATCTTTGTGTTTTAAGCTACTGAAATTTTGGGTTGTTTGTTAGTGTAGCCTAACCTAATCCATGCTGACTAAAACACTAATTTATACTAGGAATAGATGCTGCCATGACAAAAACTCTAAAATATGTGGAATAGGTTTAGTGTTGATCCTACAGGGGGTAGCAATTGTGAATGGCCACCTCCTGTGGAGGCTAGAAGATGGAAACCAATCATATGCAGTGGCAAATCATTTGGTAATATTATCACCTATGATAATTTATAAGACAGATCTTATGCAAAACTATGTTGCTCTAGAAGAAAGATTAAATAGAAAATTAGAGTGTCTGCAGATTGATGTCAGCTGCAATTGGCAAGGTATCACAAAAACATAAAAAGATGATCTCAGAAAAGAAAAGATTGGTTTGCAATTAGGAGGTTCCTCAAGAAGTTAAAAATAGAGCCACCCTATGACCCAGCAATTGCACTACTAGGTATTTATCCCAAGATACAAATGTAGTGATCCAAAGGGGCAACTGCACCCCAATGTTCATAGCAGCAATGTCCACAATAGCCAAACTGTGGAAGGAGCTGAGATGTCCGTCGACAGATGAATGGATAAAGAAGTGGTATACCACCCGCCCACACACACAGGAATATTACTCAGCCATCAAGAAGGATGAATACTTAAAATTTACATCAATGTGGATGGAACTAGAGGGTATTATGCTGAGTGAAATAAATCAATTGGAGAAAGATAATTGTATATAGTTTCACTCATATGTGGAATATAAGAAACAGCACAGAGGATTCATAGGGCAAGGGAGGGAAAACTGAACGGGAAGAAATCAGAGAGGAAGATAAACCATGAGAGATTCTTAACTCTGGGAAACAAACTGAGGGTTGTTGGAGGGGAGGTGGCTGGGGACATGGGGTAATTGGGTGATGGCATTAAGGAGGGCACATGATATGATAAGCACTGGATATTATATGCAACTGATTAATTATTTAACACTACATCTGAAACTAATGATGTACTATATATCGGCTAATTGAATTTAAATAGAAAGAAAGAAAGAAGAAAGAAAGAAAGAAAGAAAGAAAGAAAGAAAGAAAGAAAGAAAGAAAGAAAGAAAGAAAGAAAGAAAGAAAGGAAAGAAAGAAAGAAAGAAAGAAAGAAAGAAAGAAAGAAAGAAAGAAAGAAAGAAAGAAAGAAAGAAAGAAAGAAAGAAAGAATAAAGAAGTATGGGAATTAGTAGGGTTAGAAAAAGCTACTGCTTCTTAGAGTTTGTGCAAAACAGAAAAATGAAATCTAAATATTAAGCCTAGGATAAAATCAAGGGATGGCTACCACACCATGTTTAAAACTGGAAACAGATGAAGTCATCTTAGAATAAAGATATGATTAAAAGTGAATCCCATGACTGGACTCAAAGAGACTGTGGCTACTTATAACTTAAAATCACCCTTGACATGTATTGCATGGAGCACTGGGTGTTATACGCAAGCAATGAATCATGGAACACTACATCAAAAACCAATGATGTATTGTATGGTGATTAACATAACATAATAAAATAAAATAAAACTAATGATATATGGTGACTAACATAACATAATAAAAGAAAAAAAAATAAATAATAAATAAATTCACCCTTGGTACCTAACGCTTCTCAGGCAGGTAATGGGCTAAGAGAATTGCTTATTTCTCAATTCTTTATTCCTTATTTTCCCCAGTGCCCATTATAGATGTGACAAAGGAGAATAAAGAAAGAATTGAGCTTTCAAGTGTGAAGTCACATGTCACCAAGAAAAATAGTCTGGGATCCCCCCTCAGGGAAGAGAAGCCAGGCTTAACTGAGAAGATTCCCCACCACTCAGTCTAAGGGGTTCTCACAATGACTGCCCATCAGCTTCTCTAAATTCCCACATTGAGTTTCAGTATCATCTTATTCCTTCATAGTCTGTGGGTTATGAAGGGAGAAAACAACTTTTCCTTTAAGTATATATGTCTCCATACCAACAAGAGCCACATTCTTATCTGGGATTTCATGGACTCCATGCTGGATGAAGAGCTTTTGGATCATCTTTTGGAGGGCTTGAATGTAGGAATGGGGCAGAAGAGAGGAAAGAATACTTGATTATTGAAAGAGTGGTTGGTCTATGACTGACTTTACAACGGTTTGCTAATACCAGTTCCTTCTCCTTTCAAGTTCACGGAATAATTGTATTTGCCCCTGGAAGTTCAGGATAGCCCTGTGACTTGCTTTGGCTAATTAAATGTGAGCAAAATGATGTTTGTCACGTCTGAGTAGGAGTATTTAGTTGCAGGTACTTGACTCCCTAACTCCTGCTCCCTCTCATGACAATTCTGCAAGCACATATTGATAAAGAGTTTCCATATTAAAAAGCAAGTGGAAGAACACTGCTCTATAGGGTATTCCAGACCCATAGGAAATTTATGTGAGAAAGTGTTTCTGTTTTAAGCCACTGAGGTTTCTTTCTTTGTTGCTATACCATTACTCAGCCCATCTTTTTTTTTTTTAAGATTTTATTTATTTATTTGACAGAGAGATAGAGAGAGAGTACAAGTAAGCAGAGAGGCAGGCAGAGGCAGAGGGAGAAGCAGGCTCCCTGACTAGCAGGGAGCCCGATGCGGGGCTCAGTCCCAGGACCCTGGGATCATGACCTGAGAGAAAGGCAGACGCTTAACCAACTGAGCCACCCAGGCGCCCCCTCAGCCCATCTTGACTAACCCAGGATCAATACTAAAATTTCAATAAATGTGTTCCTCAATTTGCTACTTGCTATTGAACCTATTTTTAAAAACAGCTATTATATTTTGAAATAAAGTATCTAATAGATAATCTAAAAATTATAGCTTTATGCTGATACTCCATAATATGCTACATTATTTTATGGCTGGTTTACCTTTTCTTCAAAATAAAAGGGTAATTTTAACTATGTTAAGAGCATTCAAATAGTTTAATTTTTTAAAAAGATTGCATTCTAAATCCTTATATTAAATGGCATTCCCTCTCAAAAAAAAAAAAAAAAAAACCCAGATAAGAATAATCTTTTTGAGCTTTGTGTTTTTGTTGTTGTTTTTTTAGACTGACCACGCTTGGAACTTTAATGTCATTAGAGTCTACTTTTCAACATGAATCAATCTACCTCAAACCCCAGGCATTTTACTTGATTTGGTCAGTGAAAAAGTTCCATAGACCAAGAAAATTACTTAGCAATAAAATATGTGAGAAACACTTTGACAGTTCTTCCTATCTTTTTTCCCTTAGCTATAAAATGCATTTCTTCTCCTCCCCAACTCTGCTCTCACTTTGAAAGCCATCCAATAAATTGGTCGTACCTATCATAGTTACCCATAGGCAAAAAAGAGAAAAAGAGAGAGAGAGACATCGTTTCATGAATTGAGATTAGGGTACCTTTGCCAAGAGCCAATACATTCCTTAAAGCCACATTAATACTTTCCAAAGCCAAATAAAAAATGCAAAGTTATCTTCTTATTAGTGTAGCTATTTGAAACAAACCCTCTGCAAATCCATTACTCTAAAAATGTCCTGTTGCCCAAAAGAGTAGATTCCATGAAGCCTTTGCAGACAAAGAAAACGCTCTGTAATATTGTTTGTCACATTTGCTTTTCTGCCTCTGTTTAGCTCAAGCCAAGAGACTAGGCAATTATCTTTTAGCTGATCTATGGTCCTAATCTGTGGTACATGTCTTAGTTCTGGTTATATTTTCAGGCAATTTACCTATGGGAGCCACCAGTCACTACCTGCTAATAAAGGTTTTCAAGATCCCCCAGCTTAAACCTGGACAGCTCCCAAAGGAAGGATATTTACACCTTTAAGGACAGCCTTAACTTGAAGGCTCACATATGGGTCACAAATTGCCAGGCGTGCATGTGTATACCAGGTCTAGTGTAGACCATACAAAATCACATCCCAGCCCTTTGATTATGTACTGTCTTGTCCCTGTCTGGATGACTTTTCAGAAGCTGACAGAGCTTTTACAATTTAATTGGTGTTGACACTTTTGAAGTCATGCCTTGAGGCACTAAGGGTCATTGGATGCTTTCTCTGTTTCTCTCCAATGCCTCCTCTTGGCTACCTCACAGCCTGTGGTGCCTGGCTGGCCCCTGCACTTTTTATTCATGTTCATACTTGTTCTGGGTCCTGTTACAAGAGCCCTTGTTAAATGCCCAGCAGGCAGCAATGAATGGAGATTTTGACTATGTGGGATTTGAGGCCTCTGGCAATAATGGAGAATAAACTATAAATATAAAAGTATCCCTGTTGTGGACTGTGTTGTTATCACCAAAGATTTATTCCAGAGGACCTCAGACCTAAGGTACTTTCTGTGCATGCTCGTGGCTGTAGGTCTTACAATTAGGTTTCTGCTTTCCATGCTGGGGATTCTCTAACTATGATTTTCCTCTATCATCATTTCCAATTTGGTACCTTCCTTCTCTTAGCAATGTTCCCTCCTAACAGTTGTTGGGATAGCATTACGATTCTGACTTGCCTTCTGACCTCATTACCTCAAAGTTTAAGGAAGAGACAAAAAGAATGAATCCTGCATTGTTTTCAGGCTCAATTCTGCAAAAGTGTCTTTTTGCCCCTGAACAGTCATGTTTATCAGGCAACTTCGTTCTTAGTTCCTAAGAGTGACAGGTTGAATAACTGTCATCTTTTATAGAGACTTGCTCAATTCTCTGTATTAAAAAAAAAAAAAAATCAAGATGTCCAGTCACAGTTATCAACTGCCTATAAACTTGCTGGCTATCAAAAATTTTTTCTTGTTCAAAAACCCCATTAAAAAATATTCTTACATATGGAAGTGTTAAGATCTCTGGAAAAGCTTTTTCTTCTCCCCACCATTAAATTTATATGGTCTACAGTGAATATAATAAATCAGACAGATGTTTGAATTTTTTAAAGTACATTAAAAAAAAGACTATCAACTTATCAGGTTGCTGTTCTAGAAGATAAAACATATCAGGGAAACAAAGGGCATTCTGAAAATATTTGTATGGATGGTCACAGAAAATAACATGGATTAAACAAAGCACTACCTTAAATGTTCCTATTTTTACATAATATAATTCTACTGAATTTCAGGTCATTATAAAATCAATTAATAAGGAAATAAAAATAGGAATATCATCAGTAATAATTTTCTAGTGAACCGTGTAACTAATTTCCTCCAAATATGAACACATGTGAGGAAAGCTCAAACAGGCACGGATGGTTCTTGTTTAAAACCGTATTTCTAGCATAAGATTTAGGTAAAGATCCTTTGTTTCAGCAAGAAATAATTAACTTTCTTCAAAACTAAAGAGACAGCTTTAAAAAAAAATGAGCTAAAAACATCAAAAAGGATTACTTAACTGGATGAGGAGACATTTGAAGGACAAGTTCATCTTTCCACCTGTGAAAAACTCTTACAAATGAAAGATGACCTGCTGTTCTTCCAGTACACCAAAGCTGGGAGAAGATAAAACTGTTTCCAGTTATATGTAGTTAACAAGGGGCAAAATTAAAAACAATTATGAACTTGCCAATAATGAGAAATAAATGATATTAAAATTTACAGGACTGAAAATGGAGATAGGACTCAGGCTTTTAATTTTTTGCTAAATGTCAGATGTAGAGGGGACAAGCAATAGTCATCTCTGCTCATCTGTGTTAAGGGCCAGTGTTTCCACTGCCTTACCATGTCATTTGTAAATCCTGTGATTTGGGGAAAGTACTCGATTTTTTTGAGGTGAGGGGTAAGTAGATAATATATGTGCCAGAATCTATGACATACCAAGGAAACAACAATTAGAATTTTATCAGATTTCTTTGGTTTTGTTTTTGTGATCTATGTTGGTATTTTCAGACATAGCAAAATATTTGATCTTTTTATTACTGAAAGGAATCTCCAGAGAAAAAAAGTGTTTCAAAATGCCAGGTATGGTATTATAAATAACGAAATACAGATTGATATTGAGAGAAATATACCATATCTGGAACAATAGAATAATGGATAAATAAAGCAAATCAATAGGACTTTACTCTCTACTCCAGCAAAAATAGCTGTGTGATGTTATTCATATATCCATTCCTCACATTCTTTTGAGTGCCTATTTGCATCCTGTGCTGGGAATATTAAGAGGAATAAGATATACATGATGTTCTTAAGCTTATACTTGAGTAAGCCCCTTCATCGTGGTTACCCCTGCGGATCCCCATGCAGGTATCGATCAAAATAAATTAAAACACTAGGGGCACCTGGGTGGCTCCGTTTGTTAAGCCTCCGACTCTTGATTTGGACTCAGGTCATGATGGAGACTTGCATTGCGCTCCACGTTGAGTGTGGCGTCTGCTTTAGATTCTCTCTCTCCCTCTGCTGCCCCCACCCCCGGACACTCGCACTCTCAAATAAATAAATAAATAACAACACTTTATTGACCTTATTTGCTTATTGATCTACCTCCTCACTAGACTGAAACATCCAGGGACAACAGAGGATGCTTTTATTCATCTTTGCTTTCTTAAGGATTTTCACACTGACTAGTATTTAGTAGACGTTCAGTAAATGTATACGAAATGAATATTAATGAATGAACGAGTGGATGAAAAAAATGAGAAGTAGGGATGACTCTATAGTTACTACAGTGAGTTATTCCTTTTTCAGATCTCAGAGAGGCCTTCTCTGACAGCACTAAACTGACCTCTGGTTACACACCACCATGTAATTACTGTATGTATTTTTTACACTTACTTTTTATTCCTTGTCCAAAAGTTGCATACCAGCAGGAACTTTGCCACTCTTGTTCCAACACCCAGCCAAATGCCTGTCATGTAGAGGGAGCTAAATCAATATGCGTTCAGTGACTTAATGGGTTGATATGATATAAAGCAAGAATATGGGAGTACCTTTCAGAAGAAGAATTAGAAAGAACTCAGTTGGGGTATATAGGATTTGATGTGAAAACTGCACAACAAGGTGAAGATATATCCTGCAAGTTGCTGTAAGATTTTGGGAACCAGAGAAAAGGTCAGGGTTGGGAGTCTCAGATACAGATCTGGGAGTGCTCTCTGTTAGGTTCTGGACTTGTCTCAGAGCAGACCTTAAATAAGTGTTTGTTGAAAAGTTGCCGAGGGCAGAAATTCTTGAGAGAAAAGAATCAGGAGAGCGATGTTTTATTCCTCACTGTCACATTTCCTTTTATTACTGTAAAATAAATAAATAAATAAATAAATAAATAAATAAATAAATAAATAAATAAAATGTAAAAATAAAAATCCAGATTAATAAGAATACAGAGAAAACTAAATATACAGAAGAGGTGAAACTTTGCATCCATAATCACTGAGTCAAGCTATGTGTACATATACAAGATATGCAACCAATCTTTAATTAAACAAAAAAATTGGGTCAACCTACTGGTTTTTATTTTTATTTTTATTTTTATTTTATTTATTTATTTGACAGAGAGACACAGCGAGAGAGGGAACACGAGCAGGGGGAGTGGGAGAGGGAGAAGCAGGCTTCCCGCCGAGCTGGGAGCCTGATGTGGGGCTCGATCCCAGGACCCCGGGATCATGACCCGAGCCGAAGGCAGACGCTTAACGACTGAGCCACCCGGGCACCCCGCTACTGGTTATTTTTAAATAATCACTGGTTATAATGAAAGCCTTGATGGAATCTATTAAAACCACTATTTATTTGTGATTGTTTAACCTGTATTAATTTAGAGACCATCAGAATTCAGAGCATCTGGGCTGGCTTATATTCCTTCAGGGAAAGACCTTCACTCCACCCTGTCCTATGCCTTTATAGAGGTTTACAATAAGAAATGTCTTTTATGTTATTTTTGTAATATTATATTGAAACTTATAAAATCATAGAGCAAGAAGGAAACTAAGAGACTACCTTGTGTGATGTCTTTATTTTGCAGGGTAAACATTTAAGCCAAGGGAGGAAAATAACCATTTTTATAAATTTTTCAATGTACTTTCTTTTGGTGTTAAAAAAATGAAAATTAAATGACTCAATAGATTTTTCCCTTTTGATTTAGTTGCTAAAAACCTTAGAGCCACATTGTCCACACATGGTTCTTAAAATACTCTAAGCATGTTTTCCTGATGAACTCTGCCCTATTTTTTAATGAAAACATTCATCCTAAATTGTGACTTAATCCATAAACCACATCAATCCATTTCAAAAAGAAGGCAAGTCACTTAAAATAGTAATTATTTATTCAAAGGTGAATTATCATCATGTGCTCAGCTAATAGGGGCCATACTCTTAAAAAATATATTCTCTCCAAAATAATTAAGAATTATTCCAAATCAAGAACATCAACCAGAGAACAGCCAACCTATTCTTAGTGTCATATCTGAAAAGAATTTGGCCTCAGAGTTGTTGTAAATAGTATGTTAGGAGAGAGGACACAGGAACATTTCTTTCTGACAAATCCACATCGTCCAATGGACCTCAAACATCCTGGATATCAACTGACAAGTTAAAAGAGAGTTCGATGTTCAGTTTTGACTCTTTTACCCAACTTCTCTGACACAGTTTTCTTATCTTTAAAATGAGAGTAAAATAGAACTTATTCTTAAGTTTTCATGAAAATTCATAGGCTTTTAAACAGTGTCAATAATAGTTTATTATTATTATTATTATTATTATTATTATGTATTAAGCCTCAACTATGCACAAGGCACTGAGATTTAATAACCAGAAATAGTGTAAGTCCTTGACTTCAAAAGATAACACCTCCCAAAAAAACCATTAAGTTTATCTAAGAAGATGAGACTTTTGATTTTTTTAAAAATTAATAAATTTAGTTCAATGCTATTGTATCTCATTGCAACTGAGCTTTAGAGTAAAGAATGACATCACCAAGATGGCAACATAAGTTATTCCTGACTTCATTCCCCCTCACAGGAAGAATAACTAACAACTCTTCAAGAACAAGACATTACTGAGAGAATCCTAGAACACGGTGTTAAGGTTGAAGCACTCCTCCTATACCACAGAGACCAAAACAGATTGCATTAGAAGGGTAAATGCAAGGGACCCCAGGTGGCTCAGTAAGTTAAGCATCGGACTTTTAGTTTTGGCTCAATTCATGATCTCAGGGTCGTGAGATCGAGCCCCGAGTCAGGCTCCATGCTCAGCAAGGTTGTCTGCATGGGATTCTCTCTCTTCCTCTGCCCCTCCCCATCGACCCTCACTTACACTTACTCTCTCTCTCTCTCACTCTCTCTCTTTCTAAAATAAATAAATCTTAAAAAAAAAAAAAGAAGGGTTAAGAGCAGCAGCTATCCCTTGACTACATTGACTATCCCCCAGTACAGGACAGTACTACTTGGACAGATCTCCCCTGAGCTGCCAGTTACTCCAGTGGAAAAAGAGAACAGGGTGCAGTGGTGTGCAACCATCCTCCTCTAGCACTGTGGGGTCACTTTGTGGGAACCCCCACCTTGATCTCGCACCACAGGGATTGCAGAGGAATCTGTGGGGCTCAACCACTGGGAATCTGTGACACAGAAGCTGGGTGGGACTTACCACAACCACACAAGGATCTTGGCAGACTGAATTCATACTTGCAGTGTCCAAGTAGTAATCCTAACCAGCAGTTTTGCACATCTGCAAGACTAAACCGGGGATGCAACTCATACCAGGGAACTTGGAGAGATGCAGATCTCTCTGATTCTGATCCTTAAATGAGGAGGTGTGCCAGCCCTACAGCCTTGTTTTCTCATACCAGGCAAGGTGCTAAATCACAGCCCCAACCACTGTGGGGGATGCCTTCCAGCCCCATCTGACCAGAAGGGCTGGTGACAACTCCTAAAAGCTGTGCGACCCCAGCAGCAAGGGGGTTAAACAGAGCTGATCACCCCCAGAGCAAAACCAGTACCAGTCATGGAGATTCCATGCTAGGCACAGGTGGGAGATTAACCCATAGCAAAAATTGAAGGTAGGAGTTCAGTTGGTGGCTCAGGCAAATGGAGAGCCTCTTTGGGAAATGGAGAGCAGATGGGAGCAGAAGAGCTAGCAACAATTCCTGGAAGCTCTGAGGCCCAACAGTGCTCAAGTGGAAAGAAGGGTAGACAGAATATTTTTGTCAAGAAGACAAAAGATAACAAAGGTGCATGGATATGAAGAAAAGGGGACCCTTACACACTGTTGGTGGGATTATAAATTGGCATAGCCACTATGGAAATCAGTGTGGAGGATCCTTGAAAAATTAAAACTACTACTACTCTATGATCCAGCAATTCCACTTCTGGGAACATATTCAACAGTAATGAAAACACTAAGTTGGAAAGGTATATGTACCCCCATGTTCATAGCAGCATTATTTACAAGAGCCAAGACATGGAAACAACCTCAGTGTCCATCAGTGGATGGATGGATAAAGAGGTAGTGGCGTATACATACAATGGCATATTATTCAGCCATAAAAAAGTGAGGAAATCCTACCATTTGTGACATGAATGGGCCCTGAAGACATTATGCTAAATGAAATAAGTCAGACACAAAAAGACAAATACTGTATAATCTTACTAATATTTGGAATCTAAAAAAACTACCACCGGGCGCCTGGGTGGCTCAGTTGGTTAAGCGACTGCCTTCGGCTCAGGTCATGATCCTGGAGTCCCGGGATCGAGTCCCGCATCGGGCTCCCTGCTCGGCAGGGGGTCTGCTTCTCCCTCTGACCCTCTTCCCTCTCGTGCTCTCTGTCTCTCATTCTCTCTCTCTCTCTCTCTCTCAAATAAATAAATAAAATCTTAAAAAAAAAAAAACTACCACCACCACCACAATAAAAACACCAAACAAAAAAGAGATCAGATCTGTTTACCAGAGGTGTAGGGTGGGGGGAAGGGGAACTGGAGAAATGTGGTCAAAAGGCATAAACTTCCAGTTATAAGATAAATGAGTACTAGGAATGTAATGTACAACATGATGACTATAGCTAATATGGCTGCATGATGCATAAGAAAGTTAAGAGAGTAAATCCTAACAATTCTCATCATGAGAAAATTTTTTTTCCTTTCTTCACTTCTTTCTCTTCTTTATATTGTTTCTATATGAGGAGGTAGATGTAGCTGAACTTATTATGGTAATAATTTCACAACACATGTAAATAAACCATCATGCTACACACCTTAAACTTATACAATGATGCATGTCAATTATGTCTTTTTTTAAAGATTTTATTTATTTATTTATTTATTTGACAGAGAGAGAGACAGCGAGAGAGGGAACACAAGCAGGGGGAGTGGGGGAGGTAGAAGCAGGCTTCCCGCCGAGCAGGGACCCCGATGCAGGGCTCGATCCCAGGACCCTGGGATCATGACCTGAGCCGAAGGCAGTCGCTTAATGACCGAGCCACCCAGGTGCCCCAATTATGTCTTAATAACCTGGGAAAAATAAACATAAATTTATAAACTGTGCTAGAGTAGTTACAGTAGTTTCTTAAGAGAAGTGGAACTTAATAGGAATGTGATAGAGAATATTGAGCTATTGTCTCACGACTCATTCATTATTTGCTGATTTTCCTTTATACTAAAGTTCTATTAATACTAAGGTAAACAAGTATTTGTTTCACTTAGTAGACACAAAATCAAAGATATTTTATTCTCTTCAATACACATTAAAATTTTTGAAGTTTCATGATTAAAGATGTACTACTCTTCTACATTTCTAACTTTTAATTCTAATGTTTCTTTAAATAGTAAACACTTCTGATAGTAAATACTAGTTGTTTTGTTTTGTTTTTTTCATTAAAAGAGGTCATCTTCTGTAGTTATCATACTTCCCATGATGAAGTTCACACAACCTATAGCACTACAGCAGGTAGGGAACATGCCTTACCCATAGAAAGTACCTCTAGACAATCCGGTCAGAGATGGGTTCATGGGATTATTTAAATATGCCACATTAGTTAAGTTTTTAAAAAAAAAATGGTTATTGAGTCCCTGATATGCCAGGGCAAGCTGTAAATAAAATTAAAACTTGATCTCATGGGGCTACATTCCAACAGCAAGCAAAAATGAATGAATGAATGAATGAGTACCATATCAAGTAGAGATAACTTCTAGAAAGAGGAATAAAGTAAGGGGAGGGAACAGAGAGCCACGAGGAGGGGAACAGGTGATAGAAAGAGAGAGATTTTCATTCCAGTAGTATGGTGACACAAGCCTGTAGACACACTGACAGAGGCACTAGGAAAAACTTACCAGAGGGTAAGTTAAGAACAAGCAAAAATTACAAGGCAGTGGAAACAATGACTAAACAAAAGTAGAAGAGAGGTTTCATTTGGTGGTTGACAGTAACAGAGATGTTCTCAGTCACTGTAATGATTAGGATCGATTACCCCTTAATGCTAAGAGATGGTAAGATTAGGTCATAACATTATGGTGTAGCCAGACAGTTTCAATTCTCCAAACCTGACTATGCAACTATGAGTGTAACCAGAATGTTCTTCCATTACTTGTGAGGCATAAATTCTGTGCTTATTAAAACTGTTTCCTGGGGTGCCTGGGTGGCTCAGTCAGTTTATCCTCTACCTTTGGCCTAGGTCATGATCCTAGGACCCTGGAATTGAGCTCTGAATAGGGCTCCCTGCTCAGAGGGAAGCCTGCTTCTCCCTCTCCCTCTGCCTCTTCCCTCCACTCATGTTCTCTCTCTCTCTCAAATAAATAAATAAAATCTTAAAAAAAAATAAAGACTGTTTCCTAGTCTTGTGAATCTTTCTCATGATTCATCAACCATTTTCATTGCCTAAGTATTTCCCTGTTCCTTGAAACTTGAAGAACTTCAAAAACTTGAGTTTTAAAGGCAAAAATGAGAGCAGATATTTTAACACAGCTAGCATGTGCTTCCTAATTCTCTTTTCCACTTTAAACGTCCATATACCCCCAATGTCTTCTTTGTAGAATTCTATTTATAGAATCTTCACTATCTAGTTATACTCTAACGTGTGTCATTTTTAAAAGGTAGAATATGATGGTAATATACATTTTTTTAATATTTATTGAGTGCATCCTTCTAACTCTCTTTCCTTAGCTTTTATGGTAGCCAGCCTCCAAGATAGCCCCCAATGATCAGTACCTTCTGGTACTCACACCCTTACTGAGACTCATTCCACATTGGACCAAGGTTGGTTTGTGTGATGAATAGCGTATGAAAGAAGCAATGATAAATTTCTACAGAGTTCAGGCTTTAAAAGATTCCACTTTCAATCTCGGGCTGTCTCACTTGTGCATTTTCTCTCTCATTCTCATCCTCTCTTTCCCTATCTCTCTCCTATCACATACTGTGGGGGGATCCAGCTGCCAGACTGTGAGGTCATTCAGACCACCCCTGGAGAGATTCACACAACAAGAAACAAAAGCCTCCAAGGAACAACCAGTGAGGAACTGGGGCCTCTCCCTGAGATGATTGCAAGCCTGGCCAACATCTTGACTACCACCTTGTGAGACACTGAACCAAAACCACCCCGATAAGCAGCACCCAGATTCCTGATTCTCAGAAACTGTGTTGAATGTCTACTATGCTAAGCTGCTAAAGTTTGGCTGTAATTTTTATACAGTATTAGAGAAGCAAAAGATAACTAATACAGCTACTATGACATATTTTCTTCTTATTCTCCACTTACCTCTCTAAATTCCATCTCAATCTTCTGTAAGTGTCCTCTTCATTTGGGTATCATTTAAACGTTGATATTCAGCAGAAATATTGTCCCAGACTTCTCCTTTTCTTACTATTTCTGAAAGTCCCTCTTTATACCCAAGACTTAGGGTCACTGATTCACTGATGGTTCCCAAATTTGTATTTCTGGTGATGATCCATTTCCTAACAACTGTCAACTAAGCATCTCCTCTTGGATGTCTCAAAAGCACATCAAACTCCATGGACCCTAAAACTAAACCTATTATTCTCTTTATACCTTTTCTATTTTTTTTTCTTACATCAGATCTTAGAAGACAATTTATGCAGTGGCCCAAGTAGAAAACTTCCTCTTCCTCAGCATACATTTTCAATCACTTTCTAAGTCACATAATTTCTAGCTTCATCATTTCACAATTCTGTCTCTTTGTGTTCATCCTTAATACATTGGTTCAGACATTATCTCTCTCTTATTTCCTTAATTCTTTTCTTCACCCTAAGGCATTGATAGTCTTTCAAAACAAACTAGAGAAGTCACCATAGAAAAAAACAATTTGTGTATCAGTGAAAGACTAAGAATTGCCGAGAGGATACTAGCCAAGATTAGCTGATTCTAATTTTCCATTATCTTTAAATTACTTTTAAGCACTGTCAGTTTTAGATAACTGATAGATATACAAATTCTGGTCTATCTGGTAGTGATTCATTGATTTCCCTTCTTCAGTGTAGAAAAACCAGTTTTATCTCTGTTACACATTAATTTCAACATTCCTTTACTCCATATAAATTTGTGTTTCTTGGATTCATTCATGAATCAGTTTTAACATCTGCTTGGTTCCCTCATGAGTTAAATAAATTCTTAACATGTGTTCATTTTTAAACCTGTACAAGAGTCATGATTTTACTCTTTTTTTGAAAATTATCTTTTAACACCTCTGCTTAGATAGTGCCCCGAGTACAAATGGATCGAGTCCAAACTCCTTACTATAACCCATGGCCACGGACAAGCTGCTTCCTATTTAAATCCCCAGTCTTCTCTGCTGCCACTGCTACCTACAGCTTATGCTTCAGCAAAACTACTTGCTAAGTCTTGAACATTTTATGCTGTTTTACTGGTATGACTTTTCCCACAGTGTTCCTCTGCTTCTTGGTCTAGAAAATCCTGTAGGGGAAAAAATTTTTCCCTCCAACCTCTTAGGGTCCAGGCTGGGTCTGAAAATTAAACCGATTAACAAGAGAAGAGCATACAAATTTTAGTGAGTTTTTACATGTACATGTGAGAATTTACAAAAGAATGAAAACCCAAAGAAATGACCAGATCAGGAAGCTTTTATAAATTTTAGACAAAGAAATAATAAATCTGTAAAGAATTGACAAGACAAAGGGGTTTAGGAGAGGGTTCCTTAATGATGAAGAGGTAACTCAGAAGATAAGGGTTAGTTTAACAAGGTCTGTTTATACAGATTTCCTAGCCCCCAATTCCCTGTCTCTGGTGATAAAAATATCTTCCTTCCTCTCGATACAGGGATGATCCTTTCACATGATCATTTCTCTTTCAGGGAAGAAGTGGGAGGATGAGGAGGTCAGATTGACCTTCCAGCTTCTGTTGTTCTCTCAAATTCTTTTAGCTTAAGATATTCAACATGACAAGATGCCATATATCGAATATGTGCTGAACCCCATCAATGCCTACTGCTGGGTCAAGCACTTCCCATCTCTAAGCAGAGACTAGCTCCTTCCTATTTCATGCACCATACACTCATTCCTTTATCATGCTCTATGGCATTGCTGTTTACAAATTTCTCAGTCTCAATAAAATACTTATACTCAGATTAGGTTCAATTTACCACAATAACCTTAGTTACCACTGTTTCAGTCAATAAAAGACTATTTATTGGGAACCCAGGCAAGATGGTGGAGGAGTAGGAGACCTAGATTTCATCTGGTCTCAGGAATTCAGCTGAATAGGGATCAAACCATTCAGAACACCTACGAACTCAACAGGAGATTGAAGAGGAGAGTAGCCACAACTCTCTGAACAGAGAAGCGACCACTTACTGGAACAGTCATATTTTATCCCTTCATAGTAGTTACCCTTATTTTTGGCATATATATATATATATATATATATATATATATATATATATATATATAAGTTGTTCTCTCTTTAAAATTTTGAGATACAGTTTCTTCTAACAGATCAAAATATACTCTAAATCACTAGTGTATGGCTTTGTTCTAGTCTCCTGCCTGATCACATTCTCTCCCTTTTTTGTTTTTTTTTAAATCTTCTTCTTTCTTTTTTCAAACAACTTACCTTATCAATTCCTTTTATAAAATCTTTTATAATTTTCATCTTTACAGTCATCTTCCATCCCTTCATTGTATCAACCCTTATTTTGTACATATATGTCTTTCTTCCTTTAAAATTTTAGGAGGCACTTTTTTCTAACAGACCAAAATACACCCAAAATCTTGTGTGTGGCACTGATCTATGCACTAGCCTGATCATAGTTGATCATACTCTGCTTTTTTTGTATTGTTCTGTTTTTGTTTTTATCTTTTTTTTCTTTTTTTTTTTTCTCTTTCTTTTTTCTTTCCCTTTCTTTTCCCCTGGTTTCAGGTCTTTTCTGATTTGTATACAGTATATTTGCTGGGGACGTTGTTAACCTGTTAGCATTTTGTTCTCTCATTCATCTATTCTCCTCTGGACAAAATGACAAGACGAAAAAAATCACCTCAGCAAAAAGAACAAGAGCTAGTACCCTCAGCCAAGGACCTACTCAATACAGACATTAGTATGATGTCGGACCTAGAGTTCAGAATCATGACTTTAAAGATACTAGCTGGGCTTGAAAAAAGCATGGAAGTTATTAGAGAAACCCTTTCTGGAGAAATAAAAGAACTAAAATCTAACCAAGTCAAAATCAAAAAGGCTATTGATGAGGTGCAATCAAAATTGGGGGCACTAACTGCTAGGATAAATGAGGCAGAAGAGAGAATCAGCGAAATAGAAGACCAAATGATGGAAAATAAAGAGGCTGAGAAAAAGAAAGATAAACAACTACAGGATCACGAGGGCAGAATTCGAGAGAAAAGTGATACAATAAGATGAAACAACATTAGAATAATTGGGATCCCAGAAGAAGAAGAAAGAGAGAGAGGGGCAGAAGGTATATTGGAGCAAATAAGAGCAGAGAACTTCCCTAATGTGAGGAAGGAAACAGGCATCAAAATCCAGGAGGCACAGAGAACCCCTCTTAAAATCAATAATAATAGGTCAACACCCCGACATCTAATAGTAAAACTTACGAGTCTCAGAGACAAAGAGAAAATCCTGAAAGCAGCTCGGGAGAAGAGATATGTAACCTACAATGGTAGGAATATTAGATTGGCAACAGACTTATCCACAGAGACCTGGCAGGCCAGAAAGGACCGGCATGAGATCTTCAGAGCACTAAACGAGAAAAATAGGCAGCCAAGAATACTATATCCAGCTAGGCTGTCATTAAAAATAGAAGGAGAGATAAAAAGCTTCCAGGACAAACAAAAACTAAAGGAATTTGCAAACACGAAACCAGCCCTCCAAGAAATATTGAAAGGGGTCCTCTAAGCAAAGAGAGAGCCTAAAAGCAGCATAGATCAGAAAGGAACACAGACAATATACAGTAACAGTCACCTTATAGGCCATACAATGGCACTAAATTCATACCTTTCAATAGTTACCCTGAATGTAAATGGGATAAATGCCCCAATCAAAAGACACAGGCTATCAGATTGGATTAAAAAACAAGACCCATCAATATGCTGTCTGCAAGAGACTCATTTTAGACCCAAAGACACCCCCAGATGGAAAGTGAGGGGGTGGAAAACTATTTACCATGCTAATGGACACCAAAAGAAAGCTGGGGTGGCAATCCTTATATCAGACAAATTAGATTTTAAAACAAAGACTGTAATAAGAGATGAGGAAGGACACTCTATTCTACTTAAAGGGTCTATCCAACAAGAAGATCTAACAATTGTAAATATCTATGCCCCTAACATGGGAGCAGCCAATTATATAAGGCAATTAATAACAAAAGCGAAGAAACACATTGACAACAATACAATAATAGTGGCGGACTTTAACACTCCCCTGACTGAAATGGACAGATCATCTAAGCAAAAGATCAACAAGGAAATAAAGACTTTAAATGACACACTGGACCATATGGACTTCACAGACATATTCAGAACATTCCATCCCAAAGCAATGGAATACACATTCTTCTCTAGTGCCCATGGAACATTCTCCAGAATTGATCACATCCTAGGTCAAAAATCAGGTCTCAACCGGTACCAAAAGATTGGGATCATTCCCTGCATATTTTCAGACCACAATGCTTTGAAACTAGAACTCAATCACAAGAGGAAAGTCAGAAAGAACTCAAATACATGGAGGCTAAAGAGCATCCTACTAAAGAATGAATGGGTCAACCAGGAAATTAAAGAAGAATTAAAAAAATTCATGGAAACCAATGAAAATGAAAACAAAACTGTTCAAAATCTTTGGGATACAGCAAAGGCAGTCCTGAGAGGAAAGTATAGAGCAACACAAGCCTTTCTCAAGAAACAAGAAAGGTCTCACACAACCTAACCCTACACCTAAAGGAGCTGGAGAAAGAATAGCAAATAAAGCCTAAACCCAGCAGGAGAAGAGAAATAATAAAGATCAGAGCAGAAATCAATGAACTAGAAACCAAAAGAACAGTAGAACCGATCAACGAAACTAGGAGCTGGTTCTTTGAAAGAATTAACAAGATTGATAAACCCCTGGCCAGACTGATCAAAAAGAAAAGAGAAATGACCCAAATCCACAAAATCATGAATGAAAGAGGAGAGATCACAACCAACACCAAAGAAATACAAACAATTATAAGAACATGTTATGAGCAACTCTATGCCAGCAAATTAGATAACCTGGAAGAAATGGGTGCATTCCTAGAGATGTATCAACTACCAAAATTGAACCAGGAAGAAACAGAAAACCTGAACAGACCTATAGCCACTAAGGAAATTGAAGCAGTCATCAAAAATCTCCCAAGAAACAAAAGCCCAGGGCCAGATGGCTTCCCAGGGGAATTCTATCAGACATTTAAAGAAGAATTAATACCTATTCTCCTGAAACTGTTCCAAAAAATAGAAATGGAAGGAAAACTTCCAAACTCATTTTATGAGGCCAGCATTACCTTGATCCCAAAACCAGACAAAGACCCCATCCAAAGGAGAATTACAGACCAATATCCTTGATGAACATGGATGCAAAAATTCTCACCAAAATACTAGCCAATAGGATCCAACAGTACATTAAAAGGATTATTCACCATGACCAAGTGGGATTTATCCCTGGGCTGCAAGGCTGGTTCAACATTCACAAATCAATCAACGTGATACAATACATTAACAAAAGGAAGAACAAGAATTATATGATTCTCTCAATAGATGCAGAAAAAGTATTTGACAAAGTACAACATCCTTTCTTGATCAAAACTCTTCAGAGTATAGGGATAGAGGGTACATACCTCAATATCATAAAAGCCATCGATGAAAAACCTACATCGAATATCATTCTCAATGGGGAAAAACTGAGAGCTTTTCCCCTAAGGTCAGGAACGCGGCAGGGATGTCCACTCTCACCACTGCTGTTCAACAGTATTAGAAGTCCTAGCCACAACAATCAGACAACAAAAAGAAATCAAAGGCATCCAAATCGGCAAAGAGGAAGTCAAACTCACTCTTGGCAGATGATATGATACTTTATGTAGAAAACCCAAAAGACTCCACCCCCAAACTGCTAGAACTCTTACAGGAATTCACTAAAGTGGCAGGATATAAAATCGATGCACAGAAATCAGTGGCATTCCTATACATCAACAACAAGACAGAAGAGAGACAAATCAAGGAATCGATCCCATTTACAATTGCACCCAAAACCATAAGCTATCTAGGAATAAATGTAACCAAAGAGGCAAAGGATCTGTACTCAGAAAACTATAAAATACTCATGAAAGAAATTGAAGAAGACACTAAGAAATGGAAAAACGTTCCATGCTCATGGATTGGGAGAACCAACATAGTGAAGATGTCAATGCTACCTAGAGCAATCTACACATCCAATGCAATATCCATCAAAATACCATCCACTTTTTTCAAAGAAATGGAACAAATAATCCTCAAATTTGTATGGAACCAGAAGAGACCCCGAATAGCCAGAGGAATGTTGAAAAAGAAAAGCAAAGCTGGCGGCATCACAATTCCGGACTTCCAGCTCTATTACAAAGCTGTCATCATCAAGACAGTATGGTACTGGCACAAAAACAGACACATAGATCAATGGAACAGAATCGAGAGCCCAGAAATGGACCCTCAACTCTATGGTCAACTCATCTTTGACAAAGCAGGAAAGAATGTCCAATGGCAAAAAGACAGTCTCTTCAACAAATGGTGTTGGGAAAATTGGACAGCCACATGCAGAAGAATGAAACTGGACCATTTTCTTACACCACACACAAAAATAGACTCCAAATGGTTGAAAGACCTAAACGTGAGACAGGAGTCCATCACAATCCTAAAGGAGAACACAGATAGCAACCTCTTCGGCCTCAGCCGCAGCAACTTCTTCCTAGAAACATCGCCAAAGGCAAGGGAAGCAAGGGCAAAAATGAACTATTGGGATTTCATCAAGATAAAAAGCTTTTGCACAGCAAAAGAAACAGTCCACAAAACCAAAAGACAACTGACAGAATGGGAGAATATATTTGCAAATGACATATCAGATAAAGGGCTAGTATCCAAAGCCTATAAAGAACTTATCAAACTCAACACCCAAAGAACAAATGATCCAATCAAGAAATGGGCAGAAGACATGAACAGACATTTTTCCAAAGAAGACATCCAAATGGCCAACAGACACATGAAAAAGTGCTCAACATCCCTCGGCATCAGGGAAATCCAAATCAAAACCTCCATGAGATACCACCTCACACCAGTCAGAATGGCTCAAATTAACAAGTCAGGAAACGACAGATGTTGGCGGGGATGTGGAGAAAGGGGAACTCTCCTACACTGTTGGTGGGAATGCAAGCTGGTGCAACCACTCTGGAAAACAGTATGGAGTTTCCTCAAACAGTTGAAAATAGAGCTACCCTACGATCCAGCAATTGCACTACTGGGTATTTACCACAAAGATATAAATGTAGGGATCCGAAGGGGTACGTGCACCCCAATGTTTATAGCAGCAATGTCCACAATAGCCAAACTTTGGAAAGAGCCAAGATGTCCATCGACAGATGAATGGATAAAGAAGAAGTGGTATATATACACAATGGAATATTGTGCAGCCATCAAAAGGAATGAGATCTTGCCATTTGCAATGACGTGGATGGAACTGGAGGGTGTTATGCTGAGTGAAATAAGTCAATCAGAGAAAGACATGTATCATATGACCTCACTGATATGAGGAATTCTTAATCTCAGGAAACAAACTGAGGGTTGCTGGAGTGGTGGGGGGTGGGAGGGATGGGGTGGCTGGGTGATAGATATTGGGGAGGCTATGTGCTATGGTGAGCGCTGTGAATTGTGCAAGACTGTTGAATCACAGGTCTGTACTTCTGAAACAAATAATGCAACATATGTTAAGAAAAAAGAAGAAGATAGCAGGAGGGGAAGAATGAAGGGGAGTAAGTCAGAGGGGGAGATGAACCATGAGAGACGATGGACTCTGAAAAACAAACTGAGGGTTCTAGAGGGGAGGAGGGTAGAGGAATGGGTTAGCCTGGTGATGGGTATTAAAGAGGGCACATTCTGCATGGAGCACTGGGTGTTATGCACAAACAATGAATCATGGAACACTACATCAAAAACTAATGATGTAATATATGGTGATTAACATAACAATAAAAAAATTTAAAAAAAATTAAGAAAATAAATAAGTACCAGGCTTGTGGAAAAAAAAAAAAGACTATTTATTGAACATCTGAGATATGTTAAGCCTATACAGAATGTGGTCACAACATAATAAGTGAGAAATAGCCCTCGTCCCCAAGGAGGTCAGAGTTTAGTTGGAGGCAGGACCCAAATCTCATGTTTGTAGTTAAATGATTATCAACGGCTATCAAACATAAAAATGTCCTGCCTTGTCTTTTTCTTTCTTTTAATTTCCCATTATCACTACAGTACCTTTCTAGCCTACAGTAAGTAGCCATTTTTAATTGTTCCCTCAAGAGAGAAAAGACATCCTTTGCCTTAAGTAGATCATAGAAGGCCTAAGGCAAACACTTCCAAATTGGGTCTAGCTGCAAGTGGCTTTTGAAAAACAAAAGAATGGGACTGCTTGTTTGAAGATTGGAGGAACCTGAACTATCTTGGCTCTCCCTTTCCTCACATCCAGTTCCAGAGAACTATAGATCCCCAGGGAAGAGTTTGCTCAAATAATTAATCAATTAATTATTGGATGGATGGATGGATGGATGACAGATGGATGGATAGATGGATGAATGAATATGAGCCATTTGAGTGCTGGGCTATTACTCTGCATACTCTACGATATACTTCATTAGCCCAACTTAAAATATATTAGTTTCTATGGAACCAGGACGTATTTCTGATTTTCTGAGTTACAGTTAAATGAAACATCAAGATTTTGACATGGGTTCTCCCGTCTCCAACCTCAACAAATGAATTAGTATTAAGCCAGCCCATCTTCATTCTATACTTGTATGGTTCACTTAACTTTGTGTTTGACTGGTTGAATTTCACTTTATAACTTTCAATCAAGCCTAAGAATTTTAAAAAATATCTTCATTCCCTCATTTAATATATCATAGGAAGTTGAGCTTCAAAATAAAGGCCATCTATACAGCTTACTGTTTATATCAACATAACTTGACTATCCCACTGTCTACGTCAACATAACTTTAAGACTCCAGGGATCTCTTGTTGAGAAAGAAGAGTTACAGATAACTCCTTTGCTGATTCCACAAACTTCCTAAAAATCCATCAATTTTTGAATAGAAAGCATCAATGACAGTTTACATCCCAAAGCTCTTTGCCTCAAAGCTATGTCCACTAATCATAAGCTATTATGTTATTTCTCTGCATAGTTCTATCTAAGCCTCTACACAGAAAGACCTGCCTCAAATCAGACTTCAACATCTCCATAAATGCCCCAATTTTACCCTCCCCTCTCTGAGAGAGAACTGATGCTCTCTGTCCAGGTAGTAGTCTCTCTTACTGAGCAAAAATAAATTCAGCTTTGCTTCATCAGATTGTTTTGGTGATTTTTATAGAACAAGAATTTGGCACTTCAATCATGCATATAGCTTCTAGGGACACACATGGAATGAGAGAGAAAATGTTCATTTGCATAGATAGCTAGGTGAGCTGAATTATTTCTAATAGGAGGAAAATCCTCTGCCAAGTCTCCTTCACACCCACAAACCAGCAGCACTTACTCCCAGTTGCTCATTTTCCTTATAGTTGACAATCATGACTTCTTTTTTCTTTCTTCTTTCTTTCTTTCTTTCTTTCTTTCTTTCTTTCTTTCTTTCTTTCTTTCTTTCTTTCTTTCTTTCTTTCTTTCTTTCTTTCTCTTTCTTTCTTCTTCTTCTTCTTCTTCTTCTTCTTCTTCTTCTTCTTCTTCTTCTTCTTCTTCTTCTTCTTCTTCTTCTTCCTTCCTTCCTTCCTTTCTTTCCTTCTTTTTTTTTTAGAGAGAGAGAGAGTGCACGAGGAGGGGAGAGAGAATCTTAAGTAGGCTCCACATTCAGCCCAGAGCCTGATGTGGGGATTGATCTCACAATCCTGAAATCATGACCTGAGCCAAAATCAAAAGTCAGAGGCTTAACCGACTGAGCCACCCAGGCACCCGACAATCATGATTTCTAAAGGATGCTCTAATTGTGGTTAAAAGCACTTACAAATGGTAGAATTTATCTAGAAATGGATGAAATAATAATGTCTATTAACAATATCTACCTCTCAGGGTTGAACAAGGATTAGTTAATAGATGACAAGTGCTTAGAACAAGGCCAACACATAGCAGGTGCTTAATATATTATGTAAGAAGTATTCTATCTTTATTCAAATTAGTAATAAAAATATCAACTAGGACTAAATGAATACAGGCTTTTAGAGATGTTAGGAAAGACTTCCCTAGTTTTATATAAATCTGTTAATCAACAATCTTTCTGGTACACTGTTCAACAAATTCCAAGTTCAACTGTCATTTTGTTTATATTTCTCTAACTTATCTACCAAAACATCTAAACCTATTATCTAAGCATATAAACATAATTATCTAAAGTATTTTCCTATTCTTAAGTGTAATAACCCTATCCAAAAAGGGAAGAAAAGGAAACATGATTTGTGTTTAATTGAATTATTTTTATGTCTGCTGTCGCCTTGGAAAAATTTTGGGAAGACTGGAATGTGCTGTTAGCAAAAGGAAAAATTCAGGCAGTGAGTGAGGGGGTTGGCAGAACAAGAAGTCAGGGGCTGTGGGGCATGAGGATGGAGAAGAGTCTCCTTAAGGAGGTGTGAGGGGATCTTCATGCAGAAGTGAAGAGTAACAAAGTCAAACTTAGGTAAATTAGGTAACTTAGCTTCTTTGCAAACACTGGAGATAGCATTTAGTTTGTCACTTTTTTTCTTTTATAAAATTTGGAGTTGGGAGAGAGACCCTAGATCAGCATTCCTCAGGGTTCTCAGGTTTCTAAATCTGTCTGAAAGCCCAAAAGCAAGAGATCACCAGCCTGACCTATGGATTTATGAGACTCACCTCACCATCCTGTGGCTGGGATTTCAGAATGGGCTTAATTTCCTCCTGGCTCTTGCCACTTTCACACAATCTCTGAAATTTACTTCTTTCAGGCTTTGTTTCCAAAAAGGATATTGAAGGAAAAATGTAGGAAAAACATGCATGCAGAAAGTCCTAGGAAGTTCACAGTGCCTGCAAGAGGGAGGTGAATTACACATGCAAACTTGTAGTCTTTGTTGAGTCTCTCAAAAAATATGGTGACATTTCTAGTGGGTTGCCACTATAATGATGACCTGCTTATTTTCATTTCATTATTGAGGCCTCAGCTGGAGCATAATGTTTATTGCTTACATTTACTGTTATTTCTAGGCCTTAAGAAAAAGAAACTGTTTTCTTTTTACACAAAAGCTATCTCTAGAGTGCATATTGTGTTATCTTTTCATAATACTTTTTTAAAATACTGCAAGTATGAGCATAACACACTCAATCCATGAGAACCTTTCAACTCTTGAATGTGGAAATGTTTGTTAAAGCTATTATGGGTCCTACAAACACTCTTTTTTTTTTTTTATTACAAACACTTATTTTCATACAATTCCATGGCCCTTACAAATTAGGGAAATGAGTCTTTTAGTTAGAAAATTATTCAAAGATTTAAATTTAAAACACATGTAAGGTTATGGGCTTTGGTTTTTATTTACCCAAGGCAGAATGAAGTTTTCTTGTCTGAAACATAAAGAAAACTTTTCCTCTCTATGTTTTTGAGGTTACTTAATGAACAGAATAACTTCTCTCCCTTGTGTACCATTTCCTGCTACCACTGAGGAAAATGTAAGCCAAAGAAGGAAGAGAAGAAGAGAAAATGGAATAGAGAAAGGAGAAAGACCCAAAATCCAAGTATAATAAAAAGACTTTGAATATAGCAATGACACAGAATTCAAATCACAATGCGAAACAAAAAAAGATACATGCTTATGTTACTGTAGGTTGAGGATGGGGAGAATTCTCTTAACAATGTCACTGTGCAAAGCCATCATTTCTTATTGCAACTTGAGAAATAAATGCAATATGGCTTTCTCTTCTGCCTCATTTTTAAATAAAATCCTAATACAAGAATAATTGATCTGAGTACCAGAATGCCAGGTAGAAAATATAGACTATTGGATATATGTAACAAACAATACCCTCCTACCCAAATTCCTTAAAACAAGCACATTTTCCTCAAAAAATTAAATTGTTTCTAACTGTGCATTGTGAGTGTTTGAAAAAATACAAATAAAATGAAAAATAAAATTCCCTAGTTTCAAATACATTTATTCCAACAAAAAAAGAATGAATTAAAATATTATAGTGTTAAATGCTAGGTTCATAAATAGGAAAGAATCATTTGATGTTAACATTTTAACTTAAAAAAAGGAAACAGCCTACTTAAGCTTATTTGCCTTTAAAATTAAGTAAGTCTTTTCATCTTATTTGACCATAGTTTAATTTATTAAATCTATATAGGCAGAGGAATAGCGCATCTGAGTCTGGCGTATTTGAAACATTGCAGATTTTACAATGATGGAATTTGATTCAATGAAGTGTTACTCTAATCCTACAATGTGACTGTATGGAACCAACAAAATGAATAACTAATAAAAGCATGTATTAGCACTTACTCACACAGAGAGAAAGTATGAAATTTTTTTACTTGTATTTTCCAATTGCTTTATAGAAATTTTGCTTGTCCACAATTAAATTTAGATTTTACCAGCAGCATGAGAGAATGTCCATCTGCAACATACTTACCAACATTGAACATTATTGTTTCATTAATCCTTACCGGTTTAGGGGCGCCTGGGTGGCTCAGAGGGTTAGGAGACTGCCTTCGGCGCAGGTCATGATCCCAGGGTCCTGGGATCGAGTTCTGCGTTGGGCTTCCTGCTCCACAGGGAGTCTGCTTCTCCCTCATGTGCTCTCTCTCTCTCTTTCTCAAATAAATAAATAAAATCTTAAAAAAAAAATCCTTACTGGTTTAAATCCTTCCAATGGTGGTGCTGTAACTTTAATCTATAATTGTTCAATAAATACAAATATAGATATATAGAACTATTTTCCATTTATTTTTAGACTTTATTATGGCAAATTTAAAAAATATAGAAAAATAGGAAGTACAGTGTATTAAACACAGTATATTCCAAATACTCATCATCTGGATTTAACAATTGTTAACACTTAGCCTTATTTTCTTCATCTATTTGTTTTATCTCTAACAGATAAAATCTTTTTTCGTCAAACCCATTTTCAACCCCCCAAATTATAGTAATTTCCTAATGTAATCTAATGCACATACTCCATTTTCTCCAATTTCTCAAAAATGTCTCTTAATACTTAGTTTGTTCAGATCAGAATCCAAAGTGCACACATTCTGTTCATATACCTCTTAAGCCTATAACAGACCATTTGAATTAATGCTTATTTGTTGAAAAAAACTGGTTCATTTGTCCCATAGTAATTCCCACAGTTCTGAATTTGGCCAATTATGTCCTTACGGTATTGTTTAACGTGTTTCATTAGTCCCTATGTTGCTTGTAAACTATTCATTATATTTAAAATCTTGATTAGATTCAGGCTGAACATTTTGGCAAAAACTTTTTCAAAGATTGTGCTGTGTCATGCATATATTGCATCACATCGGGATGTTTCTGTTGTCTGAGTGCTCCATTTTGAGTCCTTTATTTTTTTACTTTAGCTGCAATTCTTAATGCAAGTTGGTACAGCCACTTTGGAAAACAGTGTGGAGGTTCCTCAAAAAATTAAAAATAGAGCTACCTTATGACCCAGCAATTGCACTCCTGGGTATTTACCCCAAAGACACAGATGTAGTGAAAAGAAGGGCCATATGCACCCCAATGTTCATAGCAGCAATGTCCGCAATAGCCAAACTGTGGAAAGAGCTGAGATGTCCTTCAAGAGACGAATGGATAAAGATGTGGTCCATATATACAATGGAATATTACTCAGCCATCAGAAAGGATGAATAGCCAACTTTTGCATCAACATGAATGGGACTGGAATTTGATTATGCTAAGTGAAATAAGTCAAGGAGAGAAAGTCAATTATCATATGGTTTCACTTATTTGTGGAACATAAGTAATAGCATGGAGGACATTAGGAGAAGGAAGGGAAAAATGAAGGGAGGGAATCGGAGGGGGAGACGAACCATGAGAGACGATGGACTCCGAGAAACAAACAGGATTTTGGAGGGGAGGGAGGTGGGGGGATGGGTTAACCCAGTGATGGGTATTAAGGAGGGCACGTACTGCATGGAGCACTGGGTGTTATACAAAAACAATGAATCATGGATCACTACATCAAAAACTAATAATGTACTGCATGGTGACTAACATAACATAATAAAAAAATAAAAAAAAAACCAAAAAACATTCCCTTCTTAACTATTGTTTACACTGAAAAACAGCCCAAGGGAAAGGTAGTGCAAATGCTTGAAATTTTCCCTTTATTTATCATGTTTACTCTATCACTCCTATTTCAGCAAACACTAAACTCGACCAGTTAGCTTTTATTTTGTTTTTGAGGATTATTATGAATTCATACACTTTTATATATTTGATTTGATCAATCCTTTACAGGTATTTTTTGTCTTGGTGATGAAATTACCCATCTTTGCCCAGTGAGAGTCCTTTCAAGTTGGCTGTGTGTCCTTTGTTTTGTATTATCTCAAATAGTTTGCATTATCCCAATAGTTTTTGATAGCTTCCTCACTATCAAGCGGCTTATTTTGTGTACTTTCTGTTCCTGATTTGGAATCAGCCATTTTTCCAGGAATCTTGGTTTCCTTTCATGGAAAATCATATTAAGGGATCATAATCTCTGCATTAGAGATGTTTATTGCCATGATTTTGTTACTAATTATAGGTCTTTCAAAGTACAGAAATAAGAATTAGATACTTTTGATAAAAAGAAATCCTGAGTTCATTCTAATATTTTCAATATGTATCAAGAATTATATTTTACTTAAAAACTGTATTTTATAATTGATCTTGTTTCTCTTATTCTGAAAACTATGATTCCTGAAAATATCACAATAATTATTTGTTTTATCATGATACGTATTTTTTCCAAAATAACAGTATCAACACTACCACTAACCATAAGCCCTCTGACTGCAATTTAAGACTTCTTGTTGTTTTTCTTTTCTTTTGTCTTAGGTTTGTACAGTTAAAATACTGTTTTAAAGGGGTGCCGGGGTGGCTCAGTCAGTTAAGCGTCTGCCTTTGGCTCAGGTCATGATCCCGGGGTCCTGGGATCGAGCCCCATATCCGGCTCCCTGCTTGGTGGGAAGCCTGCTTCTCCCTCTCCCACTCCTCCTGTTTGTGTTCCTGCTCTCGCTGTCAAATAAATAAATAAAATCTTTAAAATAAATAAATAAATACTGCTTTAAAGTAACTTGAAATAATTATTCTATGTGTAGTTATTTTAGCAACTTGCTATACAGTTAGGTTCATTTGCTACAATGGATTTTTGATTTGGGGGAAATTTTTTGGTTCTGATTTGATTGATTTGATTTTAACTCCATAAAACATTAAGTGGTTCCATACCCAAAGCAAGTACAAACAAAGTACAGAGAACTCTAGCTTGCTACTTTCTGCCTCTACATTCATAATCAGTTTTATTACTATTTGATTTATCATTTCATTGTTCCTTTTGAACTGCAGACAAAGAGATATACATATTCATATTTGCCCCGTCTTTTTACACAAACTACAGTATTCCACACAGTCTCTTCTGCTTCTAATAAATGTCTTTTTATAGTTGCATTGCTTGAGTTAGAATCCAAAGTCAGCAATTTCATTCCTAGGTATTTATTCAAGGAATTATAAACATATGCTCGCAGAAAGATTTCTACACAAATGTTCTAGGCAGTGTCATTTATAATAGTCAGAAACTACAAACAACCCAAAGGTCCATCAACTAGTGCGTGGATAAACTAACTGTGGCATATACATGGGATGGACTACTACCGAGCAGTAAAAGAAACCACCATTGATACATCCAATAATATGGACGGATCTCAGAAATATTTTGCTAAGTGAAATAAAAAAAAATAGCAGGGACACAAAAAAGATGCATATATATGGTCCCATTTACATAAAATTACAGAAAAGGCAAAACTCACCTGTCATATCAGGCAGCAGTTTGGGGCTGGGCCCAGAAGAACATGACTGCAAAGAGGCATGGAGAGCATTTGCGGGCAACGTACATGTTCCCTTGACTGCAATATTAGTTACACAAGTTTATACACGTGTCAAAACTCATCAAACAGTAAAATTAGAATGTGTATATCTTCTGTAAATCGTAATTCAAGTTAATTTTTAAAAAATGATTTTTACTGTGCTATTATTTGTATCATCCTGAAACGTAAGCTAAAGAAAAAAATACTTTAATTCCATAAGGACACATCCAAGATGGTTGAAGAGTGCAGATCTCTGATTAGGTATGAGATAAACTTATTTAGAATAACTATGGAATTTTTCTTATAGGCAATCCCCCTAAATATTTTTATTTACAACTGAGCTTTTGAGCTTTTGGCAACACTGTGTGGCAGAACATTCAAGTTCACCTGAAAGTATAGATACATTGATGATTAAGCACAAACCCATATTCTTTAGAATTCAGTTGAGTTAAGGATAAGATAAATATCTACTTATAAGAAAATATTAATAAAACACACTAATTTCCCAAGTTAATCATATATTGCCATTTTGTATAGTTTATAATCCCTTGGATCTTTTTTATGGAAAGAGAGAACAAAGAAATATTTATTGGGGCGCCTGGGTGGCTCAGTCGTTAAGTGTCTGCCTTCAGCTCAGGTCATGACCCCAGGGTCCTGGGATCGAGCCCCGCATCGGGCTCCCTGCTCCGTGGGAAGCCTGCTTCTCCCTCTCCTACTCCCCCTGCTTGTGTTCCCTCTCTCACTGTGTCTCTCTCTGTCAAAAAATAAATAAAATCTTTAAAAAAAGAGAGAAATATTTATTGAACATCTATTACATGACAGACACTTGGTTAAACATTGTAATGTTATGTACTCTCACAAAAATCCAGTATAGTATGTGATACCATCCTCATTATATGTAAATACAGCATTATTATTTTATTTTCCAACTTTGAATTTCCTAATAGCTTATTTTTATCACAGTACTTAATGTCCATTCTTATATAATCAGTTTTAATAAAAATGTTGGATAAGGGCCAGACCTAAAAGTAACCAAGACACTCAGCATAAGAATTCATTAATGCACTGAACCCATATTTCTATTGTTCACCAGTATGACTGGTAATACAGTGTTGTGGTTAGATGTTTCATGTTCAAATACTAGCTTCACCACTAACCAGCCATATCACCTTGGGCAAGTCACTCAACATCTCTATGCCTCAGTTTCCTCATCTATAAAATGGGGAATATTTAATTTCAAAGACACCTACCTTGTAAGGCTTTCGTGAGGAGTTAAGAAAGTTAACAAGTGGAGTGCTTAAAATAATGCCATAATAAACAGAAAACTACAATCATGAAAACAGACTCTGACACAGAGCCATGATCAAGGGAACAGATGTTGCCACTACAATGGGCATTTAAAGCAAAACACAGTGTTTTGTTTTTCTTTTTCTTTCTTTTTTAAGGTTTTATTTATTTATTTGACAGAGAGAGACAGCGAGAGAGGGAACACAAGCAAGGAGAGTGGGAGAGGGAGAAGCAGGCTTCCCTCTGAGCAGGGAGCCTGATGCAGGACTCAATCCCAGGACCCTGGGATTGTGACCTGAGCTGAAGGCAGACGCTTACCGACTGAGCCACTCAGGAGCCTCTTGTTTTGTTTTTTCATAAAAGTGATGGAACATGGTAAATGATAACAAGAAGGTAAGCCTTCAGCTCATATGCCTGAACATTAGCTGTCTTTCCAACTTCTTCACTGACCCCAACGTAGAAGATTACAGCATTTTTATCATAAAAATCTTATCACCGTGCTTCAGAAGCATAAGGGGTGCTTTTAGATTAATTCGGGTTTCTTCCGTTTTTCTTCCCTGCAAAAATGTTCTGCTAAGCTCTCTGGAGCACTCCTACATTGGCCTGGAGAAACTGCATTTTCAGATCTACTTCAGAGCTAAAGCTCATCAGAATCATTGGCACAGAAGTGATGATCCTGAATCTAGGCAGCAGTTCTGAGAGCTTTGGTTTAGTTGGGTGGTGGATAAACCAGACAGCATTTCACAGTTGTTGTGACAGGTGACACAAAGGAAGAGCTAAACATAAGCTTTGCCAAGAGCAACTTCCAGCTGCGGTGCACTTAACAGAGTATCTACCGGCTTCACAGAGGAGGGATGCTGTTTTGCCAAATAATTATAAGGCCTTGTTCACTCCAAATTATAAAGGTCTCAACAGAAGGCTTCAGTTGAGGTGAGCAGTTCTGTGTGTGTGTGTGTGTGTGTGTGTGTGTGTGTGCGTGTGTGTGTGTGTGTTTCTAGGCATGCTTAGCAAGATCAAGAACCATGTGGGATAATTTGTACATAAATTAAGTAATGTAGTTCTGATTATCTGACCAGATTATAGATGTAAGGATGAGGCAAAAGTCATATCCAAATGTAATTATTCAAAGGATCAGATCCTAGAACTCTGTACAGGCTTCCATCTCACTAAATAACTGATATTTGTATACACTGAATTTATAGAAATGATCTCTGCTGGACTAACCCAGAATCATGCTGTTGTTCTCCCAACTCTCCAGTCTGTGGTTCTTAGCATTTATGGTTGACAATCTTACTGGTAATACTGGCAATTGCTACTAGTATGGCTGAAAATCCAGGCAAACCCAGAAGTTCTTTATTCAACAGAAAGACAAGGGCTATTTTTTACAAACCTTGGTGTTAGTTACGACAACTGAGAACTTATTCAGATCAGAGCTGTGTGAAATAGGCAAAGTTTTCTGTTTTGAGACTATTCTTTTTCAATGATTTTATTCTTCTTACTGTGGAATCATGACCCACTCATTTAAATGCCTTTATGCTACACCACCCATATGCTGAGTCTCTGGGACTCTCTCCATGGCCCACTATAGGCTCCAGCAGACCCTGCCTATTTCTCCCACTATTAAAACTTATCAACCATAATTTATATTCTATCACAATCCTTAAATGAATTCGCTGATCTGTAGAGAGAAATTTCACCCATTATATCATTCCATGGCTGATAATATTTAATTTGCCACCTCTTAAGAGTAGTTGTGATTATACAAGTAGCTCTGGATGCTGAAAAATACAATGTCTTCATTATCATCAACCTTTGGTAAAACTTACCTTGTGCTGGCCATTAAAAGATTTGAATGCATTTTCTCCATTTCTGAAAGATTTAGAAAATAGGATTTTCTTGTAGGACCAAGAATTTGAGGACAAAGGGTGCAAGAGACTGGAGACCATTAATCTGCTGGTGCAGGGCCAGAATTGGAACTAATGTACTCTGGCGTCAGAGAAACATGGCATGATGCCACCTACTGGAAGTCCACACAAACTCCTCAGGACTCTGTCACCTCCTCAAGAAGGTCTTTTGTGACCACCCTGCTTAAAAATATAACCCCTACCAACCCTAGTCTCTTTCCTTGCTCTATTACTTCTCATGGTTTGCCAATATTAATTCCAAAAGTGAAATGATCTGAGATGTTAATCTACTTTCACAGTATGTATGTATATACACACACACACACACACACACATACACACAGTATGCATATAATTGTAAGTGTGTATGTGTGTGTGTACAGATTTATAAACACACACTAACAGAATAATGAGACCTGGATTCAAGACAAACTTTTACTTACTCACTATATTTGTTGCCTTGCAGTTCCCGTGACAAATTATGGTAAACTTGTTAATTTAAAACAGTGGAGTTTTATTCTTTCACAGTTTGGAGGACATGAATCCAAACTTGAGGTGCTGGCAGCTCCACGATCCCTCTGAAAGCTTTAGGGGAGAATGGGTTATCTGCTTTATTCAGCTTCTGATGCCCTCAGGCATTCTATTTTGCAACCAGGTCACTCTAATCTCTGCTTCCAGGTCACATTGCCTCCTGCCCTTCTCTGTGTTTCCTGTCTCTAAACTCCTTCTGCCTCTTTCTTGAAAGGATACACGTGACTGCTTTTGAGCCCATCCGGGTAATCCAGGAAAAATTCCTCCTGTCAAGATCCTTAATTTAATCGCATCTCTTTCCATACAAGGTAATATTCACGGATCCCAGGATTAAGATGTGGACCTAGCATTCTAGGACATAGCATTCTACCCACTACACTCACAGAAGATGTTGTATTTGTTCCCCACAGGGAGACACAATTGGGTCTTCATGTCATCTCATGTATATTAGGGTTTGTCCCATAGAGGAAGTCAGGAATTATAAAAATGGGAGCTTATATAGGGCAGCAGGCACACCTGCTCCTTCTTCCCCTTCAGAAATGGAGAGACAGTAATCTTTGCCCTGGAATGCAAACAAGTCCTCTATGGAGAGCAAGAGGGAAGATTCTTAGGTTTATACTACCCTGAAGTGTAAGCAAATGGGTCCAGGTTGGTTTCATTGTCCAAAGAATATAAATCAGTAGCTTCAAGGAGAGAAGATAAGTTGTTCTCTACCTCTCCAGAAGTCTCCACCTTCATAGTTGCTATTCCACCATGGTTTTAAGCCAGGTTACCAGTAATTTTTGCTAAGAGTGCCCTGAGAGTACAGAAATGTGAAAATACTCATGGAGCATTGTTTCCTGACAGTCCACATTTAATACATTATATAGTTTATTATTGATCTTGTTTAAGATCTAACTAGAATATAACTACATGAGGGCAGGGGTCGTGCCTGTTTTGTTCACTTCTTTGTTTCCAGAATCTAGTACTGTATTTGCAGCATACAACATGCTCAGTAATTTGTTCGGTGAATGAAAAAAGTATTGCAAATGCCCAAGAGAGGACCCTGAGTCTAAGTCACAAGTCAGCAGGTCCCCTGGAACCTTCATCTGTCTACACTGAGCCTCCAGGAGACAGCAACCTGACCACCACCAGGTGTATTCGTGTAAGGAAGCATTATGAAGAGGACAATGTTTACAACAGCTGTCATATTAAAAAATATTTTCTTCTTTCTTTTCTTTGCTAATGTGAGTATGAAAGAATGATTAATATACTCCCTAAAGCTACTATTCCACCTTTTGGGATTGTGTCTACTTAACCAGAAATATAGAAGAAAGTTGAGATTAGCTGAATAAGTTAGGTTCCCATGCCCTTATTTTGTCATAATTTAGCATTATTATTAACCCCTATAATGAGTGTCTGTTCTTTACCACCAGTGACACTTATCAAATAATTGTTACCTCCCAATTATATTGTTTTGAAAAGACAGGGTCTCCAGGGATGAATTTTTTTAATGGTATTTGTTTTGAACATATTGAGATTAGGGATCAAACGTCAGGTAGAAAGTGAATCACGATTCCGTGAAAGCAACAGAAACCCTTCCAGTAGGTCTTATTCTACTCTGAATTTTACCAGTGAACACACAATCCTCTCTACTAAATCCCACTTGTAGGCATGACTTTGAGATTCTAAAAGACTGAACACCTACAGGCAGGGCTTGGTGACAGTTCTCAGGAGCTACGGGTAGGTCACTTCACTAATTCATTATATGTGTGCATAGCACCGTGTTCTGTTCTTCTCACAGCACTCACCACAGGTGCTATGTGAATATTTTCTTAAGTATGTCTTCCCAACTAAAACGTAAGCTCCACGAGGGCAAGGACTGTCTCTATTTTCCTATTATAGACCACACACATAGTACTACGCCTGGTGCATAACAGATGTTCAGAAAATATGCATCAGACAGAAGGAGAAAGATGGAAAGGAAAAAGGAAGGAAGGGAGAGAGGAAAGAAGGGAAGGAGGAAAGAAAGAAGGAAGGAAAGGGGAAGGAAGAAAGAGAGGGAAAGAGGAAGGAAAGAAGGGCGGGAGGGAGAAGAATCTTGTATGCCCCTGTTGTCTTCTTGTCAGAGACAACTATAGCTGATTTCCTTTAAGTCCCAGAGATCTGCACCATTGCATGCTTTCTGTGGGTATTAGCTTCCTTGCCATGGCAAAATCTGGATTAGAAAGGTTGGAGAGCTACCTAAAACTCTATCTAACAGGACCTCATAATCTGTCCCCCCATCCTATTGCACTGGCCTTCCTTTAAATCCAGGTATCCCAGCCTACAAGGTGAAGAAGGAGAAAAAGCCCATCTGCTCTATAAATTAAAAGTGCATAGCTTTTAACACTCGTGATTGATATAAATGCTGCAGTGGATAGACTGAGGAATGTGGAAACATGGTTCGATTTCTTTTACTACTCAGCAGCCAGGTCTCGCTATATTGTTCTTCCAGAAGTGTTCTTTGACGAATAGTACCCCAGTGATACTAGGGAGGCAATGGTAGCCCGAGCTGTAGAGGCAGTAGCCTGCCCTTCTAACTGGTTGATGGATCTACAAAGCCTGAGTGAGAGGGACCCAGGGTGGTAACTGCAGCCATCTTTCTCTTTTATGATTCCTCTTTCTTTTCATTAGGTTTGACATTTTTGAGATTGAGCTTTGTAACTAACTATTAGCCCAAGGCAAGGACTGGGAAAATGAGAATTTGCTGAGAAAGTGACCCCCATCCACAAACACAAAGTGTGAACCACTGTACTTATGACCTGCCATGAAAAGAACTCAAGCTTGGATTTATGGGCAGATATTGCAGTTGATTTGATAAAGTAAAATGAAACCAGCACCTTCTGCACCTGCAGGCAGTTCTAGGGACTTTCCAGAAGAAATATTTCTATTATTTTTATCTTTTTGTGTTACAGGATTTGAACTGAAAGTCCGTGTCCACTCAGTATCCACAAAAGACTATCAGTGATGAGCTGGGAAAGTTGGATCATAATAAACAAGACAAGGAGAAAAACCAGCAAACTAAAGTTGCCTTGTGATGAGGCTGGGCTATGTATCACACAGTATCCTTATGCCATTTTCAACCCCTAATCAAGCATAAGAACCCACCAAAGCAGTGTTCTGTCAAGAACAGATGTCTAGAACCACTCAGGTGTCTATTTGTTTGTCTGGTTGGAGTCCTCATTCGTAATTGTTACCCTTCAGGTTTGAGAAAGACAGAATGACCCTGCTTCAGAGGTTTAGCTTCAGCTCAAAGGTTTTTCTCTTCACAGTACAGCAAACTATATACAAGGCTAACTCCGAGATAGAAAGAGCAACACCTTTAGGGCGCCTGGGTGGCTCAGTCGGTTAAGCGTCTGCCTTTGGCCCGGGTCATGATTCCAGCGTCTGGGATCGAGCCCTGCGTCAGGCTCCCTGCTGAGCGGGGAGTCTGCTTCTCCCTTTCCCTCTCCCTGCTGCTCCCCCTGCTTTACTTTCTCTCTCTCTCTAACAAAAAATAAAAAATCTTAAAAAAAAAAAGAAAGAAAGAAAGAAAAAGCAACACCTTCTCTCAAGAAATTCCCGGTAAAATTTCTTACTAAAACATTTTTAGCCATTACTTCCAGATTAGGGGTGTGCTTTTTTTCTACCTCCTTTGCGAAGGGATAGAATTTCTGCACATTCGACACTTTCCCCTCCTGCTCAGAAAAAACAAAAAAACAAAAAACCCCAAAGGGGTTGCTACTGCCATGCCAAAAAAAATCTAAAGGAAACAGCTGAAAACAAGAATTCCCAGCCCTGAGGGCCTGGGGCTCCGAGTGAACAAGAATGCAGTTTACTTTATTAAAATAAATTAATTAGCCTAATAAATGAGGAAAGAGGACTGAATGAGAAAGAGAATTTTCCCAGTTTAATGTGTCTATTCGGGCCCTGTGGGACACAGTCTATAAAAATTCTTAAGGGAATTAAAACATGTGCACCAACTACATGTTGTTCCCTTCCTCCACCAAAGGACCAGAAGTCTCCAGAATTTCATCCAAAACATTAATCTACAGAGAATCTCTTAGAAGAAATCAGTGATTTCTCCATTGTAGTGTTTCATTATTTATCTTTCTAAAAAAGCAGTAAAATATCCTTGTCAAGAATATTCCTTTAGACTTTAAATAGTCTCTTTTCTCTCTAGAGAATTGTTTTTTCCTTTTTTTTTCTTGGTATTAAAAACAACTAGTAGACACAAAAGCCTCAGACAAAATCTTTGAAAATGGTTAAGGATAAGTGTGTATTGAGACTAAGATCTGATGAGCTTAAAAATATTTTTAATTGAATGTGCTAATATCTTGGAAGTTTGGGTTATTGGGGAGAGAAAGGAGGTGGTCAGAATATTTATTCTCACATTTCTTATCAGTAATTGTGGTAAACAATGAGATCCTTTTTATTTTATTTTTAAAAGATTTAATTAATTTATTTATTTGAGAGAGAGAGAGCAGGGGAGGGGGCAGAGGGAATGAGTCTCAAGCAGACTCCCCACTGAGCATGGAGTCCCACGTGGGGCTCAATCTCATGACCCTAAGATCAAGAAGTCAAGACCGGATGCTCAACCAACTGAGCCACCCAGGTGCCCCAATGACATCCTTTTTAGATGAAAAAAAAATTATAAAATACTTTTAGTAATCAATGATTGATAAGTAATGTTTACTGAATACCTACATTACACAAACTCCTAGTTAGGCTTTAAAGAGTGCATAAAGAGGGATAAAAACAGTTCTTGCTTTCAACAAGTGTATAAACTAGTTAGTGGCTTAAAACTTCAACACATTGAAAAGTAACTTAATCTTTGCAGCAAATAATGTCAAGTAAGGCATATTAACAGTTAGTGGGATGAAATGTCAAGAAGCACTCCTCCGTGTGGACTGATCAACTGATCAAAGAAATGTTTTGTGTAGCAGTTGGAACTGAAGCTTGGTTTTAAAGGCAGAGTAGGCATAAGCTAGGGGGTGCTTTAGCTCTCTCTTTCTGTGTTAAAAAAAAAAAAAGAAATCCCATAACCTAGTAGATTAAAATAACAATGATTACTAAAAATAGCCCATAACTCTGAGGGTTGACTGGGCTCACATAGAACATTCTGCTCCATTTAATGTCAGCTGGAGTTACTCAGTTGCATTCAACTGATCATCAGGCCGGGCTGAAAAATCCAAGAAGGCTTCCTTCACATGGCAAATATCTCAGTGCTTCCTCATGTGACCTCTCCACAGAGCTAGCTTGGACTTCCTCAAAATATGGTGGTCTCAGTCTCTTTATGGTACTCATGAGGATGACTTCTAAGAGTAAGGAGGTGAAAGCTACCTGTGTGCTTGAAGGTCTAGTCCCAGAACCGTCACAGCCTTACTTTTGCCACATCCTGTGGTCAAAGAAAGCCACAAGACCATCCCAGATTCAAAGGGGGAGGAAATAGATTCTACTTCCTTATTGTTGGAGCAGACAAGGGGAAAGGCACTGATGACTCCAAATAGCTTTGGGGAAACTATTATAAGCAAAGAGAGTCAATCAGAGAAAGACATGTATCACATGACCTCACTGATATGAGGAATTCTTAATCTCAGGAAAGAAACTGAGTGTTACTGGAGTGGTTGGGGGTGGGAGGGATGGGGTGGCTGGGTGATAGATATTGGGGAGGGTATGTGCTACGGTGAGCGCTGTGAATTGTGCAAGACTGTTGAATCACAGATCTGTACTTCTGAAACAAATAATGCAACATATTTTGAGAAAAAAGAAAAAGAAGAAGATAACAGGAGAGGAAGAAAAGGGGAGTATGTCAGAGGGGGAGACGAACCATGAGAGATGATGGACTCTGAAAAACAAACTGAGGGTTCTAGAGGGGAGGGGGGTAGGGGGATGGGTTAGCCTGGTGATGGGCATTGAGGAGGGCACGTTCTGCATGGAGCACTGGGTGTTATGAACAAACAATGAATCATGGAACACTGCACCAAAAACTAATGATGTAATATATGGTGATTAACATAACAATAAAAAAATTAAAAAAAAATAAGCAAAGAGAAAAAGAGGAGATAGAATATAGATCCTTCCTTAGATAGTGACCTCTAAAACTAAAAAAAACAAAACAAAACAAAAACAAAAACACACATTTTTTTTATTTTTAAGAGATTTTCTGTGTGTCTAGCAGTATTACATGTTACCCATAGAGAAAAAAAGAAATCTACTCCTTGGCACTAGAATTCAAAGAGCTTTCCACCATTTTGTTGTTTTTGTGGTTTGGGGGTATTTTTCACACTGGTTCTTATTTCCAAATAAGGTACACTATAAAAATAAGTAGAAAATAAGCCTTCACTCCTCAAGTAGAACCAAGACTACAACGGAGACTGTGTCTGACGCATGAAGATTATAGACAAGTAGAAAAAACAATGACATTCAGAACGCTATGCAGAGGACTAGAGACATATTTTATTCTTCAGGTAAAAACTTTCCTTTGAAGTTCAGTTGCTTTCCTGGTGAGTTCCAGTTACCCTAATTTAAGTAACATTTACATCCAAGTGCACGTGCCTACCAGTTATCAAGAAGACGCTGCTATGGTGATAAATCTAGATTATCAGCTTAATGGACAGAATTATGTCTCACATATTCTGCCTTGTACCTCCCCAGTTCTCTGTAAATGCTTATTATTAACATAGATGCTGTTAGGGTTTTAAGGAGAAACAATAAATATTACTACTGGTTTCCCCACTTGAATTCTAAGTCAGCGCAACAGTAGACAAACAGTAATGCACAATGAAATAAAAATAGAAGCTTCATGATAGATGGAAATGGAGGCAGAAGATGTGGCTTTGGTCCACAGCAGTCCTAAGTTTGCTGACCCGGAGCTCGCCTGCCCAGGCTCGGACCTCCCTCAGGTGTGGGGCCTGCCCTCTGCAAGACATTCTGCATGGAAGACCAGACCAGACAGCAGTTTGCTGAAAAAGGTGGCCTCCTGGAAGGAGAGAAGAAGGCAGGGCTGAGTGATGCATGGCTGCTTTCACCTACCAAACTGGCCGCTTTGCTCTCTTCTCCAGAGAGAAGTGGGTGAGAAGGCAGAGCAAGGCATTTAGAAAAATACCCTTCTTACAGGAGTGTGATGAATAGAGCTGAATTGTTCCCATGAACAGTTCCTTCAAATATATTATATACGTTTAAAATATATTATATATATACACACATATATACATAAATATATAAAATTATGGTAGAAATATACTATATATAAAAATATATAATATATATAATTATGGTAGAAATATAATATACACACATTTTGACCATCCAGAATCAAAGAGATGCTTATTGAGACCCTGACTTTCCATAGGTCACTTTCTTCCATTCCTTTTTTGAGTCAAGAAAAATCTCCAGAAGTTTTAAAATTTAGAGATAGCACCAAATGTACACACATAATGTAAAAATTAAAATAAAAAAAGATGTGAATTAAGAGAAACTTCACAGTGGTCATCGCTCAATACAAAAAGCTGAGGGAAAATGCTAACAACCCCACCCAGGCCTAACTGGAATTTGTGACATGGAGAGGAAGATAATATACGTGCTTGTAAGAGAGTAGGACTGGTTTGTAGAAATAAATAAATAAACAAATAAATAAATAAAAATAAAACGCTTTTCTCTCACAAAGTTAAAACTAACAAAATTGTCCAAAGTTTTTACCCTTCGTGAAGATTGCAATTAATGTTCTTCAAAATCTCATCAATGATTTTTATAAACCAGTTTATCAGACCTTAAAAATCATGATTATTCAGCCCTCTGGATGCCACAAAGTAGAGTTTACAGGACTGAGAACCTCTGTCTGTCGAGCCCAATGACACAATCCCGAATTTACACCAATTCCACTGTGGGATTTGAGCTGGTGGTTTTTCTTCTTTTCTTCTCAGCCTTAATGCTTATGTTCCCACTCTCAGAATTAACCCGTTAATGCCCGAGAATATACCGCGCCGCGGTCTGATCCTGCGTTTTACAGTCTGACAGATATTCATCTCCCGCTCACAGCTTGCAGGTGGGAGCCTCAGCCGAGGAGCCTTGGTGTCAAGAAATCAGCAGCTGCTCGTATATCACACTGGTCATTAGTGGAGGATCATTCTGGACCTTTGCCCACAGCACCTTGCTATGGCAGGAGAAGGGCTATAAAACCCTAGGCCCTGTCAGCTGTTGTCACTTAGGTGAGAATTTATCAGGTCTCCGAGTGCCCTCTGACTGGATTATTATGAATAATGAATGAAGCTTTATGCTACACTGAAGCATTAATAAGATGGGAATGACTGGGAGAAATTCCGAGCACCACAATCACGGTCGCTCTCCGGGTTAGCAAATCCGCAGCTGGTGGGCCCGCCCGATGGGGCCTCTGCTGAATCTGCGACTGAGAAGTGAGGGCCTGCTTTAATCACAGAGCCCAGCTTCACAGTCCGAGATCTAGCCTGTGGCTGGCAATAAAGAACCGGGCATGAAGTTGTGTGTCCACACTGTAAAAGTAGATGAAACAAATTTTAGATGCCTTTATGAAAACACTTAGAATGTTTGATGTCAAGCATATGTTTTACTATCAACTTAAAGCAAGATTCTACTGTTGAAACAGAAGCCTTGTAGGAAATCTCTAATATATAAATGCAAGTGTCTTCTATGATGAAGATATTTGGGGTGTGGAGAGGAGAATTTGCCCCTTTTCTAAATGGGGCTGGTCCTGCCTGAGTCTCAGAAAAAGGTGGACTGAGCAGGGCAGCGGTTAAGCGACTGCCTTAGGCTTAAGTCATGGTCCCAGGGTCCTGGGATCGAGCCCCGCAGCGGGCTCCCTGCTCCTCAGGAAGCCTGCTTCTCCCTCTCCCACTCCCCCTGCTTGTGTTCCCTCTCTCGCTGTGTCTCTCTCTGTCAAATAAATAAATAAAATCTTAAAAAAAAAGAAATACGTGGACTGAAATGAGGGAACGCTGAGGAAACAGAGGGACAAAGTGTGCCACTGATGTGATGGAAAACAATGTGTCTGAGCTACTGTCAATAGAAATCATTTTCTAAAACCATGTGAGGGTTACACGGCTTCTCCAGCAAAGCCGCCTCAGAGCTGATACCTTCTCTAGGCTGTCGTGGCAATGGCAACTATTGCTAGACACTCCATTGACTTCCTTCTCACCTTCCCAACTTTTACTAAAAAAATAAGGCCATCTGAGTATCTTTCTCAGAAAACATTGTTGGATTGCATAAGGTAAAGAACAACCTATGCTGTTTTGATTTTCCTTTTGAATCCCTTCCCCGGCTTCAAGGGCCAAGGACTAGACAATGTGTTTGTTGGTCTGTCTTCTTCAAGAGACTCACTGACCAGCTCCCACTGGATTAATTTCCATTCTTCAAACATCTTCTGAGCCCCTGAATTTTTCAGGACTGTGGGAAATTATTGTTTAAAAGACATTTCTTCTACATGAATGGACTGATACTCGAGAATAATATCCCTTTCTAAATGTAGCAGGGATAACCCAGACATTATGTTTCAGTTCTCTAAGAAATTCTGTGATGAAGTTCCTCTTCCTAGTGATAAGAATAGGAGTTTCAAAGATGTCCAGGGTGACCTGGAACATCCTCTCAACTTTTCTTGTCCTCAGCTGCCCCATCTGTAAAATGAGGGAGGTAGAGATTACTTCTTAAACTCTATCCAGGTTAGAATTCTAGGACCCATTATTGACTTAGAGAGACTCAGAATACACGTACCCCACTGCTGTTGTAACCATGAGAAAGAAGAAATCAGAGCCTAAAAAATTAAAAAGTGGATCCCAAGGGAATCCTTCCTTGCTCTTGGTACAAAGGAAGAAATCTATTCCCTGTTCATTCAGATGAATAGAAGTTATTAAGTATAATCACCTAACATCAACTTGACAACTTGTGCTCACCAATTCTGTTTTTTACCCATGTAGATGGTGTATTTTTTCCCCTCCTTTATTCCTAGACATTTTTTGTAGTCGAGAATTATAGAATCTTTAGAACTGGAAGAATTTCTAGTTGGCCAAGTTTAATTTCCTCAAATTCTCTTTAATTTCCTCAAATTCTCTTCCTCTGAAAGCCTGTCTGACACTCTAACCACCCCCAAGTGCTCTCTCTCTCCATTGATTGTATTACCTGTTTCATGTGTTAGGTAAGCTACATGGTAGCTTGGAGAATGCAGTATTCATGCATAAGACTTACCTTCCTAAGATTCCTCAAGATAGACATTGTGTCTTAAATTTCGTTGAATTCTTCATAGACTCTAGCAGTGTCTTTCTCATCACATTTATTGAATGATAATTTATTAAGTATTTACTGTGCATCAGAAAATATGCTGGTCTTTATGGATACAAAGATGATTAGCACATATTTCTTGCCCTCACGGACTTCACAGTCTGGTAGATACTTAGTATTGAAGCACCATGTTTGTTATGGCTTAGATGACAGCCTTGAGGGAAAGATGAAGTAATATAGATTGGATGCAAGAAGCATTAGTTAAGCTAACAAGTTAAACTACCCATATACAAAGAGCACTGAATAGTTACTGTGCCGATGTCAGTCTTAAGGTAGGTTCCCTGCATCATAGTGTTCTTGTCCCTGCTTCACTCATCATCACCTTTCATGATCTGGATGAAGATCTAGAGGGCATGCCTGTCAAATTTGTGGCTAAGAGTAATTGTCAGTTCCTTGAATTATTAAGTCATGATTCAAAAGGAACGTAAGTTGAAATGATGACCTGGATCTAGGAAAGTGAAATTCCCTAGCATGAAATAGGACCTCGGGTTTGAACACCCCAAACCACTTTCATGAGGGTAGAATAATGAAATGTGTTATATGTGTCCTCAGTGATAGCATGTTCAGTATGAAGCAATATACGGTTTTTAAGTCACCTCCATATCTAGAAGAGATGACATCTTGCAACAGGGAACACCTATAATGTTAACTGAGGTGTAGGTGCCACAACAGATAAAGAAGAAATATAGTTAAACAAGAATACACAGAGAGAAGGGGAACCTGATAGACAAAGTGACTCAAAATTATGTCATAAGAAGGGGCACCTGGGTGGCTCAGTCGGTTAAGTGTCTGCCTTCCGCTCAGGTCATGAACCCAGGGTCCTGGGATTGAGCCCCACATCAGGCTCCCTGCTGGGCAAGGAGCCTGCTTCTCCCTGTCCCTCTGCCTCCCCCTGTTTGTGATCTCTCTCTCTCTCTCTGTCAAATAAATAAATAAAATCTTTAAAAAAAAATACATCCTAAGAAGATGGAAGGGCCTAAGGTTGTTTTACCCGAAAAAGAATAGGAGGGACTTGGTGGGGGGGGGGGGGGTGGAACAAGATGGCGGAGGAGTAGGAGACCTAGATTTCGTCTGGTCTCAGGAATTCAGCGGAATAGGGATCAAACCATTCTGAACACCTACGAACTCAACAGGAGATCAAAGAGAAGAGTAGCAACAACTCTCTGAACAGAAAAGCGACCACTTTCTGGAAGGTAGGACGTGCAGAGAAGTGAATCCGAGGCGATATTCGGGAGGATAGACGGCGGGGGGGGGGGGGGGCTCTGTCGGCCGCTTCTGGCAAGTGCTAGAGCCGCGGAGCACAAAATCGGAACTTTTAGAAGTCGGCTCCGCTGAGGGACGTCGCTGCAGTGGCTAAGCGGGGGGTGGAACCCTCACGGGAGAGTGTGGTCTCAGGACCCTCGGGGTCACAGAAAGACCGGGGGTGCCTGAGTGCGGCAGAGCTCCCAGGTATCGGAGCGGGGAAGCCGGCTGCAGAGACGGAGCCGAGGCGCGGGCTCTCAGCTCGGGGTTGCCATAAAATGTGATCTGCAGCCCAGTTGGGCCACTGCTCCTTCAGCAGGGACCCAACAAGCGGGAGATGCGGGAGACTCCCCTTCTTCCCCCGGGAGGAGTGGTGCGGGAGCGCACCGCAGGGATCTGCTGGGTTTGGAGACCACACAAGGTCGGGTGCCAGAGATAGAAACGCTCGGTCACAGGCCGGGTGAGCACGGAGTGCGGCCGGAGACCAGGGAGATGGGAGTGATTGACTGCTTTTCTCTGGGGGCGCACTGAGGAGTGGGGCCCCGAGTTCTTGGCTCCTCTCGGGCGGAGATTGGGAGGCCGCCATTTTCACTCTCATCCTCCAAAGCCAAAAAGAAAGCTTGCGGGGAACAAAAGCTCCCGAGAGTAAACCGGAGCAGATTACTTAGCCCAGACCAGGCAAGGGTGGAGCAATTCCGCCTCCAGCAAAGACCTTTGGGAACCATGGCAACAGGCCCCTCCCCCAGAAGATCAGCAAGAACAGCCAGCCAAGACCAAGTTTACCGATCAAGGAAAACAGCAGAACTCCAGAGCTAGGGGAATACTGCACATAGAATCCATGGCTTTTTTACCATGATTCTTTAGTCTTTCAAAGTTAATTTTTTTAACTGTCTTTTTTTTTAATTTTTCTTTTTCCCTTTTTCAGCGAACATTTTATCAATCCCTTTTTTAAAAAACATTTTTATTTTTAATTTTTAGAGTCATATTCTATCCCTTCATAGTAGTTACCCTTATTTTTTGGCATATATATATATAAATTGTTCTCTCTTTAAAATTTTGAGATACAGTTTCTTCTAACAGATCAAAATATACCCTAAATCTCTAGTGTATGGCTTTGTTCTAGTCTCCTGCCTGATCACATTCTCTCCCTTTTTTTTTCTTTTTTTTAAATCCTCTTTCTTTTTTCAAACAACTTCTTATCTTATTGATTCCTTCTATAAAATTTTTTATAATTTTTATCTTTACAGTCATATTCCATCCCTTCATCATATCAACCCTTATTTTGTACATACATAAGTTTTTCTTTCTTTAAAATTTTGGGAGGCACTTTCTTCTAACAGACCAAAATACACCCAAAATCTAGTGTTTGGCACTGATCTATGCACCACCCTGATCATATTGGATCATATTCTGTTTTTTTGTTTTGTTTTGTTCTGTTTTTGTTTGTTTTTATCTTTTTCTTTTCCTTTTTTTTCTTTTTCTTTTTTCTTTCTTTCCCTTTTTTTTCCCCCCAGCTTCAGGTCTTTTCTGATTTGTTTAGAGTATATTTCCTGGCGACATTGTTACCCTGTTAGCATTTTGTTCTCTCATTCATCTATTCTCCTCTGGACAAAATGACAAGACGGAAAAAAATCACCTCAACAAAAAGAACAAGAGGCAGTACTGACTGCCAGGGACCTACTCATTATGGACATTAGCACAATATCGGACCTAGAGTTCAGAATCATGATTTTAAGGATACTAGCTGGGCTTGAAAAAAGCATGGAAGTTAGTAGAGAAACCCTTTCTGGAGAAATAAAAGAACTAAAATCTAACCAAGTCGAAATCAAAAAGGCTATAAATGAGGTGCAATCAAAAATGGGGGTGCTAACTGCTAGGATAAATGAGGCAGAAGAGAGAATCAGTGATATAGAAGACCAAATGATGGAAAATAAAGTGAGAAAAAGAGATAAACAACTACAGGATCGCAAGGGCAGAATTTGAGAGATAAGTGATACCATAAGACAAAACAACATTAGAATAATTGGGATCCCAGAAGAAGAAGAGAGTGAGAGGCAGAAGGTATATTATAGCAGAGAACTTCCCTAATTTGGGGAACAAAACAGGCATCAAAGTCCAGGAGGCATGAGAACCCCTCTCTCAATAAAAATGGGTCAATACCCCGACATCTAATAGTAAAACTTACAAGTCTCAGAGACAAAGAGAAAATCCTGAAAGCAGCTCAGGAAAAGAGATCTGTAACCTACAATGGTAGAAATATTAGACTGGCAACAGACCTATCCACAGAGACCTGGAAGGCCAGAAAGGACTGGCATGATATCTTCAGAGCACTAAGTGAGAAAAATAGGCAGCCAAGAATACTATATCCAGCTAGACTGTCATTGAAAATAGAAGGAGAGATAAAAAGCTTCCAGGACAAACAAAAACTAAAGGAATTTGCAAACACAAAACCAGCCCTCCAAGAAATATTGAAAGGGGTCCTCTAAGCAAAGAGAGAGCCTAAAAGCAACATAGACCAGAAAGGAACACAGACAATATACAGTAACAGTCACCTTACAGGCAGTACAATGGCACTAAATTCATATCTTTCAATAGTTACCCTGAATGTAAATGGGCTAAATGCCCCAATCAAAAGACACAGGCTATCAGATTGGATTAAAAAACAAGACCCATCAATATGCTGTCTGCAAGAGACTCATTTTAGACACAAAGACACCCCCAGATTGAAAGTGAGGGGGTGGAAAACCATTTACCATGCTAATAGACACCAAAAGAAAGCTGGGGTGGCAATTCTTATATCAGACAAATTAGACTTTAAACTAAAGACTGTAATAAGAGATGAGGAAAGACACTATATCTAACTTAAAGAGTCTATCCAACAGGAAGATCTAACAATTCTAAATATCTATGCCCCGAACATGGGAGCAGCCAATTATATAAGGCAATTAATAACAAAAGCAAAGAAACACACTGACAACAATACAATAATAGTGGGGGACTTTAACACCCCCCTGACTGAAATGGACAGATCATCTAAGCAAAAGATCAACAAGGAAATAAAGACTTTAAATGACACACTGGACCAAATGGACTTCACAGACATATTCAGAACATTCCATCCCAAAGCAACAGAATACACATTCTTCTCTAGTACCCATAGAACGTTCTCCAGAATAGATCACATCCTAGGTCACAAATCAGGTCTCAACGGGTACCAAAAGATTGGGATCATTCCCTGCATATTTTCAGACCACAATGCTTTGAAACTAGAACTCAATCACAAGAGGAAAGTCAGAAAGAACTCAAATACACGGAGGCTAAAGAGCATCCTACTAAAGAATGAATGGATCAACCAGGAAATTAAAGAAGAATTAAAAAAATTCATGGAAACCAATGAAAATGAAAAGACAACTGTTCAAAACCTTTGGGATGCAGCAAAGGCAGTCCTAAGAGGAAAGTATAGAGGAATACAAGCCTTTCTCAAGAAACAAGAAAGGTCTCAAATACACAACCCTACACCTAAAGGAGCTGGAGAAAGAACAGCAAATAAAGCCTAAACCCATCAGGAGAAGATAAATAATAAAGATCAGAGCAGAAATCAATGAACTAGAAACCAAAAGAACAGTAGAACCGATCAACGAAACTAGGAGCTGGTTCTTTGAAAGAATTAACAAGATTGATAAACCCCTGGCCAGACTTATCAAAAAGAAAAGAGAAATGACCCAAATCCACAAAATCATGAATGAAAGAGGAGAGATCACAACCAACACCAAAGAAATACAAACAATTATAAGAACATGTTATGAGCAACTCTATGCCAGCAAATTAGATAACCTGGAAGAAATGGGTGCATTCCTAGAGATGTATCAACTACCAAAACTGAACCAGGAAGAAATAGAAAACCTAAACAGACCTATAACCACTAAGGAAATTGAAGCAGTCATCAAAAATCTCCCAACAAACAAAAGCCCAGGGCCAGATGGCTTCCCAGGGGAATTCTACCAAACATTTAAGGAAGATTTAATACCTATTCTCCTGAAACTGTTCCAAAAAATAGAAATGGAAGGAAAACTTCCAAACTCATTTTATGAGGCCACAAAGACCCCATCCAAAAGGAGAATTACAGACCAATATCCTTGATGAACATGGATGCAAAAATTCTCACCAAAATACTAGCCAATAGGATCCAACAGTACATTAAAAGGATTATTCACCACGACCAAGTGGGATTTATCCCTGGGCTGCAAGGTTGGTTCAACATCTGCAAATCAATCAACGTGATACAATACATTAACAAAAGGAAGAACAAGAATCATATGATCCTCTCAATAGATGCAGAAAAAGCATTTGACAAAGTACAGCATCCTTTCTTGATCAAAACTCTTCAGAGTATAGGGAGAGAGGGTACATACCTCAATATCATATAAGCCATCTATGAAAAACCTACATCGAATATCATTCTCAATGGGGAAAAGCTGAGAGCTTTTCCCCTAAGGTCAGGAACGCGGCAGGGATGTCCACTATCACCACTGCTATTCAACATAGTGTTAGAAGTCCTAGCCACAGCCATTAGACAACAAAAAGAAATCAAAGGCATCCAAATCGGCAAAAGGAAGTCAAACTCTCACTCTTTGCAGATGATATGATACTGTATGTGGAAAACCCAAAAGACTCCACCCCAAAACTGCTAGAACTCATACAGGAATTCAGTAAAGTAGCAGGCTATAAAATCACTGCATAGAAATCAGTGGCATTCCTATACACCAACAACAAGACAGAAGAGAGACAAATCAAGGAGTCGATCCCATTTACAATTGCACCCAAAACCATAAGATACCTAGGAATAAATCTAAACGATCTGTACTCAGAAAACTGTAAAATACTCATGAAAGAAATTGAGGAAGACACAAATGGAAAAACGTTCCATGCTCATGGATTGGAAGAACAAGTATTGTGAAGATGTCAATGCTACCTAGAGCAATCTACACATTCAATGCAATCCCCATCAAAATACCATCCACTTTTTTCAAAAAAATGGAACAAATAATCCTCAAATTTGTATGGAACCAGAAGAGACCCCGAATAGCCAGAGGAATGTTGAAAAAGAAAAGCAAAGCTGGCGGCATCACAATTCCGGACTTCCAGCTCTTATTACAAAGCTGTCATCATCAAGACAGTATGGTACTGGCACAAAAACAGACACTTAGATCAATGGAACAGAATCGAGAGCCCAGAAATGGACCCTCAACTCTATGGTCAACTCATCTTTGACAAAGCAGGAAAGAATGTCCAATGGCAAAAAGACAGTCTCTTCAACAAATGGTGTTGGGAAAATTGGACAGCCACATGCAGAAGAATGAAACTGGACCATTTCCTTACACCACACACAAAAATAGACTCCAAATGGTTGAAAGACCTAGATGTGAGACAGGAGTCCATCAGTATCCTAAAGGAGAACACAGGCAGCAACCTCTTCGACCTCAGCCACAGCAACTTCTTCCTAGAAACATCGCCAAAGGCAAGGGAAGCAAGGGCAAAAATGAACTATTGGGATTTCATCAAGATAAAAAGCTTTTGCACAGCAAAAGAAACAGTCCACAAAACCAAAAGACAACTGACAGAATGGGAGAAAATATTTGCAAATGACATATCAGACAAAGGGCTAGTATCCAAAATCTACAAAGAACTTATCAAACTCAACACCCAAAGAACAAATGATCCAATCAAGAAATGGGCAGAAGACATGAACAGACATTTTTCCAAAGAAGACATCCAAATGGCCAACAGACACATGAAAAAGTGCTCAACATCCCTCGGCATCAGGGAAATCCAAATCAAAACCTCCATGAGATACCACCTCACACCAGTCAGAATGGCTAAAATTAACAAGTCAGGAAACGACAGATGTTGGCGGGGATGTGGAGAAAGGGGAACTCTCCTACACTGTTGGTGGGAATGCAAGCTGGTGCAACCACTCTGGAAAACAGTATGGAGTTTCCTCAAACAGTTGAAAATAGAGCTACCCTACGATCCAGCAATTGCACTACTGGGTATTTACCCCAAAGATACAAATGTAGGGATCCAAAGGGGTATGTGCACCCTGATATTTATAGCAGTAATGGCCACAAGCCAAACTGTGGAAAGAGCCAAGACATCCATCGACAGATGAATGGATAAAGAAAATGTGGTATATATATACAATGGAATATTATGCAGCCATCCAAAAGGAATGAGATCTTGCCATTTGCAACAACATGGATGGAATTGGAGGGTGTTATGCTGAGCGAAATAAGTCAATCAGAGAAAGACATGTATCATATGACCTCACTGATATGAGGAATTCTTAATCGCAGGAAACAAACTGAGGGTTGCTGGAGTGGGTGGGGGGTGGGAGGTATGGGGTGGCTGGGTGATAGACATTGGGGAGGGAATGTGCTGTGGTGAGCGCTGTGAATCGTGCAAGACTGTTGAATCACAGATCTGTACCTCTGAAACAAATAATGCAATATATGTTAAGAAAAAAAAAAAAGAAGATAGCAGGAGGGGAAGAATGAAGGGGGAAATCGGAGGGGGAGATGAACCATGAGAGACGATGGGCTCTGAAAAACAAACTAAGGGTTCTAGAGGGGAGGGGGTTGGGGGGATGGGTTAGCCTGGTGATGGGTATTAAAGAGGGCACGTTCTGTGTGGAGCACTGGGTGTTATGCACAAACAATGAATCATGGAACACTACATCAAAAACTAATGATGTATGGTGATTAATATAACAATAAAAATTAAAAAAAAAAAGAAAAAGAATAGCAGTAAGGAACACAGCCATTGTCTTCAATTATTTGTAAGGCTTTGCAAGATGAATTAAAGTTACTCTGTGTAAACTAAATAGATGTTGGAAACTTCACAAAGATAAATTTCAGCTCAATATAAGAATGAATTTTCAACCAACTCTCTAAATAAGCAGACTTGAGAGGTGGTAAATGTGGAAGAAAGAATTGAGGGAAGCCCCAGCTCACCAGGGCCTCCGATCCCCAACCTTCTAACTACATATTACACAGTGAAACCACTCTAACTCTGTTTCAGGAGTGCCGTGGATATTTTGTTTATGAGGATGGGGGTTTTAGTATCAGTTACAGATGAAGAAGCTGTTTGTGTTATTCAGAATGCATGATACCACATATGTGAAAATTTCACCTTCATATACCCCTTTGGAAGATGGCATGAGAAGGGCCACTGGCCAAATATATTCTGAAAGTGAAGCCTAAGAGCTGAGCTTAGTGCCCAAAGGGAAGTTTTCTGTAATTCTTCACAGAGAAGCAGAGAATGAGGAAGGGAAAGCAGTGGCCCCACATAGCCAAGTAGCCCGGTGGTGGTGGGGGGGGACAGACACCCCTCCCCCACCCAAGAAGACTCTGTGATCCCCGCACAAAAAGAACCCTTCCTTCATTGGGCGCCTGGGTGGCTCAGATGGTTAAGCGTCTGCCTTTGGCTCAGGTCCTGATCCCAGGGTCCTGGGATCGAGTCCCGCATCGGGCTCCCTGCTCCTTGGGAGCCTGCTTCTCCCTCTGCCTCTCTCTCTCTCTCTCTCTCTTTCATGAATAAATAAATAAAAATCTTTAAAAAAAAAAAAGAACGCTTCCTTCACTGACACACTAAACTGACAGAGGCACCAGGTAAGCAGTTCTTTTTTTTTTCCTTCCAGTTCTACCAAGAAATAATCAACATATAACACTGTATAAGTTTAAGGTGTACAGCATGATGGTTTCACTTACCTCTTATTGTGAAATGATTATCACATGGGTTTAGTTAACATTCATTCTCTCATATAGTTACAATAGAAAGGAAAGGAAAAAAATTTCTCCTTGTGATGAGAACTCTTAGGGTTTGTTCTCTGAACACCTTTCCTGCCCAGCACACATGAGCGTTAGCCATGGTCATCATATTTCCATCCTAGTACTTACCTATCTTATAACTGGAAGCTTCTACCTTTCGGCCACCTTGCTCTGATTCCCTCTCCTCCCAACCCCCAGCCCTCTGGTCACAAGTCAGAGCTCTTTTTTTATGAAGGTAGTATGTTTTTGTTGTTGTTTTTAGATTCCACACACCAAGCGAGGTAGTACAGTATTTGCCTTTCTCTGTCTGGCTTATTTCACTAGCATGATGCCTTCATGGTCCATCCGTGTTGTTGCAAATGGTAGGATTTCCTTGCTTTTATGGCTAAATAATATTTTATTACATATAAACATATATCCACCACTTCTTTATCCATTCATCCCTTAGTGGACACAGGTGCTTCCATACCTTGGCTATTGTAAATAATGCTGCAATGAGTTATGCGGTGCACATATCATTTTGAGCTGGTGTTTTCATTTCCTTTGAATATATATCCAGAAGCGGAATTGCTGGATTATATGGTAGTTCTATTTTTAATATTTTTAAGGAACTTCCATACTGTTTTCCACAGTGGCTGCACAACATAGCCAGTTCTAGTCCCTTCTTCTCATCACCACACACTTAGAGTCTAGAGAATACAAAGGAGGAGGAGAAACAAACAAACAAACAAAAAGCATGCTTGGAGACCTTCAAACCTCAGTCTTTCCTCCCCGGAGAAAGCCTAAGGATTAAAAATGAGCTGCTACCAAAGAAAAGTTTAGGAACCTGCTAGTGGATTGAAACTGTGTCCAAATTGTAATTCAGTGAGTTCCCACTCACCGGCAGCATTCACAGCATCAGGAGGGCTTTAGGGAGACCTTGCCAAGGGGAGGGAACTCCAGCACCAGAGGGGTTAACCAGGGCAATCTTTAAGGCTCTTTCCAATTCTGAGATTCTGGACTTGAAATGCACCCTGCAGTTCTGGCTGACAAGTTTCTGTTCTTCATGCTTAGGTCTCCATGAATATCTACGGGTCTAGGTAGGAATTTTTAACTGCTCAGCTAAGAAAAAAAGGTCCTTTTATTCACTCACTCAAGCCTCATCGTCAAAATGAATCATACCTATGTGAGCAGTATTTTCTGATAATTGTGAGGAACTTGTGCAACGTAGACACTCCATGTGTGCACGTGTGTGCATGTGTGCAAGCCCATGCACTCAGGCACATATGTTCTGTTGAAATATGTTGTCTGCTTGGGCGGTGGGGGGGTCCTCCCACTGAGCCAGCACAAGTTTGTTATGCAAAACATTGGCATTGGCAGAGTTTCATACCACCACTAAGCCATAATCTGCTTGGCAGGCATGAGGGAGGCCACAAAACCCCAAGGTTAATTGGGAACAAGACCGTAAACACTAGCCTCTCCCAGGACGAGCTTCATACTGAGAAGCTATCCAAGGACATAGTCTACTTCAACTCTCATGGACAGAACTGCTATTTGAACTCTCAAAGGTAAAGACAAGCAATGGCAAGTTTATCAAGATTTTAAGAAAATTGCATGTTCTTTGATTTTTAAGATGTTGAAAAGAACGTAGGGAGTTAGATGACAAATCACCTAGAATTCACAAACATGAAGGAAACATCTAGTCATGGAGCCACACACAGGCATTTCAGACCACCCTGAAATAGTTTTACATTCTGACATTTATAGGGTCTCCTTGCTCCTGAGGCTTGTTACACCCTTAATATGCAAACTTATGTTATTTCTGGGTGCAGGATTGACATCTTCATACTACATTAGAGATACAGTTCACAAACAGAAGTCGGGAAATAAAGAATGAGTGTCGTACACCTAAGATCTTTTCAACTCACTACATGAATTTTACGTCAATAAGACTGTTAAAATGGAAAATAAAAAGGAGGAGGTGGGTGATGGGAGGAAGGTATAGTTTGGGGTCAGAAAAGCATTAAACACAAGGAACATTTGGGGTCACAATAAACATGAAGGAAGATGATGACAAAGGTAAACCAGTGAATACCCTGATAAACAGAGTAAAACTTTACTCAGAACCAAAGGAAAATGTTTGAACAGGAGAAAATGAACAACAAAGATTAAAAAAATGGGGAAATTAAAAACAATAGAGCCATGGAAAGATAAAAAATAGGTAATGTATGAAAGAAGGTAAAAAGAAGTAGAACAAAATCATTTTAAAAAGTAAAAGAAATGTAAAATCCACAGTAATCAATGTTGCTGTCTTTGCCCCTAAGAACTCAAACAAAGGAAGAAGAGATGCCCACAATTATTATTTATTCATGCCCCTTGCTTCAGTGGGGTTCTCCTGGCAAATTTCCAGCAGCTTTGCCATTTTGCAGACTAGGGACTTCAGAGTGTAGCTGCTCTGAGGATTTGGCCCTATAATTTCCTTTAATGTTTCTGTTGCACCAAAAGGTCATTCTCAACTCAGATGTTCATAAAATTGACATGAGTCTGATGTCCCTTGGAGATCTGGAGCCAGGGCAGACAGGGGGATGCCCATGATGGAGATCATACCTTGGACGTAAAGAATCCCTTCAAGGGTTTGTCATCTCCTAAGTTTTAATAATCGTGCTGCTACACCAGACCTACCTCTTCCATCTGACTCTCTCTGTCCTGCCACAAACCACGGTTTCAGTAGTAAGCCATAATGACTGATTTAGATAAAGCAGCACTCTCCCAGCCATGGTAATGGAGGATGCAGCCTAGAAGTGGCAGGGCCTGTGTTAGGAACTTGAGGTATAATTTCAACAATAACTTATGATGTCTCTCTGTCCCAAAAATCAGTGCCCTCTGACAATTTCCATTTATTAAGCCTCTGGTAGGTCCCAGGTCCTTTATATATATTATCTCTGATAGTTAGCCCAGCCTGTGAGTTATTAATATCCTCACCTTACATCTGAGGAAACAGTGTCTCAGAGGGCTTGATGTGTCCAAGAACATATGACTAGTGAACTTCGTAAAGTAGGCTCTGAACCTAGCTCTGAAGGAGGGCAACGCATTCACACTTTTGATTTTACTGTATTGGCCAGATTAGTAAAAGTTATTTTACCCCTATTTCCAATCTTCTCTAGGCTAAATTAGAGTAGAGGATTTTAGTAAGTTCAGAGTATTTTATTTCGTGCTGTGGTGTATCAGGTGCAGGAATAGAGACTGAAAGAAGAATGCAGAATTTTCTTCCTTTAATAAACTTACCAAAGGGGCACCTGGGTGGCTCAGTGGTTAAGCATCTGCCTTCGGCTCAGGTCATGATCCCAGGGTCGTGGGATCGAGCCCCACATCAGACTCCCTGCTCTGCGGGAAGCCTGCTTCTCCCTCTCCCACTCCCCCTGCTTGTGTTTCCTCTTTCACTGTGTCTCTGTCAAATAAATAAAATCCTTAAAAAAAAGAAGAAGAAGAAGAAGAAGAAGAAGAAGCTTACCATGAAATGGAGGCAGACTCATAAGCAAAACTAAGGGTCCCAGCCCACTGGGGCTCCTGGAAGGGCTTCCCAGTCCTCCTGAAACTAATTCACACTGGCCCACTTAAAACCAATAAGAATCATGTCTTGTTTTGTTTTGTTTTCATAAAAATTAAATAATTAATAAAATAAACATTTAAAATATACAAAAATTCTTTTTCAGGGAATTATTAAGGCTGAGCCATTCTACCCAGTACTAGCCCTATCCCAAATAACAAAGTTCACTTTGCAAACCCTTTTACCAGGGCCACTGGGCCAAGTTTCCTGTAGCTCACTAGATTAAAGAATGTAAAATCTTACTAGTCTGCATTTCTGTGATAGGAATCCATAGAAACTTGTCTTATTTCTCACATATGGAGACACAGGCAAGGCCATTAGATGGAGTCTTTATTTAGGCAGCCATAATTTCAATACTGCAGTGAGAGTCTTACTGAGTACTTCACTCCCATTTCTGTTTTTCCCCATATAATGTCACTGGCCAGGGACAGTCTTTTACATGAGCAAAGTAGGTGACTGCCCCATCGGGTAAGACAAGTGGTACCTGGGTGGGCCCTTACTCTAAATGTACTTCTCTTCCTGGTTTATCTCAATGCCTAAAATGTCACCATTTTGGAGGAACAAGATTTTTTTTTTACTTTTATTGTAAAACTAATGCACATTCACTGGGGAAAAAAATCAAACGTGTAACTATGGAATAAAACACAAAGGTCCACTTTTGCTGTCCTTACAACTCAAAACTCACAGGCATTTCCAAAGAAAATCATGAATGTAGATAAGTAGTTAGATAATTGTAAAAATGTACTCAGTCCCCTGTTGATAAACATTTCATTTGTTTGTGATGTTTATGATTACAAAAAAGGTTGCAATTAATGACCCAACATATATATCCTTGGGCACATGTGGGAGCATTTCTGAAAGATAACTTCTTAAAAATTGCTGGGAGAATATGCATTTTAAATGTTCACAGATACATATAGAAATTCTATAAACCAGGGAACTAAGTTATAGGAAGTACACTGGAAATTAACTATACCTCGAAGCCTTCCTCACTTGTGCTGCATCCCAGAAAGAAAAACACTTGGGTACATATTCATGAGCATATGTCATGCATTCAGATTACACCATTAAATGTGTCCTGGAAGCAAACAAGAGTTGATCACTGTTGCTTTAAACCATTCTGAACCATTTGAGTGTAGGACCTCGAGACAGTGGGTCACAGAAAGTGTACCTGGGAGGCCAAGATGCCTAGTATAGAGATGATAGCATTGGAGGTCCAGGCACTAGAAAGCAGAGGTAGGCACCGAGAAAGGAGAGGGACATAACAAGAGGAAAACATGAAGGGACGAGAGATAAGTACAATCCATTCACAAGATTACCTGGAACTGTTGGAAGCCATCTTCTTTGTATTTTCTCCATAACAGAGACTTCTCACAAGACAATGGAGTAGGGAGAAAGAATTAGACTGGAGGGGTTTGAAACCCATTGTCACAGGAGGAGAAGGTGAAAGTTCCAGAATAGTTGTCTCTGCCTTGTGAAAGAAGAGACAAAAAGTGCCTGGCCCCAGTGTTAGTTTCCTTCCTTTCCTCTCTCTCCTCCAAGGTTTCTGAGAGTCACGGTGAGAAATACGGTGAACTGACACTCAAGTCTCTTCATGTCTTGTCCTTCTGACAGGTGGTATAAGCAACATGTCACTATCAAGTTTCTTGGCCTCATCTATAGCCACCCCCCCCCCCCTTTCTGGCATTTCTATACGGTGACTACTTAATCTCCTTTCCATTTCTGTACAGTATTTGCATATACTGTTCCCTGCGCCAGGAATGCTCTTCGACTAATCCATTATCCCCCTCCTCTCATCCTTCAAGTTTAAAGTTAAATGCCAATCTTCTGGGATGCTGCCCTGACCCCACCCATGCATTTTCCCCAAGGCTAGTCAGTTCTTCTCATTAAATATTTTCAGAGCACTGTGCCCCTTCTATCCCAATGAGATTAAATAATCATTTGTGAAATTGCTTGTTTATGTCTAGATGAAAGAGCCATGAGGAAGAAATAGGACTGTCTTGAGTATGAATGTGTCTACAGCACAGCATAGTACCTAGCACACAGTAGGAAAGTGTAAATACTATAGAATGATGATCAAATGAATGGATGGACAGAGAGCTAAAAACCACAGTAATCAAAAGAGATAGGGTGTTGTGCCAGAGAAGTTGAAGAATCCCGAACCTGAGAAATCAACTTCTGAATATTAGGAGTTAGCTATAGACTTGAACTAGTTTGACAAAAATTTAAACATAAGAACATTCAAGAACCACCATGAAAATAAGTGAATCTCACTCGTGGTGAGAAAATACTGTTTGTATAACCACTTAAAATATTTTTTAAAATAAATATATCATTTTTCTAACATGTGTTGGCTGAAAGAGATTAAATGCATTTGAATGTAAACATATTTAATAAAATTTAATGGATTTCACAATTAAAACTGAAGAATTTGTTTCACGACAATGAAAGGTTGAAAGGATTTTTGTATTGTTTGTGTAGTAGAGCAAAAGAACTATTTCAAACAAATTAGTTCACAGCTTCCCAATTATAAGAGAATTAACTTTAACATTTCTGGAATGAGGGTATTTATTTGATATGTGTTAGTTAAGATTTATCTTCATTATCAACTCTTGAAGCTTTTTTAACAAAAGACATTTTACCTAAGGTGCTCAAATATATTAATTGTAAATAAAACATTGACTCTCTGATAAATATATAATTAGCCCTTCCACCCTTGTTAAGCACGTATACTATATTTTTCACCTGAAAAGTTGGAATGACTTAAAACTCTCCATGTAATTACATAATTAGGTGTTCTCTTTAAACGAGGATCATGTGCTCAAACAAAAAATGTCTGTCTTAACATGCCAATATATAATCAAACTGTAGACATGCCAATAAAAAAGTTCAGGACAAAACTCATATTAAATATGCTGAAAACGCACAGAAGATGCTATTTAGGTTTTAGGTTAAGGAGAATTTGGTAAACATTACATCAACTAACTTTACTAGCAAAAGACTCACCTAATGTCACATAAATCATAAGGATTATATAGTTGGTGATGAAATAAAAATAAGCCTCACAAGCATAAAAAAAAATCAGATCAACCCAAAACAAATTTATTATAGATTTGGGTTTAATTTTTGAAATTATATTCTAATCAACATTAAAGTAGTCAATCATTCTCTTGATCTCACCCTAATGTTGTGGAATTTCTCTTAAGCAGTAAAGACAGGATTATTCATAATAATTTTGTAAAAGTAGATTTTATAATAACACAGCCAAGAATTTCTTTGTGGGTAAATATTTACTTATATTACCATTGGTCCTCTTTTCAGAAAACGTTTACCTTTTGACTTAGAATTATAGATGGATACCTATTTTGTTGTAATTTTCCAAGAACTAAATCAAAAAGCAATTCAGGGTTTTTAAATTTATCTTCTTAAAAATTAGGTCAAAGGTTTATTTTTATGAGCCACAAAAAGAATGACTGAATCTTAAGATTTGAAATCTATTATATATGTCCTATTGAGAAATCCATTTGTTTTCATAAAGAGTAAAAACAGAGCACCAGGTTAACAATAGATATCTCTTGCACCAAACCACAGACGATCCATATGCTCTTGTCTTCCCTGGTTTAAATATGTTCCATGTTCTTTTCACCCTAAACTCATTTGGCTTAAGTTGTTGATCAAAGAAAGTTATGCATGAGAGACCATTCTGTTCAGGAATGAGGGTCTGTCATGCCCTGAAACATCCCTGTGATTTATAATATATGAACTCTGTGTGAAAGAGGTAAATAAATTAAGGCGATTTGAAAACAGAGGGAAAACATGCTGTGTATACAATTTCTTGGTCACACAACCATGGGTATTATATTCTAATCCAATTTTAATTTCTAAAAATACTTGAATGACATGAGCAGAAACTGTCCTAAATATAACACACATACATACACACACACACACACACACACACACACACACACACACACACACACCGGATATAATAAAATCATACTGGAGAAATAATTTTTCTGCTTATGTACCTTTTAAAAATGAATTTGATTCTTTCAAGTTTTTATTGGTGCAGTTAGGTAACTTGTCCTTTTTTAATATTTTTCATTTTTACTTTGATTCCTGCAAGCAATTTGCAGTTTATCAGTAACTTGAAGCCAAAATAATCTCTCTTGCTAAACTAGGAAAAGTTCAAACCATCCCAGTGAAAAGCAAAGAGATAGAGAAAGAGATGTCAGTTCAGTTCAGGCTGTTCTTGTGCATCAGATTAAAAGAATGGGCCATTCCTCTCCTTTGCAGAAAAGAGAAAGATGGTGCTAAGCAGAGGGCAATAGAAATTGCTGGGATAATTTCGCGGGTCCTCCTAAATTAAGATTATATAATGATTTAAAGTTTGTTTCCTGAAAAATTTTGAATGAGAACTCAGATGAACTCATCGTCATAAGTAAATGGCAAAGTTTATTTCAAGCCAAATACAGATCAATTATTTTGGGGCTTTTCCATAATTTAGGAAAACTTTGTACATTCTTCCTCTCCATTACTATGGAAAATCATGTCAGTTTAGGTAGTAAAATTAAAAAGCATTAGAGATGCTTGTCTTGCACATATTGTTTAAGTAAGAAATTGTCCTAAAATTTTCAATTCTCAATCATTCTCATGAGTTGGCTCATCTTTTCCCAAATAGAATCTGAGAGAGTTAATTAAAAAATACAATCAGCTAAGAGAAATAAACAGCTGAAAAAAGCTGGATGGAGAGAAAATGAGAGTAGAGAAATAGATGAAATTGGTACCATGAGTAATACGTGCTGTGAATCACGCATGTTCATATACACTTTCCAGTATTACACTGGGAATTTGATTCCGAGCTCCCTAGCATCCAAAGCAAAGCTGCAACAGTTAAAATCTACCAGGCCATGCCACGGGATTGATTTTCCAAGGACTAAGATAAATTCCTTCCCTGAATCTTCATAGAAAGGGACACTAGATACATGGTAACATTTTCCACCATGTTTGGTACAGTGCCAGAATTCCATTCAGTAAAAGAACTCTTCACAAGGGCAAGTTCATGTCATCCCATCTGTAGCTTTCTAATAAACTAGATGGATTCAAGGACGAATTTTTAACTACCATGAATTAATAGACGGCATAACCTTTAGGCAAGCCACACAATGTCGCAACCAAACTTCTTAGCAATGGAAAAGAGTCATCTCAAGGGTTTTGTTTTGTTTTGTTTCCCCAAACTGAAACCTGAGTGCAGGCATTCCCTTTACCAATTAATAGGAAATCCATGGGCTTTGACGATCATCCAAAGAGCAAGCAGGATTTTCAGCATCTTCTTTTTTAAAAAAATGCAGGCTCCTGACCCAGATATGTGGAAGAAATGGCCACTCAGTTTCCACAGGTACCATCTAGCCTTATTGGATCAATTCTTAAAGATTTGCATGATGCATCTCTGGCTGATAAATTACAACTGATTGTAGGTACCCACCATGCAAAGACCATGTCAGATAACTTAAGTCTGCAGATATGAGAAACAAAAATATGGTATTTTTAATAGTCTTTTCTAACCTCTCAGCACTTGGGAATTTTTCCTCCTATGTCCCCTAGGCAGTTGAGCCTTGCCTACTACAGCATTTATTACACAGTATAATAAATAAATGCCTGTTCATTTTTCTGTTTGTATCCCAGGCAGGAAATATGTATGCTTTATTCACTTCTGTATCCCCTCATGGCTTTGTCACATTGTAGGCACTCCTTAAGTATCTGTCAAATGAATGAATAAATATCTCCTGGGCTAATTACAAAGATTAGAGTGAAATAATATGAAAATGCGTGGCACATAGTAGGAATTCAATAAATGTTTCTTTTCCTCAGTTTTAAGCAAAAGAAACTCAGGCAATTTTCCAACAAGAAGTTTTCCAAAGAGTCTAGGGGGAGGAGGGGCAGAATTGTCATCAAACTTCTCTCTCATTTCACTATATTTTGCCTCAAAGTTTATCATGCCAGCATTGTATAGAGCTTTGGATTCAGATCTTGGTTTCCAAAACTGGCTCAGTCAATATAGAGAACTGCATTGTTTAATTCTGCATTTTGTCATCTGTAAGATGTAAATGATATAGATACTTACTTATTTGAGTTATTATCCGAGAAAAACATGAGATGCTGCATTTACAGTGCTTGGCACACAGTATGTCCTAAATGAATGTTGATCATCATTGTCTCTGTCCCCATTTGGCACAACTGTCTCTACTTCTGTGGTCTCTCAGGCTGCCCTCCATCAGTCCCTGGACTAAGTATAACATAGCCATTCCATCATGAGTGCAGACATAGTCCAAAGGTCCAATCCATAGCTCTTAGAGGTGGGAGCTTATATGTTTAGGAAGGGGACTGGGAAGCCTGAAGAGATGAAAATATCTGGGCTTCTACTCATAAAGACAGGCTAAGAGCAAACAAAGGATACAAGAGTTGGAAAAAGGATAGCTCTAGTGAGTTTCCTCTACACATCTGAGCCTTCCACAGACTCACTTTGCGCTTTATTCTCTGCCCCTCTTCTTGAAGAATACACAAAGGATGAAAACCCTCCTGTTTTTCCTAAAAAACCACGCACCCACACATAAGTGGTATTTCTATACAAAATTAATGCCATGGACTTATTCACGCTCTTTTGTTAAAAGAATAAAGCATATATGTTAGAGCAAAGCATTTACAGTACTAACAAAATTCTGGCTTGAATAATCAATTTTCAGAAATATATTCATTCCGTAAAGCAAGATACACTGAACCATTTGATCCCTGTTGTATTCATCTATTATCAGTCATGAAATCTGTGTCATACGGCTGCAACAAAGTATTTCTGAATGAAACAGAATGTTCTGGGGCATACGCTGGATGGAGAGACTAGAAGGCAGCTATGCTCACCACTATACCACCAACTTCAGCCAGATGGAGAAATCGGATTCATCCTCACATTTAAAAGATGGAGTCAAAGTCCCCAGTATAGTGGGGCAGGGGCCACTCGAGTACTTGTGGGCAAGAGCAGTGACTATCCTCACAGGATCCAGCATAGTGCTTGCCACGCAGTTGGTCCTGCCTCTATATTTGTTATTTAACTAAACTGGTAATGAGGGAACAATGGACCTAGAAAAATGGAAATACATTGAGGACTCAAATTCAAACTCCTCATTTTATGCATGAAGAAGCTAAAATTTTTTGAGGTGACTTGCCTGAACTCACATTGTTAGGAAAGGCAGTCTTATGCATACAGTCTTTTGACCCCCCACTTGGTGGAATAAAAGCAGACCTTCCACCTGGAACACATTCTTACCAAGAGATAGAGTCCTCCTAGTCTATGCTGGGCTTATCATCCTGTGTAGGAAAGTCTTTCCATGTTTCAGACTCAACATGTGCTCCTTGGTTCTACTTAAGTGTGTGTCTCCTATGGCACCTGGCCAACCCCACTGCTTTATCTGTCTTTTGTGGGGATGAGGTCCTTTTGCAGCAGCACAAGAGCAATGTAAGCAGGCCAACAGCCCTACATAGGCTGCTGGGAGGGACCTGCTGCTCATGGGCAATCGATGTCTACTACTGATCATGCTCTGTCTCTTCTCTAGGTGAGTAAAGTGTTGTTCTATCTAGTGCTCGACTGCACTGTATTTTCCTTGGCAATTGTGATTCCAAGATGCAGTGGGCAAAAGTGCTCAGACTTCTACTTCAGACAGTAGACAAGAGCTGCCACCTGCTCTGCACACATAACTTAATGGTTTGCAGAATCCGGTATGGTCGGTAGCTCCCTATGGTCATTTCCTCCCAGTATTTATGCCTCTGTGCAGTCTCTTCCTTATTAGTATGAGCTGGGCCCAGTGACTTGTTTCTAACTCATAAAATACTGCAAAAGTGATGGCATGTCGCTACTGAGATTGGTTTGCAAAAAGACTCTGGCTTCTGTTTTACCCACCTTGCTCTCCCTCTCTTGCTCTCTCATTTGACTCTGCTAGAAGCCAACTGGCATGTTGTGAGTTCCCTATGGAGAGATTTACGTGGAAACAGCCAGAGAGAACAGCCAGTGAGAAACTGAGGCCCTCAATTCAACAATTCATAAGGAATTGAATCTTGCCAACAACACACAAGTGACCTTAGAAGCAGATCTTCCCTAAGTCAGGACTTCAAATGAGACCACAGCCCAGGTCAAGACTTTGATTATAGCTATGGGAAAGACGATGGGAACAAGAACCCAGGCAAGATATGTGTGGACTCCTGATGGGCAAAAACCATGAGATCCTAAGTTTTTAATTTTTAAGTCAGTAAGTTTTGGAGTAGTTTGTTATACCACCATAGATGACTAGAACATCAGTATTAGGATTGGATCTGAGTGTTTTTCTGCTTCAACATCGACAAATTTGCTGATGATATTTAAAAACAAAAAACTATCTTCTGAACATTATTATCCCAGTTATTTCTATTTTTCTGCGTATTTTCCATTTATTTTAAAACTTCCTCTTTATAAAGTCAGTCTGTGTATTTTACTACCAAGAGAGTTTTTTTTTTCTTTTACTTCTGTTGGCAAAGTTCAAGACCAGTCCTGTACTCTCAATTATAGACAATGGAAGCAAGGCACAGGATGCCAAAATGTGTATCCAGGGACCATTTTGTTAGATACATGTCAGATACATCTAGTTTAGAACTCCATAAAGACTCAAACAAGCTGAAAAACAAGAAATAGAAAAGATCTAACATTTCACCCATACGGTATATACCTCCTTCCTCATTTCCCATTGAAGCTGTGCTCTTCCTTAGGTTTTCACCAGACCTTACATTTAGTCGGGTAGTTTGAGGCTTCCAGGAAGGGATTCTGGGTTTCCTCTCATTGATTTGGTATCTAACCTTGGGCAAGTCTGTTAGCCTTGCTGTAACTCTTTTTTTTCCTTCTCACAAGTAAAAATAATATATCTTGGGAGAGAATTTATAAATCTTTGGAGAAAAATTATTGCTGAAAAAAAATCTGTTCAATTATCTTGCTAATTATATTATATTATTACAGAAACTCATGACATTGTAGTACTATGGTTATAGTCATATTCAATTGCTACATCAATTGACAGCCCCTACTAAATTTTTTGAAAAGGTGAGAAGCTTCTTTTCCCTGTATGTTCTGTATACTATTTACCACATTTTAACACAAAATGTATAAAAGCAGATTTTATCATTGACCATAATATATCAGTAAATTACATCAATTAAGAAGTTAGGATGTGTGATCATGATACATTTTTGACCAAGGTTGGCCCAGCCAAAAAAATTAGCATATTATTTTAATATTAATAAATAATAGTTGGGTTTTAGAATACTTATTGTTCAGATAATTCCAAAATGACCCACTCCCTTCATTTATCATATTTTTTTGAAAAGTAAAGAAGTGGGGAATAAATGAAGTTTATTGTTGGAAAAGGAGATAAGAATAGATTTTAATTTGATTTTAGATACTTCAAAAAAGCAGTTCTTGAAAAAGATCACCTCAGTTCATATAACCAATGTATTGACGTACAATATATCTGATTACGTGGAATGTAATCACAACGCAATCTTATTTTCTCTTCCTCTGCCCCTTTAAAATGTATTCAGTGGAAATAGTTTTTTCTCTGTTCTCACTTGTGGCTTTTCTGGTCTATCTTGAGAAACAGAACATCCTACAATCACAAGTCAAAAGCACAGTCTTGTTTAAGGCAAAAGTGTCCAGGCTCTGGTAATAATCATAACTTCATACTTGATATAAAGGAAAACTTTCCTCTTTCCAGGGTCCTAGATGTGGGTTTGGGTCCTACTGTGGGCCTGCCATTACTATAGAGGAAGGACGTATGGTTCTTCCCTCTTTCTTGCTACCTCATTCCTACTAGTTGTTTCTGATCCACCCAGGGGCCAAGGAAGGGGGAGGAGAAGTAAAGGGGAGGCAGGATGTTCCTGACTGGGACTGTTAGAAGCTGCCTTGGTGCTCCCGGGGCTACTGTTGTCAAAGCTGACTTTCTCCCACAGTTCTTCTGAGTCCCCCTTGCTTTCCTAAGGCACAAGGCCCTGGTGCCAGAAGAGCACAGATTGACCCGTTTGACTGGCTGCTCCTGACATTCACTATGTTTCACCCCTTCTGAGTCCCACACTGGGAAAGCCCTTTGAGGTAGGCTCTCCTTCAAAAGGGACCTAACAATCAGATTAAGGGTCCCCCATCTAGTCCCTGATATTCTCTCAGATTTAACCTGCTATGGGAAGATCATGTTTGCACTCCCAGAGGCAGCCCTCAAATCTGGGATCACAGGTCCTTAGCGGGAGTCAGGCACCATCGTGCTGCCCATGACTGCAAAAGACACGTCCCACACTCTCCAAGTGGTCCCTTGAATTCCCCTCACTAAGCTTGGTAAGCAGAGGGAAATGTCTCCTACTTTCCCCTTTGTCAGAAGACCTCAGAGCTCAGTTCCCTCTGAACAAGTTTTCTTTATAAAATCTTCATCAACCAAAACATTTTTACTCCCCTGGAATGGATGTGGGCCAAGACTTGTGAAGCTGTTTTTTAACCCAGTTCCTTAGAAGAAGTTGCATACTCACTTTGGAAAAATCGTATATTGTAATTTGCTTCTTCATCAAAATTTCCAACTTAACATTCCTGATAGAATGAGCTGAACTCTAATGAAAAACTGGAGTGGTAAGTAGATCCATGATTCTATAAAACTCAGATGTTCTCATGTGTCCTTGGACATTGGAAGCTGCTCTACTGAGAACACACACATTGAAAAAGACATAAGGTTAGTTCATACTTCTTTGAGCCGATTACAGGATAAACATAAAAATGCCCCCTTCTGACACTTTAGACACCAAGGTTCAGCCTCGGTCAAAATCTTATGGCTAAGTTATAAATTGCAGGAAAGCATTATTCTTGAAGCATTGACACAGCTTAAAAGAGAGCTGCTGAGCAGGGCAGTGGGAAAATAAGGAACACATCCAAAGCCATGCAAGAGCAAACTGTGACACGTATCTAACATTGGATTTTTAAGATTATAATGAATGTTTTATAGGCATCATATGTTGGCAGTCTCATTGCTAAAAAATACATCATTCGGGACATCATTTTAAGGCTGATTTAGGTAATCGTAAATCGGCTCTTGAGTGTTCCCATTATCCGGCTTAATAAACCACCTCAAAACTCAGTGGTTTAGACCATGAGCATTCATTGAATCATAACTCTATAAGCAAGGCTGGGCTGGGGAAGGAGTTTCTTCTTCTGGTCTAAGTTGTGGTCACTCATGTGGCTGTAGTCATCCAGTGGTTATAACTGGAAATACAAGATGGCCTCATTCACATGTCTGTCACCTTGGCTAGGGTGGTTGAAACAGCTGGAAATATGCTGGCTATCTCTCTCTGTCTGCATGATCTCTGAAGCAGAGTGGCCAGAACTCCTTGTGTGGGAGCCTAAGGTTCCAAGAGAATATAGCTGGAAGCCACCAGGTCTCTGAAGGCCTCCACACAAAACTGGCACATTCTCTGAGTGAACACAAGTCATAATGCCAGCTCAGATTCCAGGGGATGGGAAATGGACTTTACTTCTAGACGGGAAGAACTGCAGAGGATTATAGCCGTCTTTATTCACCAGTTTTTAAAGAAAACAGTGGACTTTGTTATCTGTGGAAAATACTAGCATCAGTGTTGATGAATACTCTCTCTAAAATGCTGGCCAACTGATGATCTCAGAAATCAATTTCAGCAGCATTTTTCAGTAAAAAGGAGAGAGATGTCATACAAACAGATGGTGATAGTATGTGTGAGACCTAAGGAAAAAAATAAAATACATACATAAGGGATAGTTAATACTGGAAGAGGCAAACAGTGCATTTCTAGCCATCTCCAACTCTGCTTTTCTTACACATTATCATTATCATCAAATATCCCAAGCTCCATCACCCTAGTAACAATATCCCACTAAGTCCTTAATCTCTCATTAATCCATCCTTCTATTTATCTGTCCACTGTGCTAGACCTCAGTGATATAAAAACAAACCACACATAGCCATTTCCTTCAAGAAACCCATAATTCTATAATTACAACAAAAGTTTAGGAGTGATGTAACAGAGATAAAGAGGGCTCTGCAGGGCCGTGGTGTTAGATTAGATTCCTAGAGTCCATAATCCAGTCTTTTGAGAGATGAGTAGGAGTCTGCTGGGCACATAAAACACATACAAAGTCAGGGAGGCAAGAAAAAATTTTAGTGCTTAGTAGTTCAGTGTGAAGGGAGGACATAGTATGTATAGGAAATAAATTGATGATAAGGCTAGAGATATAAACGGGATTTCATATGTCATTCTAGGAGACTGTATTTTAACCCGTGTAAGTAAGGAGGCACTGAACAGGAGAGGCCCCTCCAAGCAACCTAGTTCTTGAGGTCATTTTCTTTCTTTCTTCTTCCTGAGCACCACCCGTCCTGGCGTCTCCCCCCTCAGTGAATAACACTACAGACAGATGCTGTATTAAATGGTTCTCAATGCTATCAGTTGTCATTTAACTACTGCTCTCTAAAATCTTTTCCTAATTCTCAGTTTTAGATGATGGGGACGCTCTGGCTATTTATGCACAGTGATCTAATGTGTGGGTTTACCTGGAGGCAGTTGTTACAATTATTAATGTCCTACATAGAACTGGAATCAGTGGAATGGAGGCAGAAAAAGTGAAAGGAGCAGATAAAATAGAGAGAAGGAGAGGGAAATGTGACATGCCTTAATGTCAAAGGCATAAAAATCAATTCCTTTGTTCTTCTCAGTGAAACACAGAGTTGGTTGTTTAACACCCCAGCAGAACAAACATAATGTGTGCAGTAAGAGTTAGTGAAGGGGTAATTGAGGAGGGCAATTCATAAAGACTCAAGTGTAATTTACATTAATTAACACAAGCCATATCCGTTGTCTACCAACTATATCCCTGGCACATTAACAGACACAAGCCCTATGTATAGTGACAAATGAAATAGACTTGTTTCTGTTCTCTTGGTGCTTACCATTCTTCTCCCAATTGGCGTTTGATGGAAACCTTGGAATTCATTGTCAAGACCTGATTTTCTTACTAACAAAGTGAGAGGTAAGGAATGGCACTTTTCATAGGGAACTTGAGAATTAACAAAATCTCCTCCTAACCTTGGGTTGGCTGAGATGTTAAGACTTACACATTGTCACTACCTGGGGCTTTTCCTTTGTCTGGAATAGAAGACAATGACTTGACTAGGAGAAGGGAAAGTCAAGAAAACTATTATTGAAGGCTGGGATGGAATAAGGCTGAGGACTAAGGCTTCTCTTCTGTGCCCTATAGGAAAGAAAACTCTCTCCGAGTGTTACGTTATTGCAGACCTAAACCTAAAGTATACAATGGCAAGATGAATAGGGTTGTTAAGGAGGTACTGCCCTCTAGCACACATTATTCAATGGAAATTAAATACTATAAAGTTTCTCAGTCTAAGAAGTCTACAATTCTTCCCACTTCAAATGGAATTTAGAATCTAGTTTCAGTTTATTCTTTGGAACTCAGTCCCTCATTTAGCTCATTTAGGTACAGCTCATTGCCAAGACCTGTCTGCCCAGCGATTAAAGGTTAACTTTAGGGTAATGGTTCTAGAAAGCATCTTCCATTTCTAACCAAACTGCAGGAACCACACAATTGGAAGCTCAATTCTGATGTTTTGTAAACATAGATCTTGGGGATACTAGTTGGTTGAGAGCTTGAAGTGTAGGGCATCAATCAGTGGAATGTATTGAAGGACAGAGATGATCCTTGAAAACCACCCTCCTGGATCTTGATATCTAAATCAACATATGGGACTTACCGGTCCCCTCAGAATTCTTCAGAATTCTCACATGTAGGCTTCTCACCACCTTTAGTTTATCCAACTCTGCTTGGATGTGATCAGAGGGACATGTAGCTGCTTTTCAACCAGGCATTAAATATGAATAATCTATTCATTTTGGAAAGTTTGGGAACACAATGAGAATTTAATGACTCTGCTAAGATCAATTAAAATAAGACATTTTATAAGATTTTCATTTCTACTCCCAAGCTCTTTAATCTAGCCAATTTAGTATAGGACTCCACGCTGGAAGCCAAACTTGTAATTTGAGGTAAGATGGGCTTTTCAATTTAAAGTCCCCCACCTTCCCCCTTTTTTTATTACAGGCAAATGCAACATGCTGTTTTAAGATTCTCTGGATTATAAACATTTATGTCCAATCCTCTTTTAAAATTATTTTCTTTTCCAAACTTTAAGAGGCTAGACCTATTAAAAAGTTTAAAATTTCCTAACTCTTAGTTTAGGAGGAAGAACAAAAATGGTTTCTACTATTCAACCTTTTGCATGTACAAATTCAAGGTTCTGTTTTTACAGAAGAACCTTTTTCCAAATTTATTTCCAGCTACTTTTGTTTTCCTTGAGGGACCTTTGAAACACTATATTGCTACTTTTCATGTTTTTTATTTGCCCCGTGGAACAATAAAAGCTCAAAGGTTCATAAATATGCATTCTGTAAATGTATTATGCTGACAAAGTGTTGCTCAGATAGCTGTTTTTGCCTTTGGGGAGTGAACAAGTTTACAGCATGCTTAAAGAGAGAAAAGAAAAAAGAAGAACAGAGGAAATGTGAAGAAGAGGAAGAGAGAAAACTGGACATAAACAAAAAAGAGGGGAAAGAAGTGAGGGGGAAATTAAAGAGCTACAACAACAGATGAGGGGAAGTGAATGAAAAATGCAAAAGCGAATTAAAGACCAAAGTGCAACCATATTTTATAAACGTTTTATAATGTCGAGGAAGAGAAAGAGATCTGTTTTTCTAGCAAAGATCTGAAGTTGTTTTTTTTTTCCCCCTCAAAAGGATTTGAACTGAGCAACATGCCATACCTATATCTCATTTGTGTCAGGCTTTTCTTAAAATAAAATTTGAACACAAGGTTTTTGTCCTTATTAATTCTAATTCCCTCTGGAATGAATCTAGTTCTGCTTCATTCAACTCAAATTAGATAAACCATAGGTCTGATGATTATCAATATGCAAGGAGTGGAAAGAGGAACACATTTCAATGACAGAAGTGAGAACACCTAAATACACTAATCTCTAGTGAACTGTGCTAATGAGCGTAAGTGCAGATATTGGTGAACTAAAGCTCTGATTTGGATTAAGTTAGTCAGGTGTAGAAATGATTATTGGTTAATCCTATGTTATCAGTTTCTGCTCTCATTAAGAATTAACTGTGCAATTTAGAAATTCTTTGCATTTTTGAAATAAAAAATTTTTATACAAAAAATTAATTAAGACTGGAAAGAAACGTGAACAAAATGACATTTTTAACTTAAAGGGGAAAACATGTCTAAGAAATAGTAAAATTACTGGGGAAGAAAGTGACAAAATATTTCACTGGGCAGTCTCTAGCCCATCAGTAATTATTACCAACAGTTTTATGCCACAGACATTTTTATCACTGAAAATAATCAGTGAAAATATTGAAAAGTAGCTAGTAATCTTAATTTAGATTTTAAAAGATGAGCAGTTTATTTAAAATTTTTTCACCCTCAGAACTAACCACCTATCATTTATCTACTTCACATCTTACTCCACCATGGGATTCTCACCATCATTGGCTGGGTAGAAGCTCCTTCCCAATCTAATGCCTTCAACGTGTTGCTTCCTCCAAGATTTCCTCAAAATCCCACAGTTATGTAGTCAAAATAGTTCTTTGATAGTTTACAAAAGTTATTATTTTATTTGTGTTTCTTTTCATTTATTCAGTGGATATTGAGGGACTGGCATCATACTTGGCTGTTCTCTGAGGAGTTTCTCATCACAGAGAGATGACACACTAAATATACAGGATGTGCGAAGTGCTCTGAGAGAGAGAAAGAGAGATCCAAAATGCAACCGGAAGTGCTTACTTCTGCCTGGGAGGAACATAAAGATGATGATATCTGAACTAGGCCTTAATGGTTCATCAGGCAGAGAAATGCGGTAGAGGCATGAACAAAGGCACCAAGACATAGAATATGTTCAAGGACGTGTGTAGGACAGAAGGCAGTTAGTAATATGCTTAAAAGAATGAGGAGCAAGAGAGACAAGGCTGGTAAGGATATTTGGGAAAACGCCTATAAGCCAGGCTGAAAGTGGGCTTATCCTGTGGCTTTCAAAATTCTGATCACCACGCAAAAAAGAAATTCTTAATATATGCAGCCCAGTATATACACGCAGTAAGTAAAGTAAAAGTTTCACAAAACAGAATGACAGAGGAGAGGTGGTTTGGAAAATGAAAGAACTGGAATCAGGATGTCTGGGAAGCACAGTGGGGAAAATGGCTGGAGGAAAAGAGCTAGAGTTAAAATAGTAAAAACAAGCAGAGTGTTTCTTAATGTCAGATTTGAAGAATTAATTCATACTAAGGGTTGGTGATTTGTTACATTGCTACTCCCGGGATTATTTCCATTTCAAAGTAGGCCTTTAAGAAAGAGAGTTGTTAAGACAAAGGAGTAACTCCTCAATAAGTGAAATAACTTGGGAGCACATCCTCCTGGATCTACTCAAAATTACTTCCTTAGGGGAGCCCAGGTGTGTGATCTGGGCTTGAGCTATGCACAGTTGGGGGGGGAGTAGCTGGTACTGGAAATAGGTATTTAGAAGTAGGATGAAACCATGGTGATGCATGGTTTTCCCTCCCACCCGCACCCCCCCACCTCCCATCACCCCCCGGGGTTTTCTCTAAAGAATCCATCTCTCCTGTGTTGGGGCAGAGGTCCCCTCTGACAAATTGTGAGTGTGAGTAATCTGTCGTCTCAATATTTTCAAACTGGGTGTGGAGTGAGGACTTGACACACCGAAGGAGGAAGACGCCATCCTAGCATCTGTGTGTCAATTCTTTATCACCTTGTAAAAACTGTATAAATCCCATTAAAAGAATATGAAGAAAAAGATAGTCATTGTCTCTAACATCTCAATTATTTCCTCTTTTTTTTTTGAGTGGTAGTCAGAGGATATGTACAATTTGAATTCCTCTTTTCGCCACCTTAAACATTTCCGAGTTGCTCTATGAGCTTCATAGAATTGAAGCCAGAGGCATTTTCCAGTTTCCATTTACAAAGCATTTATGAATGTCCCCCATTTTTCTCAAACTCAGCTTTAAATGCACACATCCGTGCAAACCCCAATTTCCAAAGGAAGGAATAGATTTGAAATGGGAGACATACAATGTGATTCACCTAAAGTCTCTCAGAAAATCGGTTCTAGAATTCAACGTTGTATTCATATCACATCTTTCCAACTATAGTTCAAGGTTGAGCATTTCCTGCATGGCAGGTAGACGGAGATTTCAAACTAATGCTAAAGTCTATATGGACTAAATACAGTGGAAATTAATTCTTTATTATACTATTTCATCTCGTCTAAATGAGTATTTCGATCAAATGCAAATCCTCCTTGTCAAGCAAACAGCTCTTTTCTCTTCAGGATGCCAGTTTCTTCTTCAAAGGCCTTTTGTTTTACGGGGTCTTCGATATTTCTCCATTTCATCCACATCCCATCCCCTAAGCCCAAATCATATTCCTTAACAGATGAGCCTTTTATTATAATTTTTTTCTTCTCTCTTACTTTGATTTCATCCCCTTTTACCTTTTTTCATGCTTTCTGAAGAGAGCCATCCTCTTCTGAAGCAATTTCATCACATCACTGAGGCTTCTTTAAGGAAACTTTAAAAGCCAGCTTTCATGTGCTCCCCATCGACTGACCTCTAAGAACCTAACCAAATCAGCTACCGCTGTGGTTAAAAACAAATCAAAATAGGCCCCCAAGCATATCTTATTTATTTTTTATATTTATTTATTTATGTGTTTTGCTTTGCATTTAGAAGTCGATTCCAAGAATTTTTCTTGATTCTAGGACAGTCCCGGGTATGGATATTGAAAGAAAATGTTACTAAATGAAGAAAAGAAAAGGAAAAAAAAGTAAACTGTCACCCAGGATTCTATCAGCCAGGAACGTCTGTTAACAAGGATGTGCACATTTCTCAGTACACTGATAATCCATTACCATAATGATGGGTCTGAGCTACTGCAAGTTTGCAGAAGACTGTCTGAGTAGTCAAAGATCATTACATGCAACACAGTTTCACAAAGATGTTCTAAATTCCTTGAAAATTAGTTTTCCCTAGATCCTGTAGGTGAGAAATGTATATGCTTTTATTGCCCACATATTCAGACACTTTTGTAAAAATCCAAAAATAGCAACAAAGAAAACATACCATGTATTGTGTGTGTATGGATTTACTCATTGACTCATTCATAAACTAAATGATTATGTTTATGTTAGTTTCATGTAAAGCTGTCTATGCTCAAAGCTTTAAATGTAAAGCTCTCCATCCTTAGTTCACCCTTATAATCTCATCTCTAGCACCAATAGTTTATTCTATTCCCATAAACGTAGCAGGTTCTCTCTTATCTTCCACTGCCTACACCTTTATCAGCTCTGCCTGGAGCCCTGTTCTGCCACTTCTCCTTCTCTTGTAGGTTTTGCAGACAGATTTCTACTTCTCCTTCATACCTCTGTCTCAACTAGGTTGCTTCATTAATACAATTTAAGTTTATATATTTTATGTTTATATATATATATATATTTTTAACGGTATATGCATATATGCTATCCTCAGCCTGTTGGAACTGAGATAGGTTTTACTGGGCTTCCTCTGTTATTCTTTTCCACTATGTATTTATATAATTATATAATATATGTCCCACTGCATATTCATATAGTGATAGTGGCATTTTGAACTTCCCATTTACAAAGCATTTACCCATTCCCACCTCGGCCCACCATTTTCTCATGAGTCTCATTGACTCATCAGTTATAGGTATAACTTAGGTTTAAAAAAAAAAATTCACACGAATCAGCAAAACTTATCCAGAGAATTGACATTGGTCTGCCATCAAAAGATTGCTGAATGAATGTAGTTTTAGATATTTTAAGTAAAATTGAAGTTTTGTGTTGTACAGATTTTTTTAATTTTTCCTCATATAAATTATTTTTTTCATTAATCAACAATCAGTGTTAATTGGATTAGATCAGAGGACTTCTGCTATATTATTATTAAGAAAATGAGAACCAAATAGCTTAAGGCGCTTGTCCAAGGATGTCATCTAGCATAAATGGGGCCAAAGCTCAGCCTCAAATCTCTATGGATCCAAAGCCAAAAGCTCTTTCTATTATGCCGCACTTTCTCTTGGTTTATAAAAAGAACTTTGGCCAAGACTTACAGTTGCATGAACATAACTATTTCATCTTAATTCCTCTAAAAACACATTGATTTCTGTAGGATTAATTCATGTGAACAAAATAAACCTAAGACCAATTTTCCAAAAGATAGCCCTCATTTACCACGGAAAATTAAATTACTCTTAAAAAAAAAGAAGGAAAGAAACCAACTGTTCTCCAGGTGCAATTGAATTTTCCCATTTGGCCGTTTCTTTCTCATTTAGAAAATGTAAGCAGTCAATACGGAGCATAACTAAGCCCAACTATTGACCTCAACAGGTCGATATGGATGTTCAATACTAGTCAGACATAGCTCAGTTGTCAAATTTGCACTTGAGGAAAAGATTACTGTTTCAGTTCTTATTACTTATTCCAGGAACCAACTGATTCCCTATGGTCTTCTATGTAACCTATCTGTCATATTCAAAGCAAAGCTGCCTTCAAATGCAATATTGACCTTAGAGAGCAATCCTGTAGGACAGAGAAATTGTTCCTGGTCTGAGTATTTGTGCTTCAGCCACAGACTTATCCTAATCCTTGTCAATCACCTTGCTTTAGGAGAACCAGATACATGCAATATACCAACCAGGCTACACAGCGGGGGGCATGAGCCACAATAACGTAATCCTACATTTCCTACACTTACTATTTAATGAAATTTGACTATGCCTTTCATTCCAAAAGTCAGCAAATAATTGTAATATTCAAATGAAAAGACTATAGAAACGATTTAGATAGACCAATGAAAATGCATGCTCATCTTCGGGAAGCAGGAGGATGAAATTTCCTCTTCTACAGACATTAAATCTCTGGTGTGTAGCTCTGAGAAGAAGGCACCATGCCTCTCTCTTTCCCCAATTCACAAGCACAAACATGCACACAGGTACTCACTCAGGAAAACAACATCAACGTGATGTATCTGCGCATGCTAAATAACACAGCGCAAATTACATGTTTTAAGAGAGAGTCATGACAGAAAACTATGCACGACAATGTGACTTACTCTACAAACTGTAATAGAAGAATTAAGTTTATTGTGCCAAATTTTGGAGGAGAAGACAGGCAAGTTTGGGAAAGCATTCACGATGGAAAGAAAATATGGGTTCCAAGATTTGCGTCCCCAGAGATCATCTCTTCCCGTAGCCCTGCACGTAAAACTATCTGTCCTAAGTCTGCCTTCATCCTGGATCTCTCAGACACATCTGATGCTCCTGGCTGCTCCCTCCCTTCCCAACAGAATGGGAAAAAAAAAAAAACAGGGAATGCCTCCCCAAATAAATCTCCCTAATCTCAGGGTCTAAGTGTGACACTGGTTAGCTATTTCCACTTTCACAGGATAGTTATGTAAAAATTAATAATAAAATAATCTCCTTGACGAGTTCAGCTGTGATTATATGAAAGAATATCTGGCAACTAATCGATAAAGTGAAAACATGTCAGTTAATGCTCATTAATGCCAGTTCATGAAGCCACAGTGCCATATGCTGGGTTTTTACTGGGCATCTAGTGTGTGCTGGTAATGAGATAGGACACAGCTCCAGGCTCAAAGAGCTCCATGTCTAATGCAAGTGATACACATATAAATGTAGCATGATAGCGCAAAATAGGGGCATAAACAAGGTGGGAAAGTCAGGATACACTTCAAGGAGGAAGAAAGGATCAAAATTAGGTCTTAAAGAATAAGCAGAAATTTGTCAATTGGAGAACAGATAAGAAGCACAGAGACAATTATTTGAAAAGACTTAGAGTAATGAAAAGGTTTGGTAAGGTAAGAAACAGTGGAATAATGGTGAGGACTGACTGGTAAGAGAGAAGGTATAGGAAAGGGTGGGGAGAGAGAGGAAGGAAAAAAGGAGGGAAGGAAGGAAGGGAGGGAGGGATGAAGGAAGGAAGGAAGGAAGGAGGGGGGAGGGAGGAGGGAGGGAGGGAGGGAGGGAGGAAGGAAGGAAGGAAGGAAGGAAGGAAGGAAGGAAGGAAGGAAGGAAGGAAGGAAGGAAGGAAGGAAGGAGAAGGGAGCGGAAAGAGTTGAGGCTTAGTCTGAAAGACCATATATACCACATTGAGGAATTGAGTTAGACATTTATCCCAGAGCTTAGGACAATGCAGCAGAAGTTTATAAGCTTGGGAAAAGGGGAGACATTATCAGATATGTTTGCTGAAGAGAGATCCTAGCACCATGTTTGGCACTAACAGGCACTCCATATGTAGGTGATGATGGAAAAGGAATATGAAGCCTGTATGGGAGGGGAAATGCCCTGAAGAGAGACTAGTTTTACAGTTATTGAACTACAGGTGGCAAAAATAAGGGCATCCTATAGGCAGGAACTGGGCAAACTAGCAGGAAGGCCTGACCCAGCAGCACATGTTAAAAAGTGTCACTGACCCGACTAGTTTACAGGTTCAATGTTAAGGAGAGAGGAAAGAGAACTCCTGGATTTCATGTTTGTGGATGGCGTTACTTATAATGGAGAGAAGAAAGATAACAGAAGGATCAAATTTCCATGAGAAAATTTGTCACTAACCCTTTTATAATGCTATATGTATTTGTGAAATATCTTCAACGTGCCTCCCTGTAAGGTTTAAATTCCATGGATGCCATGACATACTGCTTGGTACAGACTAAGTGCTCAGTTCTATTGATAGAAGAAAGAAAGAAGGGATCGAGGGTGGGGGGAAGGAAGGAGAGAGTTGGGAGATGGTAGTAGAGGTGGGTCTAGAGTTCAGGAGAGAAGTGCACAGGTCAGCAAATAGGATCATTCTCATAAAACCCAGGCTTGATTTGAAAGCTATTGAATTAGTGCTGTTGAGTAAATGCATCCTCCATTCCAATATAGATTTTTGAAAATCAACAAATTTATTCCTGGCTGAAGGGCATTTTTACATGTGCATATATATTTCCAGTGAAGTTGCATCTCCACGATTAATTTTTTTAAAGATTTATTTATTTATGAGAGAGAGAGAGAGCAGAGAGAGGAGGAGAGAGAGAATCTCAAGCAGACTCCCTGCTAAACGCAGAGCTCAATGAGGGGCTCGATCCCACCACCCTGGGATCATGACCTGAGCTGAAACCAAGAGTTGGATGCCTATTGGATTGAGCCACCCAGGTGCCCTACAGGATTAATTTTTAAAGTACTATCTGTAACTGAAATAGATTCTACCTCAATTTTAAAGCATCTTGAAAATGTAGTGACCAATTAATGTTTCCTTGCCTTCCCATATGGAGGACTGCAATGTCCTCAGTAACACATTTTCACTGTCCCATTTCAAATGATAAGATATAAGTATTCAGTAAACTGCCGACATTCTAACAGACACAGTCTGAGAAATGAATCCCTGAAACTAAGGGTTTCAGGATCTCCAACAAATGCACCCATACCATATTTAAGCAACAAACATCACTTGGCTAATTTGCTGCTTAAATACTGAGCTCATCTCTGATCATTTTGATACTGTCTTTACCAAGAATGTTTCAGAATAAGGATAGAAATTATTAGCATATCATAAGAAGAAACAAAGAAGGAAAAATTACACCGGGTAAGAAACACTCTGAATGTTTTTTAGTATGTAGAGTCAAATATTATTTTACACTTAACTCAATTTTGTCTTTAATATAGGCCTGACTCAATATGATACGACTGACGGACTCTCCTTATTTCATCTATTGTAATGTTCTTCAATCACCCGAGCATTCCTTAATCAAAAGAAGAGTTCCTTGCCACCCTTGGGTATCAAAGGAGAAGGTTTCTACAGCATTCACCGAACCAAAGAATGATTTTTTGAAGAACCTAAGGTGCAACATTGAAAAATCCTTTCGGGATACATCTGAAAAATGCCACATGTGTGTTTCCTCCAAGTATCTGGCGCAATCCATCAAAAGACTAATAAAAACACAGGCCCACACTCACTTGATACACGTATTCATTTCTCCTATTCTCTCCCATTTTCTGTGTGGCTGCAGATCGACTAATCTTACTCATGCGGAGTGTAGCAGAACTGGGTAAAAATGCCAGCCCTGATTAACGAGTCAGGTGAGGAAATGACCTCTGAAATGCTTTCATTTCAATAAACCTTTTATGCTAAGGAGCCGGGCCAGGGGAGGAGAGACATCGTCATGGTAGAGCAAAAGATATGTAACACACGAACAATAGTTACGATTTCCCGCATTGAGGCATGTCCTATCTGTGGCCATAATGTTACTAGGGGAAAGTTATTTAATTACTTTGTTCTGGAAACCCCAGCCTTTTTGGTTCAAAAGAAGGCATTTATAAAGACTACTTGGAATTAAGATAATTAGCACATACCTCATTATTCAAAAGCTCAATCCTGTGAGAATAAATAATTATAAAATTCGATTCAGAAATGACTAGACCTTTTTTTTTAACTGTGGCTGGTGAGCAGTCTTTTTTTTTTTTTTTTTTTTTCTTTTTAAGATGGAAACCTACCCATTTGAAAACAGAAGTTGTTAACTTGCTCCTTGAATTTAACATCTGGTAACATTTTCATCTTTTGCAAACTAGTAAAATGTTATAGTATTTTTGACAGTGAGAGTTCAGTGCCAGAAGAAATTTTATCAGTACAAAGAGACTACAAAATAGGTTTCTTACTGGGCCACAGGGTTTCTTAATCCTTATCTTACAACATAAAAAAAGCACTGCGGGGAAGGTGCTATGTGCCCATAATTTCTCTAGGAATTAATTTAGGGAGAACTTAATGGCAAAGAATGGAATACAACTATTCCCCTAGATTGCATTAATGCGTGGAGTGAAGTCTGCTGTTGTTTGAATCTTTTAGTGCTTGAAAGATTTTACGAGCACTGCCACTTCGGGGTAATCATTTCTCCCTCTTATTCTACCAATCGCATCTATCTTTTATTGGAACACATTTGTCATTCAGTGATTTGGTTTTGAAAACCAACTTAACTTCTATTACTGTGTGATATCCAAAGACAAACATATTACCTATGCCCAGCAAACTTTTAATATGGAAAAATGAGGGGCGCACCTGGGAGGCTCAGTCGGTTAAGCATCTGCCTTCCGCTCAGATCATGGTCCCAGGGTCCTGGGATCGAGCCCCGCATTGGGTTCCCTGCTCCGCGGGGAGCCTGCTTCTCCCTCTGCCTGCAGCTCCCCCTGCTCGTTCTCTCTCTCTCTCTCTCTGTGTCAAATAAATAAATAAAATCTTTTAAAAAAGAAAAATAAACACACGCGGGGACCATTGAGCAGAAAGCCATCTGAGAGTGCTCAGCTCCGTGCACACCGTGAATGAGTAGGAATGAGTGACAGCCCACAGAGCTGGTCGCAGAGGGGTGCCGGTGAAGGAAGCACATGCTATGGATAGAAGCATCAGGATGTAGATTCTGGTTCTGGCACTTACAGAGACTTGCTCCAGTCCTTTAAACTCTCTGAACCTTAATTTTCTCATCTGGAAACTGGGGAAATAAGATGTAGTCATTAACATAATTTGTGAAAAGCAACTGGCAGAGCGCCTGGCAATAACGTTCACCAACAGACGTTATTTGCATTGTTCCTGTAGGGGGCGCTGTCTGAAGCATAAATTGACAGGAACTATTTTAAAATACAGACCTGTACCCCTGAAACAAATAATGTTATATGTTAATAATAAAACATGTTTTAAATATCAGCCTCCTTATGATTTTGAGCAGAAAGAAGCTAGAAATGCATGGGTGAGCACACACACAGTGAGTTTATATTTGACCATAGTCATATAACATAAAAGTGAAACATTTGTCTATTCAATTTTTCAAAGCCTCTGTATACAAATAAATTATTCAGCAAGGACTTGGAAGCACAAATTATTTCTCTGAGGACAAGGAGGGTTATACCCAATAAATGTTCTGATTAAAACGTTCTGGCTAGGTCTGATTTGTCTGTGGTATTATAGAAACAACTTAGAGGGCAGAAAGAGAATTAACACCTTTTCAAAAGCAAAACAAAACAAAAATCATTAAAAATCTTGGTTACAGATAAAATATTTCTGTAACCCAAATGTTCTATGCAGTACTCAAATGAAAATGAAGGAAGAAATTCATCTGAACAGGTCTTACCTACAAAGAAAAACATCATTTGTTTGTTATTAAAATAACATAATTGCCAATATTGTTTGAACATTTACTATGTGTCTGGCATATGCTAAGTGCTTTTTATGAGTTATCTTATTGAATCTTTACAACTCTGAAAGGAAAAATGAAAGCTTAAAAAAGTTAATAATTTATCCAAAATCTTACAACTACAAAGAGAAATAAAGACCCTGGCCCCTACTCAAGGTGTGTCTGATTACAAAACACCTCAGCCTGAGGTGTGTCGCTAAAATCACAGTATTTTTTAAAGTTATGTGAGATTAGAACAACTCAGATAGCTCCAAAAACAAAAACAAAAAATTTCCTTCAGAAATATCTACCATTTTCCCGGGAAAGAGAAGACAATATCTGTACATCCTTGTGATTAATGTACCACAAAGATGCATGTTAAATATATGAAAAATGAAAAACTTAAAAATGTGCCGTTGGGTTTGTATTTACAACAGACAACAATTACAGGAACGAAGTGTGCCAAGAACTCATGTCACTAAGTTGGAAAATGGGAATAGATAAGGTTAAACTTATCTTCAGAATGTTGTAACAAAAACAAGACAGCTTGCATGGAAAGCTTTATCAAAACCATAGATCTATAAGGATAAATCCCCCTTTCATGTTACATCAATAAGAATGAAACTTCCCGGGGTGCCTGGGTGAAGTCCGTTAAGCATCTGCCTTCACCTCCGGTCATGATCCTGGGGTCCCAGAATCAAGCCCTGCATTGGGCTTCACACTCAGCGGGAAGTGTGTTTCTCCCTCTCCCTCTGCCACTCCCCCACTTGCGCTCTCTCACTCTCACCTCTCTCTCTGTCAGATAAATAAATAAAATCTTAAAAAAAAAAAAAATGAAGGGTGCCTGGGTGGCTCAGTCCTTAAGCGGCTGCCTTCTGCTCAGGTCGTGATCCCGGGGTCCTGGGATCGAGCCCTGCATCGGGCTCCCTGCTCCGCAGGAAGCCTGCTTCTCCCTCTCCCACTCCCCCTGCCTGTGTTCCCTCCCTCGCTGTGTCTCTCTCTGTGTCTCAAATAAATAAATAAAATCTTAAAAATAAATAAATTAATTAATTAAAAAAAAGAATGAAACTTCACTCACTGATTTCACAACACAAAAAAGAAAACTGTTTGTATGTCAAACCTGAGCGAGGGAAGGGAATGCAAAAATAACATTTTAGGCTGGGAAATTGAGGAATCCCTGCACCTGTGCTGTCCTTCATCAATAACCTCATCTTACAGGAGAAGAAGCAGAGCATCATGGTAAACGGCTTGGGAGGGACTCCCAGCTCAGCTCAGTACATGTGTCACTTTTGGCAAGTTACTTACCCTCCTTGTGTGTCAGTCTCATAATTTATAAAATGGAGAAAATAATAGTATCCACCTCATGGGGTTTTACTAAGGATTAAGTGATTCGTAAAGCACTTAGAACAATACTCAGCCCAGGGTAGATTAGTTTTCTGTTAAAAAAAATTTTTGAGTTGCATATCTAAATAAGAAATATTTGAACTCTCTCTAATAATAACTAAAATGGATTGACTGCTTGTCATGCGCCAAGTGTTAAAATAAGCCCCTCGTATAGGTTAATTTTTTTAATTCTTATAATACGTTTTTGAGGTAGGTACTGCTCAGATAAATGAGATAACAGGGTCTCACGGCTGATAAACTGTAGAACTCAGAGTCAACCCAGGCCATCTGGCTCCACAGTCCCCATTTTTAATTAGAAAACATAATTATTCTCCCAAATACAGGAAGGAAATCTCATCATTAAAGGCAGAGGGGATTGGTTAATGATAAGTATCAAATGAGTTCTTAAACTGGCTTATTTTTACAATTAATCAAAATAAACTGAGACAACATCTTACATTGTCTTTAACTTAAAAGGAATATGTGTGTTCTTAATTTGTCAGAGATCATTTATGTGAGTCCAAAATATATATCCAAACCCTTGCACTTCCACTATTGATTTAGTTCACTATAAACAGACAGAAAGAAAGTAGCCACATAGATTAACTGTGACCTAATTATGTTAGCCTTGTTCCCTACAGGAACTTTCCATCTTAATTATTAGCTCTATATTGGACTAAAAACAAACCCTTTTATCCTTTGTTATCCTCAAGCTGTGCTCTTGGAAATCCACAGATAATAGCTATCATTTACTGAAATCTATCATGTTCCATGTGCTACACTAGCCCAAGGCTCCCCAAACAAGGTTTAGGTAAAAATATTCTATGGGATGTAATTAGGTGATCCACAAGAAAAAAAAGAAGTCCCAAACAAATAACTTGATATGTTTACCTGTTAGCCAGGTTTCCTTTTTTTAATGCACATTTTCTCAGAGCTATTAATATATTTGCCAGCATGTGTATTGTGAACTTCCAAGAAGGAGATTTAGTAAAGTAGTTTTTCCTACATTTATATGACCATAGAGACTTTAGTTGTTAGAGCTCAGATTTATATCTCCTGAAAGTAGGTGATCTCCAGAACACACTTGAGTATAATGGCACTTTAATATTATCTCTGTTTTACACATTACAATTTTCAAAGATAGGTAGTATTATCTCCTTTATGCAACTGAAACTATAGCTAGAGATGTCAAATTACTTGGCTGAGGTTGTATTTATAATGAGGCTGTGACAGGATTCGAACTCAGGTCTAACATGGTACAAATGGTTCTGCTCTTTCCACGTCCCCATACTGCTTCCCCCACAAAGAAATGGAGCAACACGCTCTGGAAGGTCAGCTGCCTCCACGCTCCCCATCTTTCTTCCTCCCAGAACTTCCGGTTACCACCAGCATGAACCTGACATTTGCATGAAGAGAAAGAAAACTTGTTTCCTTGATTCTTTCCTCCTCCTCTTCCTCACCCTCTAGGGGAAAATATGCCCCATAGATGTGAAATATGTCAGAAATATGACTCTGAGATGGAAGATTTTAGAAAAAGTGAAATTTTGATCCACCAGAGCATGAGTTCAAAAATCCCTTTCAAAGACCACGAGGAGCCCCCAAGCCTTCCCTCTGGAGAAATTCAGACCTTTTGTTGCCTGGTTGAATTCTAACAGTCAGACCTTGCTATTAGTGGGGAGGTTGGGATGAGGCAGAATGCAATCTAATGTCACTTAGGAGCTCATAAATCATACATTTACCTTTCGTAGCTGCAAGAATCTTATTTATCCCTATGGATATAGCATGTCCTTCCTTTGGATAAATAGAAGTAGTCCTTCTTTTTCCTCTAGCACATCAAGACTTCTTCTAATGAAATTGGACCCCTATTTCACACCACTCAAAAATAACTCAAAACGGATAACACTTAAACATAAGACCTGATAACATAAAACTCCTAGAAGAAGAAAATATTGGTCTTGGCATTGGATTTTGGATATGACACTAAAAGCACAAACAGCAAAAGCAAAAATCATCAAATGGGACTACTTCAAAGTCAAAAGTTCCTGCACAGCAAAAGAAAAAATCAACAAAATGAGAAGACAACCCATGGAATGAGAGAAAATTTTTGCAAACCATATGTTGGATAAGGGGTTAATATCCAAAATATATAAAGAACTCAATTTAATAACAACAACAAAAAAAATACCAGTAAAAAGTGGGCAGAAGGACAAAATATAGATTTTTCCGGAGAAGACATCCAAATGAGCAACAGACACATGAAAAGATGCTCAACATCACTAATCATCAGGAAAGGTAAATAAAAACCACAATGAGATATCACCTCACACTTGTTAGAATGGCTATCATCACAAAGAAAAGGGACGGCAGATGCCAGGGAGGATGAAGGGAAAGGGAACTCAAATACACTGTTGGTGGGAATGTAAATTAGTTCAACCACCGGGGAAAACAATGTGCAGTTCCTCAAAACATTAAAAATAGGTCTATCATACAATCTAGCAATTTTGTTTTGGGGTATATACCCACAGGAAATGAAAATAGGATTTCAATGAGAAATATGCATTTCCATGTTTATCTCAACATTATGCACAGTAGCCAAGAGATGGAAACAACCCAAATACCCATCAATGGATGAATGGATAAGAAAGATGTGGTACATACACATAAGGCAGTATTATTCAGACATGAGAAAGGAGGATATCCTCCCATCTGCAACAATGCGGGTGGACCTTGAGCTAAATGAGGTAAGTCAGACAGAGAAAGACAAATATTGTATGATCTCACTTACATGTAGAATCTAAAAATGTTAAACGTATAAAAACAGAGAGCAAAATGGTTACTGAGGGATGGAAGGCAGGGATAAGAGTCATGGTGTTTAAGGGGACAAACTTGTAACGAGTAGTACAGAAGGCATAGAGATCTAATGCATGGTATAATATAAATATAGACAGTAATATTAAACTATAATGATGTAATGTGATAAATATTTTAACATCAGCAATGATATTACAATATATAAGTGCATCAAAATAGCATGGTGTACCTTAAACTTGCACAATGCTACATGTTAAATTTATTCAAGTTTTAGAAAGACTTTTTCTAATATGCTCATAAGTGGACTGTTTATTGCATATACAAGAATCACATAATCGGGGCGCCTGGGTGGCTCAGTCGGTTGAGCGTCTGCCTTCGGCTCAGGTCATCATCCCAGGGTCCTGGGATCGAGTCCCGCATCAGGCTCCCTGCTCGACGGGGAGTCTGCTTCTCCCTCTCCCTCTGCCCCTCCCCCCTGCTTGTTCTCTCTCTTCCTCCCTTTCTCTTAAATAAATAAATAAAATCTTAGTAAAAAAAGAATCACATAATCATTTCTTTCACGCTAATATCATCCAAACTTTTCTTCTTTCTACTACTTTCATCCAGTCATTTAATACTATATTAGCAATGAATTTGTTGAGCTTGCACTGTGTACTTTACATATTTTTTCTAATCCTCACAACTCAGCAAGATATATAAAAGAAAAGAATTTATTTTTTTTAAGATTTATTTATCTGACAGACAGAGACACAGCGAGAGAGGGAACACAAGCAGGGGGAGTGGGAGAGGGAGAAGCAGGCTTCCCGCGGAGCAAGGAGCCTGACGCGGGATTTGATCACAGGACCCTGGGATCGTGACCTGAGCCGAAGGCAGACACTTAACAGCCACCCAGGCGCCCAAAAGAAAGGAATTTCTTAACCCTCTGAGTAAATTAGGATTTAACTTACTTGTGAAAAAAAATTTTTAATATTTAATCCTTGTCTCTTCTACTCCAATTCTTGATTTTTGTGGTTGTTTATTACAGGAAAAAAAAAAACTTATAAAAAATACTTCAACAATTTGTAAAAATGAACAACGCAGATTATTTTCATTAACGAAGCAAACCTTATGGTCATTTCCATGCATACAAGTAGTAGTATTCATTTCTAGGTAACTGGGATAAGGGCATGGAATTATTCAGAGTCTGAACCATCCACACAGTCCTAATTAAAAAGTATGCATCCCCTTCCGCTCCCTCTCAAGTTTTCATTGATGTATTTACTTCAGTCAAATCAGTGCAGTCCTTTCTAAACTGCAAGGTAACAAGAACCAGACCCTAATCATTATGTAATAAAATAAATCATTTTCCCTTCTGTTTAGTTCTTGTCCCATGTGTCTGACATGGCTTCGCCATATAAGAAGGTGACATTTCTTGTTTTCCACCACTGATCTGTCCTCCGCTTCTGAAATTTTTGAGAGCAAAGCCTCTTGAAATTAGATTGGGAGTAAAGGCTGGGAAAACATTTAAGCAACCAAACTAAGCACAGATCCGTTTCTCAAACTGCTCACTTTCAGGTTGTCATCTAAATATCTACAGTTTATAATACACAAAAGAATTAGGAAACAGAGTTTGTGCTCCCTTAAAAGTAAACACAAAATATTTTAGAATTTGTCCAACAAAGAGCAGTCCTATATTTGGGTGTTTGCACAGTAGTCAATCATTGTGTGAATATAATTAAAGGAGTACTTTCCATAAACACTATTGTCAACACCTATACATTTTGGTAACTAATAAACATTGCCCAAAGATACTTCTTTTTTCATTTGCTGATGTCAGCTTTGGGGAATAAAAAGATGTCAGAATAGTGTTTGAACTTGCTTAAGTGGGTGGAGAGGGAAAGGGCTGGATTCCGCCACAGTTTGATGAAAGGTTGGAGTATGCGTTCTGGATTGTTCAGTTAAAAGAATAAATAAAAATAATAGGGTAAATGGCAGAAGGTAGAAATGAGAAGTACAGAAAGAAGCCATGAATTTCAACAAGGGATGTTGACAACTCCCACTAAAGCTCCATATTTAGTGAATAAATTCTTCTACTCTTAGGATTTATAAATCTTCAGGCAAAAATTTATTTTAAATAAATTCATGTCCAAATATATATATTTATTAACTAATAGTAATTATTTTTTATTTACCCAAGAAGACATGTGAGCCATTCATGGTAATCTCACTTTCAGTACATAACTGGTATGTTTCCTTTTTTTTTTTTTAAAGATTTTATTTATTTATTTATTTGACACAGAGAGACACAGCGAGAGACGGAACACAAGCCAGGGGAGTGGGAGAGGGAGAAGCAGGCTCCCCACTGAGCAGGGAGCCTGATGCAGGGCTCGATCCCAGGACCCTGGGATCATGACCTGAGCCGAAGGCAGACGCTTAATGACTGAGCCACCCAGGCACCCCATAACTGGTATGTTTTCAAACCCAGGAGAGGTTTGTTGACATTATAACAACAGATTTGCAGAGGCGGACAGAATACTTTCCTATCAACAACACTCCCCAGGGCACACAAACCACAAGAGTAAAATACTTTTCTTAGGGAAAAAAAAATTCTGAAGATTGAGAATTTTCAAATGAAAACATGAGATATTCCTGCTTTCTTCACTGGGAGAGATCCAGGAAAAAAAAAAAAAAAGAAGAAGAAAGAAAGAAAGAAATAGATAAAGGGTAGCGGAGGTGATGGGTGAGCAGTCAGAAAGGCAACTTTTGCTTTTTCATAGGATTTAGTAAAATTGCCAGGATGTCTACTCTAATTTTTCCTTCTTCTTCCTTTCACTTTTGAGTGAGATGGCATGGAGTGGTTGCGGGCATTTTTAGGGGAAGTTGAGGTGTTAATTACATTTAAAAGTTAAAAGTTAATTACATTTAATTTGGGGTATCAGTCTGCATCAAATCAGGAGATAAAAATTACGGCAGTTTAAAGTGAGAAGACTTAATATAAAGAATTATTAAGAATCCAAGTGGATTGGAGTGAAAAGAGATTGGCCAGTAAGAAAGAAAATTCTAAAAAATATAGGAATGGTGGATACAAGGAACCACCACTACCCCTAGGGCTGAGATAGAATGCCCAAGGAAGAACCTTCCACAACTGAAGTCCAGACATTGCTGGAAAGGGCCTGGTCGTGGCGCCCTGAATGGCAGAGAAGTCACCATGGTGCCACGTTGGCAGAACTTAAAAGAAACCAACCCTCAAGTGTGCCAGGGAAGGCTGTGTATGGGAAAGAATCTTGCTGGAAGCACTCCACTATGAAACCACCCTCAGGGAGGGAAGCCATTAACTGCTGGGCGAGAATACTGGGGAAGCCTCTTACTGCCAGGTGTCTCTGGTCACTGTGCATGCGGAAGAGCTCCAGGAGCCTGATGGGCAGAGACCTTTGCTCCACAAGAGCTGAGCCCTGAGGAAACTGCCCGGAGAGCATACCAGAAACAGGAAACAAAACCCTCTCTTTCTATAATGTCTCTCCAGCACCCTCTACTGATGAAGTTTAATGTTGTTCCCGCCGACATCGGAAAAATAGAAACAAAGGGCCCAGATCCATTTTTATAAAGCCGGCAATTAATTTGGAGCTGAGAAGCAATAACTCGGTAACTAGCACAGTCAACCCCTTTGGCTGTTCAGCTTCTATATGCACTCTCATTTGCCCACATATTTGAATTCCTGTGTATCAACAAAACAACTCTCTATTTCCACGTAAAGCAAGATGTCTTATACATAAAGATGTTCTCACTCCTTCCTCAAAATAAGAACCACGGTCCCAACGGTCATAGTATCCATTGCTGCCTCTATTAATTATTGCTCATATTCAGTCCCTGTCCCAGTGCAAATTCCATTACCTAAAAACTAAACTATAAAATTAACATTCTGCAACCTGTATATAAAGTCAAAATGGAAAGGAGAAAAAAGAAAAAACAATGCTAGGTGCCCACACATGCACACGCACACGTAGAGGAAATCTGGAAATCTCCGACAGCCCTTGTTTTTGTACTTGTCCATGAGGCCCTAGTTGCCATCTTTGGATTCTTTCTTCCGAATCTACTCTATATTTCCCTTGCCTTCAGCCAGAACCTCAGCTGTTCTGTGTTCATTACCTGGTGCAGTGATGCAAACCTTCCTTCCATAAAGGCCTGAGCACTTAGTTGCCCCGCCTTTTTTTGGTTGCTCTGATCCTCCATGACCCCCGACTCTTGGGTGTGGAAGTACCGAAGGCATCCCAGAGTCCCCTGTGGATTCCAGAGTGCCCTCAATCCCCCATTCTGTAGCAGCCACCTAAGTTGTCCTGGATAAACAGGTATAATCACTTTAGCTAGAAAATGAACCCCTTCTTGTGTGCCTGTTAGTTCAATGCAACAGGAGCCCCACATGGCCGCGCATCTATTTCACCTTCCAGTTCAGTGGCAGAATTGCTGTGTCCCCCGCCCCCCATGGAAGCATTTCCCTTTTGTGGACTAGGAGCTCTAAAGCAGCCGAGCTCAGGTTGCCTTCCTAACTATCTGCTCCAAACTGGCAGCTCTATGAATGACTCCTTAGATGAGTTGAAGTAGCACATTCAGATGTGGCATCCAGTGCCTCCAAAATTCAAAAAGGCTTCTGTTTGTCGTAGACGGCCCAAGGTCCAGCAACTTGTTTTTCACTTTGGAGAGAATATCTTGGCAAGCTCCAGACTGTCACACTCTTGGTAACTTTAACTGAGGTGGTAAGAGCCTGAACTTAGGTGGGGTTTCCACCCTCTCATTCACAGCTGTTGTAGTAAGGCATTTCAAGTGTTTACTAATTCCTGCTCATCAAGTTCAATCAATAAAATGGTGTCAATAGAGTGGCCCAGGTGGTATTTTGTGGAGTGACTAGATATACTTATGTGGTTTTCAGTCACTTCCATGTTTAGTTGGCTGTCTGCCAATCATTCTTTTTTTTTTAAAGATTTTATTTATTCATTTGAGAGAGCAAGAATGAGAGAGAGAGAGCACATGAGAGTGAGGAGGGTCAGAGGGAGAAGCAGACTCCCTGCTGAGCAGGGAGCCCGATGCGGGACTCGATCCAGGGACTCCAGGATCATGACCTCAGCCGAAGGCGGTCGCTTCACCAACTAAGCCACCCAGGCGCCCCTGTCTGCCAATCATTCTTATAAAAATAACTCTCAGGACTCACTGTGCCTATTCAGTAACTGTTGTGACACAAGGGTGCGTGGCCAAATACCACACAAAATGGGAATTGTGGCAACCAGTATTGGAAGTGAGTGAGCCATGAGAGGTGAAGAAGACACAAGGTGTAAAACACAAAAGGCAAGCTAATCTGTGGAGAAGTAGAGGATTCAGCTCTCATAAATTACTTAGTCACAATAGAAGTTCTCTCTATTATTTGATAATGAAGCATATACAATTATAAAGCACCATGCAAAGTTTTTTTTCTTTTTGATGATATTAAAATGAAATAGAATCTGTAAGAATCCTTTTGTTCATAGGGCACAAGCCTGTAGCAGTATATACATACAGCAAAACATTATCTGTGAAATCCCACGTTCTACGCCTGTCATCTAACAATGATAAAGAAGTTTTACTAACGATGTAAGAAAAAAGACCAAATTATCTTTCTATTTTCTCAATTAGAATTGTGACAAATGTTTGTCATTTGAAGAGGAAAATCAAGAGTATCCAAGCAGCTAATTAATAAAAATAGTCTGGTTTTTCTGGATTTGTTGATGTCGGTGGTATTTGTCAACATTTTAAAATTTTGTATTTCCAAAAGGGCCAGTGTCCTTATTTCCCCATGGAGTAATAGAATCCATACTGCCAATTCCAGAAAACATCAGGAGTTTGCCGGATGTTTGAACTCTGTTATTACAGAGCTGAATTATATCAACATCTTAAAGAGGAAAATGGGATGGAGACACCTGCAAATGGCAAAGCCTGCCAGCGGTGAAGGATGACTTGAGGAACTAAAGTTTACTATATTGCGTACATATTTGGGGCAGAATTTGATACAAGATTGTGTAGTTATGTTGCCTGGACTGGTTTTTACATTTTTAAAATATTTCAACTATCTTTTTGTTATTAATTGTAAAATTGGCACGTATGTAAAAAAATATACGTTTGAAATTTGTCCTCCCAAATCACACAAATTTGTTTTATGGTAAAAAGATGTTCCCTCTGGAAATGTTTTTTGAAAAATTCCTAGGCTTCTCTTTGCCAAATAAAACTATTAAAATTTCAAAAAAAATAAAAGAGAATTTTGTGTTTCTTGTATGTTCTTCATTCAATTCTGGATACATATTCACTTTTGTGTTTAACTCTATATTGATAACTTTATACATTTCTATTTCAGTTTCCCCAAAGTATACAAGCCTCAGGCCCATCTAAACTTGTATGGACCCCTGAGATGAGACGAAGACGGGTCTTGTAACTTGCCAAATTAAATGTGATGTTTTAGTACTCCCATACATTTATTTTATTTTTAATTTTTTTTAAAGATTTTTTATTCATTGGAGAGAGAGAGAGAGAGAGAGAGAGAGAGCAAGCAGGAGCAGGAGCGGGGGGAGGGACAGAGGGAGAAGCAGGCTTCCCGCGGAGCAGGGAGCCCGACGCGGGGCTCGATCCCAGGACCCTGGGATCATGACCTGAGCCGAAGGCAGACGCTTAATGACTGAGCCACCCAGGCGCCCCCCATACATTTAAAATCAAGCATTATCTAGATAGGTATTTACATACTAATGCTTTAAAAAAAAATCCTAAAGCTACAGAAAAAAAAAAAAAACCTAAAGTAAAAGAAGCAAATTTAAACTTCTAATTGTTATGGAAATACAATGCTCCATCAACAAAACTATACTCTGCACTGAGACCAACTCACAAAAACAAGATCTTAGATCTTGTTACAGTGCTGTATTTATTAACAAGAGAATTTAAACTTCATTAAAGTCTAAACTAAAAAAACTTGGGTTTTCAAGCCTCACCTCAGGGCCCCCATAAACAGCCGTGTGCCATTTAGTTATAGATTTGCGTATCTATTATATTTTTCCAGTAGGTGGCAGTAAAGAGTCTTGCTCTAAATCAATTAGTATATTATAACAATTTCTGACAGATGAAAAGAGAATGTCTAGAGGACAGGGATACCTTTTTTGTTATATTGACAAAGGTGCTTATATCGGCTTGCAGTCATGCCAGACTGTTTCAGTTATATGAAAATTCTAACCTAAAACTCAGATGCAAATTTAACTCTATGACCTGGGAACTTGGAAAGCTACTCAAAGTTGGGGATTATTCTACCTCGGAACACCTGGGAGGAGGAGGAGGAGCGGGGACACAATTGGCAATAATGTTAGTGTTTCTGCAGAAAGAATCTTGTAGCTTCCCTAGTTGGGGGGGGGGGCGTGTATTTTTCTGGATCAAGTTAATAACTCTTGGAAAAGACTAATCTGTTAAATTCTGATGGTTGATAGCTCTCAACCAACACATTGACTGAATAAGATTAAAAATATTCAAGACTATGTGATCTAACTGTGATATCAGTTTGGACCTGCTATTGGTTTTACTTAAAGCTCTCATCTTCCTTTTCACATATATCTGATTATATATACACATAGAACGATATGGCCAGGAGATATATGGCTTAGAAACCCAGAATTTTCATATGTTAATAATGAATGCATGGTCCTATAAAAATCAGTGTTTGTATAGTATTATTGTAAGCAATGGAGTAAGTACTGAGAGAACAGAAGAGTTAAAAACCAAAGCTGACAAACAGCAGGAATGGCTTGCAGGTTGAGACTTAAGAGGCACAGTGCAGCTGAGAGCTTTGAAAAATAGCATCAAGTGGAAACAGTAACAAAATGATTTTGAATAGCGTAAAGGCTTACACATCAACCTTAACTAAAAGACCATGAATGGATATGCTGGCTCAGTTATTCTTTTAACTGGAGATTAATACAAGTTCCTCCATTATTTTAGCTGCAGAAGATACCGACATATTTGATACAGCATTTGTGGGCCTGCAAGACTTGACAGATTAGACTAAAAAGTCTCATTTCAAACTAAAAAGCATTATAATCCACATTGAAGATATTTGACAGGGGAGCACCTTTTTGTGAAGTCATTTTTCTTGTGTCTTAAAATTTAAGAATGGTACAAATTAGACTGTTTGTACTTAATTTTCGTCTTTGACTGGGAAACTTTAAAAGTTTAAAGAATCTATTTGCCATTGATTCAGTCTGTCAGTCAATAAAATAGACTTACTTCAGGGAATTTTCTGTTCTCTCCCTGCTCTTTTATGATTCTACACCACGCAGGATTTTTAAACATCAAAAATATATATTTTTCCTGAATAATCCACCCATTCCATTACTGTACTCTCGTTATGCATACACAGTGTGAATTTTTGTTATTGTCTTTTTAGGATGTGGGGGGCGTGTGTGTGTTGGGGTTTTGGAGAGGGTTCTTTTCTTTTCTTTGGGTTATTTATTTGAAACAAGTGCTTTAGCCACATGTGAGATTTTACTAAGTCAGCCTGACTTTGTGGTCATGAATAAACATCGCCTTCCAAAGACTACTACCTATTAAAGTGTGACCCCATCTCTCCCAACAAATAAAAAGTTATCCAATGTAAAATTACCTTAGATATGCTTACTTCATGAGTGTTCAGCAACCAAAGGGCAGTGAAGTTAGAAATATGAATGCAAGTGGCAAAGTGTGTGCCATTGAACAGGGAAGGATCACGGATAAAACAGGAAAATAAAGATATTTGCAAAATCTTTGAGATAGAGAATGATTTAATGAAGGGCTACTTACTAAAGGCAGCTGAGAGAGGGCTGGATCAAGGGGTTGCTCAGCATGCCAGAGGTCCAGAAAGGATTGTCTTAAAGATATTTATCAGGATAGGAGAGTTGTCAACATCTGCTCAGTATGCAAATAACTGGACTATATGATACTTAAGGTTCTTTGTTTTGTTTTGTTTTAATTAAGGAGCTCCTTGGAATGCAAAATGGTCTACCTTAAAAGAAGAAGACATAAGGAGAGAGAAGTGGAGGAAAGTAGAGTGAGAGGAGAGCAGAGGATAGGAAAGAAGAGAGATCTGTAGCATGGACAGCAAATAGAACAAGTTATAGAGAGTGATGGGTCTATAAATTCTTGATTAATGTGCTAAATTGGGCTGAAACCAAGACCTGGCTTATAAATTATCTTCTTCTATTATCTTGAGATCGGCAACTAAGATCCACAAATGAAAGACACATCCTGAGATAAACACCAACAATTGGAGACAGATACCACTTGAAGGACATGCTAAGAGCTTCAGAACTAGCCCTACCACAGTCAACGCTCTTCGCAGCTCCCACCCTCATCTCTGGAATTCATAAGTGAATGGTTGAGGAAAGAAGGAAAGAACCACCTGAGTTACGGGCGTTCAGTCTGGTAGAGAATTCTGAGGCAGACAGGTGCTTCTCTTTTCCTCTCCCCCAAAGCACAAGAAAGCGATAGGTGAAAATTAGGATGTCTGCAAGAAGAAGAGATTGGCATTCTTTGTTGATTGGACTCATGATGGGTTTTGTTCATCTGTGCCCTGCACTTACTTGAGTGAAGAAAATAAGAAGAGGGAATCAGAGAGAGAAAGAGTGGAGGGGGAGGCTGGGCCAGCAGCTGATTAGCAGCCGGCGTTTTCTAGACAGTTCCGTGAAGTGATCTTCCCATGGGTCAAATGGACAAGAACAGCGTCAGGTCTTACAGGATCCCCGCCCTATCCATGAGGACTGTCGAGTCAGTGAAGAGAGCACCATAGCAGGGGACTCTGAGGTAGACCACCAGAGGCAGGCACTAGCTGGGAGTGTGGGGAAGCGGCATCAAACCCCCAAGGCTGTAAAATGTGGCAGTTGGTTTGCTCTGACAGGCCCCTGAGAAAGTCACTATTTGGATGCTTGTCACCAGAAGCACACTTTTCATGAAGTTAATAAAGCTTAAGCTTCCAAAGTCTGTGAAGGGGGCTGAACACTATATTAACAGAATCATGTGGGGCTCTTTTGTTTTGTTGTGTCGTGTTATTTGTTTTTGCCAAACTTACAAAAGTGGGATATTTCTGCAAGAAAATGTAAGGTTCATGAGCTAAATAAATGTTGGGATTAGGAGGAGAGAGCAGTGGAGGATGATGACATTTCTAGCTAAGAAGACTGCAAGAGATGTTGGCATTATTAAATGCTACAGAGATAAAAGGTAGAATGCTGGGCTTGGGAATATGATTAACGAGTTCACATTTGGATATGTTGACAAGTTTCTTTCATGTCAACTCATTTTCATTTATTGCTTTCCTCAGTCCTTGGTCCTACATCACCCCCATTGCTAATCTTTACTTATTAAACAGACCCTCAGGGACTCATGCTCAAAACTTAAGCAGAGAGTGGCTGGGGGTGGGGGGGGAGTGCTGGGGGACGGGGGGCGGGGGCTGCATGACCGTAAACACTGGCTCAGTGTGCTAGACGTGCTAAGGTTCCACCTGAGTATTTAGAAGTCTCATCTGAGTGGTTGGTTCTGGACTTAGTAATATATAGTAAAAGTCTGAGAAGGGGGGCAAGTTGACTGTGATCTGCTTGACCTATCTTAAAAGCAAGCAAGTCTCTAGCTTAACCCGTAATATAACAGCTACTGGGCAGAGGGCTTGTGTTACCCTCACAACCAAACTGTGAATTAGGGATTTTTAATTCCCTATTTTAGAGATGAAGAAAATGAGGCTCAGAGAAATGACCCAAACCAAATAGTTAAAGGTGGCAGAGAAAGAAGAAAAAGCCCAGCTTGTCCAATTCCAAAACCATGCTCTTTCCATGATAGCCTGTTAGAAATGTTTAGCTGATGCTAAAAAGGATGACATCCATATATTAGTAACACTTTGAGAGTATGGGTAACCATTTGAATCATGTGCTTAATTTTTCTGATTAACCCTCGTTCTATAATAGTAACTCCTAACTATAAAAGTTTTACTCTGATTTTCCCATTGAACCTATTCATAAAGCCCAAAGCATTTTGATAACACCTTCGGCATAGCACAATCATTAAAGAATGTACGTAAATTATTTTAAAGACATAATAGATCTCCAAGGACATTCTCATAGATTAAATGTCAGAGATGAAATATTGCATTTCAATTTCATAGGTCTTCTGGAGTAGATGTGAAGACAGTAATTGAGAGTCCTGTAAAGTGCAATTTATGATACTGTGATTCTGGAAATAACAATTTAACAAAACGTGAGAGCTGACCCCATAGGGTTGACTCTGTTTCAGACCCTGTCTCCTGATGATATCCCAAGCAATGAGATTACATTTGTAAATTTAAGGGGATTGACACCAATGAGCTTCATCGCCGCCAAAGTCTCCATGCTTTAGAAAAGGGTATAATCTGTAGTGGAGTATTTGGCAAACCACTTGATCGCATTTCAAAACAAAAGGATTCTTTGGAGACATTGATGCTAAAAAAAAAAAAAAAAAAAATGTGTCTGTAATAAGGGGAGGTTGACTTTGGCTCATGGGCTGGTCTTCGGGATGCCAATCACCAGCATGGCACCTTAGATATAAATGGGTGAAATTATCAAAGAAGAAATAAGGTCCATTCCAGCCTCCTACCCCGGAAGGCAATAGATGAATGCCTGTTTGCTCAACTTCTCTGTATTCAGAAATACATACACAAAGCCCAGTAGTCTCTGGGCAGCAGGTGATCTGTAAATTCCCTCGTCTGTTTGGTTCTGCTCTAAGAGCAGCCTTTTTGAGCTCTGTGATATTGCTGTTTCACAATTTCCTATACTGCTTCTTAGCTCTTCAAAGAATAAGGAAATCAATAAAGTTTCTTCTGTTTGTTTATTGCAATTTGGTATACAGTCACTTCAAAACCTCCTTTCCATGCTGGCTCTAAGAGCTGAGGGAGGGTGGACGGGTAGAAAAGCATTTCTTTCTTCAGGAGCTTCGTTATTTCTTTCCCTATTCCCTGTGGCTGAGTACAGGATGATTTAGCAACATAGCGCAGTGAGGGGGATGTCATGATGGGCTCTGACATTGCCTGCCTGGGATGAAGGCGAGGGCCTGAATTGCCGTGATCGCTGATCACACGGGAGAGAGGGTGTGCAAGCATCTCGACAACTGGACTGGTTTGCCAGCAAATCTTTGGCTCTCTTTTGGATTTGGGAAGATTGCATTTCTAGCAGTAACTTTTTATTTTTATATGTTGTCAGGTTATTCAACCAAATAAACAATCATTCTTTATTGTTGCTGAGTACTCTGCCAGCCTATGGCTAGCAGAAGCTTTAGAATAAAAGAACCACCAGAGCAAATGGCTACTGCTTATAAAACTAACCCCCCCCCTTTTTTTTTCCTGTAGGGTTAGGTCTTATGCCTAAGTCCCACTTGCCATTTTAATTTTAAAAATGTAAAATCTCATCCTCTGCGGAATTCTTTCTTTGGAAATAAATAAATATACTTGACTTTAACCTGATGTTAATTTTTCATGAAGAATGGGGGCAGGAGGGAGAAATCATGGCCTTGCACCAGTAAATAAAAAATGAAGAGGGAGATGTTCTCCCAGAGAGAGACATGGCACTTCCTGCCAAAAAATCTGCTCCAATATTCAGTGTTGGTGGCTAGCAATATAAGGTTCTGTATAGTTGTGGGGATGGAGGCCGACTTACTATGCACCTTGTCTCTAGCTACAAAAAGAAGACAGAAAAGGTTTTCTCCCTTACCAATATTTCACCCTAGTCATGTATAATTCATAATTATATAACCTGTTTATGCTTTAACCAGCACCTAAATGTTTTCCTGAACTTCATCTTAATTCCTTAGCTAAGGTCTTCCAAAGCTTCACCCCCTATCTCCGTGATTAGCACTTCTCCTAGGCAGGTACCCCAGGCTTCTATTCAATAAAATAGTCAAGATTTCTGTCCTCCTGTCTCTGGACCTTTGTGTAGTTCAATTAAAATTAATGGTGTTTCTTCTGCCCAAAATCGTATTCATTTCTCAAAATGCCCCATAACCCTTGAGGCTCAGTTCAGATGCTCTTTTTCATGAAGCATTCCCTGACCTTCTTAACAAGTTTCAATGATTATTTCCTCCTACACTTCTAAAGCTTTTCATATGACCCACTTTAATAGCACACACATTCTTCTTTTTAATGTATATGATCAATGTATGATATCTCCCGTGGTTGAAAATAGATCCCTTGCCAATGATGCCGTGCCTTACCCATTTTGGAAATGTCTATAATGTCTAGAACTAACTTGTTCATAATGGGTCCTCAAAAAGTGTTGAATTTCATCTTATAAGCAACTTACTTACCCAAGTATGTCACAGATTTAAAAAAAAAATGTGGGGGAAATACTGAACAGAGGGAGACTCTGTTTTAAAATTTACGTTTTACTATAATCCAGGCATGGTGAGGCCAACAGATTAGGCGATTCCTGTCATTGGAAAGATAATTTGCTACTCAAAGTTCCCAAGAGAAGGAGGCACTCTCCTGCAGGCCATCCCCCCGCTGTACCCCCTTTTTTCAAAAACTGAAGCATACCGTATACAGAAAAGAGCACTCATCCTGCATGTATCCAGCTCTATGAATTACCACAGGGTATATGCAAAGGCCACACACGGAAGCGCTGGGGGCAGTGAGGGGTGAGGTTGGAATCCTGAGCAAGAAACTTATTCATGGCTTTTTCAGTAAAAATTGGAAGAGGCAGGGTAAACAGCTAAGCAGATTTAAGATTGGCTAGTTTCGGTAATTTCAGTAGGTGTAGGGGTTGTCCCCAGTTGCCTGATATCCAACGAGGAGATGATTCGAGCAGGGAATGGTGACCCCAGAGTGTAAGAACCTGACAAGGATGTTTGGGGGGTTATGGGCTCTGGATTGGTTAGTTTGCATATAAAAGTCACCCTAGCTGATGAGTCATTTGTTATCTCTAAAAACTGGCTGGCAATAAAAGAGCAGTCTATCCAGGGACAGCAAGACTCCAGATGTCAAAGTGTTGGAAATACAGAAACTGAAAAGGCATGACTCATTCAAGGTCTTCCTGCCCACTGGAAGCTACTTCTTCCTCACAGACACCAATTGCCTATCTCCATACCTCTCCATCTGCTTGTGAATAAATATAGTTCAAAACACCATCAGGAAAATATGTGTTTTCCCAAAGAATTTTGGTTAACTTAGATTTAGCCTTTTAGGTATCATGATATTCCTCTTATTTCAAAACTGAAGCATACCGTATACAGAAAAGAGCACTCATCCTGCCTGTATCAAGCTCTATGAATTACCACAAGTAATGACATTTCTTTTTACTCCAATCATTTCATGAGACCCTTTTTGAAATACATCACACATTTTCTTAGAGTGTTGCATGGTGCTTAGTGGGGGAGAGTCTAGTCCTATAATGTCTGGGTTCAAATCCTGGCTCTGCCGCTTCCCATCTGTTACCATCAGGCATGACACTTAACCTTTCTGTTCACCTTTATCAATTTCCTCATATATAAAATGGGGATAATAACACCAGCGGCCTTGTAGGATTGCTGTGAGGAATAAATGTGCTTAGGACAGTCTCTGGCATATAATCGATCCTCAGCAGTAATATTTGCTTTTATTATTACTGAGAAGTAGTACATAGAACAACGATCTAACTTTTCTTCACAATACGCAATGATGATAGACTCAAAAGAGGTCTCCAGTTGTAACCGACTGCCCTTCTCTGATAGCTACGCTCTTGGAATTCTACTCTTGGCTTTCTGTAGGCTTTATGTCTTTTTAATAAATCTGGCTGTTTGCCAAAATCCATTTTTGTTTCTTCTCATTTCTATATCCTTAGTACCAAGAACAGAGCTTAGAATTTAATGCCTACCCAACAAATATTTTTGAAAATAAACTGTCTTTCCTTGTTTTTGCCATTATACTTGTGTCCAGCACCAAACAATAACATTTGCTGCTTGCAATTTGCTAAGGGCAGGAAAACTGAATATCCCAAAGTGGAAAGGTCCTCACATGAGCCTCAGCTTGTATACAGACATGTCCAAATACAACCAAAAATCTATTTTTCCAGTAGAAGAAAAAAAATCTCACTGTCAGAAAAGGATGAATCAAACACAACAAATTGATCTATTTATTAAGCTTGACAGCACCTTTTTGTGTTTGTAACTTGATTCTGACCATGATCCAGTCTCATAGACTCATGTCAGTGTTCTACAGAGCTAAAAATAAATACCAACAACGCTATTTACTTGAAACCCTGTACAATAGATGCCAACAACACAGTCCTTTCACCACGTATAGCCCAAAATGGGGTGAGGGGGCATTCTCTCTTTCCTCCACTTCTCTCCCATTTTGTCACACATCCCTTTGAAGCTCTGGCCCTTGGAGGATTCTCCCCTATCCTCATTTATTGGTGATAGTGACCCTTAATGGTAGACCAGTGACCTGGTGGAGTAATGATGAACAGCGGCAGAGGTACACAGAAAAAGAGGGAGCAAGACTCGTCAAAGCAAGGGATTCTTAGGAAGATTGGCAGAAATGCCCATTGGAAGTGGTGGTGTTCAGCTGAGGTGGTAAGTGTTGCTTAACTAATGGTTAGAAGTAGCTGACTGGATTTGGTGATGAAAATTAATGAGGTAGTTACAGGAATGTTTTTCATCTGACAAACACTGTGGTAGGTTCCCAAGGATGCCCATGCCCTAGTCCTTGGAATTTGTGAATGTGTTATGTTACATGGTAAAGGAGACTTTGCACATGTGAGTAAGATTAAGGAGCTTGAGATAGGGAGATTTTCTTGGATTATCCAGGTGGGCCCAATCTAATCACAAGTCCTTAAAAACAGGCTTTCCCAGGTGCAGAGAGATGGCAGCATGAGAAGGACTCTATGTGCCATTTTGGGCTTTTAAAGATGGAGGAAGGAGCCACCCACCAAAAAAAGTAGGCAGCCACTAAAGAAAAAAAAAGAAGGAATCAGATTCTCCCCTAGAGCCTCCAGAATAACACAACACACTGAGACCTCAATTTTAGACCCATGACATTCACATGAGACTGCTGATCTATAGGACTATAAGATAATACATTTGTATTATATAAACCACCAAGTTCGAGGTCATTTGCAGCAAACAATAAATGAATATAGTCTTTATGGAGTTCCATCTTGGACCAGCATCAAACTAAATACTACAGCAACAAGTGTACAAAGTATATTCAATTCCTGCCCTAATGAGGCTAGGGTCTAGTATTTGCAGGGTTCTAAACCCACTGATAAGTACAAATAAGTATAAGGTAGAGAGGGAGCATCTTGTTAAGGCACTTCTACCATATTACTATCTATATTAAGTGTGCAAACCATGTTCTGAATTATAAGAATAGACAATTTCTGAATCAGTCTTTCCTACCTATAAATTGTGCTCTTGACAAAAATTTATTGTATTTGTGAAAATAACTTCAGAATGTTTTACTACTGAGATAAAGTAGTACTCAAAAACTTTTTTTTTTTTTTTTAGAGATTTATTTGAGAGAGAGAGAGCACAAGCAGGGGGAGCAGCAGAAGGGAAGGAGAAGCAGACTCCTCACTGATCAGGGAGCCCAATGTGGGGCTTGATCCCAGGACCCCAGAATTATGACCTGAGCCAAAGGCAGCCACTTAATCGACTGAGCCGCCCAGGCATCCCTCAAAAACTAATTTTAAAAATGGTAAACAATTCTATAATATTGTTTAGTAAAAACTGCCAGAGGCAATGAGTGGGATGAATAGCCAACAATTAACTTGGCAGAGGTAATAACAACAAGTGACGTGTGGAATTAAATACAGATGACGGCCAATATTTGTCTAGTAAACTGTTTATTCGTAAACCACTACAAAAAATATAACTGCATATATACATATAATACATTAATTGACTTCAGGTTACAAACAACTTAAGAAATGAAGCACATCTTTTCATTATTTGACCTCAACTTTATGTTTTCCATTGGATTTAATGCAAAATATTAAAGTGGATGATATTTCCTGAGAAATAAAATACCTTCTTTTTTGGTTGTCACCAATAACTCACAGGAATGAAAGGAAGGTTACAATGGACAAAGATACTACTGCCTATTCATCTGTTAGCTGGAGAGACAAAAAAAATAGAAATATCTGGTTATTTTTGATTTAACTTCTTGCTGAAGATTAGCATTCTCAACCATACCATGTCTCATTGTAGAAATGCATCCTGATTTATCCAAAGATAAATTTGAAAAGAGACAAAGGTCCTTATAGATGGTAAACTTAAGAGAATGAGCCTTCTGACTTTAATAAAAGACAATTTTGTTTCAAGGACAAGTACAGGAACCATTCTATATCAGCTCTCACTCTGATAATTTCTATAGACACTCTCTTCATGTAGGAATCCAACTTAATTTCGAATTTCCACCATTCCATGATGCCTCTCTGGTGTCCATGAGGATGTCTCAACCTCAACATTATTGACATTTCGGGTAGGACAATTCTTTATCGTTAAGGGCTGTCCTGTGCATTACAATATTTAGCAGCATCTCTGGAATTTACCCACTCAATGCCAGTAGTATCTCCTCCCCACTTGCACCCCCCACTCCTAGTTTTGACAATCAAAAATGTCTTTGGGACACTGCCAGTGCCCGCTGGGGGGGGGGGGGCAAAACCTTTGCAGGTGAGAATCACCAGCCTAAGTGATGACTAGTAATTAATGTAAACTAAAATAACAGAAAAATATCTTTGAAGGTATGAAGTCACTTCGTAATTCATGGTTGTACTTCCTGTTATTGACTTAGTGAAGAAAAGAGCTTCCATTAGCAGAGCATGGGGGGATTTTCTCAGGGTTAACTTCCTAACATATTGATCATTAATGTAGCACAGACTGATTTTTTATTGCAATGATCAAAGTCTTTTATCTTCATAGCCAGCACTAAAATAAAACTTTAAAAATACTATAATTTCTAGGGGGAAAATACCCTAATATTCTGTTAGCCACTCTCCCAAATCATTTTGTAGAACCCATTTTAGTTCAATCAAAAGACAGCCATATATGACTTACACAGATAAAAACTGTAATTACATGAATATTGTATACATCCAGAATGACGATTCAAAACATTGCCAAACAGTAGATACAGAGAGACTTAGAAAGAATGACCAAGTTTAGTCCCTTGTAATGACATAGGTGGATGATTCAATTATGTGGGATGCCAAATCACGTAAGATGTCAAAGATACAGGAAATTCTGTTTTTATTTTTATAAATTTACTTACAAAGTGCTTAGTATCCAGGGAGGGAACAGTATGGGGCGGGGGGAGGAAAAAGCATTTCTAAAGGAACTGCTGAATTATATATCATTTCTATGCCTTCTATAACCAGAGCAACTTCGGGGTTTATTTACAACACATAAAGACAAGGGTTTTGAACAGTGGCTTGTGCTTGGTGTTTTAAAAGAAATAATATTAAAGAATCTCTAGGTTCTTTAAAAGGGAAATAACATATCCTGAAAAGGAAACGTATCATCATATAAAATTTGAGTCTCTAAAGACAAACCATTGAATCAACCTGCATAAAAAGCAAGAACTGACTGATCTGTGTAGTTCAACCGGGTATTCCTGTGAAACACTATGGAGAAAATGTCTTTGGCTTATTTGAGCACATGTATATTCAAGAGAAAGGATAAAGTATATGAAGCTCAAGATAAGCTGACATAGTACTACCATTTTCATATCTAGCTGTCCTATATTCACTGCAATAAGATTAGTATCTAGATTTGTTTTCCTTACTGGAGTCTCACAGAACAATTTTGGGGAAGATGTCTTTTATTTGAAATTTTATTGAAAGAAATTAGATTCCTAGATTGATGACTTAGCAGAGATACAAGTCAATATATATATATTGACTATATGTGTATATATATATATATACACATATATATATATCCTTATTCACACTTTGCCATCGAATATACACAAAAAGGAGAACACGGTTTCTGTAATGATGTGGATCAAATTTGTTTGCTCATTTTACATCGCCAGCATTAGACTTGGAATTCTACATTTCAAGGAATCGTGTGGTGTGTTTAAAGAACACTAACCCCACTTCTAAAGAGCAAATACTTTTTGAATTCCTCATTTTTCATTTACCAGGTGAATTCCTGTGGTTTAACCTACGGAAAGACCAGATCTCAGAGCACAATGCGTGCACGCACGCACACACACACACACACACACACACACACACACACGCACGCACACACACGCCAGCTACATGTTCTTTCTGCCCTTAGGAGATTGAAATTTGATTTCCCAAGCTAGTGGACAGGTTGGCAATTGAAATCAAACTGCTCTCTGCTTCTCAAAACACTAGGCATGAGGGTCGTTTCTTCTGATTGGTTATCCCTGGAGAGAAGTAAAGAGCAGAGGGAGAAAATATTGTGGCCAAATGCACCTGAGCTAGCTGCTGGATCAATGGTCAGTATCAGCGGGGCTCTATTTAATGAAGCTTACACCAGTGTCACCGCCTTGCTGACAACAGTGGGTCGCTCTGGTGCCAACGCAGAAGAAGCGGAATCCATTGGAAGACAAAATAATTGCTTCATTTTGTGGTACAAAGATATAAATCTGATTTTTGTGTACATAAGAGCTAGCTTTAAATCCTTAACTGGAAGAGAGCCTTGCACAGAACACAGAGGAAAACATGACAGAAAGAGATTGTGCAAGGCTGTCTGGTCCACAGAACTCCGGGAGAATCGCTAAGAGAGCTTTATAGTCAAGTTGCTCTCAGACTCTGTCCACAAACACCCACCCAAAAGCATGCTGTCTCCGTTACAGAGAGAAAATCGTTGTTTTCGTTTGTGCTTTTCTGTGATAAAGTGTTTTGACAAGTCAATAGAAGCAGGTAAAAACCCCACTGATGTGGTTTACACCTAATTTATCTCATTATTGCCTCATTATTACGGGGGAGCCTCAGCAGGGCACCTCTCCCAAATGCTGTATCTGGCACACACTTGAGAGTAAAAAGGAAAATAGAAGTGACGGTCCTAACTCAGAATATCCGTGTCATGTTTAAATTTTCTTGAATTTCCCTGAACAGGCTTTGTGCTAGCAAGTAAAATTATGAGGCAGTTATGTCCTTTTAAAGACTTGTTTCTAAGTGTTGGTGAGATTAAAATTAAGGCATGATTTCTCTGAAATGTTAACACAACACAGCCTAAATTAAGGAATTCAGATGATATCTATAGCATGCATGCCTATTTCAGGTTTCTACATCATAATCCACCTTATTGCTAATAAAAAATGCATTCTGCTTGTTTTTAGGCAGTAGGATAAATCCATTCTTCACTAGATAACTGGCAAATGGCTAAAACAGACCTGTCTTCAAAGCAACCCCATTAAAATAAGTAAAATAGTAGAGAATTATACCTATTTTTACAATCTTAGTGGAATAGAATGTGAACTCACGAAGGCACAATCAACACTTTAGAGCCATTGTCCTTTTAAATGAACCAATTCCCTGAAACTTTTATCAACTTCCCAATATTTTTTCCCAAATCCCCCTTTTTCTTGTCTTCCTAAATTTTTTTCATGCATTGATTTTCCCCACAAACATTTGCTTTGAGTGTATCATGAACTGGCGATGATTTTCTCCCACCACTTCCAGGCTCTGTGACCTTGGACAAGTCAACATTTTGAGCTTAATTTGAGAATTTGTTAAAGTTGAAGATAATATTGACAACTACTTAAGTAATTGAGACAATTAAAAAAATTAAATAAGGGATGTGTCTGAGTATTACACTTGGCAATTAGAATATCCCCACTGAAAACAAGTTAAATGTAAATACACTCCATTTTTTAACCTCTTTGATCACCATTAACAGAGATCTTCATGGAACGATAAAGAAGTGCCTTATTGAGCTTTCTTCTCAATTCCCTGTTCCACTAGCTCAGTGTTAAAGCTACCACTTCTCCACCCCCCGGTCATTCATTAATCAAGTGCTGCATCCAACACACATATGTAAGCAGGCTTTCCTCCCTCCCAGGAGGCCACAAATAAGAGAAGGACAATAAAGAATAGAATAAATGTCTTAACTCATCTATATTTTAGCTCTTTCATGCAACTCTGGGTTTTCACCGAAGATTCCTCTGTAGTCAACATGACAACATGAGACTTTGAGCAGAAGAACTAAAATAAAATCTGATTCAGTGACCTTGGGAAAACCCTTTAGCTTGTCAGGGCCTCAGTTTTCTCAACTGCTAAATGGGGGCAATGACATCAAACTTGCTGGAATATTTTTAGAAATACATATAAATGAGTCCATGTATGTAAATATTCATTCCACGAGTATTTATTGGGTACTTACTATGTTCTAGGTGTTTTGCTAAGCACTGAGGATGTAGCAATAATCATGACAGACGTTGCCTCAGCTAATTAGGGAGCTTATAACTTTGCATGAAAAGCAGACTTATAATAATGACAGAATATTTCATTATAAGAGTGGCACATGCTATAAAAGAGAAACATGGTATGTTAACAGAGTATATGCCAATGGTTAGGAGTATCAGGAAAGGTTGGGTAAAACAAGGATTTGATTTCAGCCTCATTTTTAATACTTGATAAGAGCAAGGTATATAAGAAATGAATTTTATTTTTCTGGATCCAGGGCTCATATAACCATTAAAATGGAGAAATGTCTCCTGATTTCTCAATTTACTTCATTTTTGTTAAAAAATGCATTATGGCATGCCTGCGTGGCTCAGTTAAGCTTCCGACTCTGATTTCCTCTCCGATCATGATCTCAGGGTCATGAGAACAAGCCACACATCAGACTCTGCACGAGGCGGGGAGTCTGCTTCTCCCCCTCTCTCCCTCTGCCCCTCCCCCCACTCATGGGTGTGCACGTGCCCTCTCTCTCTCAAATAAATAAATTTTTTAAAAAATAAGAAATAAAATTAAAAAATTTAAAAATGCATTGTTTAAATTGTCGATAGCATCAAATACATGCATGATGATTGAGGTAGTTCAACATACATTTCAGGCTGTTGAGGATATATAAGTAAATGATAAAGAAAAATATAAACACTGGCCAATAATATATATTCCTTATGCATTAACCAGGCAAATTTGATTGGCAGAAGCTTTCAATATGTCATGCGTTCATACATTTATCTATTGAAAAAGTATTAAGTGCCTCTCTGCCAGGTACTTCATCCCATCTTTAGGCAAAACAGCAGAGACATCTATTCCGTACACACTATTAATTACAAAGGAAAAAACAATAACTTTATAATTAAGGTCGTCAGCTTAAGTGACGAAAGTTTGCACCAACAGTAATGGGCAAATTGGCATTCTTGCTTCCTGGCGTGTTGTATGCAGATAAACTCGGCCTTGCTTCAGTAATATTCTATTACATGAGAAAACATCAGGCAAACCCGTATTGAAGGTCATTCGACAAAATAACTGGCTTGTACTTTTAAAAAATGCCAAGGTTATGAAAGATAAAGAACAGACTGAGGAACTGTTCTCCACTGAAGGTGACTACAGAGGCATGACAACTAAGTGCAACCCTTACTGCTTAGATCCTGGATGAAAATTAAAAAAAATAAATTTTGCTATAAAGAGCAACTGTTCGAAATTTAAATGTGATTTGTAAGTTAGATAATAGTAATGAATACTGCTTTCCTGATTATTATGGTTTTACTGTGGTTATATAGGAGAGGGTCTTTTTTAGGAAAGTGACAAATATTTGGGGGTAATAGGCATCTTGTTTGCAGCTTACTTTCAGTTGGCTCAGAAAAAAAGCTATATAGAGATTTAAAAAGAAACTATAAAGCAAATGTGGCAAAATATTAATATCTGAGAAATCTGGGTGAAGAATTCTAAATTTGTACTAATCTTGCAATTTTTTTTGTAAGTTTGAAATTATTTGTAAATTAAGTTAAAAAAAAGAGGTACAGACTCAGCATAAAGTAAAAGTTATTTTAAGTAGGAAGAAATGTCCATGCTTTTGTACTGAACAAAAGAAAAATATAAAGAGGTATAAGAACTATATTGGCTTAACTGTCTTTGTTGCCCACGCTCATACGGTAACCAAAGTTAGCTTAGTTTGTGTTCTTCCTCACCTTTCTCCATGTTCAAATAAATGTACACAAACATATATACCTTATAGTTTGTTTTTAAAGATTGATTTATTTATTTGAGAGAGAGAGACAGAGACAGAGAGCATGCACACCAGAGGAAGGGCAGAGAGAGAAGGAGAGAATCTCAAGCAGACACCCCGCTGAGCACGGAGCCCGACGGAGGGCTCAATCCCAGTACCCTGAGATGGTGACCCAAGGCAAAATTAAGAGTCAGTCGCTTAGCCAAACTTTCCTCTTTCATATATCAAGTTCACATAATACTTCTTTGTGTATTTGATCTTCTTATTTTGTTCCACCATTCTATTCCCTTGTTCCTCTGCCAAAACCATACTGCTTATTTAAAGTACCTTTATGGTAAATTTTAATATTTGATAAGTCAAGAGCAGCATATTTTTTTAATGTTCTTGACTATTTTTATAGATTCATTTTTCCATATGAAATTTGACATCATTTTATCTGGTTCCAAAACATGTGAGATTCAAATAGACACTACATTACTAATATTATAGAGTACTTGATTTTTATATGAAACTTCCCATCTGGAACACAACCTCTTTTTCCATTTGTTCAGTATTTGCTTTGTGTTCTTCAACAAGATTTTATAATTTCCTTCATATACATTCTATGTGTTTCTTGCTCAATTATTTCTAAGTATTTTTATCATTCCTATTATGAATTTTTATATTACTGATTACATTACTATATTACTTTATTATTACCCATTACCGATTATTGCAAATACAGAGAAAATATACATCTCTAAATCTACCTTGCATTCCTCCATCCCAACTCACCCACTCTCACCTGTTGCTTCTGTTAGAGCCCCGCTAACTTCCCACAGGCCAGCAGGCTCTTCCCCTTGTTTGTTCTTTGGCTGATTCCTTTTCATCCTTTAGGTCATTTTACTTCAATGTCCTCTCCTCAGTCTCTCTTTTCCTCCATAGCACCCATAACAATTCGCATTTATATATTTCTATTTCTGTAGATGTGTCTCTTCCTGACTTGATTTTAAACCCATGAAAACAGGAAACATTTTGCTCAAGACTATATATAGGATCTAACATTATGAGGCTACACGGTAAACATTTGTGGGCTTAGTGGATAAATCCTTTCTTTCTTATCATCTTATATACTCCCTGTCCAATATCTTCAGTTTCTTCTCCACATGCTACCTCTCCTAATCTTCAAACCATTTTAAGTTCACTTTATCTTAAAACTTGAGCCATGACTCCTGGTCACCTTCTATTTTTCCTTCATCTGCCAACATCATTCCTACTTTTACCCGCATTTGTTTTCCACTCCAGTCTCCTACTGAACCTGTATCACCATGACCTCAGGAAGTCCAGGAGCCAGGTGTCAATCCCTATTATCTTCAGCTTCGTCATTTATGGCAACTGGTAACTTAAAATTTTTCTTCTAGTTTAGCTTGTGTTTGCTTCTCTTATCCCCTTACTTGCCCTCGCCTCTCCTGATTTCTGCTGGTTTGACGTCTCTGCACAGTCCCCCTGAAGCGCCCAACTCCACTTACAGCATTAAAATGTCCATTTATTAATTCAACAAAAATAAGTTGAGTGACCACCAATAGGGCATTGTGTTAAGTGTTGTGCATCACATTGAACAACACAGCAAGTACTTGTCCATCTAGAGTTTAGGTTCTAGTAGGGAGATCGAAAGTAAACAAAGAATCACGCAAGTAATCATTTGGCTACATACAGTTGGGTTAAGTGCCAAAAGGAAAAGTACAGGATGCGGTCTGGGTGGCTCCTGAAAAGGTACATTTAACGTCGGTCATGAAAGATTGATAGGAATTTTTTTTTTTTTTTTTCCTAAACGGGAGAGCTATTTAAGCTTTATTGGACTTAAGGTGAGAAAGAACTTGGGATCTTTAAGAAACCATGCAGTGGCGCTAGAATGGAGAGAAGAAAGCAAAAATAGATGAAGCTAGAGCCAGAGAAGACACACGTGTGTTTTTTTCTACACTACAATACTACACTGTAATAGTTCTGTTGAACAAGCACCCACTTGGTAGCGGGCATCACATTCAGTCCTTTATAAAAGGTATTGTAATTCTCTTTAGAGTTAGGAATTTATACTCCTCTTTACATTAGAAAAAGGACTAGAGAAATTAAATAATTTATCCATAGGATTATGCTTCTAGAAAGGAGTGGAAAAGATTATCTTTATGCATTGTAACACGGTGAAAATAATTTACTTTTTTATTTTTTTTAAGATTTTATTTATTTATTTGACAGAGAGAGACACAGTGAGAGAGGGAACACAAGCAGGGGGAGTGGGAGAGGGAGAAGCAGGCTTCCCGCGGAGCAGGGAGCCCGATGCCGGGCTCGATCCCAGGACCCTGGGATCATGACCTGAGCCGAAGGCAGACGCTTAACGACTGAGCCACCCAGGCGCCCCAATAATTTACTTTTAAAAAACCCCTGGTCACAAAGCCAATCTTTAAAATTTCCTTTTACTTTATTTTTACCTCCTAAGGTTTAAAATTAGAATTAGAGACCCAAGTGAACAAGAAATGGGTAAGAAAACCAGAAAGAAACTCCTTCAAGTAAACCTCTCAAAGACAAGATACACATTGCAAACTTTTGCATCTTTCTCTAATAATTAATCTGATGAGTCTGTTTTAGTTTGTCATTAATTGTATTAGAGACCTACATGTAATTAAAAATAGATAATGTAACTCCGTGGAAGTTTTTTGATTAAGGGTTTTATTGCGGTTGTCATCCTTTTGTACCAATTCAGTGGTAAATATAGCTGCACCAATTAATAATACATTAAACATATCTGCCCAGTATTGACTTTTTATACTAACAAACATACTTTTGAAATAAAATTTGTAACTAGTCAAACACTTTCTTGTGGTTAAAATTTACTATTACTATACGTGTGTGTGTGTGTGTACATACACACAGTCAGACTAAAGGTTCTTTCATACAAATCACAGGTTATAAAATTAGCTTTTCTTCACCACAATCTATTTGGAATGTGATCCTGATGTGAAAGGTAACCCATCATTCTACCATCAGCCTGGAGGATTTTACCCCTAAAAATCTTTTAGCCTCAACATTTCCAGCTGTAGAAAGTAATCTTTACTTTTTATGTGAAAAGAGCATTCAAACTATTTCTAATATTGTTAGCAGTGTATTACGGTGATAGGAATGGAATCTGTTGCCTAAACTTTGGACTTATAATTTGAGAGGACTTCTCTTATTCAAAGACAGAAAATGATGTGCTGAAGAGCAGGAACATGTGAAGAGGTACCTTAGTTTAATGCATATTTATTAAACTACTTAGCATCTGTCAGAGCTCCATTATCACCCTCAACTGTTTGAAGTCTTAGGCCTCTCCCAAAATGGTAAAGTCATGGAAATGAACAAGAACTGTTTCTTCTGTAGGTTAAATGTTAAGTGAAATAAACAATGGCCGACTTTAGGAGGGGAAAAAAATCACAGATACACAAAAATTTTATTGTACCCATTTTTTAATTTTATACTTTTATTTATATTAGGGTATTATACAATTTTCAAATCTAACAACAGAATCTTCTTAGTATGTGTATCTGAAGCATAACAAAATAAAAGTATTTCACAAAAGAAGTCCATATTACAGTACTATTGAAATATGAGGCATAGGATAATTACGCATCTGTGGGTTATAACATAATACATTCATTTTAAAGAAAAAACATTTAATATGAATAACATTTTGGTTAAAATAAATATCATGTAAATGTTAACAGCAACACCTGAAGTATATTGATACAAGAAAGGTGTTTTGTAATAGGTATTATGTAAAATGGTAAAGCATTCATGAAATGACTGTAATATCTTACTAAATTTACAATCATTGCACATTGTTGAGCACTTTATATAGGAATACCCTTCATCCACCATTCCTAAACCTCAGCATACAAAACAAAGTTACCCCACATTTTCTTCTGGGGAACTGGTACCAATGTCTAAATAAGGGTTAGAATCCCATGTACCTTTCATTTTACTGTTTCCCAATTCAATTCAAATGTTTTACTTAATCAGTACAAAATTTACTTATAAACAGAAATAGAGAGAGAATATTTCATAGGTGAATATAAAAAATTAAAACTTCTAATCATCTTCATAATTCTTTGAAATGATCTCATTCAAAATTAAAACTTGTTGTTTACACAGTGGTTTCCTCAGGAAAAAATATGAACACTTAGACAGGAAAAAGATACAATACCCAAAACAAGAAGTTTCCACATGTATAAAATAATAACGGATTTCCCTGATCACTAAATTCTTCTCAGCTATTTCCTTCTAGCAGAGAGATTCACTGAAAAGAAAAGCTTAAATCTTTGCTTAATAGTCACTGTGAGGGGTTAAGCAAATGAATTTTAGATTCATGTATTTTTAAAGATTGCAAGAAAAAGGGAGATTATCTGTTCCAACTACAGAACAATTTCCTCTCAATTATATTATAATAAGATGAACATGATACTAATGGTCAACAAGAACAATTCTACTTGTTCATACTTCTGGAGACAAATCTATGGGTGCTCAGTGTAAAAGTTGTAAGTAACTGGAATCTGGTAAAAACAATGTATCCGGCCCTCATTTAAAGGACCACCCAGGTGCCCTCTGTCTATCCCAAGATAAAATTACCCTTCAGACACCATAACTGATTACATTCTGGAAGAAAAAAAAGTTTATACTTTTTCCCTTATAAAGTTTTACAAATGACTTGAAAGTACTGAAATGAGTGTAAGAAAAATACTTATATGAGAAGACAAAACCAGCAGTTACATCAGCTAAAGGTAAGTATTCTCCAAACATGAGGTTTTCACGTTGGCAGGATTATCCATCCCAGGGTTTTATAGGGTGGCGTGGCTTCCTTGAACGGTGACTGCCACTCGGCCTTTTGGCTTTCACAATTCTGTGAAGAAGTGGTCACCACTAACATGAAGGCATTCAGGGAAAACATCTCCACGACAGCATTTACTAAACTCGGCCTATTTCCTTAAACTAAATGAAGCGTTACCATCTCTGTCATCTTCATGCATGAATACAGTACTTTGCCTAAAAGCTTCTCAACAGAAATGTTAATCTTATAAAAATTCTGGCTGTGGTAATGGCCAGTTTTCATTGCTTTAAACATATTCTAAAATTACAACCTGTCAAATGCATTGAAACTGTGTCAACATTCACAGGTACAGTGCAACACACATCCTTTCTTCCTCTCTAACAAGACAAAATACACACATACAGGGTGGCCCAAGTTTTAAAAAGTTAAAAAAAAATGTTTTTAATCCAGGAAAAGTGTTGGTATACTAAATATTTTTAAAGGGTACTATGTTCTCAGAAACTCTGAAACATAATGGATAAAATGCACATACAATATAAATAAGAAAGTAACTTGAAGAATACAAAAAAATTTCTGAAGGGGACCAATTGGAACTTCAATAAAATCTATGAATAAAAACATGCTTACACGATAGTGTACAATTATGAAGAGAGAATTTAAATTTATAAACAACTTGAAATATAGTACTGCAAGATTATTCAAAGATTTTTCAAAAGTACAAACAATAATAAAAACACACAAAAAAAAGCCTCGGGCAATGTGCAACTTTCAAAATTACTATCACACCAGCCAAACAAATCCTTAACCACTTTTTAAATGGATTCATTTATACCATTGTAATGCAAAGAGACTATCAGAGATATTAAAACAAAACAAAATAAAGCAAAGAACTCTTCAGTGTCTGACTCACATTTTGTCCCCCAATTTTTTCACATTTAAGAGTTGCATTTTGAATGTATAAGCTAAGAATTTTAAGTGTTTCTCAAATAGTTTATGTCTACATTTACCTTATTATATTTGAAAGCTACAATGCTAAGAACTAAAACACATACTTCAAACTTTTAAAAATAAAATAATCACAAAAGTTCACAATTGTGTTAATCTCAAATGTCCATAAATGACAAAAAAGCAAACAAGTCACATGTTCAGATACTTTTCCTCAGGTGACAAGTCTATCTTGATGAGTGCCAAGCTACACCTTCAATATTTGGCACTGAGAGTCTATCTGAACACAATTTATCAGCAAAAAAACCCAAAAAAACAAAAAACAAAAACTAAATAATTCTAAAAACCTGTAGCCATTAAAAACCATTAAGTTTCATTTACTCTCCTAACATGCAATCTGACTATCCAAAGTCATTTGGGGTTTGCAAGAAGGCGACTTAAACTGGTACAAAATGAAGCTTATATGAAAACTGGTTAAGGATTCAAAGCACATTAGCTCTGAAAGATTCATCTTAACACCCAGACAAAAACGGGGAGGTATGATTTGCACAAAAATACTTTAAATTATTTTGGTTATGTTCTTCATGATCTTCCACATATTTAGCTGCTTGCGGTGCACGCGTGCATCCTCTTGGCTACGTCATAAACATAGGTGATGTCTGGTCGCTTCTCTGGATCTGGGTTGATGCACATATTCACTAACTGTCGTAGCTACAGAGAAAGAAAATACAAAATGCTTTAAAAAACCATTTCAGTTAGCTATTACCAATACTCTGACTAAACAGAGATTTACAAGGAAAGTACATTTTGTGCCTAAATACTCCATATGTGGAATTTGGGAGTCAAAACAAATGAGCAAAGGAAAAAAAAAAGACAAACCAAGAAACAAACTCTTAACTACAGAGAATACTGATGGCGGGGGGATGGGCAAAATCGGTGAGGGTCCGGATCAAGGAGTGCACTTATGATGAGCACTGAGTAAGGTATAGAATTGTTGAATCACTACATTGTACACCTGAAACTGACTGTATGTTAACTATACTGGAATTAGAATGAAAAAACTTAAAAAAATATATATATATATGACTACTGTCAACAATTTTACAATTAGTTGAAAAGTCTAAGAAGTATGTATAGTCACTGGTTGAGTATTAATGTCAAGCAAAAAGTAGTGTCTACAGTAAGAGGCTTTAAAATGATTTTACTATTTTTCAAAGAAGTTTATCAGAAGACAGTAGTCATGAAGGACAACAGGTTTTTAGCTCTGAGGCTCTAAATTAACTGTAGGTATGTTATACATATTTATTTGATCTAGAATGTACTACATTAGCCTTGATTATAAGTTTAAATTTTCATAATTATATACAATATATCTATAGATCTAAATTTATATGAGGCATAGGGTAGATTAGCTCTCATATGCACTTATCATAAACCATTTTATATAAATATAAAATGTTTTTATTAGTTTCTTATTAAAGAAAAAGCACTCTTCTAAACTTAGAATAATAAATTATAAGCAAGATAAATTACGAATAGTATTCTAATACTTAACTGCATGAAGCAGTATTAGCATCTTCACTTTATAGATGAAAGAGCTGAAGTTTACTTACTTACATTACAGAAAATAAGCACACTTCAATAAATTAAAAAAGAAAAAAATCCTTCCATCTAGTCCTAGAGCCACTGAGTAGAAGTATATGGAATTTCATTTTCAATTCCAACTGCCATCAGTTTATGATACTATGTGTCTTCGTAACACTGTATGTGGTCGTTCACAGATGATAAGCCAAATAAAGAGGAAGAGCCAGATTCTTTGGCTTTGTATGCATGTCTTGAGGAATAATTTAGATATTTTGAAAACTTGCATTAATTCTTTCTGGCCAGTTATTAGCATGTAGTAAATGTTAATGGTAATATTACACCCACTGAGAGGGTCTGAGGATTTCAAATTATATTCCTTGCAATGCAGCAGACAACAGCATTAAACATCCTTAAGGGGTACAACAATACACAAGGCATTTTATTATGGCGATCTAAGAGAAATTTAAATCAGAAAGAGGTTGGCATTTTACCCATTAAAATAAAAACAAATACATCCAATTATACACAATACAGAAAACAGGAGGAAAAGCATTTATAATGATACTTGTATTTAAAAAGATAATGTATTCTAACAGGTCACCCAGTTGTCAGATATTTTGTTTAGAGATAAAAATGACAAAAGCAGCAGAGAAGATGATAGAAAAAGGTAACTGTGGTACAAAAATTCATTCTATTTAACCAGGATACACATAGATGTAATGGCAATTTTTGACTGAATAAAACTACCACATCCTTCAAACCGGTCCAGAAGCCTCATCTTTCCAGCCTAATAGGTCAGAATTGGGTGAAATTTCCAACCTACTGTAGCAAAGGGTCCTCAAGTTCTCCTGTCCAGAAAAGAAAGTGCCCAAGAGGGGCACCTGGGTGGCTCAGTAGTTAAGCATCTGCCTTCAGCTCAGGTCATGGTCCCTGGGTCCTGGGATCGAGCCCAGCCTCAAGCCCAGCATCGAGCCCTGCATCGAGCTCAGCATCGAGCCCCGCCATCGAGCCCCACATTGGGTTCCCTGCTCAACGGGAAGCCTGCTTCTCCCTCCCCCCACTCCCCCTGCTTGTGTTCCCTCTCTCACTGTGTCTCTGTCAAAAAAATAAATAAAATCTTAAAAAATAATAAATAAAATTTTTTAAAAAAGAAAGTGCCCAAGATTAAAGATAGCTGGATATAAATTTAGTTGAAGAGGACAAAGATTCTCCGGTTCTCCAAAGTGGAAGATGAGAACCAGATGTAGTAAAGAATACAGTAAATGGGGAGGGAGTGGAGAGGGCGCCTGAGCCGCTGCTTTATTACCCCTCCTTCCGGACAGCCTTCCTAAGGACTGACAGGAGAGTCAGAAACACTACAGTAGACAGAGCCAGAGCAATACCGCCCTTACTTTTCCTCTTTCTTATGTGGTTCGATCTTCATCTGAAGTGTAGTTCATTGTGTCATAAAGATTTATCTTTTCCAGAGAAGTTTCTAACAAGTCACGTAGTATAAAATCATATACGATATAAAATATGCATACCTCAGTATATTTATGAATCAAATGTTGATAAATTTTTTCCTAAATTATCTAATAAGCAAATTAATAAACTATGAAAATAAGATCCTTTAAAATTAAAATATGCTTTTAGTAGCGATTCTCACTCATCTAGAGTAGAGCACTGTGCTGGCATCTGGGGACACTGAGGGTAAATCAGGGTAAAGAACCAGCCCAGAAAGGAAGGCCTATTGTCCAGGATGGGGTGTGAGAGAATGACTCATTTTCCTTCCTGACAATCTGACCCCTCTTTCCTTTCTACCTCTCCCTTCTCCATTCATTCAGTCATTCAATAAAATCTTATTGAGCATTTATTATGTGCCAGACACTTTATTACAATGGTAGTAAGGATAAAGCAATAAATGAAATATACATGGCACCTGCCTTTGGACAGCTTACAATCTAGTGGGGGAAGAAGAACTGGCAAAGAAGTAAATGTGAGACTGAGGGAGACTGAGGAAATCATATAACTAATTCTATTATAAACTACAAAGTGAGAGGTATCTCAAGAGATATTTGTGAGATAGTTAGAGGCAAAAAGACTGTAGATGGCTGCCCAGAAGAGACAATCATTACTTTCCTCTTTTTCCTTCCATCTACCTAACTCCGAGTTGTTCCATCTCATTCACTGAGGACATCCAGCTAACAGCATTCTTCATCCCAAGTACAACAACCACACCTTTGGTCACTGTGACGCCCATTTGGATCCTCTATCCGAAACAAACTTTTTGATTACATGGCCTTAATCTTCACTTTCATTCCATTTTAGTCTCTGCCTCCCAGGGGTACAGCCTAAGTCTTACAATGTCCTATGTCATGTAAGAAATGTGGGCACAAGCTCCTGCCCTTCCAGGGCTCACACCTGTCCCCCAGTATGGTTGTGCTTTGATCTGAGACCATTTCCAATACCTTTCCTCCTCGTCAATCATCTGCTTCTGGATTTACGTCATTCATTTCCAGGCTAGACCTCATAGCACAATCCTTTAACCACTTCTTTGGCAGCACCATTAATAATCCTTTGTCTTTTCACAATATCAACCCTGACAATTGTTTTGTTTGCTTCTCTACCAGGATGTGAAGGACTGCTGGAGAAAACTGCAGACTCCGTATAGTCTGGAGTCACCAGATTCATGGTTCCAACTGTAGTTAGACCTTAAAAGCTGTTCTGTAATCCAAATGTTTTGCCTGATAAACTCCATTTCCCACAATGGCTAATTTCAACCTTCACTAATCTGTAGTCACCGTCCTCAATTCTTTTTCACCTCCTACTTCACAGAGAAAAATCAACAGTTAGGTTTAAGCTTTCCTCAGTATCTCAACCTAACCTATCAATATCTGATCCATATCATCTCTGTTCTAGCATCAGAAGAATACTGTTTTCCTACTACTCTCAATTCTATCACTGGGATCTCTTCCAAGAAATTATACATTATACACCATTATACATTAGGACCTGAAATATAGTTTGCTACGAATGAGTATTCAAGGAGTGAATATTCTGTCTATTATTACTCTTCCATATTTTCAACCTCTCCTCATTTGCTGATTTCTTCATCATAGTCTGTAAGTATAGTCAAGTTTCTCTTCCTAACCACTGCCCCATCTAATGTATTTACTCTACAGCCAAATTTCTTCGGGGTGGAAAAACAAAAAAACAAAACAACCCACTATCCTTACTATATCAACTTCCTTAATCTACTTATCTAAGCCAACTATAATCACTTTTTCATCTCCTCCACCCCCCAAGAGTACTCCATTGAAATCACTCTGGCAAAGCTTAGCAGCATTTCCAATTTGCTAAATCTAACAAACTCTTTTCTGTCTACCCACTTACTCAAACTTTCTGCCTGGCTGATGCTTCTGATCACAGCCTTGCTGGGAGTTGCCTCCTCCTCTGGCTCCAAGACTCCATATTGGTTCTCTCATTTCTCTGACTTTTCCTTCCTTTGGAGGTTTAGCTTCCTCTGGCAGTCCCTCTACTGTCAGCATGCTCCGAGGTTCATTTCTTTCCTTAGCTCTTTTATCTTCTCTCTCTCCCCCTTTCTATCCTATACAACTTTTACTTACTCCCATGGCTTTAATAACTGCCCACACAACACGCTGAGGAACACACACCCATATGTATCTTCAGGCCAGACCTCTTCATGGGCTCTATTCATATATTTCTGCCTGGCTTCTGAGCATATCTATCTATGAATACCTCATATTAAACATGTTCGGAACTGAGATCTTATTAATTTCCTCCCCAAACCAGTTCTATCTTGGCAGTGCCTCCAATTTCTCAAGCCAGAAATCTAAAATTCATAGGAGACACTTCTTCATACTTCCTCCCCCTGGCCCAACAATCATCAACCAAGTCTTCCTGTTTCCTGACTGTTTTTCTTCTTGCCTTAGGCTCCACTGCTTACACTCAAGGGATAATCTTCCCACTGACAGTTTTACCTCCAGTTTCTTCCAATCTCCCTATCACTGCCTGTAAACACCAAGTTGACCACACTTCAACATTAAACATTTCAATGTCTCCCCACTGCCCTCTACAAAGTCTAACCATTAGCATGGTTTATTATGGGCTTCTAACATCTGGCTCTTGCTTACCTTTCCAGCCTCATATTTAGCCCCAAACCCTTCCTCCCTCCAGCCCCACTCTACACTCTAACCATAACAAAGCGTTCAGTTCTGTGCTCACCAAACTGTTTTATGCCCTGAATCTTTGTGTATGTTGCTTCTCTGCTTACAAAGCCTGCCTCAAAATCTCCTACTCTCTTGCCTGTCACCTACTCATTCTCTAAAGCCTTTCTTAATAACTCTGTCACCATGCAGAACTTTATATATATATATATATATATATATATATATATATATATTTATATAAAGCTCCATGCCCAGCGTGGAGCCCAACCTGGGGCTTCAACTCCTGACCCTGAGATCAAACCTGAGCTGAGATCATGAGCCAGATGCTTAATCAATTGAGCCATCCAGGTCTCTCAGAACTCAATATTTTCTATTTGCCCTCCATCATACCCTTCACATACTTTTTTTTTTTTTTTAGGTACAGCTGACATTAACATTATATTAGTTTCAGGTGTTCACGTGCTTTAATTAAAGCCTTTATAACACTTTATTGTACTTCATTTAATATCTGTGTTCTCCTATTAAACTGAAAGACCTGGAGGATGGATATTATATGAACAGTAAGTGCTCACTGACATGTTAAATGAAAAGAATGAATGGGTAACTTCTGAGTGAGGGAAAATGGAATGGTTTTGTGGTTGCGGCAGCTGAGCGAAGGTCCAAAGCATGAACATAAGTTTGATATATAAAAGGGTAGGGAAGATTCTAAGCAGAGGTAACAGACTGAACAAAGGTGCTGAGCTAAAGAAAGTGTGAGATGTGTGAAGCAACGGCTAGTATTTCTGCATGACTGGGGAGCAAGCAACAGGGATGAAAATGATAAACTGAGGCTAAATAAAGGAAAGGCTTAAGGAGTTTAGAATCTATTGCTATAGGCCACAGGAAGTCAGTACTTAAGCCAGGAGGGAGAGGTCATTAAAGGTGCACTTCAGTCCGTATTTTCTTGGAATAGAGCAAAAAGAGAGCAATGCCAGCAGAACGCTCAATAATGTTTCTGTAAGATTTCAGGCAAGAAATATTGTTCATCAGAAGTTTTCACCAGGGAATGTGAAAGAATGTTGTGTCCACTAACAGAAGTAGGTGACAAAGAAGAGAGAGTGACTTTGCAGGGGCAACAGGGCCACTAAGTTTTGAAGGTATCACATTTGAGGTATGAACATATTGCAGTTCGGGTGGAACTGTGAATTCCTGAATTTGGGGTTTAATTCTGAATCTATATCTAAATAACTGAATTCTATATATTAAACAATTTTTGTGATTCTTCCTATATCAAGATCATGAAGATAAAGGAGACAGCTTTAGTGAAACGTTATTACCTATACTGAACATAATTTTGCACCATTATCGTTCTCTTAAATATTCATGTGTTAATTTGGTCTTAAAGGCAGGTATCATTCTGGACTTTAAAAAATCCTGTATTTATATAGGATTTAATATTTTACAAAATCTTCCATATCCTTTTAAGTACTGTAATCTCTCATAACAATCTCAATTTACAGAGAGAAAAAAAAACAAACCTAAGAACCAATTAAAAAATTGATGGTGAAACCTGAACTGGAACCCAAGTCATTTGATTTTTAATGCAGGCCTTTTCCATTTCCCATTGTTGAGAGCTTGCCCACTTTTATCTAACTTGGCCTTTTGGTTTGAATTCCTCATGACAACTAATGCAGATCTGCATGCATAATGATTTCTAATTGGTTGAATTTCAAATCATTACCACTATAGAGGGATATCACTTAGTCTGAGGTATTATCTGAGTTCCCATCAAGAGAGATGAGTTACTAGGTATCGATAGAAAATACTAGTTATGTGGTGGCCATCACAGAGTAGAGAAGCTAGCGTCTCAGGTACTTTATTCAAATACTCAAGAGGTTGGTCTGACTTCCATCCAATGAACACAATCATGAGATGCCTCAGCTTTAATCAACGGTGTCAAAGCTGACTGGCTGTTTGTTTTCTCTTAAGCAAATGAGAAGAATAGAATCCATCATTCTAAATCCTTGTCAAAGAATATTTAACGGTGTGTTGAATACTGAAAAATCTGAATGTTCAAAGAGTACTGAAAGGTGTGCTACATAGCTCCTATGAAACTCCTGCTAAGAAAATGAAAATTTAAGGAAGACCCTGTATAGGATAAGATTCATCTTTATAACTTTGGATAATCTTAGCTCTACCCTTTAATCAAATTAGGCCACGAGAAGCTAAATCATGGGAGCACAATGGTTTATCCAGCTGCCAAATCGCCTTTCCAAAACCATGCTTTAATGTTTGCTTTTGACTTTTATCAAATACCATGTAGGTATTTTCTGTATAGTTGCTACTAAAAATACTGCCTGGTACATTACTCACAGATCCTTACAGGAGATGTTTCTATTATAATTTAGTGAGAGAAAACTTTGTCTTCTCTGAGGAACTGGTATATTTCCTCCCTAAAAACAGAAACAGCCCTTTGAGCCCTGACAGAAAGGAAGCAATAACTAGATGAACAGCTCAACCATGGCAACTCTGCTGGTCAGTAAGATAGGTGTGCCTCCATTCCCTTTAATCCTTGGTTCTGAATTTGTACTTCCATTTCTATTTTAATAACTTGTTAAGTCATGTCTTTTTTTTTATTTTACTTTTTAATTTTTTTTTAAAGATCTTATTTGAGAGAGCGAGCACAAGTGGGCGGAGGGGCAGAGGGAGAGGGAGAAGCAGACTCCCTGCTCAGCAGAGCCTGACATGGCGCTTGATCCCAGGATGTCCTGGGATCATGACCTGAACCAAAGGCAGACGCTTAACTGACTGAGCCACCCAGGTGCCCCAAGTCATGTCATTTACTGTAAGTTATCTCAAATCCTTTTTGAAAAAAAGGCAGAGTGGAACACAAAATGGGAGATTTACATAGACCTGCATTCTTAAATGGATGCAGTTTTCCTTGATATATATGAGATAACTACTGGTTGTTCTAAAGATACATCTAAATAGACTTGTTAACGTAGTGGAGGAAAAATCAGCTACAACAGTCTTTGGCAATGTAAAGGGAAAAAAATCACAACATGTTACAAACAGCCATGGACTAAGTTTGATGTCTTTAATAATTTGGTTTAAAATTGCAAATTTATATGGATCTATGAATGGTCTCTTGTCATACCAGATAACAACAATTCACGTTATATAAATAAGGTCACATCTCATCCTGTCTTCTTTGAACGTATACAAAAGTACAGTTTCACTTTACATGGTAGAGTTATTTGTGCTCCTGCTATCATGAATAGGAGGATAAAACTGTCACCTACTTATCAGAAACCAGAAACATTAAGAGACAGAATAGAGAGTTTAAAAGTCATTAAGCAGAGGAAGAGGAAAAACTCTTACCTTTGCCAGACAGTTTCCAAATTTTAAGTTGTCAAATAACTACCCTATAACAGGTTCATTTGGTTACTCATAGTTTCATTTTTCACAGCCAGGAGACACGTCTAGAGGCCACGTTACTTAGATGGAGATGCTCGATACAACCAGTAGTTAGTTTTCTTAGGTTTCCAGTGAAAAACTGGAATACAGTCCCCTGAACATTTTCATGTTCTATATGGTAAGATCTTTATGCTCTATAAGGTAACTCTGGGGCTTTGACTATATGTTATTTCTAGTACCAGAGCAGAGAGAAAACCATTTCCGAAAAGCTGGTATTTATTGAGTTCTTATCATGAATCAGGCACGATTCTATACATCTGCACATGGCTTAATGATTCAGTCTTAATAACAACTCTTTGAGGTAAGCACTACTACTATGACATTTTACAGAGGAGTAACATTCCCAAGGTCACAAAGGTAGTAAAGAGAACAGCTTGAAATTGAACTGAAGTAGTCTAGCTTCAGAGTCTGGGCTTTTAAAGTTACTGTGTTATACTGCCTGCGAAAAATCCTAATGTGGTCTGCAGGTTCCCTCACGGCCACCTCTGCACAAAAGTGGGAGACCTTCCAGATAGACAAAGACAGTTTTAGACTATTTGATTCTCAAAAGAATGCTAGCTCTAACATTGGCTCATCTAGTTTCTAAATTAATCAATCTGCCCTCATATTTCATAGGCCAACTTTGATCAAAAAGCAAACCCAAAAATTTTCTCTAGCATTCTACAAAACTCACAATGAGATACAGGCCTACTTTATCCGTAAGAGATACATTTAAATGATAACACAAAAATATTAAGATTAGTATTATGCTTCGAGTGACAATTTTAATGTTATTTCTAATCTGACTCATTGATTAAAGTGACAGTAACTCCCTCCAAACAAATAAAATGTAGTTGAATTTTAACATGGATGGTTTCTTTATGCCAGATTATAAACTTACATAGTGACTTGATAAATTATAAAAAATGTCTCTAATTTTTCTATCAGAAAGTCAGACATTAAATAATCAGAATGTGGTAATTATCTTAGCGATTTCCCTTAATGTCAGTCTTTATATTTTAAAAAAAAGTTCCTATAAGCCTCTGGAAGAAAAGAAGTTAAAAACCTTTAACATCTAACTAATAGTCTGCAAAAATTCTAAGTACTATTATTATTAACCATGTTTGAGGAAAACATGTTCATACAATCACTTTAAGAATTTCCTATACATTCTTGTATGTCAGGCTTTAATTCTAATAACATCATTAGGCAACTTGCTCAAAAAAAAATCTTTGTGTTTGAATTGAGGGAATTCATTTTTCATTTATTCCTTCAAATTAGAGAAATAATGCCAAAATCAGTAGATATTACAACTTTGATAAAAAATAAATAGAAGTAAAGAAACATTTCATGGCTTACATTATGTCAAAAAAATTAGTTTGCGTTACTTAACACATGTTTATAAAAATATGTACTTTGTTTTTTTTAAAATGTTTTATATAACAAGATAAAAATAGGCGAAACAGAGATCTGAATATGCAAAAGCCTTTACAAAATCAGAGAAGACAAAAACTGCTTAATTCAGATGCTTAAGGGATATTTAAAAAGCAATACAGAAACATTTAAATGAGAAAAAGCGTACAGTAAAAATAAAATGAATTCTCTATAACCTTTCTAAAGGATTATGAAATCACAGTCATATGGAAATTAATATTTGTTTTCAGTAAAGTGGAGAAAATACTAATATACTAATATAGACTGATCTATATATTTCCAAAGAAATATCAAAGCATGTGGGTTAGCACCAGAAATATTAAAAAGAAGAGAGTGTGAACAGTCATTGTTGTCAGGGCGATAACCCAATTATGTATCAAGTTCAGTCACGTACAGGTAATAACAATAGGGCTCTTTGTGCATTATAGCTTTAGGTCACTAACACAATTCTCAACAGAATAATAAAGACTGGTGCTATTGGTACTGTTTCTTTTTCACCCCCATCTTAATCCCTCTGAGACCAATTATGTTATATCAGCCTCCCAGATATACCCAATTTCCATCTATCCAAGGACACATTTTAGCACCCCAAAGTGGGTCTAATACATTAAAGTACACTATATTTTGGAGCTTTAGATATTTATACAAAATGATTAGGCGTATCCAACTTGTACACCAAAGCGTCACTAGTGATTGACTTGGGGGTAGAGGGAAAAGGGGGGAAAAAAAGCAATCTTACACAGATATAAGGTAATGTAATGTCTGTATTTCACAACTGAAGATCATTCAGTGTGTCTTTTGAAAACTGTGAAAGTCTTACAGAAAGTTACATGGTTTTATAGGATCCCACAGGATATGTGAAATATAGGGCACCGTTTTGGATTCGTGTCTTCAAGGAGCAAGTCCCCAGTGTCACTTCAGAAGCATAAGTGAACAAAGGGCCTACTTAAATATATTTTTTAAACAAAAATGGAACATTCAAAGCTTAAGATCTAATCTTATATGGCAACTCTAAGTAAGGTGGTCAATTGACATTATAAGTGATGAGAATACCTAACTTACTAAACCCATTTTTAAGAAGGAAAATCAAATATTATTAACAGTGTTTGAAATAACATCCAATGTTAAGTTAATCTTAATAAATAACGGCACAGTTACATATTTATTATAAACAGTCTCATCTCACTTAGCACTGGATTACATGATTATAAGGAGTACAGAAATATTTGTGAAAACTAAAGATTTAGTGCCAAACATTTATTGTGCCATTTAATTTAACATCTCTCATTTAAATATTCTTGGGATAGTGTATTAGGAAGAATCTTCCAGTACCAATTTAAATAACATTGGTTAATTTCAACTAACAACTCCAGGGAATTTATATAGTTCTATTAAAATTTGTGAATCTAGCAACTATAAAATAGAACTATTTAGACTGCTCAAATGAATAAAAAAGCTTACTAAAGCTTAGTTTAACTTCAAAATATGCAAAAATAATCTGTACCTGACACTTTCAGTTTTTCCCTTATATACACGAAGTAGTTCTTTTATGACTAAAACAAAGGTCATGTTTTTGTTACTGACTCAAATTTCATGATAAGCTTCTTTAAACATATTCTGAATTTCTTTCTTTCTTTTAAATATTTTATTTTTATTTATTTGAGAGAGAGAGAGTGATAGAGCACATGAGGTGGGGGGAGGGGCAGTGGCAGAGGGAGAAACAGGCTCCCTGCTGAGCAGGGAGCCAGACCTGATCCTAAGGCAGACACTTAACTGACTGAGTCACCCAGGTGCCCCAAACATACTCTGAATTTAAATATAAACAAAAATTATTTATAAATGTTAGGTAGGTGCCTGGGTGATTCAGTCTGACTCTTGATTTCAGCTTGAGTCATGATCTCAGGATCCTGGGATCCAGCCCCACATCTGTTTGTCCCTCTCCCTCTGCTCTTCCCCCGCTCATGCTCTTGCTCTCTAATAAATAAATAAAATCTTTAAAAAAAATGTTAGGTAAAAAATTCAGTTATAATTTCTAAATTGTTCATTTAGCAGTCCCCTTTTTTTATTATGTTATGTTAATCACCATACATTACATCATTAGTTTTTGATGTAGTGTTCCATGTTTCATTATTTGCATATAACACCCAGTGCTCCACGCAGAACGTGCCCTCCTTAATACCCATCACCAGGCTAACCCATCCTCCCACTCCCCTCCCCTCTAGAACCCTCAGTTTGTTTTTCAGAGTCCATCGTCTCTCATGGTTCGTCTCCCCCTCCAATTCCCCCCCTTCATTCTTTGCCTCTTGCTATCTTTAAGGGTAACCTTTTGGAAAATAAATTATATCTTACTAGTAAAACTGTGACAAGCTAAACATTTTTTGATTAGCAGATTATGGATCAACATATGTGCTATCTTACTGGACACATATGCAGTGTCTACATACTCTAATATGTAAGAAAAATGCTACCCTTCTGCAAATAGCTTCCTCATTCTTTCCTTTCATTATTACATGAGCCCCCAGTTATCGCAAGGCAGAGGGATGGAGAGTCCCAGTAAACATGGTGGGTGAGAACAGAGAAAAGAAAGATGAAGGACTGCTAAGTCTAACAGTGGAAAGAAATCATGAAACGCTCACTCACACATTACCTGAGAGTTTACTTCAGGTGGTGTGATCTTGTAGTGTAAGCAGTGGGATGCTGTGAGGTGGAGGCGTGCTGGAGTCTATGAGTGGCTCTGGCACTACCCGGTTCTCTATTTGCTCATGTGTGAAATGGGAAGAACACCAATGCCCTTACTTCTTTAATGGCAAAGTTCTTACGTGGCTTTAAAAAAAACAACTGTGATTTCTAAACTTGAAAAAGAAATCAGTATTCCAATTTTATTTAAAACCATGTAAATATATTTATACTCTACAAGAACCTAAAAATATCTGAAGTCCATTTAGTTCAACGAAAAATTTATTTTTTTATTTATTTTTTAAAAATTTTATTTATTTATTTGACAGAGACAGCGAGAGAGGGAACACAAGCAGGGGGAGTGGGAGAGGGAGAAGCAGGCTTCCTGCGGAGCAGGGAGCCCGATGCGGGGCTCGATCCCAGGACCTGGGATCCTGACCTGAGCTGAAGGCAGACGCTTAACGACTGAGCCACCCAGGCGCCCCATGAAAAATTTATTTTTATTATTATTTTGTTATTCATATATCATCAAGCATAGAAAAAGCACTGTGCTCTTTAATCCTTATATTTAAAACACTCTGGAAAAATCAATACTTTTCTTGTCCCAAGAGTAATGAAAATGGTGCTAGAAATTCTTTTTTAAGAAGTCATATTTCTTCTTTTTTTTAAAGATTTTATTTATTTGAGAGAGAGAGCAAGCTGGAGAGAGAGACAGAGCACAAGCAGGGGGAGTGGCAGGCAGAAGGAGAAGCAGATTCCCTGCTGAGCAGGGAGCCCAATGTGGGACTTGATCCCAAGACCCTGGGATCAATGACCTGAACCGAAGGCAGACGCTTAACCAACTGAGCCACCCAGCCGCCCCTAGTGCTAGAAATTCTTAATTAATGCATTTAAGGAAAGCAGCGGGCTACACCACTAAACTATTTCTGGGAAGGCAGAAAGATAGAACAAAACCCTCCCCTCTTGCCTTCCATTTCTCTTTAAAAAAAGGGGGGGGGGGGATTAAAGTAAAAAGTTTGTTATTTGTGAGGTAAAAGTTTATGAGAGTTCATTTATTCTCCATTAGTTCTTTGATTAGATGTGACCTTTTAGGTTGATATTTAAGAAGATAATTCTGTACTTGAGAAGTAGTCCCAGTCATTGATTTTTAATAAAAACAGATACCTTTCTATCTGTGAGCTGGAAATATAAAGTGACAAAATGAACACATTTAATGCACAAGAGAAGCATTAAACAATTAGAAAATTGATTACTGGCTCAATAATTCTATTTCCCAAATTACATTTTGGTTTCTGCAGGAATAAAATGAAGATGACCTACTGAATTAGCAAGTTCTCAAAAATATAATTAGAAGACAACCACAGATATTGTGTCCTACAAAAGTTTTTGTTATTTACAGTGAACTTAAAATGACCCCTAAACAGATATGTATCTGCTATAGCAATCAGTTCAGATCAACAAGCACTGCTCTAATAAGCTGACTTCATTAAAGAGCTTTTAACCCTCTCACCAATGCTCTATAGGTGCTGAATTTCTTTTTCACACAAAGCATTGTTTTTTCAAATCCTGTTTCTCTCTATTTTCTCAAACCAAGATCACCCTATTCTCCCCTACTTATTTCCATTTTTCACTTCCATCTACAAACCCTTGACTCAACTTTTCAGAGTTTCCATTCAAACTTCTCTGTTCAAATCTAAAATGAAGACAAATCTGCCAAAAACCACCACCAAGGTACAGTTCTGTTCAATGTTTCTCATGTCTTCTCTATTTAAATTAGGAATTTTTTTACAATACATAAAAGGTATTGAAAGAGAATCTATATTCTGCATGATGTTAATGCTCAAATTTTCAAAAAATATGTTGACTAAAAAGGACCCAGTATAGAGTTGCATTCTGTACTTTCTAAATAATTGTCAATATAACTATATAATGGGTTTTTTTTTTCAACTTAAGAGTCATGAGATAATTTAGTGAACAACAGTGAAAATGCATACTTTTTTTTTAAAGCTTTTATTTATTTATTTGACACAGAGAGAGAGAGAGAGCGAGCACAAGCGGGGGTGGGGGTGGCAGGCAGAGAGAGAGGGAGAAGCAGGCTCCTCAATGAGCAGGCAGCCTGATGCGGGGCTTGATCCCAGGACTCGGGGATCACGACCTGAGCCGAAGGCAGATGCTTAAATGACTGAGCCACCCAGGCGCCCTGAAAATGCATACTTTTGATGACCACTCCTGTGACTCTCAAAGAAATTAAATACTGAAACTGAAGGAAAAAATCTGTTGGTCTTATTTTCCAGTAAATGGACACTGGGCATTCCAGAAATGACACTGCTTGCTGATAAGAATGGAAAGTCATATAGTGGGTAATATCATTAAAATAAAATTATCACAGCTTCTGGCCTTTTTGGGTAATTTTCTACCTTTACTGAATGGAGCGTTCTTTGGAGAAGTTTCCCTCATTCATGCAATTCCCAAATAATTGGTGCATTTGTTTTTTTCATTTATTACTTTAATCTCACTCTTTCACTTCCTCATTCCCTCAATCAATCACTGAACCTTTTTAATATGCCAGGCCCTAGAGATACACAGATAAAAAGCAGTTACTGTTCCTCAGGGGCAGGAGCTAGACGGGGGTGGGGTGTGTGTGTGTGTGTGTGTGTGTGTGTGCGTGTGTGTGTGTGTGTGTGCGTGTGTGCGCGCGCAGGGGCAGGAGCTAGACGGGGGTGGGGTGTGTGTGTGTGTGTGTGTGTGTGTGTGTGTGTGTGTGTGTAAAGAAACAAGCGCCACGCAGTGTACTGCCGAGGTGTGGGGGGGAGAGAAGAAAGGAGGGCAGGATAACTTCACGCAGAAGACGATGCCCAAGCTTTTCTTCGAAGAGAGAAGTTTGCCTGGTAAAGAACAGGGGAAGGGATGCTTCAGAAAGAGGAAACAGCGTCCATAAATTCATGGAAATTCACGGAAATTTTAGTAGAACCTATACTGGTAGAATGAGGGAAAGAAGAGGGTCTCCTGAGATACGTAAGTCTGGAGAGATAAGCTTGGATCAGATTACAAGGGGCCTTTTGAGTCATAATTCCTGGAACATAGTAAATGTTCAATAAACGTCGGCTTCACAGATGTTAATTTCACAATCACTAATGATACCAATTTTAATTAAACTTAAGAGCTATCTAAGGAAAAATACCTATCTTTTCAACTCAAGATCTTTAGGTTTAAGGACAGTAGTTCCCCACTGATATATGGATGAGATCATTACTGGAAAAAGAAAGAATACTGAACACCCAAAGATACTGTCATAAACAAAAATATTTTACTAAGCTACAAAATATACGTATCTTGGTATCATTCATGTACAGCTGACATATTTCAATCTAGAATCCTAGTAATTTGTACATAATAACAATAATAGCATAATTCACAAGGAAAGATTTGACATACAGGCTTATTTCTCCAAAGGACACTATTTCTCATTTTTGGTCTGTAACGTTTAAGTGTATCTATGTTTTTTAGGATATAAGAAATAAAAAAACTCCCAAGCTTTTAAACTCTGAGTTCTTCTAACTGGAATGACTATACCTAGAAATAAATCTTATAGAGTTCCTTATTCCTATTGATCAAGGCTGGCGGGGGGCATAGCCACTATGTTCGTGAAATGTTCCCTTCTAAACCTCTTTGGGCTGGAGCCTTAAAAATTTAGCAGTAGCTAACTCAATTTGATAAGCTTTCAAACAGATATTTAGTGGAACATTAATTCGCTTAAATTTTTTCATTCTTCAAACAGTTATAAAGACTGCCACCATTTTAGCTGTAAAATCGACACTTAGTGAAAGTTTGCTATTTAAAAACTTTATACCTCACTTTTCATTGTTTCCTATCTTCTGCCATGCTAAAAAATTAAATGGCAATTTGAACTTTGAAAAGATTGAAAAAGCTTACTATGTAAGAAAATATTTAAGATACCCTTAAAGTATGGCAGCATCAAATCTATTCAGGTTTCTGCTTCCATAAATTCTGGATAATTATTTTACAAACAGAGTTCCTGCTTAAGGAGAGAAAATATTTATTAGCACATCTGCATTACAAAGCTCTTGTTCTGAGAACTTTTCTACATAACTGAACAGATTAAAGTTAACATTATTAGTCTGTATTTTTCATACCTCGTTTCTTTCGTAAGATTGAGTTTCCATGTTTACCCAGTTGTATAGCCTTCTATTTCCCCACAGTACAAGGACAGATTTTTACCAATGTGAGGAGCTGCTCCTCACATTGGTAAAAATCCTGTCTTTTTTGGAGAGTAAGCCATAGAACATGTTTTGCTTTGTATCTCTTTTCGAAACTGGTAACTCTATAGAGTGAAGTAAAAAGTAGAATCTTCTTTTCCTCTCCCAACTCTAAGACCTTCTATCTGGGCCAGACTTTGATATTTGCCCCTTGGCTGAGAATCCGCATATCCAACTTCACACTTAGCTGCAGTGAAGTAGCCCTGCAGGCAGGCCGACTTCAGCGAACCACTAGTGGTATCATCATTAAAATCCTGCTGAAGGTCACCATGGTAACCGCCTGCTGAGGCTCCGCTGCTGCACTCGGCATCTCCTAATCAGCTACCATGTGAAATGCAAATTCAGACAGTCTGAAAATTAGTCAAGAAGAATGGGGGATGAGGATGCAGATATGTGAAATATTCATGCGCTGCACGGAAAAAAGAAGACAGCATGAATGACACAACAAAGAGCGGCCCCTGACATTCTTGCCATCATTTTGCATTATTGTTCACACCCGACTGTATTTCCAGGCCTGGAGTTCTGAAGTTGGTTTTGTGAAATGCCATATTTATATTCTATACCCAAAATAGTAATTAAAAATGGCTAACATAATAGCATTAACATCAAATAAAGATAATACTTCTAAATTATCGTCATTGCCTTATGAGAGTTTAATTACCTGAACACAAACGCTATGAAACAAACAACAACAACAAAAAACCCAGGCACCACTGATTATTAGTATCAAAACCACAAGAAAAAAAGGTACTTATAACATTCTAGGGCCTCAAGTGCTTTACATATGGTAAAAATTCTTTAGAGATATTTATTATTCAAGTTATACCGACTCAGTTTTCCTTATATAAGACTCAAACTGATTGCTATTCATTTCAAGATAGAAAGAGCGACAAGACTACCTAATAACTGAATGTTATAATTGTTTTATATTTTTCCTTTGCTCCTTGCCATCTCCCTTGGGTAAAAAATCTGTTGCTCGTGAGAGGGTGAGACGTCCTAATTCAAGACAGTGTTTTCTCTGGGTAGATTCCCCAGTAAGCTTTCCAAAAAGAGTTATGTGAACACATTTAGTTAACCCAAGATACTGTTCTGCCTGCCTCCACCTTAAATACTGGCAAAATCATGATGTACTGGGCTAAAATGGGAGACGTGTTGTTCAATAAAAAACCGTATGTTGGGTAGAGCCAAAACAACTCATTTTAATGGGTTACCACAGCAAGCAAGGATTCAGACTCAGATTTTAATACAGGAGAGTCTTCCAAAATTTTCAATCCCATCAATATACGTTTTAACATGTATGCTAATGATAACCTCAAAACATTTCCCACAGGAATCGGATTACAACAGTGAGGTGGTGAGGGGGCAGGCGTGGTCAAGGGAGGGAGGCTAAACCTGAAAGTACGAGCTTGAGAGACACACAGCTAAGAGATGCATGTTTCACACTTTGGAAAACACGGATGAGAGGGAAGTTCTGCAAAGCAGAAAGTTATAATGGTTGTTCTGAGGCTGTGAGAATGAGGAGTGGCCTTATTAAGAAGGGCAGACATGCTGGTCAATTCGAGCTGGGGTCTGAGCATGAATTTTGCCCTTTGCCGTGTTCAGGAGGCTGCAAAGTCAGCTCTCCGTCTCCTCACACCTAGGAAGTGACCAATTTCACACCACATGCTGTGCTGTGCTCCACTCCACATTAGGAACTGCAGAGTCAACTCTTTAAACAGTAAGTCTCCAAGAGAAGGAAAACAGAATGAAAAGTGCTATTTCTGCCACCATACTCGTCATTTGTGTTTCTGGACAGGAAAAAAAAAAAACTCAATAAAATGCAAACGTTAGCAAAATGAACAACAGACAAACACATGGACTGAAAAATGACTTACTTCCTCTGAATAGTGATCTGAAGGAAGAGGTGGGTAGTCACACTGTTCTATCTTCTTACACAGCGAGTACAAATTCATTTTGTCACCATAGAAAGGACTCTGTAACGCAGCCATCTGTAAAATGCTCCCAGTGAAACTGATATAGTTACATGGTAACTTTTAAAGGTGATTTCATCAAGTAAGTATATTACACTCGGGTAGAAAATAATTACAAATACTTTAAATAAAGTTATCTTGGCATTTTGATTGTTATGAGTATTCCTTTCTGAGAATTATTCAGTAAGTTCTAAAAATCTTACTTCAATTTTTGGGTTTTTTTTTCAATACTTAAAATTCCCTAAAAGGGAGAAATGGTTAGCACATATTTACATATACATATACATATATGTATATGTAAATGTATATGACACAAAGTAACATTAAGAAAAAGAACACAGAGTGAGGTAAAACTCTTTGTGAATATAATGCCATAAAAACAAGTAATATATCTCATGACTAAACAGACATTGGTGGTATATATCAACCATGCAATGGTCAAAATATCACTAAAATGAAACAGAAATTGAAAATGAATTATAATCTAAGCCATGGTTTAGGGAGTAGAATGTAGAGCATTTTATACAACATGACTGTTTCTGTAGGGAAAGGTTATTTTGAGATTAAAAAAAAAAAAAAGTCTTCTCAATCTGAATGTTATAACTGACCCTCAAGTGTTTTACAATGAACTAGAACTTCTTTTCTTTTGATAATGCCTCAAAAACACTAAATATGTTCAAAAGTCTCTGAGTCATAGCCGCTACTTCAAGGCATCCGAATGAGATTTCTATGCAGAAAAAAAAAAAAAAGACTCAAAGAATGATCAACTTTAAAAAAGACATTATTGAATTTAAATTTATTTTAAGACAAGGTTCTAACTTGACATTTAAAGTGCAAGCAAGTACTGTGGTAAGCAGGGTTACAAACTAAAAAATTCAATTTAAAATGTTCGCATCCTGTTCAAAACCTTCTAAATCTTTGAACCGCAGCAGCAAGAATACAACACGGAGTGCGAGGCTGCCCCAAAGTCAGTCACCCTTTTCTACATGTGCTAATAAGTTTGATTTTGGAAGGACAATGTGTACATTCCCCAGACAGGCAGAGTGTGTGTGAAACACGCTAGTCCATGCTGTGCTACTCAGTGAGCGTCAGTGGGGACAGGACAAGCTGAAAATGGCTCTCATCTGTCTTCTGGTGCTGCAGACAGAGTTTTAACTCCTTCAGAGCCTTAAACGAGGAGGGGATGGCACTGGAAATCAAACCTGCAAAGTAGCTTGGCATAGTTTTACTTAGCCTACATTTTATATGAAACCTGTATAAACCTACAAGAAACAATCTCAGGAGTGGCTGTTCCACATGAGGAGAGAAAAGTAAAAACAATATAAATGGCCCTAAACATGTAAAACCCTCCATCCGAGAGGAAATTTCTAGAAGAGGAGCTATCAGTAATAACATTTTTGTTTTGTTTTGTTTAAAATGCAAGTACACTTTCTTTATGACAGAGTATTATAAAGGCCACCTTAAAAAATACACTGTATATATAAACTATAGTCTTTCCATGTTTGCAAAAACCCTACATAAATGTACATATATTCATTATCATATGCTAGGAGTTCATTATAGTACTTTTGTCTCAATACTGCAGAGTGTTTAAAAAAAAAAAAAAATCTGAATGTCCCCTAAGGAGTTAAAACAGGAATAGTATATTTTCATGCATCTCCTGCTTTGACAGATGAAAAATGTCAACTGTCCTGTTTTTATTTTCAAGCTTTTGCACTATTCATCTGGTTCATTAGTGCATCTCGATGCTGCCCCTGACAGCTGCTCGCCCTCTCCTCCCAGCAGCTGAATTTTTCAGGCTAATTTGATCCTCCACACTGAGACGATCGCTAGAATGATTGACTTGCTCCCTGACCTCCAGGGTCTGACTTTCCTGATTAGTATTCTGGGGGTGTCGGAGGGACGAAAGCCCACTGTCTGTCTTCGGGGCTGGTGGCAGCTCTCTTTTTTTTTGAACTGTAAGCCACCAACCTACAACCCTGTAAGGATGCAATTGCTGCGCTGAACAATAAAGGAAATGTGTAAAACCTACTTTTCCATGTAAAGGTCCGTGTAGCAAAAGCACAGCATCTTGATTTTAATTAGTAAAGTCTACTTTGTTGCATATCAATTAAAACTGTACTGCTAGTTTTTTTTTTTTTTTTGAGGTTTCAGGAATATTTGAAAGTCTAATTTTCTGAGTTTAAAATACATTTTCAAAAAAGCTTCCTACTCCTTCATTGTTAATAGTAAATTCTTGGAGGGATACAATATAGAATGTCCACGAGAGGTTGTGGCCAATTTTTTAAGGCTAAGTTGCTGGGTATTTCTATTAGCACTATATTGAAACATAACTGGAAGGAGATAGAACATAAAGATAAATTAAATCTTTACAAAAATTTTAGTTCTTCCACATGACTTGCATAGAGGAACTGAGAAAATTCACTGAGATGAAACTTATGTTATCATGATAAATACTTTAACTCAAAATTATCCACAACACATAAAACTCATGGATGTAGGAGTGTCCAAAGAAATAATTTCTATTTTGGTGATCATTTTAAATACACATAAAAATGAGACACTGCCTCTCAAAGGCAAATCCAGAATGTGAAGAATTATTTCAGTTTAGACATAAAATTCCAGTAGCCCTAAAAGAATTTGCAAACTTCTCAAAAAACATTTATTACCTTAACTGAACTTTTTCTTTTTCATTGCTAAATTTCATCTTGTTAGTGCAAGCCAATTTGCTGTTTACTTTCAGGTGTTTAAAGGAAAATGCCACTTTGATAATATTAGACTATGGCCTGAGGAACCTAATGTTACATAAATAAATATGAAATATTTAAAAATGTACAGTGACTTTTAAACATTATAGTAATTTAATATCAAATCAATTCTTTTCAGCATTGTATCAAATTAGTAACAGAATGTAATATAGTGAGCATAATCTCTTTTAATCTCGTGTGCATACCTAAAAACATGTTTTGTCATATCCTAATTCATAAAAATTAGCCTACAGATATTATTTAAGAACATTTAAAAATCTATTCTTTTAAAGTGGCCATTAGTGACTTTACTAGAAAGAACAAAATAAACCATCTCAGGTTCCTTAAATTAAGGAAATCTGTAAACCATAATATAATAATTAAAGATCATGATACACATTAAAAAAAAAAAATAAACCTTCTAATGCTCTACTTCCAAGTAGTGGTTGGGGAATTAAAATAGCTGATCTCATGATATATTTCATTTAAGGCAGGAGGACAGGAAACACAAAATATGAGTAAGAAATACATTGGTTTCTATCTATCCACTTTAGATTTCTTTTGTATACATTAAAACATGAAAATGATTCCATGTATTATTTTCCTTCATTTTTATTTTATAGTTACTCAGATGTAGACTAACCTTTAATTAGCAGCTCTGACTTAAAGCCTGTATCACTAGGAAAATTACCACTGGATTAAAAAATAAATTTACATAAGTCACTAGTTGTGAGTGCTTTTTGATACCATTACTCTATAACATGAATGTAAAATGTGCTTTTATATAATATGCCTTTTTTTCTACCCATCCAAATTACCGCACTGAAATATTTGTTAAGAGGATATACCTAGATGATTCCATTTTCCTTTGATAAATTATCACCAGTAGAACAGGGGAGAGAGAATTTCACTAAGCTTTACCAATACAACTGTTACTCATGGAAATGAAATTAAGTGGTAACCTAGAAAAATTATCTATTTACCTACTATCCTTGAAGCTAAATTACACTATGTAAGAGCAAAAGAAATATTGAAAAAGATATTTACCATGCTTTCATGTTTTAAAGCCATTCCATTATACCTCTCCTGCTGTGCATGGATAAGCAAGTTATTTTACAGATGTTCAAATGTACATTTTTATAAATAAGATATACAGGATAACATCATATTAATATTAAAAACATTTTTTTAAAATAAAATTCTCAATAAAAGGAAACAATTTAAAAAATATTTAGAGGAAGTAAATATGCAGGAATGTATAGTTACCATTACAAAAGCAGTTACTAAGTCAAGAAATTAACCCTTCCTAATTAAAAAGCTAATTCTTAAACACCATCCAGAAAAAAATAAGTGTATACTATAAGGATAGAAGAAATATATTACAGTAACTAAAAATACATCAATATGTGGACTTTATCAACATTCCCTACCTCATATAGTAGACAACCAAGAGACCAGATGTCAGATTTGAAGTTGTATCCATTTTCATGTATTCTCTCTGGAGACATGTAATAAGGTGTACCCACTGCAAAGAACAAACCAAACAAAACAAGAGGAGTATAAAAAGGAAGATGCAGCTGTGGTAAGAAATTTTGCACACAATATTCTAGATTAAAATATGTCACCAAAATCATTCATTAGAATCAGGAAATCGTTTTTGTGAATACTTAAAACTATTTAATTTCTTCTATTCCCTGACCCTTAAGCAGCACATCGACATCCATCCTATATTAAAAAGGGTGTGGTGAGTTAAACTTTTGATCGATTCAGGGAGAATCTCAGGAGCTTAACTAAAGGAAAAACAAGGAATTCTAACAAGAAAATCTACTTAAGTGACTCACATTGACTTCATTTCTTTATTTTGAAAAAATATGACTTGCATATCCCAAGCAATTAAGCATGATCATATAATCATTTACTTAAATATAAACATTAATTTATAACAATTCGGTAGTGTGTATAAATAAACCGTGTCCATTAGCTTTAACAGAAGCATTCCTTAGAACACAGTTGTAGCTCTTAAAATTAAGAGTGACATAATCCTTAACCTTCCGTATCCTTACTACCATTTTAGAAAGAATACAACAGACTTTTGTACATCAAAGGGTTATATAATAACATATGTGAAAGGTCAGTGACATTCTGGAAAAATGTCTGAGTAATACTAATGAGACTTTTTTAAAGACAAGATACTCTGGATAATTTTTATTTTTGTTTCTTTTGATATGCTTATACTTGTTTCCCTTTTTTATGGCCATTTTAGAAAAGACTAACATAATAAATGATAATGTAATAAATTAATATCTATCTTAAAATAGGCAAAGCATGTATGTTATATGTTGAAGGGTAAAAACACTTAAGTAGCTTTCAAAGTGAATATCTTAAAATTTCATATTTAGATGGCTACTTCACTACTGTTAGCCTAAGACTTTTTGCCAAATAGACAAAGTTTGAGAACAATATTTTGGAATTTTACTTGCTCAAGGCAAAACCTACCAAGCATATGCTGCTACTCACAGACAGAAGGGCGTTCTCCTTTTTCTATTAATTTTCAAGAACTCCCCAGATATTTAGTGTAAATCTTAATGAGACTGTAACTCCCAGTACTGAACTGCGAACAGGAAGAGTCACATCAATAATCAAAGCATTATCCTCAACGGCAGGACTCAGTTTTCCAAAAGAATAAGGTTGTAACCTAATAGTTGTGTGTGAAAACTAGACTGTGCTGAAGGTGAAAACATCACGAACCGTGTATTCACAAGAAATTCCATCTATATTGGAATCCATTTTTACTAATAACGGGGACAGTCCTAGTCAGAATGTACAAAAGGGAAGTATTTATGGAAGTGAAGAAAGAACAGGCACACAGGAGGATAAAATAAATTTAAATAAAATATGAACAATTCACATAGGCAATTAGTAAGACAAACCTTAAGAAACAAATTATTTCAGTGTAGCATTTACTTTGAAGACGGGTAAATCTGCCAATCCCTGTCAGGGTCAGAAAAGCCAAGAAACTTTCAGAAATGGCTAGAATTTTAAACAATCTGAACTGTTACTGGGTAAAATAAACACAAGCTGTCTAGCTTTGGGAGTTCCAACCACTTTCCCTTGTAGTTTGCATACACGACACCGATTACCGGAGGTATTTACACCCTTTCTCCATTTAAGGAATGGTGGTGGGTACAGCTGGAATAGTCAGGGGGCTCTGCACAGGCTCTTGGTTTCAGGACATAAAGCAAGTGACTGGCAGTGAGGAATGTGCAGAGAGAGGCTTCACAGAATCCACAGGGGGCAACTGAAAACACTGAGGCTTGAAGGTTCAGAGTTTACCGAAAGCAAAGGTAATTTTAACCAGTAGCTCTGGGAAACCTGCTGATACATTAGGGGTTTGATATGAGTGTGAAAGATTGATGATAGGGAAAAAGAAGAACAAATGCTAGCATTTTACAGAGATTAGCCCCAGCATAACACCTTAACTGCAACACAACTGAACTCATGGATGACCCGCAAGTGAAGGAAGCAGAGGAAAAGAATGATTAGGAATTCCACTATGCTAAACTTATAATGTAAAAAATTTTAATGTGAAGAGAAGCCTTTTCTAGTGAGCTGCTGGAGGTCATTACAAAGAGTGGCTAATGCTGCTACTGTAAACTCAGACACTGATTCTTCTTCAAATATATATAACAAACTTCCTTATGCTAAATATGCATATTTTATTTTAATATTTAAATTATACAAATCTTGAATGTATATTAAAATGTAAATCTAAGGATGTTACTCACCTTTTTGATTGACACACTTCCAAAAGAGTCATTATGTAGGAAAAGAAGAAAGTTTGTATCCTGCACTACAATTATTAATTGGATCAATTCATAATTAACTGCTGAGCCCAGTGTTAAGAGGGAGTTTCCACTTGCTCCCTCCTACATGATCCCTAAAGTGCACCTCCGTTGTGGACACGGGCTCTTTGGCTGACTGACACGGAGCAGAGAGGTTGAGCCACATCACATAAACGGGCTCGTCCTTCCTCTCTACCTAGTAGAGAGGTCGAAAAGTTTAAATTGCTCAGGAAAATCTGAAATACATTTAAATGCAGTGATAGGTCTTCCACATTTCAAACTTAATGGATATATAATTATTTCCTAAAAGCCTTTTTTCTTAAATCCGCGACAGCTGTGTCTATTATTACTACTGCCTCAAGAATGTTGTGACTTCTTTTAACAGCTGTACAAGAAAAGGGAGAGTTGTAGAGTGATATGATTAGACATTAAAACAATCATGCAAATTACTATGTACTGAGGGACATGGAGACGGCAGGTTGTGTAATTTCACTAATCTTTCGAGAATTTATGGCTATAGCTAAAATGGGAATGTATTTCACTATAGCAGATATTTATGCCATTTTAACCTCCTGATATGATGAAAGTGAGTAAGAAATGGATGATAACATCTTAAAAAAACAGGGAAAGGCTGATATTAAGAGAAAATTGCTAACAACTGAAAATGCTATCTGACCTTTCTTTAAAATATACTGACAATCATTCAAATATAAACAAATTTTAATTGCATTAATCGACTTATTCTAGCTATATGAGAAAAGTTGTACACTGTGTATACTCTATTAACAACAAAAACATTCTAAAATTTATCCTGAACAAAAAGACTGATTTTCAGAAGTTCTACATTATGTTTAAGAGAGTCAAAAAATTCTGCTAACATGCTATTAAGGAATATATGACTAAATTAATTAATAACTTCCCTTTTATCGGAACAAGTCATATGCAGACTTTTTTCAACATTCAGTAGCATAATTTCTGCAAAGACTTGAATTGAGAAAAACAATAGCACTACTGAGGCATCTGTTTATATGGTTAGAGTGGGTTACTGTTTTTTTGTTTCATTTTGTTTGTTTTAAACAAGGAAGGCAGAGCAAAACCAGTCAAAGGTCAAACACTTTCACATCTTACCTCACTAACTAAGACCACTTAACTTCTCTTTTTGTTCACTTTCCTCACCTCTAAGATGCAGGGATGAGAAAGAGGAGATGATTTCTGACATCATTTTGCTCTAAATTCTGCAGCACTCATACAAACCCTACAAAAATCCATATGGAAAGTGAAATGGAAAGAAGTAATATATTCCTTTTTAAAACTATTACATAGGACAGCCAAGTGAAGTGTTTTAAGTCAGAGAGTACAAACAAGCAAATTCAGTTTAGAAATGTTGCTTTTTCTCTCTCAGAATTAAAGCAAACTGCAGAAAAGAAGCTTTGAACCTGCCTTGTTGGGAACATTAAAAGGACATGAGTCACCTTATACCTCAGTTTGATTTAAAAAAAAAAATACAGATACACACAACTTTGGGGAATAAGAATGAATTGTCATTCTCTCCTTCATACTCTTAAGTCAGCCCAGAAATTATGTTGGCAGACTTCAAAGAGAGAAGTCCAATGTATTTAATTTTAAGGAGTATTATCTAAGGTTAATACAGAATGGCTGAGCGGTAGACTAATATTTTTTCTGCAAAAGACAATTCTAAAATAAAATTTGTCATCTTTTAAATGCACCTGATGACATTTAAGAGCTTTAATAATGCGGAGGGAGAGAAACCCAGGAAATTGTATTGTTCTTGTTACTCGGCTCTAGGCACTGTGTTAAATGCACTGCATGTATTATCTCGCTGAACTTTTAACAAATGTTTAGCAGGTTCCTACTACAGGGCACACACTGTTCTAGGTGCTGGAGAGAGAGAAATAAACAGATTAAGTCCTGACCTCATGGGGCTCATGCACTAGTGAAATGAGGACTACTATGTAGCTTCAGGAGATGTTACTACTGTTACCTTGTTTTAGTGTCCAAATCTTTTTTTTTTTTTTAAAGATTTTATTTATGTATTTGACAGAGAGAGACACAGCAAGAGAGGGAACACAAGCAGGGGGAGTGGGAGGAGAAGGAGGCTTCCTGCAGAGCAGGGAGCCCGATGCGGGGCTCAATCCCAGGACCCTGGGATCATGACCTGAGCCAAAGGCAGACGCTTAACGACTGAGCCACCCAGGCGCCCCTCTACCGTTACCTTGTTTTAGAGAAGAGGCTTTGGGAGTTCAGCTAATCTGCCAGAGATCACAAAATGGGTAAATTGTGGACTTGGAATCCAAACCAGGTAGTTCTGTCCCTTGCATTTACTTTTTTTTTTAAAGATTTTATTTATTTATTTGAGAGAGAGAATGAGAGATAGAGAGCACGAGAGGGAAGAGGGTCAGAAGGAGAAGCAGACTCCCCGCTGAGCAGGGAGCCCAATGTGGGATTCGATCCGGGGACTCCAGGATCATGACCTGAGCCAAAGGCAGTCGCTTAACCAACTGAGCCACCCAGGCGCCCTGTCCCTTGCATTTAAATAGACAGTTATTCCATTAAAACTCTCCACTGTGAAATATAACTAAACAATTATAACAACAATAACAAAATTCTGTATCCTTCCAAATTAAGAAACAGAGAAATCTTCTAAAAGTCAGGATGTACATACGAAAAGCCAGGAATAAGGGCCTGGGCTCAATGGGCTCTATGTGGAAATTATGCTCTTTGCAGCTACTCTGATTGTTTTAAATACATACTCGTTACAGTGATGGGGAGGTTAAATGTGCACAGTTTAAAATTAGATAATAGCTTCTTCCTGGAGCTATTACTTAAGTCTAGAAAGGGCTGAAAGTTAAAAATAAAACAGTGCAAGTAGCCTATAGCACTCACTGAACATATGCTGCCTTTCCGGCCCCAACCCACCTTGGACTATGACGGGGAATAAGCCAAAGAAAGGTGCTAGGGAAAGGTGTGGGGAAAACCAGTATGTGACCACAGGTGGCACTTGGCACCAAAAATGAAACTGTTTTAATGCCTGGTTCAGGAACACTAATTTCCCAAGTTGAAATCAGAAGCTATATCACACTTGGAAATAGTGTGGGGAACATGAATTGTATACTCAAGAGACTCCGGTGTGAAAATGCTGATATCTGGTTTGAGTGATGGCCATGCATTTAGTCTTCTGGTAATATCACAAAATCTGAGAACCATTTGTCTCACTGTGGAAGGTAAAGAGGGTTCAAACAATCTTATAAAAACAACAAAACAATGATTTCCCCCGAAGGGGTTTCAAATATTATCTAGCACAAGGATCAGTATCAGAGAGTCCTAGTTGGTGTTTTTTTTTTTTTAATCTATGCCATTTTCAGGATGTACAACAAACACACGTAATAGCTAAAGTCACACATGTACATGCAAAAAGAAAATTCTCCATCTTTCCTCTTCGGGGGGACATTATGAAAACAAGTAAAATGGAAATTGAAACATTATTAATCTAACTATTCTCATTTGTTTTTCTCCTTTCCAGCAGTCAGACAGGAAACACTTCATTGTGTATAATAAATGCAACTCTGCTGCATAGACTTGTTTAAATAGCAACTAACTACCCCCAATTACTTACATACACCTTTGGAGTATATAATGTGTTTAGATTTTATAGAAGATTAGCTTTTCTAATTAAGTATCGTTAAGATTACTTTTTATCTCCTATATGCTAGTCTCTGAAGGAGTAAGCCACTCAAGAAGCAGGACTGGAACTGAGGAGAGAAGTCCCTTGAGAATTAAATAAACTTTTGTTAAACACACACACACACACACACACACACACACACAAAACAAAACAAAAAAGTGCCAATAAACTAACAATAACGACAGAGGGAACTTGTCTGCAAAATTTATATTATGCCAAGTATGGTATATTCTTCCCTAAAAAGCAAATGTATATCACAATGCAATAAAACACCTATAAAGGTTTATAATAAAAATGTGAAATTTTAATGTCAAAGTATCTGTCCAAAAAAGAAAGTGCTTAGTTTAATGCAAACTTTCATTAAACCTCTTTTAAACAACTTCACCTTATGAAGTCTTTAAAGGAGGATAGAACAAACTCTCCATAAAGTCTACTTCAATAGTGGTAAGCAAAATTCTGGCCCCCATAACCTTTGCCCTCTGGTGCCATACCCGTATATGCTATGTTACCTGGCAAAAGTGACTTTGCAGATGTAAGATTATGGATTTTAAAATAGAGATTATCCTAGATTATCAGAGGGAAGGGGTAGGAGAGATTTGAAGTGTGAGAGGAATTCTACCCACCATTGTTGGCTGTTGAGATGGAAAAAACGGGTTTAAGCCACTAAATTTATGGTAATTTATTAGGACAGTAATAGAAAACAAATACAAATGTGTTAATGATTCATGCATTGCATGGGAAAGTGGAACATTCAATTCAATGTGCTGAGAACCAGTTACGTACCAAGAACTACACTAGGCAATGGGGGGCTAAAGAGAGAAGCATATATGGTTTTAAAAATGTTTGACCCCTAAAAGCTCACTGGATTATTTTGGGATGGGATGAGTTATGTTTTGGGGAGTTTTTTAGAGGGGGAGGGAAGTAGGAGAAGCCAATACATTTACCATAAGAAGAGTAAAAGAATAAATTATGGTCTTTTGTAATTTAAATGAATTCTGGCTTGTTCATTAATCGATGACACTAATCTAGGTAATCAAACTACCTTAATGTTGAATTAGAGATATAACAATAGAAAACAGTTCATGTGCTACGTGGCACTTAATCCTAGTTGGTATTTGAACCTTGATAAGTAATAGTTGTTATTATAAATTTTTTAAATTGACCAAAATAAAGTCCCTGTCACAAATACATCTGGCAGGGATTAACTACAGAGTTACTGACCAAGAGAAACATCACAAGGGATCAATACTCTGATAAACCTCATGAATTATTCTGATTTTAAAAATAATTTCTCTAAAAGAAAAATAATCCTAATCCCAATCCTAATAATAATCTCTGCTCAGAATTTCCTTTTAGAATGATGAAAATTCCCTAAGGCTATCTACGGCTACTTCTTCATTCACCACTACCACACATTCCCATTGAGAGAGTTAATTATGCTTTAGTTGCAACAGCAACAAATATATCACAAAAATAAACAAGTAGGGAAAAAATACAAAACAAACAATAGAAAAAAATCAATCAGGTAATTTTTGCTTCATCTCATGGCCATGGACAATGCTCCCATTTATTATTTCTGGTTCTCCTCTTCCTTAACACATGGAAGTTATGCTACCCATTGAGATAGGTAAGGTCGTCAGACTTGTTTTGGACAATAAAACATGAATGGGCAAAATCTGTGTTACAAAGAAGTAGAATGGGTTTAATTCAGAGCCAGTAAGTGATTGGCCATGTCCTCTTACCCTCATAAGATCACAAAAACTTACGTTGATATGAAGATAACTCAAGACTGAAGCTGCCTGAAATGCCAAGTCACCACATGGAGAGAGGGCAGCTACCCTACAGAGCCACACGAGGCCCACAGTGGACTTCGGGTGATCAGACAGAATACGCTTTAGTGCCATGCAACTGAGATTTTGGTATTGCTCCTTACTGCAGCATAATCTAACCCACACTTACGGATATACTCAGTTAAATCCATCCTCTGATGTGTAGCCTATCTCTATGCATTCATCATTTAATCAATGCTTATTATCTATTATGTGCAATGCCCTCTCCTAGGTGTTTGGAACACATCAGGAAACCAAAAACACAAAGATCCCTTTCTTCATGAAGGTTAAATTTTAGCTGGAGGAGAGAGACAAAAAGTACGAAGAAGCATAACAAATAAATTATATAGCACACTGGAAGATAATAAGTCCTAATGAGGAAAGAAAAATTATACAAAGTAAGTATCAGGAATTCTAGGGATGGAAGAGGAGCGGACGTCAGGTTCAGCATTAGAGGATCTCAGTTTCCTACTTTATAACAGCCACTCTACCTAGTTACAGAACATTGAGGAACAAGAAGAAAATGTGCTTTAAAACTGCTTGTAAATTATACAATGCTATATACATATTCGTTCTTAGCAGCAGAGGATTCCTCTGGGTCATTATTATAGGAAATAAGGGTAGTATGATATGATTTTACTAAAAATCATGTATTTGGGATACATAAAAATTATTCTGTGTATTCTGCTGTATTTTTAAATATTCAAAGGTAAAGATACTTGATCCCTTGGCAAGTTGCCTCTGGGTCAGAACATCTGCTGAAAAAAGAATTTAGAGTAAGTTAAGAAAAAAGTGTAACACAAACAATGAATCATGGAACACTACACCGAAAACTAATGATGTATGGTGATTAACATAACAATAAAAAACTTAAAGAAATAAAAAAAAAAGTGTAACAGAAGTATATTCTGTTGTTTTGTGACGTGAGAAAAATGTACCCTGATTGCCATGTTCCTATTTCATAGGTTTTGGTGCAACTGTAGTTTTCAGTTTAGATGAGCCACTTCCTTAGAAATATTAGCCAAAGTTGCCGGTAGACAGAATGGCTGTAAAGAAAGACCTCAATATTCTAGCGGTCTATTTCCTGTTTATTTCTGAATCATGGAGCATCAAGAGCAGTCAAGTCCAGGAGAGAGGGCAAACTCTGCTCTCATATGTGAGTTCCTAGACAATGTACAGAACAGAACAAGGTAATTGCAGACAGAAATAAAAACAACAAATAAGAAAATATTAATAGAGTAGGAGAACATGCCACAAGGTACTGATATGGTGAAAAAATCAGTTTTGTTGGGAAAGTAAGCCCAGAGTAGGAAGCCACAGACCCACTCACTATCTCCTAGGTACAGTCCATTTACCTCTCTGTGCCTTAGTTCTTATGACTCTAGAATGGGAATAATCCATACCCACAGCTCACATATCTCAGGAAGGGTCTTAGGGGATGGAATGATTTGCAAATTGTACAGAACCACCATGCATGTTACTACCCACCCCCAGAAACACAGAGAACACTGTAAATGACTAATTTATGATGGATCAACTGACCTCATAACCAAACAGCAAGTCAGGAGAATGTCTGAAAGTAGACAGAAAAAGGGGAATCTGTCTTTAAGTAAATGGAACAACATGAAAATACTGTAGGGGTGCCTGGGTGGCTCAGTCAGTTAAGCATCTGCCTTCGGCTCAGGTCATGATCTCAGGGTCTTGGGATGGAGCCCACGAGGGGCTCCCTGCTCAGTGGGGAGTCTGCTTCTTCCTCTCCCTCTGCTCCTCTCCCCAGCTTATGCTCATTCACTCTCTCTCTCAAAATAAATAAATAAAATCATAAAAAAAAAGAAAGAAAGCATTGTAAACACAGACCAGTGTTTTCCAAATTGCAGGTCATTACCAATTAATGAGTTGTAAAATAATTTAGTGGGTTGCAACTAGCATTATTTTCAGTAAAATAAAATAGAACAGACAATATAGTCGTAATGTAAAGCACTGTTACATGAAACTTTTGCTTCATTATATATGGTTATGTTCCTGTGGGGTCACAATGCTGCTAGGTCATTGTCAAGAAGTTTAAAAGCCACTTACCTAGACTGTAAAGATGTTTGAGTCAAGGGAGACAGATGTGTCCTCATTTAAATTTTAAGATATTGACATATATACATACATATATATGATTTTCTAACACACCTATAACATTTATAAGGTTGACAATATAAAAAAAAGGGCAAGATTCACAGGGATATATATAATCCTACAATTAGTCTCCCTAGCAACACCCTCTGTCCAAGTCAATACAAAAGCACTAAATGAAGATCTGACTTAATATAAATTCATGTACAAAAAAAAAAAAAGGAGGAGGGGGACAAAAACAAAGGAACTGTCTAGATCCTAGATTACAGGCAGTGACGAACTTTCTGTTCTATGGGCTAATGAGTTCATGTGGTATCTCTGCTCAGTTTTGGGTAGCACATCCTAAGAGGCTCTCAGAGACAAAGGAGGGCAACCACCGGACACAGAAGAACCTGAAAACAGCAGACAATACTGGGCATGATTATCCTGAAGGAGACGGAAGAGGCTCATGGCTGCAGTCTTCACAGCACATCGTGTTGCTCTCCAACTACTGCCTTGCAGAAGCTCGCTACGGCACTTGGAATGAGATGTGAATTTTCCCACATCTGGCTAAGACCCTTCCTTCACCCCGCTCCAGCAAACTTTCTACAGACAGAGCTGATCCTGTGTGTGCCCCTTTGTGTAAACTGCCCTTCAGTCAGCCTGAGACACTGTTCCCTAGGTCCTGTGTAGCTGGTTCTTCTGCATCCTGACCTCAAACATCACCTCCTCACCGAGGCCTTATCTGACCATTGTCCCTTGTAACATAATTCTCCTCCTAGTCATGCTCTGTCACATGGCTAACAAATAAAAAAACGAAGACATAAGATGATTACCTATTCCCTCCCCCAACAAGATAAGATCTATGAAGATGGCTGGTCTTGTTTGGGCTTGTTCCTGGTCACTAGAATAGCACATGCATAAGAAAGGTACTAAAACTAACAGAACAATAAACAGTACATAAATTCCTTCTCCTTTTCCCCCTCTTCCTTTTTCTACATCCAACACCACCTTCATGTTCACCTAAGCAAATTAACAGCACATTACGGTGAACAAAAACACCTTTATGTTCATGTATTATTAGAGATAATTGTATTATTAGAGATTAGGGCACAACATAGAATAGTTATTATCCACATTTCTATTTTTATAAATTTGCAACTGAAAAGTCAGAAAAGTTAGTAAATGGCTTGATCAATGTCCTACAGTACAATGGACATGTAAATCCAGATGTCTTCCATTTTCTCCAAAACATCATGCTATTTCTCACATTCAGAACAAAGCAAGAAGAAAAACATGGCTGGCACATAATGAGGGAGGGCTATATAGTCAATGACAAGAATGGAAAGTAGAAGACATCAAACTCCAGAGGACCCCAACTACTCAGCTAAGGACTTTGCATGATATTCTTTAGGCAACAGGGAACCATCAAGGATTTGGGGGAAAGTGACATAATCAGATGCTCTCTTTTAGGAAGATAACTCTGCTGGGAATATATACAGTTGATTTTTTTAAAAATACTAGAAACAAGGGAGAATATTTTCCCAGTTTAAACATAAAGTCACTATGGATTTAGGAAGAGGGAACAGAAAAGAGAGAGATTGTGATTCAAAGTATGTGGTGGGAGCAGGGAGGGAGCAGAAGGAAAAGTGAAGGCCTATGAGAATCTTTTTTTCTATGCTGAGGATTTGAACATAGTTTGAACATCCAGCAACATCAGATTTTATACTTGTAATTTTTAAGCCTATTCCTTGTTGACATACTTTTAATTAAGAAAAATAGTTCTGAAAACACTACAAATGTGACCACCTGTACAACTTTATTTGCTACAGAAAATGTGAGAACTACAGATTCTATTGCATGTTGATTTGTTATCACGAAATTAAATAATACAAATAAGTAATGCAAAATGAATAGACAACTGAAAAATTCAAAGGCTTGCCAATCTTTTAAGGATTGTTAAAAATATAAAAATTTTGGAGTGTGGGTTCCTATTAATGAATCAAAATAAGTAAAAACAGTATCCTTTACTTCATTTCTGAATAGTAATGTATATTTTGGAAAAAAGAAAATAGTGTAAAATTGTAGCAAGGTGTTTTTAAAATCCTATTAATTTTTGCCTTTTTGAACTAAATTCCTAAAAACATCTTCTTTACAAAGTTAAATGAAATTGGGCTCCAAGATCAACTTCATTTAACATAAACTGAACTACATACAGATCTCACTTATTTGTAGTTTCATTAAAATTTAGACCTTTTCTGGGGATAAATCATGCCCTACAGATATTATTCTTAGTAAAATCAAAAAACAAATCACAGAATAAAATCTATAATTTTATCATATTTTCTATAAGCAAAATAAATTTGTATAGGTGCCACATTTTCAATTGCTTTTTGTAACCAACTCTTAGAAGTAATTTTACAATTTGCTCTTAAAAATAAAAATATATGACAATAACATATGAGGGTAATAATTCTTTAAAAGTACCGAAAGTCTACGTCAGTTTTATATCCTTGTTATTTTATACATATTCTTGATTAGCAGACAATTCTTCCCGATCCTTCTAAATAGGTTTTCTACTGGGTCCACCTAGCCATGGTAGGCCAGAGTTCAATCTTTAATTCTTGATGTTCACTATAGTTTGCTTACTGAACTTCAGTTTCAGACCATCAAAATCTACACTTCGCAGAGAAGACAAGCAGTAATAAAAGAAATTTTCTTATTTTAATTTTTTTTTTCAAAATAATATGGGAAAAAATACTTGTGAAAGAAATTATTTCTCTACCGATTCATCCATCACAGAAAGTGTCTCATTGCCACTTCCTCACTGGCTGCGCTACAGGGAGTGTCTTAGAATGTTTTGTAATTATGTGCATCCCCATTTATTTTATGTACCCACACACATATATACTTACCTATATAACATAAAAACCACCTGACCCTAAATAAACTGATTTAGATAAAACCTGATATTACAGAATTTCTTAATGAATTTACTCTCCATGTCAAAACACATTACCTAAACTTGAAGATGCATGTTTGTCAACCCTGTTTAGAACTTTTGTTCGGGGCAGTGGCAGGCAAGCTAAAAAAGTCCATTTCCAAAACTGTTAAGATCTTAGTTTCATTTGCTGGATAATTCAGGTGACTACAATATGCTCAGAGTGACAGTCTGCAAAGCAGCATTTAAAAAATACACGTGTGTGCATGAGCATGGGTATGTGCAGACGTGTGTGTGTGTGTGTGTGTGTGTGTGTGTGTGTGTGTCTTAAGTGTTAACAGCATTTCTAGGTAAACAAGTGACAGAAAGCTGTTAAGACATTCAGGTGAGTAACAAAGTGAAAACATGTTACTTTTACTGTGAGAAATGACAATGAGATGGAATAGTCTACGTTTTCTTTATAAAAATCTATTATTTTGCTTTGTAAGAGTTGTAACTTCCAAATAAAGCTTGTGAAAGTGCTACTAAAATTTATGCATTTCTTATAGAATTTCCTATCAAATCTTCTTAACCAGAAAAATTTGTAATGCTCTCTAAAAATAAATGTAAAGTGAAAGGGAGCAAGACAGTATTACTCAACAACAGTTGTAACTTTATTTTCTTAAAATAGTTGACAAAATTAAAACTCTGCAAAAAGGGTAAAGTATTATCTTTCTTTCACTCTTTAACCCAGGATCCAATATTTTGTCATTCAGCAGATAGTGATCAGGTGCCTACATATGTGCCAGATACTGTTCTAGACATAAAAAAATTTAAACGACAGGTTCAGGGTCACACAGAGTCTTACTAAAAAGTCGGAAAAACTTAAAAAAGTCTAGTCAAGCAATTCAGAGGCTCGTTTCACTACTGTACTATTTAGTGTAACTCACTTATTCTTCACCAGGCCATTTTAAAGTTTTTTATTTCACATTTAAACACAATTTTATAAAAAAAAAAATTAATGGTTTTCAATGAAATTATGACACCGAAGATGCGGCACCATTAAATTAAAGTCAACTTATTTTTATCTTAATTCTTATTTTATTTTGGTTGTTACCATTTTATCTAAGTTTTATATTTACAAGAAATGTGATTTCAAGAATTTTAAGAGAAGCTCTGTCACTCTCTTTAGGTTATTTGATTTAAAAATGATTTTTTCCTAGTAATTTCTATTGTTTCTGAAGTGGACAACTTTCTCTCCATAGTTCATATAATGTTGTAATAGCTACATTCAGTTCTATCTTATTTTTTTATTTTTTATTTTTTTTAAGATTTTCTTGATTTATTTGACAGAGAGAGAGACAGTGAGAGAGAGAACACAAGCAGGGGGAGTGGGAGAGGGAGAAGCAGGCTTCCTGCTGAGCCGGGAGCCTGATACGGGGCTCGATCCCAGGATCCTGGGACGACGACCTGAGCCAAAGGCAGATGCTCAACAACTGAGCCACCCAGGTGCCCCTCAGTTCTATTTCAGATATAAGGGACACTGCCGTATTATTAGTTCTAGAATGAATAAACTGCAAGTATCTTCTATATAATTTAGGAGAATATTTTCCTCATTAGTTGTAGACCGTCTTTAGGTTTTCCCCTCTGCAGTAATCACAACTATACGTGTTGTTTTAATAAACATTTATAAATTACTATGGTATTTTTAAATAGATCAAGTCCTCTTTCAAGATATGGTTTAATCATCATCATATCTCCATATTATCTCAATATGGTTAAATGAAGAATGAAAGGAATGCTCCATGGCAACTGTTAAAACCAAGTTTGTTTATTAGCATTTTTTCCCCCAAATGTCTACCTGGGGTCAAATTAAGAGAAGGAGCCAACTGTCATGTGAATGGACACATTATGTCTACTAGAAAGCGATAGGGATTGCCTCAGGATTTGATGATTTTAAAAATAGTTGCCTTTAGAATTAAGAGCTGGCATATAATTAGTACATCCCTTGTGCTGTTTTTCACCACACACATACACACATGCACACATGCACATGATAACTGAGTGAAATTATATTGTGTCTCTTACCTAAAGAATGTGCAGCTGTGGTTTTGGAGCTGAAAAACCGACCAAGCCCAAGATCCCCAAGTTTGACCACTCCAGTGGCTGTAATGAACACATTAGCTGGTTTTATATCTGTGAACAGATGAAGGAATCGGGTGAAAGATGATGTCAGCTTAGGTATTTTCAAGGGATTAAAATATTTTCATAAAAGAATTTAAAATCTATCTTAAAAATGAAAGTCAGTTTGAATTTTGACCCAATTGTTTTATTTTGAATAATTTTGATATATTATCCTCATTATTTCTGAGTTCTCAGTCCTCTGCTAGAGAAATAATCAATGCAGCATGATGGAGATTGCTACTAATTTTCATTTAAAATGCATTTTCAAATAAACTTTTGTGAAATTCAAAGCACAAAATAAATTTATTCCCATTTTATATCAACATTAAATCTTATTAAACATTCATTTATTGATACATTTATATAAAAATATAAAATCATAACTCTATTATGAACATAATTATTTATTTTGATGACCTTAGAAATCATAATTGCTTAAATAAACTGTATTGAAATTTTTCACACCCCAAAATCAGAGGATCAATTCCTAAGTGATGTCATCTTTGCATGCTCTGCCCAACTATTTGATTGACAATCAAGAATATATTAAGAGTTAATGTTAAAAATTAAGAAACAAAGTGGCCCTAATATACACTGTTCGTTTGAAAAAGGGATCTTCCTTACGCACATTCAATTGCTTTCCTGCCCCTTTTCTTTTTTTAAGTTACCAACATAATCAGTAAGATGCTCAGAAGAGGCAAGCAGAACAATAATTCTCATTCTTATTTAAAACAAGTAGGGCTTTACTTAAGGGTTTTCATCCTAGTAAACGATAATTTGGAAATAAATTAGCTGAGAATGCATGATATATGCCATAACTGGAAAGTATTTATTCTTAAATTGCCTAATAACCTGCATCATTCAAAACATTAGAAATTATTTGTGATTTTTATCCTACCTCTATGCATGACTCGTCGAGAATGCATGTGTTCCAACGCACTGCAGAGTTGAACAAAGTATTTCCAAACAGTCCTTTCAGGAATTAGCCTCTTTTGTTTCTTAAAATGCTTTTTAAAAAATTAAAAATAGGAATTATTAGGAATTAAAATATCTTAAGACTAGATTCTGACATGCAAAATGCCTTAAGTCAGAAAAACATTTACTTTTATCTATCTATTGCCAACTAAAAAGCATATGATTTTCCACAGTGAATGATTCCAAGAATTTTACCTGACATATTAGCTTAAATTTCTCACTATTATATCTGTTAGCACACGCCATATAATTCTACATCTTTGTGATGTCCAGTATTTCAAAAAATTAACATCTATGTAAAATAATTTCCTATCCTAAAAGAATGATGTCAAATTTCATTTTAAGGAAACCCAGGATAAAATAGTCTGGAAACCTGAAGGTAATTATGTTCATTAAAAGACAATTCTTCTCCTGAAAGAAGGTTTCACTATAGAATTCCTTTTAAATATTGAACTACCCTGGTGATTTGAAATATCAGTTAATTTATTAAAAATTTAATAAAAGAGATTTATGTAAAAAGTTTTCATGAATATTTCCATTGCACATTATAAGAAACCTGTACTTTGAATGGATGAATCCAAACTTCATGGAAGAAAAACATTATAGGAAGGTCTGGGCAAAGAGCTGAGCACCAACAAACGAGTTGGGAAAGAGTGCGCCATCATGCGTAAGACAGCAATCACCAAAGGAACTGCAAAACCAGAGGTATATATTTATGCCTATTTTCCTACATTACATTTGCTAGGAGAATATATTTCCTTCAAGAACAAAGTTCTTAGTTTCCTAAAATTTGTAACAATTATATAAAAATTATTTTTCTAAAACTGCAATTGGTTTCCTATTTAACAATATTTATAAGTGACCAACATGAAATACTACACTTAAACAAGTTTTTATGACATTTTCTGATAATTTTAACTTCTTAAATATACAAATAGTTATTAACAGATGTCAACATTTAAATGTGTACTGTAGTGCATTTTTTTCTGGAAATGTTTTTGTAAGTTCAACTGATTTGATTTGTTATTGAAAATGGAGAAACTGTAATTTGGATGACTCCAAAACAAGTTTCTCTGTCAATTTTTTACCCCTGTGACCAGTTGAAAGGAAAAACAACACAGGGAAATCTGATGATATCCCTACTTCATACTTAGCATAAGATTATATCCACTGTCTCATATGTACTCAATATACCAAAAGGATAAATCTTTAAGGAAAAGCCAATAACTTTAGGTTAATGTTTATTATAACACATACTATAGAAATGAACTTAGTAATTTCAATGGCTATTAACATCAGTAGCAAAAAGCAAATAACAATTAGATGACCAGGTAATTAAAACGCAAATCAGGGTATTACTAAAATGCTGAAAACCTCCCATATCATGTTTCAATATTAAGTATTTTTAATTGCAGACTGTGTCAACATGACTTTTCATTCTAAGGGGGCCGTGCTGTAAAATCAGTTCTATACACATAATTTTCTTACAGATTTGGAATGAGTCCAAATAAAGCCTGTCTATGTGCTCTCCCTGACACTAGATTAGCATATCAGAAGACTGTTTGATGTCAACAGGAAGATGAGGACCAGGTTTCTTTTCATTCAAAAATAAATACACTGCATCATGTAAGCATCAGACCATGAAAGGAAAATTTTATGCTTTAATATAGATTCTGGAATCATCATAATCATAATTAATTTGGCTGCTTACTTTTTAAAGTCTCATTATTTAAAAAATAAATCATATATATAGGAAAAAGGCAAATGAAAAAACTGGCCCTCAAAATGCACATTAGGGAAAATGTTACCAGACCAAGACGGTCTGATCATTTTCACGTTTTTATATTCTTTGAGAATGTCTCTTTGAACAACAAATTGAAGATGAAGACAATAAATTGACATCAATATAATGCTACCTAGACAGAATGACCTGGCAAAAACATAAGTGTCCAAATTAGTAACAGGTTTCTGAAGAATAATTTTATGAATTTGATTTGCTCATAAAAGAAATTAGAGGGAGTTTCATTATGTCACTGGTATCTCACAATATGTTTTATCCGTTTCACCACATGCAGTTTTCCACCACTTCTTACGTGTAGGGTTTGGTTTTTTTTTTGTTTTGTTTTGTTTAACAAAACCAATACTTATGATGAGAAAAGCCTGTCTGTTCTGATGGTGGCACTGTTGGCCATCTCTTAAAAAGAGGATGAACAGAAAAAAGGCAATGAAAATTTGAATCCTTTCTACTACTGGTAAAATTTATATTAGCATTACAGGGCAGAAACTTCCATAATGCCAAAGTGTTAAAAAAATAATCTTTTCTTGAAATTTATTGTAATATACACATATCTGTTAATTCTTTAATCAAATAGCATTACTGTTCAAAAATCCTACTTTTCTCTAAAAAAGACAGCCCTATATAACTATTTAGCACTAGATTAGAAAAAAAATCTAATGCCAACATAAATGAAAAATGCACATATATTTGTCATGCGGTAAGTTTTTAATAAAGCAAGAAATAATGTAGCCAAATTTTTTAAAGGTTGGTATCAATAAACATTTATGTGAAAAGGAAGATTGTACAATATGGCACTTTACTATATTTACGTTATGAAATAGAACTTCAAGTTTTTTTAACCTGAAAATAAAATATATAAAAATTTACAGAGAGGCAGAAATTGGTACTCAGGTATACCTGATCACTTAGCATTAACTTTTAGTTTTTTTTAAAAAATAGGCTAGTCTTTTCACTATGCAAAGCTTCAAATACTGTTTACTTTAAAAACCTATTTACTATCTCCATCAACATCATTCAAGTAAACACTGAACATTATTCAAATTCAAGAAACAGATGTATCAAATAGCTAGTCAATGTACATATAAAACATCAGAATATATTATATTCTCATTTATGTGTAAAAAGATTACCAGCACTTCTCTTAGGTGAAATTCAGCATACCTGGTAAAATACAGTCACACTGTCACTTAAGCGATGTATATACGTACGTATTAATATAAAAGAGGACAGCTAAGGCAAGTTGCTTCCATTTGAAGATGCCAGAAAATAGTCACACCTTTTAAAAAAAAAAATCATCTAACATCCTCCTCCAAATTAAATACCAAGATCAAATCCAATTTATATAATTGTCCACTATAATATATAGTGGACAACTCAATATTTAAGGACCAGTTTTTGGACTGAACTAGATCACTTGGTTCCTGTACTCTAGACCATCACTCCAAATGGAACATATATATTACTTATTTCTTACTTCTAAGTAACATACACATTTCTTATTTCTAAGTTTTGCAATTCTAACATTCCTCCTCAAGAAATTTTGAGAAAAGCTTCAATGATATTACCTATAATAAACTCATCCAGAGAGAAAAAATGAAAATTTTTATTATTGTTTTGCTTAAAAACATTAATTTCCATGGTATTTCAAAATATTTTTTGGTATGTTATTCTTTAATGAAGAAAGTTTCAGACAAAACATCTAGAACAACCAGGGCTGGCTTCATGAGCATGCAACCTGCGTAGTCATGAGGGCACTATAGTTAGTTTAATGCTCTGTTGTTGCCATCCTGAAATTCTTAACAATTTTACAATGAAGGACCCACAGTTATGTAGCTGGTCCTGGGAACAATATACACAGAATCTTTTAGAAATGTACTGCTGTAGTTAAAACAAAGACAAAAGCAGCAAATGTGATCCCCAGTATGCAAGGCATTCCTGCAGAAGATTAGGAAAAAAGATAATTAAATAATGAGAAATTACGAATAAGAGAACTAGAATTACAAGCACCCGCTCCATCTCTTCCAAGTATCTAACAAGAGGAAGTAAATAATTTATGTTAAATATAAGGACGTATTTCCTGCTTAGGAATGTTGTCAGATGTTTAATGTGCCACTAACATAATCTAGTTTATCACCTTTTATAAAGACCTGATTATGATGAGCCTTGACATAACTGGTTGTGTTACCTTGAGCATGTCACTTAACCTTGGTAGACCACAGTTTCCTCTCTATATTGAACAGAGTTTGGAGATGAGCTATAAGGTCCCCAATGCTTCTAAAATAGAATCTATGGTTCTACAATCTCAAGTACAAAAATTTAAGAAATGCCTACTTGGCACATTTTCACACATAAAGATAATGCTACTTTACTGGTATGTCCTATCGTTTAAATCACCAGTTAGTAAAAACAAAGCAAATAATAATAATAATAATAATACCTCAGAGATCCCCATAGGTCCAGTTAATACCATAAATGATCTTCACATGAGATGACAGGTAGTTAGAGAAACTTGCAATAGGTCAAACATTTATCATCAGAAGGGATGTTATGTTCCCAAAGATATCTCTGTAATTATACTGCATTTTCATAAGACTACATTTTGCAGTGGTTGTTTCAAAGAAAAGAGACTGGGTGATGGAAAGGATAGGATGCTTCTGAAAGTGTAACTGATGGTTCTAAGTGCGATTTGTATTATATATTCATCTTTCTGCAGAAACATCTTTCTTCTGAAGGTATTAGGAGGTCTCAACAGACTAAATCTCACAAATACTTGCTATACACAATTTTGAGAATATATAAATGTGCAAAATAGTTATGTCTCAATTAGAATTTTGGTTTTGTAATACTGATTTGCAGCATGTGAATATTTTCACTCTTGGCACTCTGAATAAAATTCAGCAATCTGAAGTCACTCTAGAAGATATGATGTGGAATGGGACTGGCAGCCATGAGACCACTGAAAATACTTATCACTGGCATCTGAGTTTATCTACTTTGATAAAAAATTTCCCATGCAAGCTCCACTTGTCTTTTTCCTTTCATGTAATGTCGGAAAACCCGCTAAGAGTATTCAGCTGTTTCTGGATTATAACTTAATAGAATATCAATATAATCTATTCATTCTCCCATTACAAATTATATGGGTTATTAAGGAAGCTGAAATATGTTTCATCTTAGGGTAGGAAGGGTAAAGATTTTTCTCTGAGCAATTAAGCCTTGGGGAAAAAAACCCTTAAGTTATTTAGCAAACAAGAAAAATAAGCTCCTATAGTCACAGTGTTTTTCCCCCAAAGAAGTTGCCTTCAGAACATTAGCACATTGATACTGAGGAAACTTAGGACATTAAAAAAAAAATCAATAAAAAATAGATGAATGCATCAGAATTACTACAAGGAATAATCCCTGCATTGCTGTCACATGGGTAACTTTTAAGAGAAGCTTCCATGTTATTAAAACTAATAGAGAAGATACTTGAAAATCTTTAATATGTCTTCTCTGCTGCATCAGAGTACTAGAGACAGAAAGAGTGAGACACAAAAGCAGAAAGTTAATCTTCAGGAAGACATAAGGTCACAAAGATAAACAGAAACATTTGCCTCTTTAATACATTCTTTCTGGTTCTGTTTTATGAGACATTGGTAAGATAGTTGGAAAGATATTTCAATATTCTTAATGGACAAGGGAAACACAGCAGAACAATAATGAGACAGTAAAAGTCTCTTGGCAGAAATCCATTTAGAGAAAAATAAAAAAGGACAGGAGTCTGTGTATCTCATTTTTACTTAACTGTTACAGCTCTCCCAGTACTACTGCTCGTGATGTTATAGGATTTTTAAAGGCGGCTTTAGATCAGTATTACCTTAAAATGTAAAGAGCAAGACGTCTTTTGAAAATTATCTTCTAATTATCCCAAGTTCAAAAGTTATATGTCACCTTTAGTTATGCTCACAGAATTACATAATGGCCATTAGGATATATAATTTTTAATTTACTAAAATCCCTAAGTTCTATACTACTTTACTATCAAGCTACTTAAGTATCAAAGAAAACCCAGGTGATATTTTATCAGTAACACTGCTTTTATACAAATAATTCTGTATAGCACAACTACACATATAAACCAATATAGATATAAATCTATATGGATACACAAACACATGGTTTTTCATGCAATATGAGTAGGTAACTATGTACATATACATATGTATATAATATTCAATTCTGTATGGATATTTTTCAGATAGTGCCACCGATTTGTAACCTTAAAGTTCCAAATAATTCTAAGATCATAACATAGACAACAATCTTATACAAAAGACTCAGAGGGGAAACAGACCACATTTGGAATCACTGGCAATTCTCATAGTTGCCTGGCTTGGACGATGCAGTTTATGCCAGATGCTGAAATGGAAAGTGTAGGTGTCCTTGTAAACTATAAATCAGAGTTATCCAAGATAGATGGTACTACTGGGAAGATTTTATTGCTTTAAGGATTCAAAGGTCAAAAGTGTAAAAGACATTCCAAAATGATTTTACTTCCAGTCTAGCCTCTAAATTTGGATAAGTAAAAATAAAAATGTGTCTGCAAATGTAAAAAACAACCACATCAAAAAGGTGAACAAGATTTATAAGTTCTAATATTTGGAGGTAATAATTATCTTTAAAACACTGTTAACATTTTAGTTAATATATCAAAGCCTGTGGTATGCAGAACTGTAGGACAAACTTTACCCCCCAAAATCCCCAAGTTCTATATATAATTCCCTCCCCCTTAAGTGTAAGTTGGGTTGTGAATATGATGAATTATCATTCCTCTACCATGTTGTCTTACATGGCAGGAAGGGTTTTACTGATGTAATTAAGGCTCCAAATCAGCTGCTTTTGGGTTAACCAAAAGGGAGATTATCCTGGGTAGGCATGGCCTAACCTGGTAAGCCCTTCAAAAAAGTTAAGAGATTCAAAGCCAGAGAGACTCGACTGCTGGCCTCAAGGTAACAAACTGCCAGGCTATGGAGAGGGCCATGTGGCAGAGAACAGCAGGAGACCTCTAGGACCCAAGGATGGTCCCCAGCTGATAACCACAAAGACAGTAGGGACTTAACTCATGTAACTGCAAAGAACTGAATTCTTCTAACCAACCAGCAAAGGAAGAAAACCGTATCATCAGATGAAATCACAGCCCCAGCTGGCACCTTGATTTCAGTCTTCTAAGAACTTGAGCAGAGAACCCACTAACTAGTATGTGAACTCACTGACCCATACAAACGGTGACATAATAAATTTGTGTTGTTTTAAGTTGCGAACTTTGTGATAATTAGCAATAAAAGAAAAATACAATGTGAATTTCTAAACACAATAAAAAATCAACATATAAGATTAACTTTATGTGTAAAGGAAAGGACTCTTAAGGTTTCTCCAAATTTAAAGGGAATGCCATACAAGGGGTAACAATGCAGAAAATACAAGTTGCATATTCAAGAAGACAACATATATCTAAATATATTAAGAAGATAGCTTAGATCAAGAACAAGACAAAGATGCCCACTCTCACCACTCCTATTCAACATCATAGAAGTCCTGGCCAGAGCAATCAGACAAGAGAAAGAAATAAAAGGTATCAGAATTGGAAAGGAAGACGGAAGAAGTAAAATTGTCTCTATTTGTAGATGACATGATTTTATATACACAGAAAATCCTAAAGACACAACCAAAAAAACATTAATTCTAATCAATGAATTCAGTAAAGTTGAAGGAAACAAAATTAATGTACAAAAATCAATAGTGTTTCTATATACTAACTATAAGTTATCTGAAAAAGAAATAAAGAAAATGATCCTACAGCACCAAAACCAATAAAATACTTAGGAACAAACTTAATCAAGGAGTTTTTCTACTCTAAAAATGGTAAGACATTGATGAAAGAAATCAAAGGAGGCACTAAAACAAAAGGAAAAGTATCCTGTGTTCAGAGTTGGAAGAATTTTAAATTGTTAAAATGTCAATACTACCATAAGCCATCTATAGATTCAAGGCAATCCTTATCAGGATTCCAATGGCATTTTTTTTATGGAAGTAGAAAAATAATTCTAAAACTTGTACAGAATCACAAAAGACCCCAAATAGCAAAAGCCAAAGCAATCCTAAGAAAGAATAACAAAGTGGCAGAGGCATCATACTTCTTGATTTCAAGCTATACTATAAAGCTATAGTAATCAAAACAGTATGGCACTGTCATAAAAACAAACAGATCAATGAAGCAGAATGGAGAGCCCAGAAATAAACCCAAGCATGTACAGTCAACTAAATATTGGACAAGGGAGCTAAGAATACTCAATGGAGAAAAAATAGTCTCTTCAATAAACGGTGCTGAGAAAAGTGGATATTCACATGTAAAAGAATGAAACTAGAATGAAACCATTAAAACCATGAAGCTCCTAAAACAGAAAAAAAATAGGAACAAACCTTGACATGGGTCTTGACAACAATTGTTCAGAAAGGACACCTAAAGCGTAAGCAGCAACAACAAAATAAACAAGGGTCACCATATTAAACTAAAAAGCTTCAGAAGAAATGATCAACAAAGCAAAAACACAACCTATGGAATGGGGAAAAAAAAACATAACTGCAAACCGTATATCTGATAAGGCATTAGTATTCAAAATATATAAAGAACTAGTATATCTCAATAGCAAATAGTAATAATAATAACAATAATAATGATGCAATTAAAAAACGGGCAAAGACCTAAATATACATTTTTCCAAAGAAGATAATGAATGGCCAACAGGTACATGAAAAGATGCTCAATACTAGTCATTACAGAAATGCAAATCAAAATTACAATGAGATATTGCCTCACGCCTGTCAGAATGGCCATCATCAAAAAAACAAAAGATAACAGATGCTGGCATGGAACTCTTGTACAGTGTCAGTGGGACTGTAAACCGGTACAACCACTATGGAAAACAGTATGGAGAATCCCTAAAAAATTAAAAATGGGACTACCATATGATCCAGCAATTCCACTTCCAAGAATATATCCACAAGAAATGAAAACACTAGCTCAAAAAGATATCTGGCACCCCTATGTTCACAGCAGCATTATTTACAATACCCAAGACATGGAAACCACATAAATGACCACCGACAGATGAATGGAAAAAAGAAGTTGTCGTGTATATATATATATATATACGTACACACACAGAGAACATTATTCAGCCATTAAAAAAAAAAAAAGGAAAACCTGTCATTTGCAGTAACAGGGATAAACCTTGAGGGCATTATGCTTAGTGAAATATGTTAGAGAAAGGCAAACGTTGTGTTGTATGATTTTTTATATGTGGAATTTAACACACAGACACAGACTCATAAAAAAAAGGTCAGATTTGTGGTCTCCAGAGACAGAGGGTGGGCAGAGGGGGGATTGGAGGAAGGTGGTCAGAGGTACAAACTTCCTGTTACAACATAAATAAGTACTAGGATGGCATGTACAACATGATGACTCCCAATAATACTACTGAATGGAAAGATGTTATAAGAGTAAATCCTAAGAGTTGTCATCGTAAGACTTTTTTATTTTATCTTTGAGATGACAGACACTAACTAAACTTACTGTGGTAATCATTTCACAATATAACCATAATACTGTTCACCTTACACTTACAGGGATGTATGTTAATTATATCTCAATAAAACTAGGGGAAAAAAAGAGCCTTAACTTATTATTTGGAATTGTGCCAAACTCTTGACACAAAATAGATATCCATTTAAATCAGTAATCCATATTTCACTAAAAAAAATTTCCAAGTATAATGTTGACCTATTTTTTATTTTTATTTTATTTTTTTAAAGATTTTTATTTATTGAGAGAGAGAATATGGTAGAAAGAGAGCATGAGAGGGAAGAAGGTCAGAGGGAGAAGCAGATTCCCTGCTGAGCAGGGAGCCCAATGCGGGATTCGATCCTGGGACTCCAGGATCATGACGTGAGCCGAAGGCAGGTGCTTAACCAACTGAGCCACCCAGGCACCCCTTTGTTGACCTATTTTTTAGCCAGTGTGCTGTGATATGAAAATCTTTTGGCAGATAGCAAACTTCTACGTTTCCCCCTAAGAGATTTATTACACTGAGTTATATTGTATTTTATTGACATTTTAGCAGAATAAAGGTTTTTACAAATATAACGTTAAAGATATGCACTTTTTTCTTTTGTCTCAAACTGACTTTTTAAGAGGTAATTATAAATATAAGAAATTGTAAATAGTTCAATGAATAAACTATACATTAGAAAAATGGGCTATGAACAACAGATGTTGGCAGGGATGCAGAGAAAGGGGAACCTTCCTACACTGTTGGTGGGAATGCAAGCTGGTGCAGCCACTCTGGAAAACAGTATGGAGGTTCCTCAAACAGTTGAAAATAAAGCTACCATATGATCCAGTAACTGCACTACTGGGTATTTACTCCAAAGATAAAAATGTATGGATCCGAAGGGGTACGTGCACCCTGATGTTTACAGCAGCAATGTCCACAAGAGCCAAACTGTGGAAAGAGCCAAGATGTCCATCGACAGATGAATGGATAAAGAAGATGTGGTATATATATACAATGGAATATTATGCAGCCATCAAAAGAAATGAAATCTTCCCATTTGCAATGACATGGATGGAACTGGAGGTTATTATGCTGAGCAAAATAAGTCAATCAGAGAAAGACATATATCATATGACCTCACAGATATGAGGAATTCTTAATCTCAGGAAACAAACTGAGGGTTGCTGGAGTGGTGGGGGTTGGGAGGGATGGGGTGGCTGGGTGATAGACATTGGGGAGGGTATGTGCTACGGTGAGCGCTGTGAATTGTGCAAGACTGATGAATCACAGAGCTGTACCTCTGAAACAAATAATACATTATATGTTAAAAAAAAAAAAGAAGAAGATAGCAGGAGGGGAAGAATGAAGGGGGGGAAATCAGAGGGGGGGACGAACCATGAGAGACGATGGACTCTGAGAAACAAATTGAGGGTTCTAGAGGGGAGGGGGTTGGGGGGATGGGTTAGCCTGGTGATGGGTATTAAAGAGGGCATGTTCTGCATGGAGCACGGGGTGTTATATGCAAACAATGAATCATGGAACACTACATCAAAAACTAATGATGTAATGTATGGTGATTAACATAATAAAAAATAAATAAAAAGAAAAAAATGGGCTATGAAAATTTTAAATACATTTTAGCAATATTTCTATTGATACCTAAAAAAAAGAAAACAAAGCTTTTGTTTATATTTTTCTGAGATTTGTCTCTCGTCTTCTCTACACTAAGTCTAAGTCTCTATCACCAAATTTGTTTCTTGATGTTCAAAGAGTGAAATAAACAGTATTAATAAGGCATACTGCAAAATGGAGCTTCTATTAGTCCAATTTAGGGTATGATAAAGAAAATAAGAATTATATAAATCACAACTTGATAAACTGAAATCTGTTTTTTAAGAGTCTATTTTCCTTTAAAATTCTGATTTCTGATGATAAAGAAATATATGATGAAAAATTCTAGATTTCCTTTTATCCTAAAACTCATCTGGGAAGTATTTCATCTGACCACAGCCTCAGGTATTCCTTTGTCACTAATTAGAGAAATACTGAATATTTCAACTATAAATTGCTTAATTATATTTGTCAGCTTGCTCTAAACCAATTAATTATTTACTTGTAAAAATCTCTGATGCAATGTTATCCAGAGGTTCATTTCTGGAATACAGACCAGCAGCTATATTTTCTCTTCTACCCCAATTAAGCTGAAGACTTGAGACAGTGAAATATCTGTTGGGATGCACTATGATTTACAATATTACTCACTATAAAGAAATGAATCAATTTCTTACAATTCAAGTATCTACTGCTGTCCTTTATAAAGCATTAAGTCACCATCATGTTCCTTCATAAAAGAAGTTCCTATGACTTTTTTCTTAATGTAGTCTCTTTTATAAAGAACAGCTTATAGCACAAATAAGAATGTTTAGGAAAGAATTTTTGAATTTCCTGGGGAAAAAAATACCCTTCCTGTATCAGCTCAGAACACCGTCTTCTGTCTCGCCAGCATACCACTCAATATCTTAGCAATTCCCCGTAAGACCAGAATGAAACTGCAAGAAACAACCACCCATATTCACCTACTGGTCCCTGGAACAGAGAACCATAGCAGAGGTAAAAAGAATCAACCTGGAATTAAGGAAGGAAGGAAGGAAGGGAGGGAGGGAGGGAGGGAGGGAGGGAGGGAGGGAGGGAGGGAGGGAGGCAGGTAGGAAGGAGGGAAGGAGATAATCACCTTTTATGCACTCATTGACCACTTGTTTTTTAATAGAGCTACTACTATGAGCCAGGCACCTCCCTAGGAACTGAAGGTGTCTACACCTTCTACAGCAGACATCTGTTGAGCGTCTACTCTGTGCGGCCCACTGTCCTAAGCACTAGGGATTTGTGAGGTCACAAAACAAACTAAGATCTCTCCCTCTGAGAACTTATATTCTGGATCACACAGGTTTAGTAAATCTAGACAAACATCTTTACCATCAACAGGAAACTCAAGAAGGATTTAAAAAGAGGTTTCTCTTTTCTTTTTTTTTTTTCCCCTCCTTTCTCACCTCTCTTAAAAAGACTGATGGAGGGCACCTGGGTGGCTCAGTTGGTTAAGCGACTGCCTTCGGCTCAGGTCATGATCCCGGAGTTCTGGGATCGAGTCCCACATCAGGCTCCCGGCTCAGCGGGGAGCCTGCTTCTCCCTCTGACCTTCTCCCCTCTCATGCTGTTTCTCTCTCTCTCTCAAATAAATAAATAAAATCTTTAAAAAAAAATAAAGATAAAATACTTAAAACAAAAAAAAAGACTGATGGAGAAACAGACGCTGGAAGATTAGTTTAAAAGCTCCCGTTCTCCAGGTGAGAGATGATGGTACTTCACATTACAGGGAGAGAAATGGAAACAGAGCTCGGTGGAATATTTGAAAGTCATTTAAGAGAAAAATAAACTGAACTTGGTGACAGACTGAAGTGGGAGGTAAGGAGAGAGAAGTGTCAAAGAAGAGTCCTGGGCTCCAGCGTGCACGACTGGACAGACAGGTGCTGAACTCTGAGTTAGGAAATGTGGGAGGAGGGTAGTCTGGGGAAGATAATGAATTTCTTTACAGAGGTGTTGAGCTAACATGAATTCAGAATTAGAAGACAGCTCCAGACTAAAGATAAAACATTAGAAAACAAGCACACTGAAAGTAACTGAATCCACGGGCATGAATGACATCAACTACAAAGAGAGTATAAAGCAAAAACGAAAAAAAAAAAAAAAAAAAGCCAGGACCACAACTTTTAAAAACTCCATCATGAAGGGCAAAGACAAGAGAATGACTCAGTTAAGAAGAATCAGAGTGTCCGGAAAGGCAGGAAGGAAACAAGGCACGATGGGACTCAACAAGCCAGTGGAGGAGTATTTTAAGGAGGAGGGTATGAAAAGCAGAGCCAAACGCAGCTGAGAGATCAAATGGAGTGAGCACTGGATGAAGTCCCCTGGATTTAATGACAGAGGTCATTCAAGAGCCATTTCTTGTGGTGTTGGGAACAGGGTCAGGAGTGAGTGTCTGCAAAGAAAAAACAGAACCAGGGCAGTAAGAAGGAAAAGGCAGATGGGGGTGCAAGACTTAAGTCAGGAGGTCTTCTTTCATCCCCTTACCTAAAACAGTAACACCCCTCTCTCCTCACTGTCCTTCCTTATTTATCATAAAGACATACACAAATATAACCAGATATAAAAATAGTCTACTCATGTGAAATTTCTTAGTCAAACTTTCTTTTATGGACACTGGAATAACTTTCTGTTATGGCCATTATGCTGAGACTATTCTAAGATCTATAAGTTTGACAATATAACTTTCCACCTTTAGGAGGGCTCCAAGAGGATCTGGGAAATCTGACCCAGAATCTTGTGTATCTTGATGAGGTTGACTAAGGGTACCTACAATAAAGGATAGGATCATTAAAGGCTTATACAATAATGTCTATTAGATAGGAAGGAAGAATGATATTACCAATTCTCTAAAGAACTATTTCAGTTCTATCTAAGTAAAATAAATTGCTCTATAAACATATAATTTACTAGTAATCACTTGATATCTTTTATTTTTTTAAAAAAGTTTCCTAAGTAATCTTTTACATGACAGATACCTTCAAATTTTAGTCAGAAGCCCTAAGGATACTTTGAGAGTATAGTTATCAATCTATAACTAATAATATTCATTACCAAACACAGAATCTGTTGTTCTGAATGGATCTTACTATATCCACTGGGTCAGCTGGTAAAAAAAATTCCTTGAAAATGTCAACTGATGGCAAGAGCCATTTAAATAAGGGAGCTGAGTTCATCACCACAATAAATATAAAAACACAAATTTTTCCTCCCTCACTGGTCTAAGAAATCCGAATCTGCTGAAGATGCAGATCACAGGGCTTCTTCTATGAAGCACTCTGATCTTGCCTAGTTCTCTCAAGTGATGAAAGGACAGGAGTATTCTTCCAAGGCAAATGTCATGGGCTCAGGCATGCTTTGGCAATGGGCTAGGGCCCGCAATGTCTAGGTGTGGAGGAACAGTAGCAAAGAAAGTAGTCTAGACTGGAAAAGAGCAAAAAACTCTGGAAGAGAAGCAAAACCCCAAATCATCAATCTCTCAATCAGGGGCAAGACTTGATAACTGAAACTGTTTGTTCTTTATCTGCCTTCATCTGGTATTTGCCCAATGAAGATTTGCTTTCTTTGCTTCCTACTATAAGTATTTAAACAACTCTTGCACTTAAAGTTTAAGCCAAAAATTCTATATTAGTTGTCTCTCTTATAAGGACGATTTACATTTGCTTTTATATGTCTCATCTTGATGGTTATTTTATAAATTTTGCATTTGTGTGTTTGCATTTCTTTTTAAAATTAAAACCACAAATTTTTTTATTATTATTATTATTTTAGTGTTCATTAATTTGCAAAGACGGTACTAGTGTTGGGAAGTCCCTAAAACAGACAATCAGATAATGGATTAGAAGTGAGTCACTCTCACCATGGGACTTTAAACAGAGTCAGCTCGATAGCATTCTGTGATAATAAAAATATTACCTCCCTGTCATGTAGTATTTTTATAATTTAGCAAGCAATCTCAAAACTGCCTCCATCTTATGGATGAGGCAACTAAGCCTAAGAGAAGTTAAGTGGCAGGAGAGCTACCCGGCTGACACCATGCTCGCACCAGAGAGCAGGGTTCCTAGCTACTGCCAGAGAACCAGTGAGCACCTTGATCAGAAAATCTGTGAAGGCTTAGTGATGGAAGACAAAGTGTGCATGCACCAACATCTCTTTCGGGAGAAGGTCAAGGGTTTTCATCTGACTTTTCAAAGGAGTTCTGCGATATAAAAATCTTTAAGTGCCACTAAAGGAAAACACATGAAATTTTGCATCAGCTAAACCCTAATTTCAAACATCAGTTCTTCTATTTACTAGTAATGATGGTTATCTTCTCTAAGTGTCAAATTTAGCCCCAGAATCCTTTTAAACAGTAAATAAGGTAATGTATATAAAACATCTAACATTGTTTTTAAGAACGCCTTACAATAACTCCATGTAGCAGAGATTACTAGTTGTGCTCCTGTATCTGTTGAGAGACTGAATTTACAGACAATGCCCAGATCATATAAAAACAGAACTTTGATCCACAACCTTCAGCAACCTGACCAGAAAACCAAACTTTTGTCCATAACAAACAACCCAGGACGCCAGCCCACTATGTCTGGTGTGCAGGAAGCCAGATTGCTGTCTCTAGCGACAATCTAAGAAGCTAAGCAATAACTCTGTAGCAGTCAGCCCCAAATGCCCAGGACTTGATGAATATCTGACAGCTTCCCTAATTTCTGTCCCTGCTTCCAACTTAGGACCAATCAGAAAAAGCCAGGTGAGATGCCCCACTTCTAAGTAGCTCATGTAAAGCTTCTTTGTGCCAACAGCCTCTAATCAGGTCATACCTAAAGGCTTATTTTTCCCATTATAAAGATTTCCTATTCCTCTGCCTGCCTGTGAATCTCTGTCAAAATGTTAATGACAATGCTTGACTCCCTTGCTATAGCAAGCTCAGAGTAAAGAGCCTTGCTTTTCTCATTTAGTTGGTCTTCACTGATTTCCACCCTGTTCAACATGTTTTCCTGAATATCAGAAGTTCAGCTGGCACATGACCAGCCAAATGAAGACTATATATTCCAGCCTCCCTTGCAGCTACACATGTTCATAAGACTAAATTCTGGCCAAAGTGATGAAGCTAAGAATGTTGTGTGGCAGTATCCAGGAACGTGCCTCAAGATACAGCCACCAAGTGCCCTGTGTCCCTTCCTGCCTCAGAGAGGTGACTTGATCAACTGCAAATAGGCTTGGTTTCTGAGAATTTGATAGATCAGAGCTGCCATATCAGCTCCAGAATTTTATGTAACAGAGAAATATAATTAATAACAATAATAATACATCAGTAGCTTCCATTTGTATAGCCTTATTATGTATGAGACAGGTCTTAGGTCTTAATAAATGTCAAATAATTAATCATTTACAACAATCCTATGAAGTAGGTTCTATTATTATTTTGTTTTTGAGAAACTGTCATACACAGAAGTAACGTGCCTAAGGACAAGCAGTTTTTAGAACACTCTAATTTGGGGGTTTCTATAACTTGTAGCTGAACTGAAACCCAATTAATATGCTGTTGGAAAAGAAAGTTAAATAAACTTTAAAGTGGTTGAATTAGCGTTTGATGTGCAAGGTCTGAATGCAAAGCCCATTTTATTCTTTGATGAATCCCTCCCAGGAACAGGTCAGGATTCTCTAGAATCTCCTTCTGTCCCCCTCTGCCTGATGTCCAGAGATACAGGATCAAGGGTGGTCTGCTCAGAAAAATCAAGTTGCAAAATTTGAACTTCAGCTTATAGAAGACAAATCTGTTGGTCTATTTCCAAGTTGGTTTCAGAGTGTCCACACATCTCAGCTGAGCAGAGTGAGCTTTACCAGGTAAACCAGCTTCATAATAATAATTATCACTACTATCTATCATTCATTACATATTTACCATATTTTAAAGCATTTCACCGAGGTCTTTAAAATATCTAATATACCCGTATGTTTGAAGAGCAATTCTATCAGAAAAAAATAAATACTTAGTTTAAAAAAAGCAAAACAAAACCTTACCTTTATCATTCTGGACAGATCACCAGCATCAGCTAATTCCAAAACTATGTTAAGTTCATTATCTTCAATGAATGATGCATAATATTTAATTACATTTGGATGATTGAGTTGCTGATGGAAAAACACACACACACACACACACACACACACACACAAAAACAGACACCAGAAAGTTTTCTTATTGTAAATTCCCAGGAATCACTTATAGTTTCTTAACTTAAAAATAAACTTAGTTACTGCGTTTCATTTTTAAGTTACAGAAATCTTAACATGACAGTGTATTCTTCTTTAGTGAATTTTAAAACAAGTATTGAAATACCAGATACCAATTAATTTTATTTTAATACTCTCTATTAGAAAGAGAGTAAATTACACACTTAAAATTTTTTAAAGTATGTATTGCTATGTCCAATAAATATATTAACATAAATGACTGGCAGAATTACAGCACCAATTGCTAAAAATTATATCCTTCAAAATGGGAACTGTCATTAAGGGCACTCAATGGTAAATAAAGTATTCCTTTTACTCCTATTTTGAAGTTGGCCTGATCTTCATATAACTGCAGCCAGTGGTTTAAAAACAAAACAAAATAAAAGGACATCTAATATATTCTATCTAAACATAGTTTTTACATCAAATATTATAAAACATACTGAGTTTACCTATGGGGTTGATGCGTTAAGTGATCCTAAGAAAAATTTCACCTTATAGAAATATATGCATCAGTCTCTACACACTGACAATCCTTTTGTACAATTTGCTTTCTGTTCAATCTTTAAACAAGTTAACATAAGACAAATAGTTTCTCAAAGAAAATTATTCAAGAATTCTCCCAGAGGGTATATACATGATTTTCTTCTTTTCTTTCTACTTACAGGTTTTTCTTCCACATCTTCTATGATAATATATTATTTCTCTAATAACTATTTATATATATTTTTAAAGCAGTTACTTCATGGCCCAGAAAATAACTACAACTAACAGAACAGACGGAAAGTATGGTTCACTTTGATCTTACTCTTATCTTTTTTGATAAATTGGATTCATTTTAGGCACAAAAATGTATGGCATATAAAACATCTAAGTCTTATCTAACGGTTAAAAATATAACATAAGCTACAGCACTCCTCAAAGGAAATTTTACTAGAATAAAAGCAGTGCAGAGATAACTGAAATTTCAGTCATATTCTTTGAGTGGATGAAAAACTGAAAAGCTAATTCTGACATACTCTTTACATCAGACTTTCTAAATCTGGAAAAAATATACAGAAATATTGTAAAAAGCATGTGCCCATTTAGATCAGTCCACATTCTCAATATATTACATCTTGAGATAACACTAATATTCATTTATGTTACTTAAGCTTTAGAATATGTCTAATTGGGACAGTCAAGAAAAAATTTCTTCAATGTTCTTTGCCAATTTTATCTGTCTCCTAGTTTGAAAGGCAGGGGAGGGGAGCTAACCCTACCAAATGATCTGATTAAATTATTTTACAATGAATTCAAAAAATAACTACATTCTTCCATATACTGAGATACATATTTGTATAATGTTGCTTAAAACCAGTGTGACATATGTTTTAAAAATCTTTTTGCTTGTAAGTGTAATATTTTCATAGATCACTTTTATCAACACGCTCATCTATATTCAAAATAGTCAACAGTTCATTTATTTACCTTAAGGAGATCTATTTCTTTGATACAATCAGCACGTGCTTTGGCATCCATTAAATCAAATATCTAAAAAGAGAATCCAGAATTATTTAATAAAATAATAATCTATGGTTCAAGACACCATGTAAATGCATTATAATAGTTTACATATAGTTATACACATACTAAGAAATTTTCTTCTCAATTAGCTTTTTAGGAGCTGTGAAGAACTATAGGTATTTTATCTCATGTTACCTCTCGAGTTTACATTTTTCCTTCCAAAGGCAGTCAGTATTAAAAATGAGAAAAGAGGGACTCTGGGTGGCTCAGTAAGTTAAATGTCTGCCTTCAGCTCAGGTCATGATCTAGGGGTCCTGGGATTGAGCCCTGGGTTGGGCTCCCTGCTCAGTGAGGAGCCTGCTTCTCCCTCTCCCTCTGCCCCTACCCCTACTCCTGCTTTTTCTCTCTCAAATAAATAAAATCTTTTTAAAAAATGAGAAAAGAGAACTGCTAGATATTTCAAGTCTTAGGTTCAAATGAAACAGAATGGATACTGCGGTCATAATATAATAAAATGAGAGCTAATATATATTTAACAATTAATATGTGCTAAACATATTGCATTAACTACCTCATTTAATTGTTATTTAATCCTTAAGAAGACAACATTAGTATTCCCATTTTACAGATGAGACAAAGCAGGTTTAGAAAGCTTAAGAAACTGACAAAATTTCACACAGCTAATTAATGGAGCAGCCAGAATTCACTCTCAGAGTTATCCAACTATAGCCCAAGCTCTGAACCATTATCTATACAATCAAATCATGTCTAAAAGGTCTAATGTACACCTTGACAGGGATGATAGCTGACTTCAAGGAGATAAAAACTGGTTCTTTGGACAAAGGAGAGAGAGAATCTCACCCTTATTAAGGATAAAACACAGATACACATACAACATATAAAGATACAGTCTTAGCTGTGGAATTAAAATTTCATAAGGGAGGGGGGGTAATTAGGAAAAAAATACCTAAAAAGGTTCCTTAGGGTGATAATGAAGAAAAAGGTTGAGAAATATTGGTCTAATGTGAAAAATATTTAAAAAAAGATAATGTAATCAAAAGGATATTTAGGGTGTCTCTGAAAACAACTCAATGTATAGAAAATAAACAATAAATAAAAAATCAATATGCTAAATATCATAGAAAATATCTAGATAAGTCACTACTATGAGCTGATTAAAACCCTAGTCACAGAACAAAACAACTTTAATGACATTTATAGTCATCAATTGACCAAGTCTTCCTGATTCAGACAGCCAATATGTTCCAGGAAAAGTAGCTGTGTAACTTGAAAGGAGGGCATGACCCAAGTCTTTTTGACTCAAGAAGAAATTACTGAACACCCACCAGAGGGTGTAGCCTCTTTACATACAGATGTTGCTATAATCTTCCCCATATTCTTATAAAGTAGGTAGTACTGGCTCCAATTTAGAATGAGGGCTCAGGCTCAGAGAAGCTAAGCATATGCTTATGGTCATAAAATTAGTTAAGTGACAGAACAAGGACTTGGATCCAGATCATTCTAGCTCCAGAGTCTGCATTTTCTTCAATGTCCCAGGCTGTAGTGAAGTCTAACACATATACAACTAGCTAATAAGTACTAAGATACATGTATGTGCAAAGTGTAGTATGAGAAACCTAAAGAAGGAATCACCGTGTGAGGAGTAGGTAAAGCTGAACTTTGAAGAAATTGTAAAATTCTTCTAGCCAGAAACAACAGATACCTAAGGCATAAAAGGAAATACAGAATATGGAGATATAATTACAATGTGTGATATGCAACTTTTGCTCAATAACATTCTTAATATCCAAATATAGATGTAGTTCTAATCTTCCCCTTATTAAAAAAATAAGAGTATAAATAAAAGTTTTAAAAATTTTAAAAATAAAAAAAATCCACAAACTCACTTCCTTAAAGAATTTTAGCTTTAAAAAAAAGAATTTTAGCATTTGCTCACTCCCTTCCATTTCTTGTACAAATGTATGTGTGTCAGAAAGTGAAAATAGCAGCAGGGTACAATATGGTATATGCGTTTTCACCTAACACTACAGCAAAATACTCCTCCTATTTCTATGCAATCTTCAACTTTATTTTATTTATTTATTTTTCTAATGAAAATTTTGAGTATCATTTATGTTTTTCAAGTTTTAATGTGAAACAGCTGAGAACTGCATAATGTTAAGAAAAAAATACAGAATACTATCCTATTTAATGGGCTTAAAAAAAAAAGACTGATTGATTTATTTGAGAGACAGAGTACATGGGTGTGTGCGAAAGGGGGGAGGGGCAGAAGGCGAGAGAATCTCAAGCAGACTCCCAGCTGAACATGGAACCTGATGCAGGGCTCAATCCCAAGACCCCGAGATCACCACCTAAGCCAAAACCAAGAGTTGGACCCACACTCGACTAAGCCACCCAGGCACCCTTCCCTTTACTGGTTTACAAAGAGAGTGAGATAAACAAGGTGGCATCAAATTTCCTCCCACTTCATTCAAATACTAGAAAAGGAAATGTGTGTGCTAGTACATGTATTAAGAGTGTGGCTTCACTTTTCCCCATTAGTAGTACTTCTAACCAATTTGACCATAATCAACTTGCATTGACTACTATGATTTCAGAACCAAATGAGAAAGTGAGAAAGGAAGGAAGGAAGGAAGGAAGGAAGGAAGGAAGGAAGGAAGGAAGGAAGGAAGGAAGGAAGAAGGAAGGAAGAAGGAAGGAAAGAAGGAAAGAAGGGAGGAAGGCAGGGAAAGAAAGAAAGAAAGAGAGAGAGAGAGAAGAAAGAAAGAAAGAAAGAAAGAAAGAAAGAAAGAAAGAAAGAAAGAAAGAAAGAGAGAGAGAGAGAGAGAGAGAGAGAGAGAGAGAGAGAAAGAAAGAAAGAAAGAAAGAAAGAAAGAGAAAGAAAGAAAGAAAGAAAGAAAGAAAGAAAGAAAGAAGAAAGAAAGAAAGAAAGAAAGAAAGAAAGAAAGAAAGAAAGAAAGAAAGAAAGAAAGAAAGAAAAGAAAAGAAAAGAAAAGAAAAGAAAAGAAAAAAGAAAAGAAAAGAAAAGAAAAGAAAAGAAAGAAAGAAAGAGCAGGCTATGAGCGACAAATAACTATCACAAAGGTTACATAAAATATCTACTAAGAAATTTTTTGCAAACAGCAAGCCCTCATATATATATCAAACTTTGGTACTATGTTAGCTACAAATGGATACTAATTGTAGGGGTGAAAAAAAGAACAGCAATGACTAGCATTAAAGCACAAACAGTGTAACACTATCTACTGAAGGAAAAACCTCATATAAACACAAACCTCTTCAAGAGCATCAGTTTTATTCTATACGGAGATGATTAACATAAATGTTAATCACGTTCATGTTCTTGCTTTCTTTTATTCATAAAACCACGCTGTCAACTTGTTACTCGATTTTGTTATAGATACAAGTAAGAAAACAAGTTTGCATGCTGTGAGATGCAGAATGCAGACTGGAACACAGGACACAAACACACATTCTAGTAAGTACTGCTGTACAAAGTGATGTGAGAACCTCGACGACGAGGTGCAGTATGGCTGACAGGGATTAGATATGCAGGCTTTATAGATGCAGGAAAGTATAATACACTTCAGAAAGATTTCTTATAGAAATAAGTAAAATCAAAAGATCATTACTTTAAAGGAGTAAGTCTTACACCTAGCAATTTCATACAGAAAAGCCACTCATTCCTCAAATTGCCAAATGATGCTGGAAAAATTGACATTACTAATGTAATATGTTAAATAATAACAACTGTTAATGTAAACAAAATTTTGAGCTTGATATTACAGTTATGAAATACACACACACACTCAATTTATGCTTAAAAATCAAAGTGGCAAGAGAAATAACGGATTCCCTCTAACTCATGAATGTTGATGCCATTCTCAGGACCTACTAGTCACAATGGACTTGAGATAATTCAAAGAAATGCAGGGAAGTACAAAATTTTAAGTGTCTTTTACCTTGAAGGAATTCCTGAAAACTTTTTAAGAAGAAAAAGAAAGGATAATTCTGGTACTAGTGACTAAAATGAAGAAAATCACAAACTTGGACACGTATAAATTTAATCTCCCAATAATCAATGTCTCTATGATGGGAAAAATATTTAAAAAGCAAAAGCTAGTGAATGAGATGAGAAAAAGATGTGTACAAGAGCTCTAGGAAACCCTAACTAGACACAAAATACTAAGATAGAAGTGTGCTCCATATTCCCGGGTGCCCAGGTGGCTCAGTTGGTTAAGCGTCTGCCTTCAGCTCAGGTCATGATCCCAGAGTCCTGGGACCAAGCCCTGCATTAGGCTCCTTGTTCAGCAGGGAGTCAGCTTCTGCTTCTCCCTCTGTTCCCTATGCTCATACTCTCACTCTTTTGCTCATGCTTTCTCTCTCGAATAAATAAATAAAATATTTAAAAAAAAAAATCTAACTCAAGTAATTTAGTATTACAAATTAACTTTTATTTTTAACTGAATTCTCAATAATAGCAAAATCTCTCCTTTGTTACTGAGAGATAAGTACTGTTGGCACATTTGAGGCAAAACTAAATTCTGAACCAAATACATTTATAAATACATTTAATTTGGAATTCAGCAGTATCTTATCTTTTTTTCTTAGCCAGCAAGTTAAGACAAAATAAAAACTGGATCTGTAGATTAAATCATTCCCAGACACAGATTCAAGACTGATTTCATGAGCAAGAAAAGACAACACATAAGGAAAAAAAAAAAAATGGGATTTTGTAAAAACATTTTTCTTAGAATATTTACAAGCTTATCTTCAGAAGGCATCTTTCTGGGTTCTACCAAAGTTTCTTTGGGTTTTTAAACTTACTGTATACTTGGTAAGAGCAAAGTTAATAACAGAATTTAGGCAAGTGTTGGCTAATAAGTTCTTGGTACTTTCTGAATCATTTTAAAAGTTTTCTTTTGTCATCTCTAAATTCTTCCAAAAAATTACTCATGACTAATGAAACTGAAAGGATATCTTTAAGAGGAAAAAGAGGACTTTAAGTAACTTAATAGAAATGTCCTTGAAAAGGCATAGGTCAGTCTGTTAGAAGAAAAAAACACTTAAAATGTAGCAATGATAGTACTTAAAAATGTATACTAGAAAGTTTGAAATGAAAATCTTAAACAAATTATCTCCTGGGCGTCCCCAACTTTATAGAACCTGAATAAATGAACTGAGCAACCTGTCCCTAAATTGAGTCCCTGTATTCCATGTGACAAACCTCAGTCCCCCCTGGATTATGCCATTCTTCATCCCAGTGTTCTTGCCCCTCTTGACCCGGTGCCCAAATGATGCTTCCATCCCTTTATTCCAACTGACCAATGCCTGGAGAGATGGTCCCGTAACCATTGTTGGAGTGAGGGGAGAAGAGCTTTAAGAAATGTTTTTGCTATCAGCCTGCAAATTTCTGGTTCTCCTACTTGCTGACTGGTAGGCAGACTTTCCCTTACAGAGCCTCTCTCTTTTATTTGAAGGGATAGAGGATGAGTGAGGGGGGTGGAAAATCCATAGCAGAAGGGCTGTGATATCTTCTAGATATAAATCACAATCACTGAACAAGTTACGTCCAAATAACTAAAGTCTCTACCACCAGCACTTCTACTGACTAAATCCAGAGGCACTCTAAAGGGTGGAAAGATTGGGCTGGGGTGGGCTGGGGGGCAAAACTTAAGCAAGGTGAGTACAGGAAAGTTCTACATGAGTGCCAGAAACCTTGCTCCCTTTACAACGCCAAGGCCTGCAATCTAGCTTCTGTCCGCCTTCCTCTCAATACATCATGTTTGAACTGCAAATGAAAAGACAGGCCTCGATTTCTTTCTTGTGGATTCCTTAAGGTCCTGGCAAATGATGGTATGGAGCACAGGTATCAGTGTGTGGCACTCATTATTCTTTGACTTTTAAAAAACTTTTGTTTCCAAGGAAATGCCTTTTAACTCAACAGGCTAGAGGTAATCCGACTTCAAGTACATCAGGGAGCCCTGTTCAACAGGCTTCCCTGTAATTAAAAAAAAGAAAAAAGAAAAAAAAATCTCTAAAAATTATCACAGGAAATGCACTTTCATTCAGATTTTATGAGCGCTTAAAGCTCAGCAAAGCCTAGTCAGGGCTTCTACCGATTAAGAAGCCACCCTACAGAGGTATATTGGAAGCTGTGGGTGAGAATGCAGCTAGAGAGAAGCAAAAGATCCAAAATTAAAACTGTGAGACATAACCCAAAAAGAGTAAGGGAAGAGGAGTGATTCAAGGGGATGGAAAAGAGAAGCGATTGAAGGCAACAGAAGAGGGGTACCAGAGAGGGAGGAGAATCAAGCACATGGAATCCCAGAGAACACAACAGGCAAGTCTTAAGAAGCTGCAGGCACGTGCTGAAGCAATAGGTTGTATAGTGGTGTCAGTGAGAAAGTCAGATGATGACATCACAAGCAGAGATGGGAGGCTGATGTGGGAGAAACGGGCAAATGGTGAAAATGTCTCAAAGGAAAACAGAAAAGGAATACTCCTTCCAGAGCACAGGTAGAGTTAAGAGAAGAAGAATCAGAACAGTTATGTGATCGTGAAAACACAATGGACACAAAGACTGTTTCTGTCAAAGAGGAGATGGCCTTCTCTATTGAATGTGAATGCATTCGGGAGAGGCTGAGGCTTCAAGGTAGTAGTTTTTAACTCCCACTGTGGACATTATAACCACGTATCTGCTGATATGGGGTTCTTCTTATACTGTGGTTAAAATATATGCAAGTGAGAAGTGTAAGAGAGTGCACGTCCAAGCAAACTACAACAAGAACTCCAAGACATAGCCTGAATCCTTCTGTGCTATTGGACACGGAACAATATTACGTTTGAATACAGAAATGAAGAAATACACAGTGGAGATTAACCATGACTGGGGATTAGCAACACAGGGAGAGATTATAAAGTAGAGGCATCTGCATTGCTCAAATCGCTGACAAAGGTCCAACAAAGTGAAAAAATTCTGAAATCAGACCTTAAATAAGAGGTCTAGAGAATATGGAATAATGTGTGCCTGGTAATCAAGATGAGGTCAAAGAACAAGTTTCACTAGAAAGAGGAAATAGGAGGAAAAAAAAGAAAGAAAGAAAGAGGGAATAGGAGAGAATTGGGAATTTAATCAGAGAGGGAATTTTGAGAGTTTGAGGTAGAATCAGTAAAGTGTAGGGGATGTCCCAATGATGGACTGAGACAGTTGACTCAGTACCATGGAGTGAGGCATGTGAGAAACTATGAGGCCTGGTCTCAAGAGAGTCAACATGGTACCAAGCAATGGGCAGAGGAAAAATGAGAACAAGGGGCTAAAAACATTAAAAAAGAAAGAAAGAAAAACTACTTTAGACAGGCAGACAATGGACCAAGATGGGAAGAAAGCATTTAACTTGATGACACTAGTTTCAAAGATGAGGAATGACAGATGGTTGAGTGTAGAATGTGGTCTGAAGTGGTAGGGAAAGCAAGCCCTAATGAAGATGATTCCACTGTATCGTAAGTCAGGAAAGAGAAGCATGTGACATTGGAGAGGGTTGTGAGGAAAGAGTAAATGTCAAAGGAAAAGCAAGACTCATTGAAAGAACAAGAACTAAAGAACTATTTGTGGAAAAAAGGTCAAACGTACCAGCTCTTAAAACCTGCCCCCTATGTGAAAGCTATCATATGACTCTATTTGCTTTTATACGTTCTTTTAGCTTTAATGTTTACAAAGTTTTAGAAATCTCTTATTTTGTAATTTTTGTTTATATTGACAATAATATTATTTATTTAAAAGCTAAACATTTTTCAATGAATAATGTTTGGTCTTATTACTGCTGTGTACTGAAGAGGGTGAATCCATGTTCTACACAACAGTCTGTGCAGTCTTTAAAAAATATATCAGACTTTATCATCACCTGCTTAAGCTCCTCCAATAGCTATTCATTACCCTTAGAACAACATATAACATATAAATAGTATATAGACCTCTCTTCATGGCCTACAAGCAAAACTCTCAAATTCTGGTTCCTGCCACTCTCTGTAACCCCATGTTACTTCTCTTCCTCACTCCATTTATGGGGGTCACAACAATGTGTTTTTAGTATATTCTAGGTCAATCCTATTGTTCAAGGCTGTTTTCTATACCTGTTCTTCCTGCTGTTCAGACGGGTGACTCCTTTTCCTCCACTTCAGCTTAAATTTCACATCTGCAGAGAAGTCTTTGCTATTTTTAAATAATCTATCTAAAAAGTCCTCCCCCCCAACCTAATCTGTCTCTCCTGTCACATGATAGTCACTTCCTTCTTGGCTATAATTATTGGACTTATTGTCTATCCCCCCCACCAAAAATGTTGAACTCAATTGTTGTATCTCAGTGTCCAGTACACTGTCTGCCACACAGTAGGTCCTCAGTAAATATTAAATGAGCATATCAAAAATCTTCAACAGCATAAATAAAAAGTTACTTCAACTATATCTATTCACTGAGCTAGGCCACTAGAAGAGTTCACCATTTAAAATTTTTAAGATAAACCCATACAAACAAAACGTATTAGCATAATAATAACCCTGAGGCACCATAAGATGCTAAAGAAAAAAACAATGTGAAACATCAAAAAAGGAAAATGGACTAAATTATTTCATCGATGTCCTTTGTCTCATTTAAATATTTTAATGTTGATAACCCATTTATGCCATGTGTGGTAATTCATTATAACCCTAAAATGTTGTTAACTTTTAAAATGTCCTATTCTCTAGACCTTCAATAAAACTAAAAATTTTCGCTATTTCTTATATGCCTAAGAAATACCGAAAATAAAATTCAAGTACAACAAATAAAATTAAGAAGCTTTCATTTCAAAGATAAAAGCCTGTGTCTCTTCAACAAACTAACATCAATTACTAAATTATTCTCCAATTAAAAAAATATATATATAATGTATAGATTATTATTACAAGTGCTTCCTACTATTCATTTGTCCAAATAACTATTGGAAGGTCTAAGGAAAGGAAATCTATAGAGATTAAATAATGAAGCTGATAAAAACTGCAGGATAAATTCAGTAATCACAGTGAACACTAAAATAGAGACTGGATATACAGTTGTAGAGATTATGAATGTATTCTAATCTGTATGCATTATGGAAGAAGCTATCATTGCTCACAAATTTCTAAATGCATGCAATCTCAATTTCTAATACAGGAATACATGCAGAATCTAGAAACTAAAATCAACATATGTAAAAAAAAGCAAGTTAAACTCAATATACTTTAAAAAGTGATTTTCTTGATGAATGTTTTATTATAATAATCAAATATAAGTAAAGGAATAAACATCAAAGAATATTTGTCCCTTCAGAAAGTTGTTTTGAGATAACCTGTGTATCAAAAGGGTGAATTTGAACAAAATACATTATCACCTTATCTTTGTTAGTACTATACAAAAGTACTTTCCATTCCAATAAATGTCTCTGATAATGAATGTCCCATAGGAAAACAGTATTATCTGGAAATATAACTTAAGACTAGGCAAAGAAAACTAAGGATCAAAATATTTCACCTTCTATCAGAAAATGAGGGTAACAAAGATCAAAGAACTGAGACACAGTGACACCCAAAACTCATATTATAGTACCATGTCATAAGACTGATAAAATAAAAATCAATTACATAGCTAATTACATAGCTCTAATCAATGAACTAAGCATAAGAAAATAGCGATTACATGTACCAGATCAAAACAATTCTTTGACAGTCTTCCAACACAAAGAACTGAGCTTCTGAGACCCATATCACATCCTTTGTGAAGACATCCCAATCTCCCTCTCACCCACGTTCCTGGAGACTGCTCTCATTCCAGTGCCTATCTTGTGATTTCAGACGTGTCTCTGTTGCACTTGTAGTGGAATCCCATGAGTCCTGTTACTTGTTTACCTTAGTATTCCCAAAGCCTTCCACACTGACCACTGAACATAAGGTGATCCATATTATTAACACGAGGTGGAATGAGTAAATGAGCAGTAAGAAGGGAAGCGTCAAAGAAGGGCAGCAGGGAGAGACAGAAGCAAAAGTGGTTCAGGGGATTTCAAAAATGTCACATCAGTTAAGAAACCATCTTAATTTTGGAAAACGAATCATGATGAGATGTGGGTACATTTTCAAAAAGATTGGTTAATGTTGCTATATACTGTAGGCTCTCAGATCTCTTTATGAGATCATGCATTCAGGACACACACTCTTTTTTCCACACACAGCTAACAGGCAAACCTATAGGAAAGTCACTAGAGCTTAGGACACTGTTGTTTTTTTTTTTTTTTTTTTAAAGGTCTTGAAAAAGTGAAACTTGATGGTGTGGGACAAAGTCAAGAAATGCCTTGAAAACTAAGCTGAGGAATCTGGATGGTAATTCTAAGGTATCTCTTTAATGATATGTAAGCAGACAAATGAACTGTAAAAGCAGCACTTCAACCGATGAACCCAAGCACAGTATTCAGGAAAGATTCCAGAAGAGCCGGGAACAGTAATACAGATCTTCAGACAAGAAACAAGATGCATGAATATATGTTAAGAAAAAAAAAAAAAAAAAGAAGATAGCAGGAGGGGAAGAATGAAGGGGACTAAGTCGGAGGGGGAGACGAACCATGAGAGAGGATGGACTCTGAAAAACAAACTGAGGGTTCCAGAGGGGAGGGGGTGGGAGGGATGGGGTGGCTGGGTGATAGACATTGGGGAAGGTATGTGCTATGGTGAGCACTGTGAATTGTGAAAGACTGATCAATCACAGACCTGTATCTCTGAAACAAATAATACGTTATATATTAAAAAAAAAAAAAAAGCAGTAGGAAGGGAAAAATGAAGGGGGGGGAATAGAAGGGGGAGACAAACCATGAGAGACTATGGACTCTGAGAAACAAACTGAGGGTTCCAGAGGGGAGGGGGGTGGGGGGATGGGTTAGCCTGGTGATGGGTATTAAAGAGGGCACGTTCTGCGTGGAGCACTGGGTGTTATGCACAAACAATGAATCATGGAACACTACATCAAAAACTAATGATGTAATGTATGGTGATTAATATAACAATAAAAATCTAAAGAAAAAAAATAAGTGCCTATAAAAAAAAAAGAAACAAGATGCATGAGGAAATCCAGTATTTGATTCTTTATGAATTTTTTGAAGAAGGGCTAAGGTTCTTCAGAAAGGAAGACAGTCTGGTTAACAATATTTTTAAACGTTTTCATTTTAAGCTACAGAGTTTTTTTTAAGGAAGAAGCACAGGATTTATTGTTCAGCACAAGTGTAATACATCACAAAAATCAGTAACATATCTGAAATGCAAACACATTCTCCTCACAAAGGTTTAAGGCACCATTCCCTAATTAAATAAGCTATGAATATCTTTATAACAGCATCTCTCTTTTCTATAAAGAAGCTACGTTTAAACTGGAAGATGCCACAATATTAACGGTTTATAAAGCAGAGAAGAACGGTCTAATTCATGAGGACAAACTGACTCCACACAGCAGGAGACGGTTATCTGAGGCTTACCACGGTGCAAAATGGGAGCAGTTAGAAGGGCATCTAATACTGAATGGAAATAGGATTGCCCAAATTAACTCATGTCCTTTCAAATTTCCAATCAAAAGGAAGAAAAACTCAGATGGTGTGGAGCCCTGTCTCTTTCTCTACACTCAGAATCAGTTGTAAGGTGGAGAAGGAAGCTGAGAAGCCTGGAGACCTCCAAGTAATTTCTCAATCCATCTATCCTCTGGCATTCGCCACCTGTGGCCAATAAGCAGCTGACTTCTTTCTGGTCCATTCTGTGAGCTTGGTTTGTAATTTTACTTTTAAAAGAATGAATTTTGAAGATTATTACTCTACTTGAGGATCCATAGTGAATCCTTACTTTCCTATTCTTCAAATTCCTGTTCCTGGTTTCAGTGCTCTCCAGAATCTGGTCTCACATTGAGAGCCTGGCCTATGTTCCGATTCCATCAAAGGCTCAAACTGACATCTCCATTCTGTAAACTCCTATTTAAATCAGGAATCCATGCCACAAGGCTTAACATTTAATTGTTCTACAAAGACTCTTTTTCCTCTCAAATGCAGGAATAATATGACTAGCTTCCTTTTTATTCCCTTCAGTGCCTAGTAATGCAGAGGAGAAATTTCATAAATACATTTTAAAAATGGAGCAGAGTTCTTTTGTAAGGGAATCATCCTTCCAAAAGTCATCTGCTTCATGAACATTAATATCTGCATTCTATATTACATTTTCTCAAGCTGTAAGTGGCATATTAAACGAGAGAAGACTGCTACTCTTATATGCTGCTGGTGAGAAAGTCAACCGGTGCAACTATGGAAAATAACTTGCTATTAAACTTGTCGAACCAACCATGCACATCCCCTGTGGCTCATCATTTCCATTCTTAGGCCCAGACAAAAGAGAAATGCTTACATGTCACATAAGATGCTTGCAAGACACGTAAGACTAGCACAGCAATACCGCTTATAATAGTAAACAACTTATAAACAATCCAAACAGCAAGCAACATGTAACAAGAGCAACTGAATACGATACAGCAGTGGAAAGGTTAATACACAGCCACATCCACCATCACGTGATGACACTGATGTAAAGTTCCAAAATGCAAAGGAAACAATATATTTAGAAATTTACACAGATGTGGGGAAAACTATAAAGAAAAGCAAAGGAATGTTAAACACAGAATTTTAGACATGGCTACCTCTGAGGCAAGGTAGTGGTAGATATAAATCAAAAATTTTTTTAATGTTTTATTTCTTAAGCTGGGGGGTGGACATGAGGCCATAACGTCTTTTCTTTTATAAACATTTAATATTTCCTTAAAAAGGTAAGTGAAAACTGTCCATCTCTGTAATGGCTATTGCAAGTTCACTGATCCTTTGAGAAGTCACAAAAAAAAAAAAAAATTGAGGGAACTTTGGTCTCATAGGTCACTACAGAGAAATGATATCAGGGTTACAGAGTAAAATAGGAAGTCTGTGGGCAGGTGTGAACAATAACTACCTTATCTGAAAAACGGGAAGCAAAACTGTGTGATGTCAAACATACTCTGAGACAGAAAAACAAGTACTTTCTAGACCAGGGGGCAAGTGAAATTAGACTTTCTAGACTCACCAGGGCAAATGAAACTTTCAGGGCTGTTGCAAGTACACTGCAGGGTAGCTCAGTGGGACTAGTCCACTAGGGTTAGGGTAGGACTTGGTAAGAGGAGCTAGAATAAGATAAATGAATCTGAGGGAAACAAAAGTCAGGATTGGAGAGCAAAGCTGATTCTAGAATGATACAAAAACAAGATGGAAATTTCAAATAGGTCATCAATCCTCTGATTTAATCAATCGACTTCATTCTTTTTTTAATTTTCCAATAAATAAAATTAACTTCATTGTTCCTTCATTTATTGCCAGTGTGGTTCTCCACATTAATTTAATAACCCATCCTAACCTTGACTGCCACTTACTAACTCTAGGCAATACATTTTGTAAAGTCTATTTTCCTATTGTGAGACCTATAGCTGAAGCTGAGAGTTACCTGTCTAGTGAGGAGCAAGTGGTGAGAACTCAAATCTGCCTGTTAGAGTTGTAAACGCTTTTCTAGGATCATTCCAGTCACTACTAAATCTGGGTGAACAAAACCAGCGAAATTTTTAAAGCCTAGAAGTAATATTAAAATTAAAAACTAATTTCCACTGTGTACTACACTCAATTCAAGCTTTTAAAGTATAATTTTTATTCCTTTCTATTATTTCTTTCTTTCTAATTTTTATTCATTCTCAACTTAAGACTGTCATTATCTAATCATTCAGGACATACTTTCCTCTATTATTCATATGGTATAATTTTACATTGATTTACATAATTAAAATCATCTTACCTGCACTTTTTTTAAAGCTACTGGTACTCCATCCAAGAGACAGGCTGCTCTATAAACTTCACTAAATTGCCCGCGACCAATTTTCTTTTCTATTCGAAAGTTGGCTAATGTATTATAGCCCATATCCGGTCGTAAAGCCTTCTGTAATTAAAAAAGTCAAAATAAGTTTTCAATCACACAATATTCACACAATCATTGATTGTTTTCACATAAGTAGGTGATACCTATGGTAAGCCTGCAGACATCTATTCTATTTAACAAATATCATATTGAGCCATTCATGCTAGGCACTGTTCTATACACTGGGAATAGAGTAGCAAACTAAACAGATGATAATCCCTACCCTCAAAAGAAAAATTCTGGCAGGGAAGAAAAATAACAAACAGGGTAAACATGAAAAATATATATACAGTATGTGAGCTAGGAAGGGCTAAAAATAAAATAAATCAAGGAAGAAGGACATGAAATGTCAGGGAATGAGGAAGACTTTGAAATTTTAGATAGGAACTCTATAAAATTATCTTCATAGAACATAAACTTTTCCCACTCAATCTAGTACTCCTTTGATATTTGTTTTCTTTTTCAAAGAATCTTTAACTTGAAATAGAATGTGTGTACACACACACACACACACACACACACAGTCCAACCTGCCAACTAATGTATGAAAATCTTCTGAACTTCTTGAGAGTTATTTAACTTCTACAAAGAACATTTCCAGTGGCAGGGAATATACTACCACATCGTTATTTTTTTTTTAAGGCCTTATTTTTTTAGAGCAGTGCTGGGTTCCAGCAAAACTGTGAGGAAGCCCTTGCCCCATATATGCATGGCTTGTCCCATCCCCCACCATAATGGTACTTTTGTTACAATTCATGAACCTACACTGACTGACACATCATTATCACCCAAAGTTCCTCGCTTTACATTAGGGTTCACCCTTGGTGTTGTACATTCTATGGCTTTGGACAAATGTATAATGACATATATCCATCATTATAGGATCATACAGTGTATATTCAGGGCCCTAAAATCCTCTCTGCATCTCCTATTCATCCCTCCCTCCCCAAGTTAACACCCCCACACACACCTTCCGGGCAGCAACTGATCCTTTTTTACAGTCTCCATAGCTTTGCTTTTTCCAGAATGTCATATAGTGGAAGTCATTCAGTCTGTGGCCTTTTCAGATTAGCTTCTTTCACTTAGTACATAATTATATTTTTTTAATTTAAAAGATTTTATTTATTTGACAGAGAGAGATCCCACAAGCAGGGGGAGCAGCAGGCAGAGGGAGAAGCAGGCTCCCCGCTGAGGAAGAAGCCCGATGTGGGACTCAATCCCAGGACCCTGGGATCATGACCTGAGCCGAAGGCAGACGCTTAACGGACTGAGCCACCCAGGCACCCCCATAATTACATTTTTAAACAATATTTTGCTGTTACCCATGAAAAAAAAGTCACCTTTTTTAACTAACACTTTTTAGTACTTACTGTGTACTAGCTGCTAGGACAATAGAGATGAACCAGAAATGTTTTCTGCTCTGAAAGAGCTTACCCAAGTATATGGAAGAGGCTCTTAACTGCTATGAGAGAATTAATTACAGGGTATTGGGAAGGGAGCACAATTGTCATTCCTATTTTGAGACAAAGCCCAACTCCTTATACATTTTATCCATTTACTAGTCCTTTTGTTTATTTGTTTATTCACGGACTCTTTCAGTCATTAAGTCAGTCACAGGGTAAACATTAACTGAATATCCACTACAGTCAGCCACTGTCTGTTGCTGAAGTTACAACACGTACCCAACAAACACTGCCTTTCAGGCTCCTCAGGACACTCATGATCTATGCCAGCACCTCCACCTATATAACAACCTATAACAAAAGAGTCTAGTTATCAAATGCCCTTATATCTTCCCTTTTTTGGCTAAATAGGCATAGGCTTTTCGAGGTCCCTGGATTATTGGTAAGGACATGCTTCCAAGTCTTCATCATTCTCTTCACATCCTTCTGGACCTTCTCTATTCTCTGAGCCATCTTGGAGTACACATGACATTCTTGTGGGGTCTGACTAGTGCACCCTCTAATGAGAATGAACATTAAATGCCTATTAATGCAATCAAAGACAGCACTAGTTGGTAAACACACTAAATTGAACTTGAACTCTTAGTCCTTCAAATAAACTCTGTTAAGACTGACGACCCCATGACTTATGCAGAAGGCTATTTTGACATAGGGGTAGTACTTTCCATCAACCCCAATACTTTCAATATTGTTGATTTTACTACATCTATCATGCTAGCAAAAACTCTAAAATCCTGCTGAAGTTTCACTGTAATTCAAATACAATGTTTTACAAAAAGAGAAAAAAAGTAGCAATGATTTCTGTTGCTGTACACTGATTTTCTTTCTTCTGGAAGTCCAAATTATTGTCAAGAAAAATACCATTCTTCCTTTAATACATGCAAAATAACCAGAATACAAGAAATTTCACAAATTCATTTCATAAATATAACACAATAACTGGTATAACAGAATAACAGCAGCAACTACCTTCTATAATAATAGTAGGTTCCATTTTCGTATCTACAACTTAACAATTCCCATATATTAGGACTTTATATGCCATCTAATTCAATTCTCATGACAATCCTATACATGTCATCAAACCAAACCTATGTCTAGTTGATTCCCAAGTATAGTCTTTGCTACCCTACCATGCTTACTAAACAAAATCATCTACAATATGATCCAATATTATGGGATCCTACATGATGATTCATAAATATTTTCAATTTCAGATCTTTTGATTTTAAAAAGCAGAAATAAAAACATGTTAAGAATGAAAACAAAAATATACACCATAATAAGAAAAATTAAATTATCAAATACAGGGAGACAACCAGACATGCTGTTCATTTATAAGATTTCTTTTTGTAGTCACTGAGATTAATTTGTAATTAAGTGCCACTGTGACAACACGGTACCTATTTAAGAAAGGAAACTTAAAGTACCACTTCTTAGATATAGTCAATAGATAGTAGCAACTTTTCTTAGTTTTTTAACAGTAAATAAAAGTTTAATTTAAAGAGGAGAGTTTTTTTTTAACTGCTATGCTTTCCTAAGAAATTTTTTCTTTAAATATTGACACACTAGGATAGTCTGCAACATCAAAGAAAGAACTCCTTCTTCTGCTATATATGTACATACCATTTTTTCTCCTGATGACAACTTGCCAATCTCAACAGTAAAATACAACTTCATCATTAGGAACACTATCATACAATCCATATACTTTAAATTTGACTGGGAATTCCATCTTCTGTCTACACAATAACTGACAAATATTAGCGTGAACTGCTAAGACAGTGTGACAACCGCATGCTGAGAGCAAAGTCTCACTAATGTGTTTTGGCATGCAGGTTTGTAATCACACATTTACATATGCAATGACCTACATTTGCATGTCAGATCACACACTGTCTTGGTTTATTAAGACTGGGCACCTCCCTGTGCTTGGCGGCCAGAGTGGCGAGAGAGGGCCAGAGGGCGGTGTTTTCTGGCAGTTGAGGGATGAACTGCCACCAAGGATTAGGTTGATATGGCCTGAGCATTAGACACTTCATTAGACGTAATCTGTTTAACAGTGGGCAGTGTATGTAAACTTCACAGCCCATTTGCGGCACCTTTTTCCCCCTATGGCCTTTCTTCAAAGGGCAGTGTGGGTGAGTGACAGCTTGTCTCATCTGCTCCCATGTCCTGTCACCCAGTGTAGACATGGAGAGCTGACATGAGGAGCATAGCTGCACATCTCCAACTACTCCTGGGTCTCTTTGCCACACTGCAATTTGTATAAAAATAAGCTTGTAGAGTAGGAGATCTCCTTTAGGAGATCATCAGACAGGTAATACATATACTTCAGTAATGATTCTATTATATTGTATTCAATGCCATACCTCATTTTCATGAATTATATCCTATTGTAGGTAGCACTGTATTAGGTGCTTTAAATAAAAAGATGAATCAAATGAGTGCCCACTCAAGTAAAGAACTATTTTTAGGAAAGAGCTATATTCTCTTTTTTGAATGATGTCCAGTTCCCCATATTTTTTTTTTTTAGCTTAGCATTTGAGTTATATTGGGAATAAATAACCCAGCAAAATAATGAGATTCAAATCAGTATGAAATATGGACCAAATAAAATCAGTTAAATTGCTTTTTCCCTGGTTGCAATTTGGTGTATAAACTGCATCTGTCTCCTACAATCCCTTAATGACCAGGATATTTTTCTGAGCTGCACAAAATGGCTTTTGGATTTGATATGAGTCACTTAAAGGATCTTCAATTTTTATAAAAACAAAAAAACCTCCTCTGTTTCTTCCACTGAAATAAAGATAATAATCCCTTCCCTAAGACACAGGGCCAAGTCATTTTTATACCGAGCCTGGGCCTCATCCACCAGCCAAACCAAGTGTTCCCCAAGTGCACCGTGAGCTTTGGCCTCTCCATGCAAAGCATGTGCTTGTCCCCACGCCTTCTAAATAACTTTGCTCTTCACACCTGGCAAACCACAACTCATCTTTGAGATTCCACTGCCAGCCTTCTAAGGAATCATCTTTGGCTTGTGGGCAGCTTGACCGGCTCATGCCTCTGTGCTTCTGTAGCGACTGACAGCAGGCATTCAAGTCTATACACAGCTGTGCAAACTCAGGCACTGAGCTAGGCTCTGGATCTCACTGGATTTAATTATTTGTTTATACATATATGTATATGTATAAATACATATATGTATTTTTCCCTTCACATAATTGAGTTTCTCAAAGGCAGAAACCAAGTTTTATCTTTGTATCCAGATGCCATGAAGGCAGTCTGACGTGAACTAGATAATAACTATTTACTAAATAAGTGAATGTAACTGAAAGAACTTGATGTAAAAGGCTTTAAATACTTACTGCATGATTATAACTATTGAGAGGCTCTGAGTAGAATCAGTTAGAGAAGCAGTACAGCGCAGTGCAAAAAAACTTCTGTCCCACAAAGCAAGACAATTGTCTCTGCCTCTTACAGTTTCCCAACAGGTGAACTAGAGAATTCCCCTACTCCTCACTATTAAAGGACACTTCGGTAATAATCCACAGTCTGGGTTAGAGTGATATGGGAAGCACTAAACACTGTGTTTCAAATCAATCTTGCCCCAAAGCCTGACTAGGCATGGTATTACAAAAGAATCCACGGAGTTCCCAAATAGCCCCTTAGAGAAGGCAGAGGTTCTGTTGTTAATCAGTAAGACCTGGGCTCAAATCCCAGCTCTGATGCTCGGTATCTTTTTGAGCTGGCAAGCTACCCAAACCTTGTTTCCTACTTCTGTAAAATAGGGGTAAGCCTACCCAAAGAATTGTGTCTGAGTGAGATTATGATTATGAAGTACCTAGGACAGAGCCAAGCACAGAGCACGTACCCAGTATCAGAGAAGACTTTCCGTTCCCCAAGAGTGCCAGCAGGGACAAGGTTCTACCAACTCACTCTCGTAACAGGGCTCCTGTGTTTGAAAAGCCTCCTTTAATGTCCTCTTGTTTGTCTCTATCTGTTGCTAGACTTCCCAATGCCAAGAGCACACTTACTAGGAGTTCTCAGTTATCACTCAACCCTGGGCTCTGCCTTCCAACTGGGATACCTCATTTATCATGTGGATTATCTGCCTGATTCGCAAATGAAGCTAGCCTAACCCCTTGGGTATGAGGCTACTTGGGTAACGATACAGTGGATCTAACTACAGTTATTCTGCCACTGTCCTTTTAATAATTTTTGAGAGGAGGGCATTTAGTACAAAAAACCACCATGTTTGCAATTTGGTTATCTGGTTAGAACATGCTTAAAATGAAGTTTAAAACTGCAGGCACAGTAAAGAGGAGACTAACTGGTTCAAAGCCCATAAACCCTAGGAGTTTGAAACTGCCTGGCTTCATGACAAAACTGAGAAAGGGCATGGCTAATTCAGTACACAGCATCTTCTAGAATTACTGAAATAAAGACTACATACCCCACAGAAGTATTTTCAAACAGATTAATTTTTGGAAGAAGTTTTAAAAGATAACTAATTAACATGGATAACATAAGTATAAGCCTATGTAAGTTGTTTCTCAATGTTACTTTATCTCATAACTATTAACCATAAGACACCTGTAACTCTTGACTTAAAGGGCATAATTAAAACTGTTCTTGGAAGCATTTTTTTACATTTTTGTGGTAAATTATGTTTAGCCTCATAACATTCATGAATCTATACTAACAGGTTATATTATAAAAGTATTCTGAAATATCAAAACATAAAATAAGTATTCAGAATTATAGATAACAACTAAGAAATCAAATCCTAGAGTGAAACAAGCTTTATATAACACCTTAAATGTTCTGGGTTCTTACTAATGCATCTCTTGTTGATCTGAATGCACTCTAATCATGTAATACCAGATCTTGCTAACTAATTGGGATTAACTTCTACATGTCAGTCTGTGTTTACTGCTTCCTTCATATAAAACTTTCCTTTTTAAAATAAAATTCATTCTGTTGTGCCAGTGGTTCTTATTCTCACAGGTGCAGACTCTTTAAAAGATGATTTCCTAGGACTAAATTAATTTCTTTAATTTGCTTTAAATTTGAAGGGAAGGACACTTAATGAGCAATAAGATCATTCAGGATAACATTATGATGACAATTCTCTCTCGGGAAATTAGAAGAGTCAGAGCATGGACTCAATGAACTCCCCAGGGAGAAAATTATATCCTGATAATTCCTAGTGGTATTGTTATCAATGATCTAATATACAAGCGAGTATTAATTACAATATTTAACATCATTAATAAGGTTTTCATTGTTATTGCAAATTTATCTCTTACTGGTGGTTTTCATATTACCAATTATGCAAGTTAAATTGCTTTATATTATATATTGATGTTACTGGATTTCGCCAAAATTTAAAAGTAACAACTCCAAAATGCCCTTCAATTTTACTTAGCAATAAAGTTCATGCTCTGGTCTCAAAAATGATACTCCTCATCACCAAATTACTCAAAACTAGAAGAGTCTTTTAACAATATTTAACACAGCTCTGTCAAATATTATTTTCTACACACTTCCTATAAACCTCACTGGAAACCAGAAAAAAACAGAACAACAACACAAAAAAACACCACATGTGCCAGCAAAGTCTAATGATCCATGCTTTTTCATGTTTGAACAATTATCTCCCTAAAATTTCTTGAACTATTTCAAAGGTAACCAATTCCTAAAGATACTAAGTGTTGGAGATTTGCACCAGTTTGAGCAATATGCCATTAATCATTACAACTGGCTTTTTATCAAAGGAGAGAAATTCATTATAGCAAAAGAAAAATGAGTGACCAAATATAACTAATTAACTAGTTAAACATTTTTAAGACCCTAGTATTTGTATCATTTAATCATCATTAGTTATACTATGTAACATAATAATTACTATATCTAAATTATGTAACCAAAAATACTATCTTTCCCACCTTATCATGAGCAGAATAGTTGATCAATGACAAAGATACTCCCACTCTTCCCATGAGCACCACCAGCTATACCTTGAAAAATTAAATATGGCAAGGAAAAGTCTCTGAGAGAACACAGAGATAGAAACAGGGAGAAATCGAGGGAAGAGGCTTTCTAAAGTTTATTCATTTATTCCACAAGTATTAACAGAGGAGGGGATATAAACAAATGAATACATAATACAAAAACAAAAAAAAAGAAACTAAACATATACATGATAGTTCTAATATTTATTCCACATACTTAAGTACCATGCAGAGAAATATATAATGGAAAATGAGCAGATGGTTATTTTAGATTGGGTAATTCAGGGATGACCTTACAATTTACATTGTAATTAAAAGATCACAAGGAAAGGAAGCAGCAGAAAGAAGAGCTGGAGAAAATGCCTCAAGAATGATGGTGTGAAAAGTACAGTGTGGCTGTCAAGGGGGACAATGGTAAGGAACGAGGCTCAAGAGGTAAGTAAGCACTGACAAAATTACAGAGCGCTCTGATGGCTAGAGTAAGGAGTTTGAGGTTTACCCAGGAAGCACTGTGCTCTGATCTACTATACCTGTTACAAAGGTAACTCTCAGTGCTGTGTGGAAAAGGAACTAGGAAGGAGGATGAGTAAAGCTAGAGTGGAAGCTGGGGGTCTGGACATAGGTAATGGACTTGACCTGGGAATTACAGTGAGATATGACAGCAGCTGGAATCAGGATATGATCTTGACATAGTCAAAGGAACTGCTGATGAACTGAATATGAGAAGTGAGGAATAGAGAGAAATCAAGGATAAATCATAGATTTTTGGCTTGAGCACACAGACGGATCTTGATGCCATTTACTGGTATAAACAAGGTGAAAACAGAGGCAGTTTGGGCAGAACATAGGCAATAAAAATGTAATAAAGATTATAACATGCTATATAAACAATCAGTGGGCAGAGAAATCTGTGGACCGAGTAATTACTGGCAGAAAGTTGTCACTATCATAGTCACAGTGGACATGGTCATCATCACCATCAACTAATGAGTGCTATGTGCTAAGCACCATACTGAAAGAAAGCTCCCTATCAACTCTATGGAGTAAAAAATATTATTCTTCTCATTCATTGATAACTAAGTTTTATAGATGTTAAATAACTTGCTCTCCATCACATAGCTAGAAAGTGGGAGATGCAAGAATTCATCCTAGACAATGTCTTCAGAGCTCATGTTCTCAACCACCACACTACACAGCCAGTCCTTCTGTTTCCTTCTAGCAACTCTACAGATAAATGCTGGTGTGTTCCACAGGGTCCTATCCTTGGCCTTCTCTTCTCACTTTACTCATTCACTCTGGGCAATTTAATTCACTGTTCAATCTCACCCATTTATTGGTTCTGGAAGTTAATGTGAGTTGATTCCAGGTATCCCCCACACCCTCTACTGGACACCCTATCATACCTCTTCTAGAAACTCCTCCTCCAGCCCCTTGTTCTGCCTTGATCTACATCCCCTTGATCTATACCTAATGAGATCCAGTCAAGAAAGAAAAAGAAAAGATGCGTAATTAAATTTATCCTACATAAATGTGCCTGATAAAAGAGGTCCTCATCAAAATTTCTAAATGTAAGAAATATTTGCTCTACGAATACTTAGTGAGAAAGTTGTTTGAAACATAACCATAGTCACATGAAAAAGTCATAATATTTACATAATAATGATATAAAGGAAGACAAAATATAAAGATATCCTAAATGTAATGACAATTTTTTAAAATTTTGATTCCAGTGTACTTAACATACAATGTTCTATTCATTTCAGATGTACAAAACAGTGATTCAACAATTCCATATATTACTCAGTGCTCATCAAGGTAAGTTACTCTTAACCCCCTTTACCTATTTCACCCATCCCCCCACACTCTTCCCCTCTGATAACCATCTGTTTTTGTTATCTATAGTTAAGAGTCTGTTTTTTCGTTTGTCTTCCCCCCCCCACCTTTGTTTCTTAAAAACCATATATGATTGAAATCCTATGGTATTTGTTTTTCTCTGACTTATTTCACGGAGCATTAAACTTCCTAAATCCATCCATATTGTTGCAAATAGCAGGATATCATTCCTTTTTATCACTGAATAATATTCCATTGTACATATAAACCACCTCTTCTTTATCCATTCATCTACCAATGGGCACTTAGGTTGCTTCCACAATTTGGTTATTGTAAATAATGCCACAATAAACATAGGGGTGCATGACTCCCATTAAATTAGTGTTTTTGTATCCTCTGGGTAAATACACCAGTTTGCATTCCCACCAACAGTGCAAGAGGGTTCCTATTTCTCCACGCTCTTGCCAACTCTTGTTGTTTATGATCTTGATTTTAGCCATTTTGACAGGTGTGAGGTTTTGTGGTTTTGATTCGCATTTCCCCGATGATGAGTGATGCTGAGCCTCTTTTCATGTGTCTGTTGGCTATCTGTATGTCTTCTTTGGAGAAATGTCTGTTCATGTCTTCTGCCGATTTTTTAACTGAATTATTAGTTTTTTGGGGTCTTTCTGTATCCCTCAGGTATGGGTGAATTGTATAAGTTCTTTATATATTTTCAATACTAACTCTTTATCAGACATGTCATTTGCAAATATCTGTTTCCATTCAAGTAGGTTGTCTTTTGGTTGCTATTTCCTTTGCTGTGCAGAAGCTTTTTATTTTGATGTAGTCCCAATAGTTTATTTTTGCTTTTGTTTCCCTTTCCTCAGGAGACATATCTAGAAAAATGTTGCTATGCCTAATGTCACAGAAATTACTGCCTGTGTTCTCTTCTAGGATTTTAATAGCTTCAGGCCTCACATTAAGGCCCTTAATCCATTTTGAGTTTATTTTTGTGTATGGTGTAAGAAAGTGGTCCAGTTTCATTCTTTTGCACATTGCTGTCCAGTTTTCCCAACACCATCTGTTGAAGAGACTTTTTCCCATTGCATGTTATTGCCTCCTTTGTCAAAGATTAATTGATGATATAATTGGGGGTTTATTTCTGTGTTTTCTATCCTTTTCCATGGATCTATGTGTCTGTTTTTGTGCCAGTACCATTCTGTTTTGATTACTATAGATTTGTAATATAATTTGCAGTCTGGAATTGTGATACCTCCAGTTTTGTTCTTTTTCAAGATTCCTTTGGATATTCGAGGTCTTTTGTGATTGTTCTACTTCTATGAAAAATGCTGTTGGTATTTTGATAGGGACTGAATTAAAACTGTAGATGTAGTATAGACATTTTAACAATACTTGGTCTTCCAATTCATGAGCATGAGTGTCTTTCCATTTCTTTGTGTTTTCAATTTCTTTCATCAATGTTTAATAGTTCTCAGAGTACAGGTCTTTCACCTCTTTGGTTAAGATTATTCCTAGGTATCTTATTATTTTTGGTGCAACTGTAAATAGGGTTGTTATCCTAATTTCTCTCTCTGCTGCCTCATTATTAGTGTATAGAAATGCAACAGATTTCTGTATATAGATTTTGTATCCTGCGACCTCACTGAATTCATTTAACAGTTCTAATAGTTTTTTGGTGGGTTTTCTATATGTGGTATCATGTCATCTGCAAATAGTCAAAGTTTCACTTCTTCTTTAGCAATCTGGATGCCTTTACTTCCTTTCTCTTGTCTGACTGCTGTGGTTATGACTTTCAGTACCACTTGGAATAAAAATGGTGGGAGTGGACGTACTTGTCTTGTTCCTGACCCTAAGGGAAAGCTGTTTTACACCAATGAGCATGATGCTTTCTCTGCATCTACTGAAAGGATCATATGGTTTTTATCCTTTCTCTTATTGCTGTGATATATCACATTGATTGATTTGCAAATATTGAACTTGCATCCCAGGAATAAATCCCACTTGATCGTGGTGAATGATTTTTTTAATGTATTGTTAAATTTGGTTTGCTAATATTTTGTTGAAGAAGTCTGCATCTATGTTCATCAGAAATATTGGCCTGTAGCTCTCTTTTTTGTTGTGTCTTTATGTGGTTTTGAAATCAGGGTAATGCTGGCCTCATAGAATAAATCTGGAAGTGTTCCTTTCTCTTTTATTTTTTGGAATAATTTGAAAAGAACAGGTATTAACTCTTCTTTAAATGTTTGGTAGAATTTGCTGGTAAAGCTGTTTGGTCCTGGACTTTTGTGTGTTAGGAGTTTTTGATTACTAATTCAATTTCTTTGCTGGTAATCAATCTGTTTAAATTTTCTATTTCTTCTTGTTAAGTTTTGGTAGGTTATGCATTCTAGGAATTTATCCATTTCTTCTAGATTGTCCAGTTTGTTGGCACATAATTTTTCATAATATTCTCTTACAATCCTTTGTATTTCTGTGCTGTTGGTTATTTCTCTTCTCTCATCCCTGATTTTGTTTGACTCCTCTCTCTTTTGCTTTCTTTCTTTCTTTCTTTTTTTAAATGAGTCTGGCTAGAAGTTTATCAATTTTGTTGATCTTTTCAAAGAAACTTTTTTTTTTAGTTTCTATACCATTTCTTTATTATTTCCTTCCTTCTGCTGGATTTGGGTTTTGTCTGTTCTTCTTTTGCTAGCTCCTTTAGGGGTAAGGGTAGGTTGTTTGAGATTTTTCTTGCTTCTTGAGGTAGGCCTTTAGAGATTAGTTTATTTAGAGATTAATTCATTTATCCAACAAACATTACTGACTAGCCATTACCTACTATCACCGACATAAAATTTGATCCACAAAAGTGAACAGTGAACTGCTGATATAGTATATTATTTTTCTTAATTGAAGTATAATTGATGTACAATGTTATATTAGTTTCAGGTTTATAACATATTAATTCAACAATTCTATAAGTTACTTAATGTTCACCACAGTAAGTATAGTCACCATCTGTCACCATACATTATTACACTATTATTGGCCATATTCCCTATTCTATACTTTTCATCTCTGTGACTTATTTTATATAACTAGAAATTTGTACCTCTTTAGTCCCTTCACCTATTTTGTCCATCCCCTCACCCACTTCCCCTCTGGCAACCACCATTTTGTTCTTTGTTTTTAAGAGTCTGTTTTTTTCTTTATTGTTTGTTCACTTGTTCTGTTTTTCAGATTCCAATACAAGTGAAATCATATGGTATTTTTCTTTCTCTACTGGACTTACTTCATTTAGCATAATACCCTATAAGTCCGTCCACATCGTCAGCAATGGCAAGATCACACTGCATCTTTTTTATCCATTCACCTATCAATGGACACTTGGGTTGTTTTCATATCTTGGCTATTGTAAATAATGCTGCAATAAACATAGGGATACATATATCTTTTCAAAGTATAATCTTATTTATTGGAAGAATATGAGTATAAGGAACTACCCAATAATCATTATTTTTTCTGAGAGTACTCTTTTTGTTGTCTTCCAAATTATATATTTCCTCTACTATAACACTTTCCCTAGTATCTCTATCATGAAATGTAGTTCATATAACATTATAATGAGCTTTTATGCTCACTATGTTCCATTAGTGACTAAATATCCTTGAATACCATTACCTCGCTACCTTAGACTTGGAGATGAAAAATAGCACAGTATAAGCAAGACATGACTGAATCTGAGTCCAAAATAAAAAATGACACATTTTTTAGTTGGAGAAGTAAAAGGAGACTAGATGATGCAAGACCTTCTAAGTCATACAAGGAAATGCAGAATTCACCCTAAGAACAATAAAAAAGCAGCCCTTTAAGGAGAGTGAGATAATGAAACATACACTTTCAAAGGATATTTCACACTACAATGTAAAGAATGGATTAAAAATGGTAAAATGAAAGGTAAAGAGCTCAGTTACACAAAGTTTCTGCAATAATCCAGGAAAGGTGAAAATAACCTAAATGTAGAGAATTAGCAGATCTGATAGCTTTTTAGGAAATAAAATCAAGAGAACATGGAAATTGCCTAAACATAAGATTATGAGATTCTCTTGTTTGTAATTCAGACAACCAGATGGATGATGGTAATAATCACAAGCAAAAGTGCAATCTTGGGCAAAATAACAAATTTCATCTTGAAGACTAAGAGCTTGAGGTACCTATAAAAATATCAAGGGTCGTAGTGATTAAGATCAAACTGGCCAGGAAATGTGTGAGGAGCTTTCTCTGTGAAAGCTAAAGAATCACAGGCTTGGAGTCAGACAACCCAGCTGGGTCAAATCCCAGCTCTACCACTTACTAGCTATGTTACCGTGGGCAAATCTGTTAATTAGTCTGAGCCTCAGTCTCTTATTTGTAAAGTGTGAAAAATAATGCTTTGTATGTTATCTGTTAGAAATAAATGAGGAAATGTATTCAAAATGTTTAGCACAAGGTAGGTGTATTTTAAGAATTCAATCATCAGTAGGTGCCAACAGTAGCGGCCAAAAGCAGGATGAAGATGGTAAGACAGTGAGCCAGGTGGTCAACTTTTCAACTAAGGCAAGGAGTGATGAGGAGGGTAGACGATAACAGCTATCAGAAAGGTGAAAATCATTAGATGGGAAGCAGGAGCCTCAGTACAGCAGGTTTCACCCCTTCCCACCCCCAAGACAAAGTAGTGATCAGAAAGAGGTACTGTGGATGGAGAAGGCTACTGTTGCTTCCTCCTGATCCTCATGGCTTACGGCTATTAGAGAACAAGTAGCCTCTACCTGAAAGGGTTATGGGGTAAAAGCAGTGTCCTTGGGGGAAAGAGGTACATTCCAGTCAAAAACAAAGAAGTGAAAAAAAAAAGTTCAGTAAGAAATGAGGGATGTAGGTGGTTACTCGTACAATGAAAGAGAAATTCTGTAGATATTTGTATATTTTAATATTCACATTCAAAAAGGTGGTGCTTAGAAAGAGAACTGATTGATTTCACACCAAGTTTATATTCATTCAACAAATATTTGCTGAATGTCTACTATGTGCCTGGGTGCCATTCTAGGGACTAGGGATAAAGTTTATACTCTAGGAGAACAATGATAACGAACAAAATAAAGAGTGCAAAGGTGATAAATTCTATGGAGGAAAAAATATGGCAGCAAAGGCATACTGTGTTGGGGTGAAATTTCAATTTTCATTGAATGATCAAAGTATATGATATTTAAATATATACTTGAAGATGAGTGAGCAAGCTGATGAGAAACTACTAGAAGGTTTTAAACAGACATCATTTGACTATAATGTTATATTTTATATTTAAATTTTGTATAATTTTGTAATGGCTTCTGTGTTGAGAGTAGAGTGAAGAGAGGCAAGGGTGGAAGCAGAGACCAAGTGGGAGGCCATCACAATAAGGTATGTGAAAAATCAAAATAATTTTGACCAGGGTGGTAGCACAGAGTAAAAAGTATTCTGATTCTAAATATATTTTAAAGCTAGAGCCTATGGATCTATTAACAGATTAGATATTAGATGACAGGAATGGGAGGGAGTCAGGAATGTCTCTAAAAATTTTAGCCTAGCAACCGAAAAAATGGACTTTCCATTACTTGTGATAGAGAAGACTATAGAGGGGCGCTTGGGTGGCTCAGTCAATTAAGCATCTGCCTTTGGCTCAGGTCATGATCCTGGGGTCTTGGGATCGAGCCTCATGTCGGGTTCCTTGATCATAAGGGAGCCTGCTTCTCCCTCTCCCCCTGGCTCATGCTCTCTGTCAAATAAATAAAATCTTAAAAAGAGAGAGAAAGAGAGAAGACTGTGGATAGAACAGTTTTTTTTTTTTTTAAGATTTTATTTATTTGAGAGAGAGAGAGAGAGAGAGAGCACAGTGTGGGGGAGGGACGGAGGGAGAAGGAGAAGCAGGCTCCCAGCTGAGCAAGAAGCCCCATGTGGGACTTGATCCCAGGACCCCAGGATCATGACCTGAGCCGAAGGCAGATACTTAACCACCTGCGCCACCCAGGAGCCCCGTTAGAACAGTTTTAGGAGGAATATTTAAAGGTCAGTGTCAGACATGTTATGTTTGAGACATGCAAATCTGATGTCAAGTATGCAAGTGGATACATGAGTTTGGAATTCAGGGCAGAGGTCTGGATTGAGATATAAATTTGAGAGTCCCCAGCACATAGATCATATTCAGAATCCTGAATTGTTTAGAGATTCAGGAGGTGAGGAGACATCAGCAAAGGAGGGACCACTAAGACAAGAGAAAAAGAAAGTTCTTAGAAGCTAAGCAATGAACAGGCTTCAAAGAAGAAAGGATGATCAACTCTATCAAATGCAGCTGATGAGTCAGGAAGGTGAGGCCTGAGCCCAGACAGCTGGACTGAGCAACACGGGAAGTACAATCCTGGCAAGAGCAGTTTCAGTGGCATAGTCAGGGAGAATGCTGAATTGGAGCACATTTCAGAGAGTGAAAGGAGAAACGAGACAAAACTACAAATAAATCTTTCTAGGAATTTTGCAATAAAAGGCAGCAGAGAAATAGGTCAACAGCTGGAGAGAAGAAGGACTTCAAAGGCTGTTTTTTGAGTTTGTTTGGTTCGGTTGTTGTTTGATGGAAGAAATACCAGCACAATAGTATGTAATGGGGAGGACTCAGTAGAGAAAGCTGAAATAAGCACGGGATGAAGATGGGATCTGGGGCTCACGAGAGCGCTGGCCTTTGAGGACAGCTGGCTTAGTTCGTCTGGTAACAGAAAAGGCAGGTCATAAGAGTACAAGGTTCTGGGAGGAGGATATCTGTGGGCGATCTCTTCTGATTGTTCCAGTTTTTTTAAGGGAAGTAGGAAGCAAGGGCATTAGCTGAGAGTGAGGGTGGGGGAAAAAGTATTGGGGGCTGAGGAGAAAGAAGATGAAGTAGTCACTGAGGAGGCAGGGGAACAAAGGCACTCAGGGTATGGCTGCTGACATACATAATCTAAGGGTTACTTGAGGTCCATGGTCATGAACTTAAACTATGGCAAGAGTCTTCTTTCCTCAAAACAGCTGCTGCTTATTCTCCTGTTACCTTTATCAATAATGTCATTCAATGAACTAAAATGTCAAAAGGAGAACAATACATATAAACAATACATATGAACAATACATATAAACAATACATATAAATAAATATACATATAAAATGTATAAAATACATATAGAACAAAACATATAATACATATAAACACATAAACATTATATATATATATATATATATATATATATATATATACATATAAACAATACATATAAAATTCCCCAAAAAAGCTCTACTCGATGCTATAGGATAGGTGCTTTGGCAAAATCAATTTATCAGAAGAAGCTACATGATGACACTTATTTCACAAAAAAAGGAATCCTATAAGATAAGCTAAAGACAGGGGAAGGTAATACAATTATCATGTGCAAAAGTCCTATCCACTCAACAGTCAACTGGGAGCTGAGTCACTCTGGCCCATAATGCACCTGGATTACTAGCCTGACATGCTATGAGGTAAACCTCATCTCATCTCTTCGTGCTCCTTTCCCAGAGGAAGGACAAGGACAAGCGGATTGTAGTTTGGGCTGCCATGAAGCTTTAAGGAATGGTCTACCTTACTGCCTGGACTGGAAAACAGCAAGACAAGATTTTCATACCTTCCAAGCTGTCTATTTGTCTACCTGTAAATGTGGGATGCCCTCTTTCACAGGTAGCCAAAGTGTTACACTAGTTATCTACAAATTTACAAGCAATAATTATAATCTAAGCCCTGAAGATTATTACAATTAAAATAAATCCTCCTTCTAATCACTCCCAGAAATCATTAGAACTGTATTGATAATAATTGTTTTATATTTACATTTATGATAAACTTGTGAATGTACCAGAGCCCTCTTCAATGACCATAAATCAAAATTCTCACAAAATGTTAGTTGTAAACTTCCCTTGTTTAAAATTAGTCTCATAGTAGAAAGCAAACATTTTACTATTTATCCGTCACTATCTTGTACACAGTCTGCATTTTTTAAAAACATTAAGCCAAACCCATTGTTCCACAAACAAGAGTCCTAAAGCAGTAAGAATATATAGAATAAAAATCTAGTCAAAATATCCTTGCAGTACCTTCTAGGCTTTAATGGAGGGAATTAAAGAAGGAAGGGAAGGGGAAAAAATGGAAGCTGATAGAACAAATTTTCCCTAAGCTCAAGAGAATAACAGTAATACAAAAACACATTTGAAAAGATACATAAATCTCACAATCTAAAACCTCAAAAAAAGAAAGAAAGAAACTCCTATACTAAAAATGAGACCATACATTATGCATTATGGGGTTAGAGTATTCATCTCGGAACAAGGAAAGGAAAGATATGCCAAGAATACACATCACTCATCATTATAACAGGGCATAATTGGTATTTGACACTTGGAAAGCTGACTTCCCTAGATTTCTGTTTATGTCCACACTATTATTAGCATTACAAAAGTGAAAGAAGTCACTTGGCTATGAATGTTGCCATATCACAGCCCCGTTATTCAGGTCAATGGTGTGGAACAAAACAAAAGAAGGTTGTCAACCCCGAGCAGACACTGTCCTTTCCCAGCCCTTTAAAATAATGCTATTGGGGTGCCTGGATGGCTCAGTCGTTAAGCGTCTGCCTTCGGCTCAGGTCATGATCCCAGGGTCCTGGGATCGATCCCTGCATTGGGGGTCCCTGCTCCGCGGGGAGCCTGCTTCTCCCCCTCCCTCTCCCCCTGCTTGTGTTCCCTCTCTCGCTGTGTCTCTCTCTGTCAAATAAATAAAATCGTTTTAAAAGATAAATAAATAAATAAATAAATAAATAAATAAATAAATAAATAAATAAATAAAATAACACTACTGAGAACAGTAACATTTTTCAAAGACCTAATAAGCAATAACGTCTATAAGCTCTTGTCAGGTAATCTTTCTTTCACAATCTCACACTATCAGTCTGAATGCAGAGACGGGGGGAAAGGCTTCTCCCTTCCCGCACTTGCCACAGGCAGCTAGAACCTAGGATGACACTTGCCCGTTTCCAACAGGGAAAGCGGTCCAGCCACACAGGAACAGCAGCAGGGGGCATAAACGAAAGGGACCAGTGTGAAAAGAGATGCAGAACCACGTACATGATCTTGAAATTTATGCTGCGTGGCAGCCTTGTGTCTCATAGGAAAACAGGTACTTTCATTTTTGCCTCCTACTGCCACTCCGACCTTTCCTGGCTGGTGACTCAGTAGGAGGCAAAAATGAAAGTGCTTTTTTTCCCGCCTTTGAAACTAGGGCTGTTCCAAACTGTGGATTTCAAAATCATAACATGATTTTTTCCATAACAGGAAAACACCTAGTTTTCCAAAGTACTTCTTCTACTGTCTTCACTAGAAACAGTAAACTATGAAACAACAATGTTTGCCTAGAGGTGTAAGATTGGCACTAAGATGTGTTTATATCTATCTGATTGTTAGAAGCTGCTTAGTATAATCTCGGTAATTTATGACCAGGACATAAAATATAGACAGATTTTAAAAAACAACCGTCTTGAAATTAAAATACTGGACACTGTATATTAACTAACTGGTATTAATTCAAAACTTAAAAAACTTAGGTAAAGGGCTAATTTAAACATCTTCATTTGAACGAGTCTCTGGTTGGCTTCAATTACCTATTCTTATTGAGGCCCTGCTCCATGTGAGGAAGTACAGTACCCAAGTAAGTAAGAGATAGTCCTCTTCCTCAAGGAGAGTTTAACCCAGAAGAGATAGGAAAATATCCACATAAAATAACACAAAGGTGTCAGAAATACCATAAGACATACAAAGAATGTGTATCATCAGGTTTCCAAGAAAAAATACTATGTTCAGAAAATCAGAAAAAGCTTCATGATAGAAACGGCATTTTAGGTGGTGCTTGAAAGTGGGACAGGATTTCAAAAGTTGGAGAGAAAAATGAGGGTGCAAAGTGAACAAAAATCACAGAGGCAGAAAAGGTAGTTTATGTGTAGGCAGTATTTTCTGAACTGTGTTTTAGATACCAATTCTGAAAGAAGTCAATAGATGCACTTAAAAAAAGGAGGGGAAGGGGGCCCCACAGTCAGATAAGGGTACACTGTTATTTTAAACACTATACCCTATGTTCTCCTCTTGGAAATTTAAAATGCACATTAGAATAAGAAAGGCTCTGAGCAAGGACAGTCATAAAGTAACTGTTAGCCCAAGTCCCCCCAACCTATAGAACTCATTTGAAAGAACACCCATCAGTTCAATTTCAGAATTACTATCTAAGCAAAATTGAGATAAGGTAAGCAGAGTAAATTTGAGACATATTACAGAATGCCTCATACACAAAACTGAGAAATGTGGTCTTTATGAATGACAACAAAATGAGGTTTTGACCCTACATGGGGGTGTTTGTTATTCAAACATATCATTACATACTGAGCTTAATGGGAAGCTCTGTATGAAACATTTTTTTTTTACTTCATTTTATTTTACAAAAAAACAAGCAACCACCTAACAGGAGAAACATACTACTAGTCAGAGAACATGAGAAAAGCAGCAATAATGGAAGGCAGTTGTGGATAAGGCAGGATCAGCCAGCCAAAGCAAAGACAGGTACCAAATAGACAGGCACCCCCACAAGCTGGACACAGCCTTGCATGCGTTCTTTTTTCCCTAAGTCTAATATTAACTCTCAAAGCCTACAGGCCATTCAATTACAGTCAAAATCTAAAGCTGCCTTTTTTTAAAATATTGTACCTGAGAACTAAGTTTTCTAAAACACAATTTAAAAATATACACAATTCTGACTACAACTTGAAAATTCATAATTAGCATTTTTTGGCTTTTATTTCTTAAAGGAACTTTTACACACACACACACACACACACACACACACACACACACACACACACACACACACACACACACACACACGGACTCACGCCAGCCATCATGAGAAGAAATTACCTGTGGTTGGAACTGGGGAACAGGTGGCCCTTGCATTCCTTGTGATTGCTCATCCATTGTCTGAAGCAACAGGAACTTTAGAACTCTGCAAAAATATAAAGTTTAAATTTAAATAATGTAATCATTACCAAGTCATGTTGCTCATCATATGCCTGAGGCTTGCATTCAAATATCAGATTTACCTAGTGGTTCAAAAAGCACGCATTAAGATATCCCATATTCTTCTGTCATTTGCTAAATCCAAGCTCTGTTTAGCTAAAACAAAAGGTATTCACTGTCTCAACTAAGTCCATTTCTCCAAAGTAGTATTAGGTGCTTAGAAAATCCTATTTTATGAGATGAAATTCTCTCTTCTCCATTATACCTTACAGACGAAACAGGCTTCCCCTTCCCCATGCCAATGTGCAAAGATAATTACCATAAGCTTCCCATAAATGTGGCAAATGTTCTATAACTCTAAAATGCACTTCTTCATATTCTAAAAATGTTAGTACTTTTGTTATGTATGTCCAACTATAATTCTTACTGTAGTTTTTAGGTTTAAACTTAAAAGGCCAGTCCTCCTATGAGGGTGTTTACATTTTTATGCATACTTTGCTTATAATTAAAAACATTCAGCCATCAACTCAGTTAACATAAGCTGAAGACTAATTCTATGTCACCTACTGCACAAGGCTCAAGAAGTGAACCTCAAACAAGACACAGCTATTGCCCCACCGAACAACACTTTTTCTACACGTCAATTACTTCTCAGTTCCTCACAAGTGTTAATTTTTAACTAAAATATAATGTGTGGGTTGAAAAACTAGGATCCTTTTAAATGGGATTAACAGAGAAACTAAAACACATCTTCACTTCATTATACTTTTAGAAAACAGTTAAAAAATGACATGGGCATTTGTATTGTAAATATTCCCTTCCATTCTGTAACTTGTCTTTTTAAAAACCTTTCTAATGGCATCTTTCAATTAACTAATGAACAGAATTCATAAATTTAATAAGGTCTAATCAATCATTCCTTTACAATATCTTTGTGTACTATTTAAGAATTATTTCTGTACTCCAATTTCTCATACATTATCTTATAACATAAGCTTTGTTGTTTTACCTTTCAAGTTTAGATCCATAATTGACCTGGAATTAAATTTTTGTATGACAAGGTAAAGTCAACATTTAGGTTTTTTTCTATATGGATATCCAACTGACTTCAAATCATATATTGAAATGATCAGGCTTTACCCCACTCCCCACAATACTACTATGTCATCCTTGCCATATATCAAATGACAACATGTACATAAACACACACATACCCCCACACACACTGCAAACTTGCTGAACTCACTTATCAGTTCAAGTAGATTTTGAGGGATTCTTGCCTTATTTTAATGACTAGAACTTCCAGTACAATGAACCTAAGTAGAGAGTAGACATCCTTTTATTGTTCCTATCAGGAAGAAAGTGTTGGGAAGGAAAAATTTCCCTTCACTGTTTAAGACTCTTCTAGCTGCTATAAGAATTAAATTGACATGACAATAACAGGAGAAAAGTTTGATAACATATATCAAAAGTAACAGGAGAAAAGTTTGATAACATATATCAAAAGTAAAAGGAGAAAAGTTTGATAACATATATACCTTCTATATATAAATATATATATATAAAAGCAACTCAGGAAAACTGAGCAACTCCCCAAAACGGTCAAAGCTATCAACATAAATACCATCTTCAGCCAAAGACAAAAGATGTTGGGAGTCAGTTATGGGAGGTTACCAAGAAAAGCACAGTAAACAAGAGTAAGGTTATTATTCAGATTAACTCATTGCCATCTCTATTAGTAATAGTTTCTAGAAATTGAGTCAAACCCTCTTCCTGGTACAGCAAGGGAGACACCTTACAAACGGAGATTTTTTCCTTACAAATACAACTATCTCATACAAAAGGGTAACCTATTCTCAGGTTCCAGAGCTTCTCCTGTGTTTGCAGCATCTTAAAAATAACCGGCTTAAAATAATCAATATGCCAGGGCGCCTGGGTGGCTCAGTCGCTAAGCATCTGCCTTCATGAAGCTCAGGTCATGATCCCAGGGTTCTGGGATTGAGCCCTGCATCAGGCTCCCTGCTCCGCGGGAAGCCTGTTTCTCCCTCTCACACTCCCCCTACTTGTGTTTCTCTCTCTCTCTGTCAATAAATAAATAAAATCTTAAAAAAAAAAATTAATCAACATGCCAAAGAGGCATATCTTAGAAAAATATGCTCCCTTACAAAAGCATTCTTCACATGAATGAAAGATGTATATTTTTTAAAGATGTCTTAATTTATCAGGTTGAGATAGTGCCCTTCTTACTTTGCTAAGAGATTTTATAAAGAATAGATGTTAAATTTTAACTCAAATGCTTTTTCTACATCTGAGAGAATTATATAGTTTTTTTGTTTGTTAAAATGTTCAAGTATGGTGATTCATTTTTGAATGTTAAGCCGGTATTCATTTCTGGGATGAACCTCATTTGGTCATAACATGTAACTGTATCTTCTATTTTTGGATTGGATTTTATATAGTGTTAGATCAAAGGAGAGGAGGATATGGAAGGAGAAAGAGAACTCTAGTAATGAATTAGAATATCTTTTACTGTGAAATCCAAATAATTAAAATCAGCATTTCACATCTAGTGTTGCACAGTTTCACAAAACATTCCATGAAAAAAAGGGTTTCCAGGTCAAAGACCTCTGTGAAATATTACTCGCTATATAAATCACTCTTAGAGCATCATAATAAATACCAGCATACTAAAGGATCCAAGCAGGCCTGCAGCTGATAAAAAACAAATTCATTTAAAGCCTCACTTATATTTAACTTATTTAACCATAAAATGCTTTCTTTATGTAACATTTTCTAATATCCCACCACTTGACTAATACTAAGAACATATGAGAAGTTTGTGCTAGATTATAATAAAGTGGGTTTATCATACCTATTGACAAATGACAATGTCTGAGTCAATAAAATTATGAAGGAAGGAAGCCAAAGTAAAACAAAACAAAACAAAAAAACAAAAAAAACCTAAAAAACTCAAAGAAACCAGATGAGTAATTTAACCTAACACTCTGAATAACAGGGAACTCACTTCTGCAGTATCCCTGACAAACGTCAAAAAGCCTCTGCTTGGAAAATTAACATCTGTATGAAATTCTCATATTTCATGTAAGCTTAATAAGTACGATGAATAAAAAGTGAAATTTTCTTTGCATAATATCTAACATGGTTCCATGTGTCACTAGATTCTTCATGCTATTACAAAATAAGAATATGTCAAGGGTTATATATTGATTTCATACCACTATCATATTTTCAAAGACCAATAATATTCATATTTTACCTTTCTACTAACCTCCTCCTAAACAAAATAAAAACACACTTTAATATACAAAATGTTAAATATGTATTCAATCTTCTAGATTATAAGTTCCATGTTGCAGGGACCTATAAGTGTCATCCACAGCTGTATCCCCAGTGCTTAGGTCAATACTTGGCACAACATAGGTGCTGAACCAATATCTACTTAATTAATTAATGCATGTATGTCTGTCATAAAAACATCAAATAATTATTGTTACAGTTTAATAAGTCTAAAGTCAATGTTAAGAAAAATCATGATCAAATTCAACAAATCTGGCAACCTTCAATCAAAAAAGGTTCCCAAAGAAGGTGCTGCCTAAATTGGGTTTTAAATAATGAAGAGGGAAGGTTAACAAGGTTTAGATGAGCCAAGCAAGAGAGGAATTCTGGGAAAAGGAAAAAACACGTCAAAATACTCAAAAGCAGAGCACAACACCTTATAAAGAGCTTCAATTAAAGTTGGCAGGTAGTAGGAGATAGGGGATGGAGAGCAGGTTACCTTAACAACACAGAGAGGTGTCAGTTCATGAAAAAAATTATGGTATTTACTTTATTCAGTTGGTACCAGAGAGTTAATGTTGGGTTTCAAGCAGTTAAGAGAGAGGATTTCACTATTTGTGAAAGACAGTCTTTCTTGCCACGTGACAGAGTAGAGGAATTCACAACCGTAAGCAAGATCAGTTAAGAAGCTATGGCAACAGTCAAGAGATGATAAAGCCCTTCACTAAGGTCCTCTTTTTTTTTTTTTAAGATTTTATTTATTTATTTGAGAGAGAGAGAATGAGCGGTGAGGAGGAGCAGAGGGGGAGAGAGAGAGAGAGAAGCAGACTCCCTACTGAGCAGGAAGCCTGACATGGGGCTTGATCCTAGGATGACCTGAGCCAAAGGCAGACACTTGATGGGACTGAGCCACCCAGGTGCACCCCATGGTCCTCTTGACCTAACCCAGCTTTCACACAACTATCTCACTTTCCCAAAATGTTCTATGATCTCTTATTCTTCTCGCTTTTCTCCTACACTGTAGCTATTCTAAGTTCCTTTTTCCATTTAACATTTATATTTGAGCGCTCTAAGACAAAGCTTTTTTGGGGGGTGCCTGGGTGGCTCAGTTAGTTGAGCATCCGACTCTTGGTTTAGGCTCAGGTCATGATCTCATGGGACAGGGGACTAAGCCCCACCTCACACTCTGTGCTCAGTGCAGAGTCTACTTAAAGATTCTCACCCTCTGCCCCTCCCCCAACTCATGTGTGCATGCACTCTCTCTCCACACCCCTCTAAAATAAATAATCTTTTTTAAAAAAATATATTTTTTTAAACCTACTATCTCTGCTGAAGTCATACCATCCAGTCCCATGACTTTGAATACCATCTCCATATGATTACTCTGAAATCTGTATCTCTACCACAGGTGTATGGTCTGAGCTCTGAGCTATCAACACCAATATCCAACTGTCCATCTGATATCTCCACCTTGATCGAGGATTCCAACTCCCATCCTTCCAAAAAAATAAAATAAAATAATGCTTTTCCTCTTATATTCTTTATCTCTTTATATATATCACCATCTCCTCAGCTGGTCCGGCCCCAAAATTCTCAAGCTTCTGGGTCTCTGGACCTCTTTATCTGAGGACCCCAAAGACTTTTTGTTCATGTGAGTCATGCTTTATCAGTATTTCACATAATTGAAATTAAAACTAAAAAAATCATTAAAATACATACTAATTCATTTACAAATAATAGCAATAACACTATTACATGTTTATGCATATTTTTATAAAAAATAACTACATTTTTAAAAATGAGAAGAGAGGGACTGTCTTACATTTTCAAGTTTCTTTAATGTCTGTCTTCAGAGAAGCAGTCTGTTCAAATACATTGTTTTGGCAGAAGTATATTTCAAAAAATCTGGTCCTACACAAATGTATAGTTGAAAAATAGAGGAATATTTTAATAACCCATATGGATATCACTGTGGATATTCTCCTTTGATAATACACCAAACTTGACAGGTGGCAAATTCTTAAAGGTTAACTGCCATGTAGACTCTCAAATCAATGAAATTTATACTCTGTAAATGTTAAAATCCAATGGTTTCTCTTGCTCTTTGAATAGATCTTTTACTCATGCTTGATTTTGTAACACCATGCATTGGTCATCTAGAAAATTTTAGTTCACTGGGTTACTCAGATCATCTAAATGTTGACCATTTCATTATACGAATCAAAAAAAAAAAAATAAAAAGTTCCTCAATACCACAACTAATCTCATCAGAAAAGTCTTTAAGTACCAGGAAGATGTCAAAGTCATAGTGATGAATATAACTTCTCCAAAATTCCAATTTTTACTTTATAAGTTTGAATCTTGTCATTAGTGACAAATAATGTCAACTGTTTTTCTTTAGATGACTGGAACTTAATTTTCAAGAAAATGTCTACAAAACACCCAAGTCTGAAGAACCAAAGTTTGTCTTTCAGTCATTCTTTCAAGTAAAAATGGTGCTCCATGAAAATAGCAGCTGCTTGGCTTACTCTTGAAAGAACTGCACAAATGCTTCTCCTTGATACAACTTTGATTTGCTGCAGTAGTACTAAATTAAGTATACTTCCCATTTCATCACATATATTAAAAGACATGTATTCAAAGGTCGAGATTTGATTTAAAAAATAATAATACTCTTTAACTGCTTCACCAAAGACATTTAAAAGTGAAAGTCGCATTTTTATTATAATTCAGAGCATGTAAAGAACACAAAGACTAGTACAGTCTAGTGTGTGCACTGATTCAAGCTAAGACATCAGTGGCTTTATAAATAATGTCTTAGTATTACAAAAACTGTCTAATCTTGCAGACCACTTGAAAGAGCCTCAAGGTCCTTACCCAACCCTCCACCCCCACCATCCCCAGAAATCTGGAGATCACACTTTCAGGAAGAGATGGTCTAATCAAAAACCTAAAAGTCATTCTTTATTCTTATCCCCCCCCGTCACTTCCCAGTTCCCCATATCTAACATATCAGTAAGTGCCATTTGTTCTATTTCCAAAATATACCTCAGATTTGTCTATGGTCTTCCAGCACCGCAAATAAGACCCTACAAGGTATCATTTTATCTCCACCAGGAACTACTACAATAGCCTACTAATTGGTCTTCTTTTCTGCCATTTTCCTCACAGTGATATTTTGAAAACATAAATCAACTCATGACACTTAGACTAAAATCCCAACTCCTTACCAAACACTACAAGGCCCTGTAAATAACCTCCTGCCCACCCCTTCTACATTTGCTCATCCCAGCCTCTCTCACTGCCTATCTTCCATCAACGTTGAACCCCCTTCCCCCCTTCTCTCTTCTTAAACCTGCAAAGTCCTTCCTAGCATCAGGGCCTTTGTACTTACTGTCCTCTAGGCCCAGAATCCCTGAAAACTGGCTCAAAATCAGGCCTACCCTAACAACCCTCTCATATCATCACTCATTCTACTGAGCAATTATAATAATTATAAATTATAATTATAAAATATTATAAAATTATAATCTATAATTATCTTTTTTTTTTACTTATTATCTATCTCCTCTGCTATAATGCAAGTAAACATGAAGACAGGAACTTGTCATTGTATTTCCTGCTATATTCCCCACAAGTCCCTGGCAAAAAAAATGGGCACTTAAGAAACATCTGCTGAATGAATGAAAAATGAATAGAAATGAAGAATATAGTACATATTTTAGACTGTTAGGACTTGTGACTGATCAGATGTGTTTGGTAACAGAAAAGGAAGTTAAAGATGACACCAAAAGTCATTTTTAGCATGAGGTGGAAGGGACTATATATGGTGGTAGCACCATCCAAACTAGACAGCGAGGAGAAACCAGAATAGGGTGGGTGTTAGGACAAGCAAGACACAGGATGAGGATGGTATAGGAAAAACTAATTGTGAAGTATTAGGACAGAGACTGTAAATATAAAGTATTCAACACATAATTTTGCCAAGTAGAATCTCCGGAGAAGGAGAGTTCAATACATTGTCCTGTAATTCTCATACCAATTAGTTATTAAGCGAAGGCTTTTCAATGTGTTTGAAAACAGTTCTCTTAAGCATATTACAGGTCCCAAAATCTTTCAAAAACTACAAATATTTTCATATATATCTACAAACTCAGTGTACATTAAAGTCTTCCACTACCCTTGTGTGTAGTTACATATTTTGCAGAAAATAAAACTACAAAACTAGGAAACTGAATTTCAGATGTAAAAGCTCAATGAGAAAATTATTTAGTTTTAAAAACTGTAACTGTCAGTGTACTAAATTTCATAATTCATATGACCCTGGTGAGAAAATTATTAAATAAAATATACTGTATATATTACAAAATAATCTATCCCTCACTGACACTATATCAGATAACTATCTTAATTTGCTGAAACAGCATTTATAGCACCATTCCCTAAATAAAAACTTTTCTTAGTTCCCATTTTAACAAATTTATAAAATTTATAAATTCCTGAAATAATTATAAGCAAATTAAATCATGCTAAGTGCATACTTTTTTCCCTAATATTTGAATTGAATAACCACATTTATTTTTTTTTAAGATTTTACTTATTTATTTGGGAGAGAGAGAGAGAGCCAGCATGAGGGACAGAGGGAGAGGGAGAAGCAGACTCCCTGCTGAGCACGGAGCCTGATGTGGGGCTGGATCCCAGGACCCTGGGATCATGACCTGAGCTGAAGGCATACGCTTAATGGACTGAGCCACCCAGAAGCCCCTGAATAACCACATTTAATGTATTAATTTTAGCCAAAATCCTAATCAAAATGAGAAGCTTTATGTCTACAGACATCTTCAATGAATTTCACCTTTAAAAATTTAGTATTTTTTACAAAAGTTGACTTAAAATAAACCAACATATATTTCTCAACATTAACTTGATTCTTTGTTAATTATAAATGTACTATTAAAACTTATGTAATAGAATAAAAAGGATGAGATTCCTTATATACTTGTAAGAAAATCATTTGGTGCATTTTATTTGTGATCATAATTCTCAAAAAAATTATGACTAGCTATTAGACAGAAAAAAATTTCAAGTTATAGTTAATATTAAAGAATGCTTAGCTGAAAAAAATTTCCTTCATTCTACAACAAAATTACTTAACAGTAAAGTCATAAAGTCAACAAAGCCAAACTTGCAACCTTTTGAATTCACCTTCTAAATTTAAAGCTTAAAGATGCTATTCATTAAAAAAGACTGTTTCCAAATATTCAGATAATCATGCTATCCAGTTTCTCTGCAACCGATTCTTGACACCGTGTGAAATCTTAAATATGAAATTATGTATATACCAATCTGAAGAGGGATTTTAGATAAAGCTTTAAAGTTTTTTTCTTGATTTTTTAAATTCTAAAGAGTTGAAGTACACTAATCCAAATTTATTTGTTTTCCTTTTCTTGAAATAAAATTTTCCTTCAGTCATCAAGGTTATTTATAAAATCTCCAGTATTCTTTCTAGTTATATGTGACATTTAAATATTCTATGAGAAAATGTTAGTAAGATATATTTCATTGACCAAAACAGCTAGAAGTTATAAATAACAAAAGAGAGGGTCAATTGTATTAAAATAGCAATACCACTCTAATTCAAAAGAATCCAATTGGTTTAAGTGTATTTGATTCCTAAAAAATAAAAGAATACCATGGAAATTTTAGGGGACTGATACTTGGCAAAGTCTAAATACTCAAATCCAGAATTAAATATTTTTATTTGCCCCAAAGTCACCATTCAACAGTAATATTCCTAACCTCACCCTTGTGTCTCCATTTAACTGAATATTTCCCATAATCAAGCAAGTGACATTTACGTATCAGGCAACACAAAGAAAATTAGGTAGAAGTACTTAGCATCAATAGTTCATTCATACATTTCTGTGTTATCATGAATAAGTTTTTAAGAGCTACTAAGATAACCATCAGATGTTTGAAGAGAATGATGAACGCTTCTAGAGCGTTACAACCTCAACATTTATAATTAAAAACATTAAAGTAACCTAGCACCCAATCTTGGCTTCTAAATGCCATTCTTCACTTAGAGGAGTCGGGGCTCCTGGAGAAATGGTTGATTCCAGTGCCAGGGCTGGGAAAGTACAAGCTGAGCCTAAACCTCATGTTGTGCCAGAAAATACAGTAGTGTGTAAAGAACAGTGTGGACATGTGACAAGGACACAGAAGCTAGCATGAATGGATTCCTACTGGCCACATTTGGAACAATCGGAGAGTAATAGATGATACCCCACTGAATAAAGAATCTGTGAATCCATAAAGATATAAATTAATAAATGTGAAAAGTGGGAAGCTATTCCTTACAAGATAATGTTACCTCATAGAGAAAGATGGAAAGAATGATGGAATTTAAAAAAATCACTATTTGCCAGTGATCAGGGAAATAACTGACTCAGGTAAGAGTCATCAATGGATCCTAAAATAGAGGAACAAGTTATTTTCAGTGTCTGAAAGTATCTAACCCCCCACCAGACACATACACAATAATTAAAAAAATAATAATTACAAAAGGATAAGGAATAATTCTATAGTAGAGAACCTAACATCACCAATAATGGAACATACAGGCATCATGTGTTTCCAAATATGATACACTTAGAAGAAAACATAATTTCTGTGATATTCCTGCCAAAAATGCAAACCTTGAATTTAAACATAAGGTAACACCAAATAAACCTAAATCAGGTACACCTATAAAGTAACTGGCATGTACTCTCCCAAACTGTCAATGCTCTAAAAGGCAGAGAAGCACTGAGGAACTGTTCCAGACTCGAAGAGGCCGAAGAGACACAAGTGGATGCAAGACACAATCCAAGATTTTCAATTCCTATAAAAGCACATTATTGGGACAATCTAAACAATGAAATTTCAATAAGGTCTGTATAGTAGTAGTAATACTATAATAATTTCAGTGTCCTGATTTTTAAAATTTTACAGTAGATATATGACTGAATGTCCTTGTTTTAAGAAAATACACAATGAGGTACTTAGGGGTAACAAGGGCATCATGCCTACAACTGATCTCAAATGTCTCATTTTTATATTTTTATATTGTTATATATATATATATATGCAACAAAACAAATGTAATTAAATCTTAATATTGGGGGAATCAAGATGAAGATTATATGGAAATTCTTTGTTCTATTTTTATAATTTTCCTATAAATCTGAAATTATATCAAAATTAAAAGTTCAAAAAACAAATTGAAAGATACAATATAAAAAAGAACATTAAATTATCTATATCAGTGTTAACAACAACAAAAAAAACAGATACATACCTTTATCAGAAAACTTCACATCTTTTAATTAGAACTGCTGTATTACTACCAGAAAATGTTACTTAGAGAACTCTTCAGCCACTACTATACTTCAATAATTTATTATTTCTCAATTTTGGAAACTCACTCTTTCTGTAAACTTGTCCTAAGATAGTCTCTTAAAATATTATTTACACTAGTTTTGCTACCAAAAAAGTTCCTATAAATACTAAATATCTCAAACTAATGAAAAATAAATACATGTGTATACATATATCATAACTCAAAATGGTTCATTTTCTGGAATGGCCCAACATTTCAAGATTTAAAACTACACAATCTGTGAAAGAGATCAGTGTACAGGAATTTCATATTTCACCCTTTTGTAACAATGATCAACCATATTGTTTCTTATCTAATACTTTTCTGTGTTATTAAACTCTTAAAACTATTTCCTGCTACTTGTTACAAAACACTTAAGTATTCTCAACAAAGGAACAAGTTAAAAATGGCATTCCAAGTATAAAATAATAAAATCACAGCACTGGGAAAGAAGTAGAAGATCTAATTCCAGTTTAAATCTAACCCTACAGTCTCCCTCAGAAAGCAGAGTGTTCTGTCTTAATTCTGTTAACAGTCTAATAGGCACAAAGAAATGTACATTACAAATAAACATAAGACATTTTGAATATCACTGATAAAGAAATACAAATTTAAGCAACAATGAAATATTATAAAATCGATAGCCTATCAAAATGACATGTATTTTTAAATTATATGTAATGCTTATATGAGTGTAATAACCTTCCTAGAAAATAATATGACAACAAACATTAAGAATCTTTCATACATTTTTACTCAGTACTCTGAATCCCACAACTCTATCCTAAAGACATTAATCAGTGACTGAATTTTGGATTACATTCAAGAATGTATATTAGAAAAGCACTTATCATAGAAGAAAATTAGAAACAACGTAAAGATCCAACAATATAAAAATGGCTAGATAAATTGCAGTGCATATGTAAAATGGAACACTAGACTTACAAAATATTTATTAAAATTTTTTAATGATATTTAAAGATGTACCCAGTATAGGGACGCCTGGGTGGCTCCGTCAGTAAAGCATCTGCCTTTGGCTCAGGTCATGATCCCGGGGTCCTGGGATTGAGCCTGGAGTCAGTCTCCCTGCTCAGCGGGGAGTCTGCTTCTCCCTCTCCCTCTACCCCTCCCCCCACCCTACTTGTGCTCTCTCGCTGTCTCTCAAATAAAATCTTAAAAAAAAAAAGTTCTAAAAAAAAGATGTACTCATAGGTACTCAAAGGATACTTTTCTTATCACTACCAATTAGTTAATTGGTAACTAAGCTTTCTATCTTGCCAAAATATAAACTAAATAACAGTAGGAAAGGGGTGCCTGGGTGGCTCAGTTGGTTAAGCAACTGCCTTTGGCTCAGGTCATGATCCCAGGGTCCTGGGAATCAAGCCTCACATCAGGCTCCCTGCTCAGCAGGAGCCTGCTTCTCCTTCTCCCACTCTCCCTGCTGTGCTCACTTTCTCTCTCTCTGTCAAATAAATAAAATCTTTATAATAAATAAATGTAGGAAATTGTCTATTTATATATCACTGTACTCCCACAGTGACTGGCACAGAGTTAAACATGAAGAAAATATATATTTGCCAATGATTCTAATAGGAATTCATAATATACAAATAAAAAATTGCAAGTTGTATAATAAAATATATAAAATTATCTTAACACTGTTTTTAAGAAAAGCATGTTTGGGGGCGCTTGGATGGCTCAGTCAGTTAAGCATCTTACTTCCGCTCAGCTCATGATCTTGGGGTCCTGGGATCAAGCTCTGAGTTGCGGGGGAGTTAAGGGGGGGGTCCACGCTCAGCAGGGAATCTTCTTCTCTCTCTCTCTCTCCCTCTGCCCCTCTCCCCTACTCATGCGTGCATGCACTTTCTCTCTACCCCCCTTTCAAATAAATATTCTTTAAAATAAACAAACAAACAAATAAATAGAAAAGCATGTTTGTATACCCATATGGGTATGAGAAAGGATATGGGCAATCTTTGCTTTCATAAAGGCAAAATGATAATCCAGACTAAACTTCCCTCTGAAAACAATTAGTTACACAAAATAAATGTTTTTTAATCTTCTTTAATACATCATAAAGCTATGGAAGAAGTAAAGAATTAAAAGACCAGTATCTGAGGGATGAAGAAAACCAGAAGTGAGTACAACATCTAAGTGTTTTTTTTCCACCTAAGTGTTATACTGATTGTGAAGGGGTGCTTATGATGCTGAGATCCTGTACTGTATTTCTTCAGCCTCTTGGCTGAGAAACAGAAATTGTAGTCCATGGCTCCACAAAGGGAGGTGTTCACCACATTTGGGTTGGGACCTTGAAAGCCTTAACCCTAGTACACAAACCTCAGCATTAAATCATCTGAAATCCTGAAACTGAAGTGATCTCTGAGAGTCAGTACCCCCAGGCATCTTGCAGAAACAAATAAAAATACATTCTGGAGAAAGAAAGTATCTTAGCCTTCAAATTATTTCTACAAACAATTCTGCACATATTAATATGCAACACATAACAAAAAAATAACCAGGTGCTCAAGCAAACAAGACCACATGAATAAAAATCAGCAGAAACGAGTCAGAATGAAAATGATCTCAGATAAAAGGCTGAAGAATAAAAGATGAAGGCAACAGGGCAAATTTAAATATTTTTTTAAAGATTTTATTTATTTATTTGAGAGAGAATGAAAGAGAGAGAGAGCACATGAGAGGGGGGAGGTTCAGAGGGAGAAGCAGATTCCCCGCTGAGCGGGGAGCCCGATGCGGGACTCGATCCTGGGACTCCAGGATCATGACCTGAGCCGAAGGCAGTCGCTTAACCGACTGAGCCACCCAGGCGCCCCGCAAATTTAAATATTATCTGCATGAAACAACAGATGAAAGTGACTATAGAGTTAAATCTGGAAGTGAAAACTTTAAAACTGATATATAAATAGAAGGGCTACATGGAGTTAAAAGTGTTCTAAGGTTCCTATTAGAATGTCTGGGACTGGGCGACTGGGTGGCTCAGTCAGTTAAGTATGTCTGACTCTCGATTTTGGCTCAGGTCATGAGCTCACGGTTGTGAGATCGAGCCCCGCACTGAGCTCCATGGTGGACACAGAACCTCCTTAAGATTCTCTCTCTCCCTGTCTCTCTGTCCCCCTCCTCCCTCTCTCCCGCTCTTAAAAAAAAAAAAAAAAAAGTCTGGGACAAGGAAAAGTACAAATTAGCATTTATCCTTACCCTTAATTTATTTTTCTAGTTTACAGATCTCTTTAAATATTATTTGGGCACTTCTTTTTTGTGGTATAATTTATATACAGTAAAACTGCCACTTTTCATGTGCAATGTCTCTAAGTTTTGACAATGATAGTCATGTAACTACCACCAGATGCAAAATTAGAACAGTTCCATCAGCCCATATAATTCCCTTGTGTCCCTTTATAGTCCAATCCTCCTCCAATTCCTGCAACTACTGATCTGTATTCTATCCCTACAGTTCTTCCTTTTCTAGGATAGCATATAAATGAGAGCCATATAGAATACAGCCTTTTGAGTCTGGCTTCTCTCACTTAGCATGATGTACTTGAGACCCATCTATGTTGCTGCATGCAGCTTGTCTGTTTATATTGCTGAGTACTACTCCACTGCATGGATGTACCACAGTCTACTGATTCACTCTCCAGTTGAAGTACATCTGTGTTGTTTCTAGTTTTGAACATTTACAAATAAAGTCACTATAAACATTTGCATACAGGTTCACACATAAGTTTCCATTTCACATGGGTGAGTATCTAGGAATGGGATTGCTGGATAATATTAGATTTCAGTAAGTTAGGTATGCATGTGAAATAGGTCTATTTGGTAGGACAAGGAATAGGAAAATGACAGCACCTCAGATCATCTTGCATCTCACATACCCTCCTTGTGGTCTCAGTGATGTTCTCCTTACTAATTCTTTCATTGTTTATTACTCTAGTAAGATTATCACAAAATACTAGATACTGTATTTGTCTACTGGATTTGTATTTTTGTCAAGTTATCAAGTGAAGAGGAAGGAAATAAGAGATAGGATTTCTAATAAAAATTATAGTAAACCAAGAAGTGAATAAATCTTTCAATTTTGTGAAAAAATAGACATTACTTCCCCTGACTACTCAATAATTAGAATAGGTCTAAAATAAAATAGGTAATTATATGCTGGAAGAATAAAAATGCTGTATTTTCATTGCAAAATTAAGGCCATTATGAGGACAGCTGCTTATGGATTCCTACTCCTACTCCTATAAAATGCATATGGTTAACTGGTCAGTAGGAATGGAATATTGAAAAAAGTAGAATGCAGATAACCAGAGAAATCTGTAAACTGTTAAAATATAAGCTTTTTTGATTTGGGATAATTTGTGTGTAATGTTTTTTTCAAGACACTGAAATGAGGAAAAGTTCATAGCACTTGGCAAACATCTTTTTCTTCGAACTAAATCTTTTTGGAGCTGTTGCTATACTTTAGGCATGTTCCCTAAAAGAGCTGAAAGAAGGATTCTACATTAAAATGCAAATAAGTATCCAATGAAATATCATTTGAAAGTTGACTGACATTGAAGCATCCCTGAAGTAACAAAATAAAGGTTGAGATAAGCAGGACTAATGTTTTTATTATGGTTCCTGCTGACACCTGCTGGTTCAATTTTATCTTCCTCCTTAATATAACACATTGATGTGTTAAAAGTCTCAGATATGAAGCTTTGTACCACATAAAACAGAATCCTCAGATTCATCAAGGGACCACCAACTCAAAAACTAAATGAGCACACATCAGTCAACTAATCGCTTCCCATATCCACTGACTTACTGAAATCAGTGTGGTGGCTTTACTGTAACTCACTTCCCAATGAATTTAATTCTTTAATTAAACTATTACCTAATATTTTGATTCTGCATTCTTTAATTCTGAGATTTAATTCTAAGATTAAAGTTACACTTTTTACCTAAACTGCAAAAGCTAGTGGATCACATTATTAGAACTCAAAAATGCCAAAAAGGGGATGTCTTTAAAAATACACAGGTAAATAGGATCCAGCAATTGCACTACTGGGTATTTACCGCAAAGATATAAATGTAGGGATTCAAAGGGGTATGTGCACCCCGATGTTTATAGCAGCAATGTCCACAACAGCCAAACTGTGGAAAGAGCCAAGATGTCCATCGATAGATGAATGGATAAAGATGTGGTATATAGATACAATGGAATATTATGCAGCCATCAAAAGGAATGAAATCTTGCCATTTGCAATGATGTGGGTGGAACTGGAGGGTTTTATGCTGAGCGAAATAAGTCAATCAGAGAAAGACATGTATCATATGACCTCACTAATATGAGGAATTCTTAATCTCAGGAAACAAACTGAGGGTTGCTGGAGTGGTGGGGGGGTGGGAGGGATGGGGTGGCTGGGTGATAGACATTCGGGAGGGTATGTGCTATGATGAGCACTGTGAAGTGTGCAAGACTGTTGAATCACAGATCTGTACCTCTGAAGCAAATAATACATTATATGTTTAAAAAAAAAGAAGAAGAAGATAGCAAGAGGGGAAGAATGAAGGGGGTGGAAATCGGAGGGGGAGATGAACCATGAGAGACTATGGACTCTGAAAAACGAACTGAGGATTCTAGGGGCGGGGGATGGGTTAGCCTGGTGATGGGTATTAAAGAGGGCACGTTCTGCGTGGAGCACTGGGTGTTATATGCAAACAATGAATCATGGAACACTACATCAAAAACTAATGATGTAATGTATGGTGATTAACATAATAAAAAAAATACACAGGTAATTTTTTGGTTTGCTTTAGCAAACCCAAGATGCTATACTTGTAAAACAGTAATACATGGCACTTACTAGGGCCTCAAAATTTTACTCTCTCCACACCCACCTCCTTTCCCCTAAACTCATTATAAAATAATACGGAAGAGAAGTGGTACTTTCTTCCTCCTTGAAACTTCAGTGTTTCACATTCTTAACATTAAAAAAATAAATAAATGTCTCTTTAAGAAAAAGAAATACTATATAATAGTAAGCCACCTTTTTACTTATCTTTTTACTTGTTCTTACTGTTTCTCTACTTCAGCACACCTAATAAGAAATAGACTCCATATACCACTATTAAATAGAGACCGTACCTAAGGATATATAGGAGCAAGCCAAAAACAAAATGTGCAGGGGAGGCTGAGTAAATACTTTTCCTTTATTTCTTAATTATGCATTAATATATTTTTCCCATAGTAAATAATTATTTAAACCTAAATATTATTTTCTAATATATGATTTTGAATAAAATTAATCTTGAGTACATGCTACGAACCAGCCAACGCTGGTTGGCCATCAGGATCATGTGTGGAGGTTTATGGTTGTTTTATTTGGCTGCTTGCCCCCCCCACCCACCCAATCCCATCCTCTGATTCTGAATGGACAGGTCTTGAGTGAAACTTATACTTCTCCGTTAAAAACCAAATAAATAAAATGGCAGATAATGGTGATGCACAACTAGATTTGAGAACTACACAGTATTTGAATGTAACAGGTAGTGGGTTCAGTCAATATGCAATTTAGCTCTTTGTGTCCAGCAGTGTCACTGCGGCTGAAAATGATGAGCGATGGCTGCCAAACCGCCCCCCTGCACTGGCCCTGCTGATAAGGCTGTTTGAGACTCAGGCAAAGCACATGAAGGAAGCAGCTCATGCTCAACTTCTTTCTGAGTCTAAACGGGATCCAAACAGAAACAAGCAACAGTGTTTTTATTGAAGGACACTGACTGGTAACTTAGTGGAAGGAGGAGAAAAGGGGAACAGCAGCAGCAGCAGGAGTTCTGGATGATCCCAATGGGTTCCTGCTGTTGTCAATACTGTCCTTATTTGTTACGTATTTTTAAAAAAGGAAAACTGAGGCAGAACGCAAACACCTCAGGCACATACAGAAGTCTCTTATGAATATCTCCTCCTCCTTTTTTTAAAACTGATCTGAAGTCCTCCACTAGTTTCCAATTCATATATAAACTGATTTACTCCCCAAATTAGAATATTGGAACAGTTATTTCAGACAATATCTATAAATGAGCTTATTTTTAAAATAATAAAGATATAGGTCTAAGTTATTGAACTTAAAAAAAAAATTAAGCATCTTAATATTTGCCAGTTTGAGAGATATGTGCCTAAGTACATTACAGCACAGCAAAAAATAAATATTAAGACATGCTCTCATCTCTAGAGTTCTCTATTGTATCATCAAAATATAAAGACTACTACTCTTCTGAAAAGGATCTACGCAAAAACAAATTCAACCTCTGTTACTTTCCGACCCACGGATTACACTAATGCCTCTTTTTCTGAGCTCTTGTTATTAGCAGCCCCTGCTTTAGGCATTCTTCTATTATTTCTGCCACTACTGTTCTTGCCATAGTATTTTACTGACTAGGAAGTGTTTTCATATACATAATGTTACTTACCTACCCCTTTCAATCCCCTCTTTAAAAACGGGTTTTGCCCTCCAAAATCCAGTAAAATGACTGAGTCAACAACAGGATCATGTTCCCTTCTTTTGTAGAGTTAGCAATGTCCCACAGACAGAAATCCCTGCTTCTCTTGGGTGTTAAAGAAACAGAGTTCTTAAGTGTTTGTCTAAAACACTGCTTCTCAAACTTTTCCATGAGCTTGAGGAGAAAGCCTACTCCTGGAAGTTGGGAATGTGGCTAGAAGTCCACGTAAAGGAGAAATCCATTCAGAGTCTACTTTCTCTTTTTAAAAGATGAGGAACAGTTTTCATTCCCCTCTTCATTATATAAAACATTTTCCCCCCAAAAATCTGCAAGTGTAACTGATGCCCCAGGAAGAGAGTTTCAAGCGCCAGGCTCATGAGGCACAGCCCTAAGTGAACAAGACCTGTAATAATGGACACTCTAACCCGAATCTCAGCATTACAGAATCTAAAGGGATGTGATACATCATCTATTTCAATCCCCTTCAATTTTATATAATAATTCTAATTGCAAAGATTAACAGACTTCAGAAATTACTGGCAGGAGGGGGAAAAGGGTTACAAATGCCATGTGAGAGTTTGAAAATTTCATCTTAAGTATTTTATTTTAAAAGCATTTGTAATTCCAATTTGTCAGTTCTAGCTTAAGAAAAAGAAGTATCGAGAAGGCTTTTTTACCAACAAATTTCTGTCTCTATTTTTTTTCTTGAGCCTCCTCATCCTTGACCCGAGAGTCTGTTTGGATGAGGGGGAGCTCGGAGGGCATGGCAGGAACCCTGCCATTGCAGGGACTCCTGGGGAGCCCATGCAGTGCATGGAAGGAAGAACACGGGAGCTGAGCACCGCCTGCCTCTGAGGCTGTGCGCACAGCACTACAGAGGTGCTACAGTCATCTGCCTCCAACCCAAAAATAACACCTTCCAGAGTAGTAAGTTTCCACACTGAGGGCTGGGGCGAATGACTCAATGATTGACAGGGGATTGCTAAAGAGAAGAGAGTGAAGCGAGGAGAGAGCCAGGCCATCCCTCTCCAGTCACCCTTGTGAACAAAGACTGGGTCACATTTTTTTCATATTCCTGACAACACCTACAATGGCACTAAAACTCTAATATGATGACTGATGCCTGTGAGCACTGAAATCCTCAACCAGTGTAACTAATGTGGAACCCTAGTGCTGCTGAGGCCACGTCTGAGTTATTTCTGGTTTGGAAAGATACGTGGCTGAAGTACCTCTGACTTTTTAGGTACGGCCAAAAAGAGTCAGCAGATTGGATGCCCTAAGATGAACGATTGTAATAAACTGTCCTCAGACATGAAATTTTAGCTTGGTGCTAGATCCAAACTACTGTGTTGTGATTGCCACAGAGTTTATAAAAAGCCTTTTGTTGAACAAAGGGCTCCCCAATTCTGATGGCTTTGTCTCAAACCAGTTGCAATATATGACCTATTTTGAAATAAAGCTTAAATGTGACTTTTCAAGTGTTTCTTGTTAATGCTCACTGTGTGACAAGGCACACCTCCCACCCCTTACTGCTTCCTCGACACTTAACACATCTCCAGTGCAGAAACCCTGAATGTCTCTCAGTGTCACCTGCATTCTCCCGACAGACCATCAACAGAGTGAGTTTCCAGAGAGAGAAGAAATGGGAGCAGAAAAGCAATTTTAAAAATCAAGTGAGGACAACAAGAGAGAAGACAGAGAAAAAAAATGCATTTTTAAGCTATAGGCGATTCCTTAGAATATTAATGATGGATTCTATAAAAAGAATGAATCTCTTAAGTTTGATCATCTAAAACAGAGATCAACAAACTTTTTGTATAAAGGTCCAGATGGTAAACATCTTAGGCTTCACAGGCCACAGAATCTCTGCTGCACTCACTCAACTCCATAACGGTAAAGCAACCACAGAGAATATACAAAGGAAGAGGAGTGGCTGTGTTTCAATACAACTCTATTTACAAAAAAAGGTAGTGGCCACATTTGGCCCATAGGCCACAGTTTGTCAACCTTTATTCTGAAGTAACGTTTGTTACATTTTGGCCCAGTGAAAATCTGGGGCCTCAGAAATACTGTATGGACCCTTGTTATCTGAAACCCTCTGTACTGAGCTTAGGGCTTGCCCATTTCCAACATAAACTCCTGGTTTTTCAAATGGAATTAATAAAATGAGTCGCTATAAAACAAAAGACAGACCTATTAAATTCATACTGATGTAAGACTAAAATATTTTGTGGTTATCCTAAATACTTCATAAATTTAGATATGCCCCATGGAATGATTTCCAGTGGGGCTCATTAATTTACACTTCTGTTATTCCCTCCTTACCACAATGCACACAAATATAAACCTCTCCCACTAAAAAATCCACAAATTAATAAAATTATATATGGAACATACCCCACACATCACATACCACAAGCATCACTATCAAAAATTCTATGGATCCCAACAACCCAATATGATTAAGTACAAAATCGGGGGAAGGCACCCAGTTAGTCTATTATCACAAATAATTCAAGAAACCAAAGAGAAAGCAGTTGATAAGATAAAAAGCAAAGCAGAGATTTTGGCAGTCTTATGGTGCTGGGAAGGCAAAAGTGGGAACAGAAAGCACGAAGGAGCAGAGGTCTGGGTAAACACCCTAGACATTCAGCCAGGACCCCTTAAGATAGACCAGCTTCCCCTTGATTAAGATAAAAGGCAGTATGCCCACCAGGAAAAAAACTGAATCCTCTCTGGAGATGGTGACACCATTCAGAGTCTCTACAAGTTTTCATACACACCTGATATGCAATTAAAAAAAAATCACCAGGCTAGCCAAGAAATCATACATAGAACCTAAAAAAAGGGTGGGGTGGGACACAGACAACAGAAACAGTCTACAAAGTGAACCAGATTTTAGAACCATCAGAGACAAACTTTAAAATAATTTTGATTAATATGTTCTATAGATTAGCCGGAAAGAAGGAGAATTTCATCCAAAAACAGAAATTTATAAAAAGAGACAAATGTACTATCCACGACAGAAACAAACAAAAGTCCTGATTTAACACTGGCTCAAACAGATCAAAGATGAGTAGCAATCTCCAGGGTGTTCACTAATAGAATAGTGAAAGAATATATAACTAGCAAGGTAACAGGGCAGGGGGTAGAATAACAACGACAAAATCAGAACAGTTAAAAAAGGAAAGCAAAACGGGAGGGCAAAATAGGAACAAAGAACTGGAAGAGCAGAAAATAAATAATAGGCTTAAGTCCAAATCTACCAGTAATGACATTAAATGTAAGTAAACTATAAGCTCCAAGTATAAGACAAAAATGATCATATTTTTTAAAATTCTAAATGCTTCTAAGATATGTCTTACATGGTGGAACACAGGAAGATATTGTAAAAGAAATACTATGTGAACACTGGCCCAAAGAAAGCTAGTGTAACTAACTTCATATTAGACAAAGTAGTTGTTAAGACAAAAGGCATTGTTAAAAATAAGGAATATTTCATAAAAATAAAAGATACAATAAGACAATAAGACACAATTCTACATTTGAATAACACTGCCTAAAACTATAAAGCAGAAACTGATAGAACTAAAAGGAAAAAAGACAATTCTACAATCAAGAGTTACAGGTTTTAAAATATCTCTCCAAGCAACAAACAGAAAAGCAGACCAAAAAACTAAATAGCATATGTTGGAAAGAGTTAAACTGCCCAATAACTAATTAATAGCATTAAGTGAATGCACTGGAAAAGAACAAAGTCTGAAAAATCGATATCCAGCATCTGCAGTGGATGCTGTGGTGTGCCCTCCAGAGAGCTTTTGAGGACTGAGGCACTCGTTCTCCAAGCTGCAGGGAGTAATGGCTGCTCGGGGCTCACAGCTGAGTCCCTCTCTAGGCAGCTACATCCAATGACTGGTCACTGTGAGGGTACAAAGATCCAGACCCCTTGCATCAATCTGAGACTATCCTGAAAGGCTATGCTAGCTCCTGAATGGTCCCATGGGACTGGCTGAAGCCTTTGTTGCAAACCCCACTGCAATTCAGCTCCTTCTGCCCAGTCCTGTTTCCTTCCCAGCTCTGGAACAAGAGTCTTTTGCTGATATTTCGGGGGGGGGGGGGGGGTTGACAAGAAATTTTGCTTATGTTTGGAAAACTAGGTCACATGATCAATCTTAGCTGAAATATAGGCTGGGAGATGACTAATTTGCTTTTTAGCATCTGTGGCAGAAGTATGCAAGGGAGAGGCTGGGAATGGATGTGTGGTTGGTCAGTCTATGGTGTCTGCCTCAGTGACCATGGGTGCCACAGCTAACCTGAATAAGCCTCAGTGTCCTCTTGGGGATAACAGTAGCACCCACTAGGTGGGACTTGGATTTTTCATGTATTATTAAATTTTTCACATCTAGAACAATATCTTATAAATGTATTTATTCAGAATTAATAAATGAAGATCATTATGAGAATACATGAATAATGCATTTAAGGCACTGAGTCCAGCACTTGACATTTAGTAACTACAAATGATATCTACTTTTGTTTTCAATGTATGCAGTGATTAAGTGTATCAATTTATCATACAAGCATAAATAGAAATTTTCACAATTTGATTATATGTCATATTTTGTCACTTAATGTGTAATTGAGGGTTGTTTTCCTGACAATTAACATTTCTAAAAGAATAGTTTTAATTAATATGGTATCTGCCTTACTATACAGATATAGAGATACATGAGTGCTGTTTCTGTCCTTCCCCCTTTCTCCCTGCCTGCAATGTGGATGTGATGCCTCACACTGAAGCAGCCATGTTGTTCCATGAGAAAGACAAAGAATCAGAGAGATACCAGCCCTGACCTCGATGGACATTACACCAAAGCGAGCAGCCATCTACACTTCCAGATTTCTCATTATCTAAGAAAAATAAGCCCTTTTTTTGTGTGTGTGCCATTGTTGTTACTTGAAGCTAAATGGATTCCTAAGAGATTTGTCACACAGCTAGTGAGTAAGTAACAGAGATTCAAAACTAGGTCTGTCTCCAAAGCATAAAACTGGATAATTTTTCTAGGAAAGCTTATTCCAAACTGTAAATACATATAAATGCTTGTTTCAAAGATAGCTATAATTTGTAAAAAATCAAGAAGATAAATCATCCAAGCATTCTGTTCTCTTGTCATTTTTCTTACTTGATTGTTGCACTGAATAAACTTATATGACCCTTTCCTGACTTTTTAAGGATAGCTTTTCACACACTATCTTGTGAACAATAATGCCCTTGAGCTGTTTCAGAAGCATTAAGCTTTAGAATTAATAATATTAAACTTCTTCCAATTTTCCTAGAATATGGGGGTGCATAAGAGTCTGGAGTAATTTTAATTGGCAAGTTATTAACTTTTAATCTTCATATTAAGACCTAAATCTGAGAAGATAAATCCTTCTGGAAACAAGCAGTAACAGAAGGTACATCAGTAGATACCTTTTCATTAAAAGAAGTATCTCTGGTAACTGAAAAATTACTTTTCCTCCTTAAATATGGTAGATTAATAAATGTCTTCTTCAAATAAAAAACATTCATATTCAGGTTAAATTTAAAAATCAAATTAAAATTTGATTTTAAAAAGACAATTCTTGCCCTCTTTCAGTTTACAACAATAAGGGAAATATTTTTAGTGGTTAAAATTAGTAATTGTCTCGAATCCTCTAGAATAAGCATCCATAACACATTCCTGTTAAATCATATATACACGACCAAACCCAAGGACAGTCAATAGGGTTGATTCCACAAATACATATCCAATGCTTTGACTGCACTAAGTCCTATGAGGAGATCAAGAGGCCCTGTCCTTTCAGTTTAGTGAGAAATACAAACATGTCAATTACTGCAAATGTATGCACAAGTGCTCCTGGAAGCACAGAGGCCTTTAAGTTGAATAGAAATAGGAATGGTGACGGTATTACCAGAGCCAAGGAGGCTTCCCACTGACCTCCAATCATTGTGTCTTTCCTTCTTCCCACTACTCTCCACTATCTTTACCAATAGCAAATAGCAAATCACTATCTCAGGCCCAGCCTCTCCTATAAACAGCTCCACCTGGATTTCCTATAGACACCACAAACTCAATATCCAAAAGTGAGCTAAACATCTTCCCCCACAAACTGCCTCCAACTATTTTCTACTTCAACTGGTAAACACTACCATCCACCTGGTCACTATGAGGGAACCTGGAGTATCTTTCATTCAACCCTGTCTCCCCCACATCCAATCACAAATGATTATTATTAATTACCAAGTGATAACAGTAAGAGCAAAAATAAATGGAAAATAAAGACTATAAAACTCACAAAACTAAAAGCTGATTCTTAAAAAAAAATTAAGAAAGACAAACTTATGGCAAGATTGATCAAGAAAAAAGAATGCAAAGATAAATAAGAAGACTCTCAGGGGGCATAACTACAAATCCAGTAGAATAAGAAATGTGGGGAGAAGGAGAGAAGAATACAATAGTAAGAAGAATTATTTATGTCAATAAATCTAAAAGCCTTAGATGAAATGGACAATTACCTAAAAAACATGTGTGTGTTTGTATGTCTACAAAACTAATTCTAAAATATGAAAGAAAAAGAAACCAAAAATGGCCAAGAGATTTTTGAAAAACACCACCAAGGTAAAAGGCCTTTTCCAAACAGATATCAAGACTCATTGAAAGTACCACTGAAGCAGGAAAAAACAAGACCAACAGAACAGAAAAATAGCCCAGAAACAGAACTGCTCATGTATGAAAACTTTGTGTCTGACGGAACAGGCATTATTACACTTTAAGTGAAAGAAATATAGACCATTCAGTAAGTGGTATGGAGGCAAATGGTTATCAATTACTGTAAATAAGAAAAAAATACACTTACATGCTACATACATAAGAATTATCACCTTGCAGGGGAATAAAGACCTAAATGTCAAAATTACAACTTTAAATTTTTTTGAAGAAAATAGACAATTGTCTTCATGGCATCAAAGTAGAAAGAAATATACTTCAGGATAAAAGGTATGACCATTAGACACTGATAAATCCAGTCTATTCATCAAGAAAGACAACCAAAAAAGTGCAAAAAGAAGTCACAGACCAGAAAAAAAAAAAAAAAAAGACTCGTAATATATACAACCAACTTAGAATTAGCATCTAGGATTTGTAAGGAATTCAATAAACAAAAGATAACCCAATTTTTTCAAGATTGGCAAAAGACACAGAAAGGTAATTTTCCAAAGAGCATTTGAAAAAATATTCAATCTCAGTACAAATCAAGGATATGCAAGTTAAATTAATAGAATACCATTTTGTATCCATCATCAGGCTAAAAACTTTACATTCTGGCAAAATAAAACCAAGCTACAGAGCAACTGGAACTCATATACTGTTAAGTGGAGGGCAATGTCCCCATGACCACCCCAGCTCCCCTTCTGGGTGATGTATTCCAAAGAAACTCCCACATGTGCACAAAAGATATACAAGAATGTTTAGGGCAACAATGTTTATAACAGCAACTGTTGGAAAGAGCATTGGCTTTTGCCAGCCCCTACCCACCCCACCAACCCTAGAGGAGAGTAACAGCTTGGGACTGCCTCACGGGTTAGGTTCCCAGCTTGAGGGCTCCTAATCCAAGTTAAAATAAAAGTGACTTGCGAACTTGAATGTTGATCTCTGTTGGTGTTTCAAACACTTTAAAAATATAAAAGTGATATTGTGAGATACATCAAAGAAAATAACAGCTAATGCACCAAAGAAAATACTATATAAAATCTACGACTACCCCTTTACTATTTACCTAATAGAAAACACAGCAAAATCCTTCTGCGGACTTAGAAAAGTCAATACTCTAGTAAGTGCCACTTATTGCCAATAAAATAAAAATTATCATCCTTCTCTTCTTGGACCAACCTCCTAATATATGGTGGAATTAAAGAACAAAATAAAATATTTCCAGGAAGAAAAAGACTAAATTTCTAAATTTATAATTATGATAATGATTAGTCATTTAGAAAAACTGTGTTTTAATTCTAGCATTTAATAAAACAGCACATTCAATTAAGTATGAATTTTGTTAAATCTTAAGCCATCTAAAAGCATTAAAGAAAACTAATGGCATAAAAACTCCACAGGGTACAGATTTAGGAAGGTGGAGGCATGCTGAAATTTGAGGAGTCTCTAAGAGTCTATTATATTTGTTACAACAGACTGAAAACTGACAACAGGTTTCCAAATGACTACCCTAAAATGAACTAAATTACAGGTTTTCACAATGGATTCTGATGGCAATTCTGATATTAGGGATTTGGGGTATTTTTTATACATTTTCAGGGGAAAAAAAACAATGCTCAAGGAATATTTTCATCAGAACATTTCATCTGTTTCATTTGTTTCAAATATAATATCAGCACTTCTGGAAATAATATGACTAAGAGTATAGGAAAGAATTATTCATGGTATTTGGAATGGTTAATTTCATGTATCAAGTTGAATGGGTCATGGGGTGCCCAGATACTGTAACCAGTGTTAAGCATTATTTCCGAGTGTGTCTGTGAGGGTGTTTCTGGATGAGATTAAGATTTGAATGGGTAGATTTGAATTAAGTAGACTGTCCTCCCCAGTGTGGGTGGGCCTCAGCCAATCCTTTGAGGACCTGAATAAAACAAAAAGGCTGAGCAAGGAAGAATTCACCCCTTCTACCTAATGACTGAGCTGGAACGTTGGCTTTCTCCTAACCCTGGACTGGGGCTTACACCATGGCTCTACTAGTTCTCAAGCCTTCAGACTTACACTACAAGTTATACCATTGGCACTCCTGGTTCTCAGACCCTAGAGCTTGTACTAGAACATACAAAATGGGTTCTGGTTCTAGGGTCTAGGACTCCGACCAGAACTACACCACCAGCTTTTCTGGGCCTCCAGCCTACAGATGGCAGATTTCAGAACTTCCCAATCTCCATAATCATGTGAAGCAATTCATTACAATAAATCGTGTGTGTGTGTGTGTGTGTGTGTGTGTGTGTGTGTGTGTGTGTGTGTGTGTGTGTGTGTGTGTGTATGTGTAGAGCTAGAAATACAGATAGTTGCATAGGTTGAGGTTACCACATACAGAGAGAGAAGTACATGTGCATGTGTGTAGGTGTATCCTATTGTATCTGTTTCTCTGGAGAACCCTAAAACAATATTGTATTCTTGAATTAATATTTGTTTGCAGAGCAATACAAATCAAATAATTAAGTAAACACAAAATAATGATCCCTTTTTTTTAAATCATTGAAACCTAAAGTTTTAACTTTTAAATCAGTTAGTATACAAATTCTTTATTCATTCTGACAACTTCTTAAAATCAATTAAATGCTGTTCAATTTATAATTTTTAAAGGCCTATCATCAGAGCTTAGTAGCTATTCTGAGTATAATTCTAAAAATACAATGCAGCCTCACAAGGAATGATAAAATAATTTGAAGTTGTTGACTCTAAAACAATAAATATTTTGAAATATTTTGAAACATAAAATTAGCCTTCATCTTAAAAGCCCTTAACATTAATCTGAATGTTTAAAGAGGTCTGTAAGTGGGTCATGAGATATTTGCTCCCAGGCTGAAAATCTGTATACAAGTTGTTCCCTGGAAAGAATTTTCAACCAAAAGTTATAAAAACCAAAAGAAGGATTAATAATGGAAAGTCTGACCTAACATCAGCCTGACTGCTATGATGATATTCTACTCAGCAGCAGAATGATCCTCAGTTCTCAGAGTTTGAATGATCCTTAGTTCTTTCAACTTGAGAGATGCCAATAATCTACTTTTCCTCTCAATTGTGCTTTATGTATAACTAATCAAATTATAAGATGTTGGTTCATACAATCAGGGATTTACTATATCATAACTAACAAAAATAACAAAAAGTTTAAATGTCTATCATTTTTCATTCTCTTTTCCAATGCAATACTAGAACCAGTTAAATCTTAATTCAAAATATGTGTTAAGCCACATTTAAACTAAATTTTAACACTGATATATTTCCTAAGCAAATCGTTAATTTAGGACTTTGAGAAAAGACTCAAGAGAGTAATAATTTCACTGAAATATCACTGGCATACAAAACTTATTTATAATCTACAAATGATTATTTTCTACTCATTCAAGTAAACTTGGTTCAGGGTAGTAAAAAGAAAACATGAGAGTCAACAGACATGGATCCAAGATCTGGTTCCACTACTTACACATATAACCTGCCACATGTCACTGAACCTCAGTGAGCATCAGTTTCTTCTTTGTGCAAAATGGAGATGGTGACACTTCCGTGACCTACTTCACAGATGACTCGGTAACATAAATTATAAATATATTTTAATAGCTCTGAAAGCAGAGCTCAAATGTAAGAGATTACTGTACTATGACATGTGTGTTATTTGAAAAATACCTATTTGTATATTTTAGATATTAACTAAAAAATAACATCAAGAAAGCCAGTCTGTCATGGATCCCACATGTCCCTGTATGGTCTCACTGAGTACACCAAACTACAAGGTGCGCTGACCTTGAGCCCCTTCTGTATCTAGTGACCAAGGTAACCACAGTGTAACTTCAGCATAACTGCTCATTTCCTAGGTGACCATTGACACATTTGGTTGCTACTTGCTACAAAAGGTGCTGAGCCCTTAGTCCTATGTTTCTCATCTGCAACTCAACTCCCTGAAAGCACAGCCACCATCCAGGTGCATCACGTCTCACCACGGTACTTGGGAGCAGGAAAACCAGCATTACCTGGACGGATGATCTAGCTGTTTGTGTATTTTAAAAACTGTCTTGCTCTTATAGCTAAGTCTCACTGCCTACTTTCACACCTATGAAGCTGTGGCAAACCAACCTGCTTGCTTACTTAGTCATTTTCTTTGGGATCTTGTTACTTCATGCGTTCTCTATGTGGTTTGGGTTCTTCCTGAAATATCTTGGCGCAAGCAGTATGCTGAGATATGAGATAGACAATAATTTTTTGGAACTCCTCCAAAAGGGTCCAGCTAGAAGACAATGTGGATATAACTATTAAAACAGGAGTCTCCTGAAAAGAAATGGATGGAATCAGCACCAAAGAAATTTGGTCCAGAAACTGAACTATGGGAGCCCCAAATCATACAACTGGTTAAACCAAAGCAGTCTGGTTGAAACCAAAAATGCCTCTACAGATCCAAATTTCTCCATGGAAACTACCAAGGTAAGTGGCAACCTTAGAACACATTACTCCTTCAGTACCTCCACTACCTAACCTTGTGCCCTTGCACCCTGATTTACCAGACTCTGAAGAAAAGGGGGACCAGAGACGGACCCATTCCCAAGGGAAGACTGCAGGGGAAGAAAAGACAGGGTGGGAGACAGAAGTTTTTCTGGCTTTTTTGGATACTGATGCTTAAGTAGGTATCTCGTCAGCTTCTCTTGAAGGGCAGAAGCCACACATTCAATTGGCTGAAATTGCAAACAGAATAAAAGTAGGAGTTCCTGGAACAAGGCAGGTGGGGACATTTGGATCCTTGTTGTGTACTGCTGCCGCTGTTCCTCTCATTGCTGAATGCACACTTGCTATGGATGTCTGGCGTACTGTAGTTGTACTGTAAATGCGCATGAAACCCAGGCGGGCTTTTCTCAGCATGGAAGATGTGCTTGTTGGAAGGGATCGTAGGACAAGTGCATAACAGATTCTCTAGTCAGGCAGTCCTCTCCCATGTTACACAACAAAAACAATATGGAATTCCAGAAGGAAAAAAAAAAAAAGAAATCACCATTTTGATTCAAAACCTCAAGGCAGTAAGAATTTTGAGAGATGTGATATTTCAATAAAATCACCTTGTGTGGCCTTGTGAAAAAGACTAATGGGAGCTGGAGGCCTACAGTGGATTGCCAGCAACTGAGTTCAGTTGTGCCCCTGTTGCTCTGGTTGTTTCCAATACTGTGACTGTGACTGAATCAACTGCACAAACTGAGGACACTGAGTATGCCTTCTTGGCCACTGTTAATGCCTCTCTCTCTCTCTCTCTCTCTGCCAGTGCCTCTTTCCTAATCCCTTTGGTACTATAAGATCAGTATTAGTTTACCTTCACCTGCAGGTTCCCCAAGACAGTTTTACTATGTAGCCTCAGGGGTACTTGAATTCCCTTGCTGTTTCCACCAATGCAGTGTGGAAGAAACTCTTTCCCTTCAGGAAAGACTTGGTTCCACTACATTCGTGGTATCATGCTAACTGACAGGCTCAAATAAAGAGCAGGTGGCAATGGCTTTAGAACAAAAACTGACTCACATGAAAGCCCAGGGGTGGTTCATTAATCCTGATAAGACACAGGGACTTGCAAATTCCAAGGCAAATTCTTGGGAGCAATGTGGGCTACCCTGAGTCAGTAAAGGAAAAATTACTCATCCTCTGGCCTCCAGCTACCAAAAAGGAGGCCTGGCAGTAAGCTGAACTGCAGGGACTAGAGACAACATGCGCCCCAACTAGGCTATCCTACTAGGGTTACACAGAACTTCTGGTTCCATAAAGCAGTACAAGTACTGTTCCCTGGCAGGAGAGTTCATGCCCTATGGCAAATGGTCAGGAACTGATCCTTAGCTTTAGCCAATGAGACTATGCAAGCTCTAGAAGATCAGTAGGTCAGTTTAAACTCTTCTTGCACAAGCCACAATGGGTAACACTCTAGCCTTAAACTATACCCTGGCGGAGCAGAATATGTATAAATTAATACCACTAGACAGCAGAACAATCCACATATCCCACAAGAAAGGAATTTAAATGATTACCTGAAATAAGACCTATCAGTACTCTCTGGGGCTTTATTCAATTGGCTGAATCCAGAATCCTGTGGTACCTGATGGGAGATGAAAACTGCAGGTTGGCATCATCCAACTGATAATCATCCTTATTAAGTGTTGCATGAGATCATGTGAATGGATTTGGTCTCAGGATATTTAATCTGAATTGCTGATGGTGTGGCATACTCATGTGAAATTTGACTTCAGCCTATGTTTAGGGCCAAACGGTAGACTGTTAGAAAAGGCTATCTATCATGGGTCCTAAGAGACCCTATACAACCTCCTTACCAAATTCACCAAACTACAAGTACACCAACCAATCCTCTGTCCTTCGGCCATATCTGTAGCTAGTCATGTAGGGCAGGCAACCATAGCATGACTGCAGGGAGGTTGCTTGCTCCCTACCTGATCCCCAGTTAGGGGGACAGGCTTGCTTACCACTTTCTTCCAATGGTGTTGCACCTTTAGCCCTGGGCTCTGACACTCTGACCCAGCTAGTTCAATGAAAGCACAGCAACCATCCAGACCCATCTTACTACTCCATGGGACTTGTGGACAAGAGAATCAGCGTGATTATGCCGACGCTCCTACTGTTTGCTGTGCTACAATGAACTGTTTTGCTCTCATCTCTGAGTCTCACTGTCTACTTTCAGGCCTACAGAGCTGCGGCAAGACATCCTCCTTGCTTGCTTTGTCATTTACTTTTCTTGGTACTCCTTGCCAACCTGCATGATGGCCAGGAATAACAATACTAAACAACAACACAGTAACAACTTGTTCTATACACAGTAGGCCAGCATTTCAAACCATTAAAAGAAACTTAAAAGTAAGAGAAAGTTCAACAAGTCAGCATATTTACTTTGATGGATTTAATTTTTGATTTCACCAAACATCACAATCGATAATGCCTTAACATCACCTGAATGCATTACCAAACAGAAAATTAAGTAAGCAGAAAGATAGTATGTCAATAGCTAAGGAAATCATTTCAATTCTATCCTTTCACAAGTAAAAATAATTTCCACTAATCATTTTACTGTTCTAAACACACTTATCACAAGCTTTTTTTATTTTTTTTGCAATTTTTAATGCTAATTTTTATTTACTGCTAACTGTGCAAATGACACCAATTCAATACTGTGCAGTAAAACAGTTACATAAATCCAATACCAAACAATAGCATATGGGATAAATCTAAAGCAGAGCACCATGTGCCTTCAAAACTGATTAATATCACAGAACATAACTCAGTTCGGACAATTAAGAAACCTGAAAAGCTCTCTCATTTAATATTTAATTATCCAGAAGCAATTGTTCTTGGTTTTGTTTTTTATTTCCTAGAAAAAAGTGAAAGTTATTCCAATTTTGCACGGTTTAATATGATGTGTGACATCTGAACCAAGGAAGTAGTTTGTATGATTTATTCCTCTTATCAACTGGAACCATCAGCTAATACAAAGTTGACAAGCTGGCTGACAGGAAAACAGCTGAATGTAATGCAATATGCTCAACATGGAGCTAGCTGTACATCCATCTCAATTTCTTTATCCACAACCCAACAAGTTTAAATACAATGAACATTAGAAAGGTGATCTAGTAACATAAATCTTCCAGCTAGTTAATCTTGCAGCATAGATTATCTCTTTCCTGCACTGCACTCCTTTGAGATAAGGTCATCTGCTAGGGCCAAGATACTGTGTACATGTTTTTAAAAAGAAAATGCTATCGATTTTCATTTTCACTTTCAATATTTCAGTATGCACCCACTGGTACAGCCTCAGGAAACTGAAATCAAAATTACATCTGGAAGACGACCAGCAACCAATCACCAAACTGAGTAAGTCCTTCTTTTAACAAAATCCAGCTTTATATATTTACAAATAATTTTCTTATGCAAACTCTGTTGAAACAAATAACAATACTACCTTTCTCCTTTCCCTGGCCCCTTTCATCCATTGTTATTCCCTCACCAATATGTAGTTAAGACTTAAATACCTATCATACAATGTGCAGAAAACAATTGCAGTTCAGACTATATGAGGAAAGTATCTGTTTTCTTACTAAATTCAACAACTTTCAGCTTTCTAAGGCCGTTTCCCTGGGTGACACTTGAGTTAGCATGAATGCGTTGGTCTCAATTTTTAAGAATACAAGAAAAATACATAAATTAACCTATACTTCACGTGTGTTGCTCACAGGTATGTTTTGTACTCAGTACAACACTCTCATTAGATTAGTGAGAAAAATTTCAGAATAATAGTCTTTAATGTTTAAATCAGTTTGGGCACATTAAGAAAAAGAAAAGGCACATTTAAAAACGAAAAAATCTCTTTGAGGCATGCTCCTATTATATCTATAGTATCAAACTTATTCCCACCACTCCAGGAGATGTCAAAAGGTCACTCTACAAAACAGTAAACAATAATAAAAGTAGCTTCTAAATCCATCATACCCTGGGGGGATGGAGAGAGAAATGTTTTCCAAGAAAGGAAACATAAAAATCAGCCACAGTGTTCAAGTTTTGTGGAGAACCTGATCAGTAAGGTAAAGCCAAAATCATACATGCTAAAAACCCAGAATTAGTTGTTAGGAAGGCAATTTAGCTGTCACCTTAACACATTTAATGCATAGAGGGCCACAAAATTAGGATATATAAAAATAAAACAATCACAGCTCATTTGGAGGAAGGCCCTGGTAAATTTATTTTTAAGTCAAAATGCACAATGGGAAGCAAGTCAGTATAATTATAGATCAAATCTCCTAATATAATATATCTTTTTCAATTTTTGCCAATTCACATACCACACCACCTTTTTCTTATATTGTCTTCAGGCCCACTCAATTTGTGTTTTAATTTCATTGACACTGACATCTTGTTGTTATCACTGTTGCCATATTGTTGTGTTGTGCCGTGTGTATACATGCTTTAAAGTTGGTAAAGCTACTTTAAACACAAACCAAATTTAAGAATTCTTAAGTCCACCATTAGTCACAAATCATCTAGATTTCTGAATGATCTAGAACAATAATGCAACAGCTCTATAAATAGCCAAGTGATAAGGGAAATCTGTGTCCTAAGATGGCCAACCCAGCCAGCAAGGGAGTCCCAGCCCCTGCCCCGGGGCTCTTCCAGGTTCTTCTCTCTGCTCCGCTTCCCATGCGCACCAACCCGGGTTCTTCTCCCTGCCCCGCTTCGCGCACGTGCCAAGAGTGCCCAGTATGCAGAAGAAGTGTATAAATTACCCCCTTTGTTTGTGCTTGGGTCCCAAACCTTTGGAGATCACTCTCCTCGGAGCCTGCCGGCGTTAAATAAACCTCCTATCCTCCAAGATCTCCGAGTGCCACTTGGTTCTTCCATCAGGCGATCCAGTCCAAGTTCTGTAACATTTGCTTGCCTGACCGGGAAACCCAACTGCGCTGGCCCATTGTTGCCATGGTTTGGGGGCAACGGCGGGGCGGTGCCCAACGAGAGATCGTAACGGAGAAGGCGCGCCCTGTTTCGGCAGTCTTCCACCCCGGTCGCCTCAGGCAGGCCCCACTCTACTGTTCCTGCCCGACTCGAGGAGACTTGGCAGGTGAGGACCTGGTCCCAGTGTCGGATTCCGGTAAGGCCTGGGGCCCCAGGACCCAGATAGGCCCACCCATTGGGGTGGAAGGGGAGCCTGATCACCTCCCAGAGACCTCTTAGAGGTCTCACAGGTAGGGATTCCCAGGGGAGCGAATGTAATAACTTCTGGAGTGAATGTGTGAGTGAATGTGTAGTCTGACCTGGCTTGCTCAAGCGGACTGATTCTGTGACTCCACGGGCAGGCACCCTTAAGGTCCCCAGAAGTCTACAGAGTCTGAGTGGGCCCGTCTGCGATTCCGTGGTGAACAGCATACAGTCTATGGTGGCATCAGAATAGCTTCCAATTGTAAGTCACGACGCTGAGACCACTACGGCTAAACCTCACCTAAGCTCCTTCGGGACATGGCCAGATGGGCATCTGATTGGTCTCTGCACCTCAGGAGACAACCCCCCCTTTTGTCTGTCTCTGTGCCACCGCACATAGGGACATCACCATGGGGTCAGGGCAGAGTAAACATACGGTTCTAGAGACCATGATCAAAAATTTCAAGAAGGGGTTTTTGGGGGACTATGGAGTCAGGATGAACCCCGGCAAGTTGAGAACCCTTTGTGAACTGGAATGGCCCACCTTTGATGTCGGGTGGCCTTCAGAAGGGACTCTGGATGTCCCAAAGATTTGTTGAGTATGGCGAGTAGTAACAGGAGAAACAGGACACCCCGACCAGTTTCCGTACATTGACTCCTGGCTAGGAATTGCTCAGACCCTTCTCCCCTGGGTGCGATTCACTTGCAATAGGCAGGGACAGGCCAGGGTCTTAATCTCCTCATCCAAGCGGCCTAAAGAAAAGCAGCAAAAGCCCCAGTCGCTACAAATCCTAGCCGGAGATCCCAAGGAGGAACCGATCCTGCCCCCACCGTTAAGTACCCCCAAGACGGTCTACACCTGGCCCTTCAGCTCCAGACACTCCACTGCCATCGGTTTCACCGGCATCCCACAGGCCCAGAAGATCCATCGGCGCCCCCAGGCCCAAAGATCCACTTTCTCCAGGACCAGCAGACAGGGTGCGCCCCAGGCCGGGTGCAAGTGCACTCCAAATGCCGGTCTGAGAGACGCGGGAACCCGAGAGGCACGATAAAGACGGGACGGTCCAACCCAGCTGTTCCATTATGTATTATCAGCCCTTCTCCACCACCGACCTCCTCAACTGGAAACATAACACCCCATCCTACTCTGCGAAACCACAGACTATGGTCGACCTCATAGAATCCCTCTTCAAGATACATCGGCCAACCTGGGAAGACTGCCAACAGTTACTCCGCACCCTGTTTAACACAGAGGAAAGGAAGAGAATAGTGAAAGGTGCACGGCAGTACCTGGAAGAGCACGCACCAGCAGGAGTCATCAACCCTGCTGCCTGGGCTAATACGACCACACCTGAAGAGCGCCCAGCATGGGACTTCACCACAACCGAGGGACAGGCCCACATCCGCTGGTACCAGGAGGCCCTCCTCCGGGGAATGCAGGCAGGAGCTAAGAAACCCATGAACATGACTAAGGTATCCTCAGTCACTAAACAACCAGGGGAGTTCCCCGGGGACTACTATGAAAGACTATGTGAAGCCTACAGAATATATACTCCATTTGACCCCAAAACACAGGAAAGCCAACAGATGGTAAACACCACCTTCATGGCTCAGGCTGCCCCAGACATCAGAAAAAAACTTCAGAAACTAGAGGGTTTCTCTGGGATGAACATCACCCAGCTAAGAGAGATTGCCAGTAAGGTCTACATGAACAGGGAAGTTGCAGCCGAAAGGGAAGACGACAAAAAGACAAAAAAGAAAGTCAGCCTCCTCACCGCCACCCTGAAAGAAAAGGACAATACAAAGGCAGGGAGACCCTGACCACCAAAAGGGGGGAGACCCAGAACCCCCTTGGCAAGGGATCAATGTGCCTACTGTAAGGAGAAAGGGCATTGGAAAAATGAATGTCCCCACCGGGGAAAGGCACAGAAGCCCAGCTGCTACAAGGAAGAACCCCAACAGGGGGACCTCATAGGCCTTGCGGGAATGGACTCAGACTGAGGGGGACTGGGCTCTTTCCTCCTCGGCCCCCGTGAGCCCACGGTCAGAATGAAGGTAGGGGGCCAACCAGTGACTTTTATGGTTGCTACTGGGGCCAAGCACTCCGTTGTCACCTCCCCAGTGGCCCCTTTCAGCAAAAGGACTGCAACCATCCTTGGTGCCACCAGGACGCAGGCAATACAACAGCCTTTTTGGCAGGCTCGCCAGTGTGAACTCGGGGGCCACAAGATCTGACATGAATTCCTTTATCTGCCTGATTGCCCCATCCCTCTCCTGGGCCGAGACATACTCTCCAACCTTAGGGCTCAGATAACCTTTGAGCCCACTGGACACACTAGTCTCCAACTGAACCCAAGGCAAGAGGAGACAGGGTCTCTGGTACTAGCAACTACCTTGCCAAGGGAAGAAGAATGGAGGCTATTCTATGCCCAGGCCCAACTGAGCAGCCCACCAGAGTTCAGACTCACCTTCCCTTCAGTATGGGCTGAAAACCACCCACTTCGACTAGTCCGGAATCGGGCCCCTATCATTGTTGAACTGATCCCAGGAGCCCAACCTCAGAGGCAAAGGCAATACCACCTTCCATAAGAAGCTAAGATAGGCATCCAAGAACATCTGACCAAACTCAAAGAAGCAGATATTCTAGTCGAGTGCCAGTTGGCCTGGAATACCCCACTTCTGCCAGTCAAGAAGCTCGACGGGGGCTGTTCAAGTCTTGAACTGATGAGTTCAAGACCTGCGGGCCATCAACAAGGTAACCATCTCTCTGCACCCAGTGGTCCTGAATAGATGTACACCTTCCTCGGCCAAATCCCAGGGTCGGCCAGGTGGTTCACTTGCCTAGATCTGAAGGATACCTTCTTCTGCCTCTGCTTAGCTCCCCAGAGCCAGCCACTGTTTGCCTTTGAATGGTCTGAACCTGATACTGGGTGCCAGATGCAACTGACTTGGACGCACCTCCCGCAGGGGTTTAAAAACTCACCAACCCTCTTTGGGGAAGCGCTGGCCGCATACCTCGCCAGCTTCCCAAGAGAGGCCACACGGTGCACCTTCCTCCAGTATGTGGATGACCTCCTCCTCACCAATGACACACAAGAAGACTGCACAAAAGGCACAAAGGCCCTCCCACAGCTCCTGTCAGACTCGGGATAACGAGCCTCATGGAAGGAGGCACAAATCTGCCAACAGCAGGTCTGATACCTTGGTTTCCTCCTCACCGAAAGGAAAAGAGAACTAGGGCCAGAGAGGAATAGGGTCATCATCTCCCTGCCATAGCCCCAGACAAAAAGGGGCCTATGAGATCTCCTGGGGTCTGCAGGATTCTGCCGCACCTGGATCCCTGGGTTCTCGGCAATAGCAAGACCCGTTTATGATCTCTTAGGGGGACCAGATCGAGAACCCCCTGCCTGGACTGAGGAAGCAGAAGCTGCTTTCACAGAGATAAAGACCGCCCTTGGACGGGCTTGAGCCCTGTGCTGACCAGATATAGAGAAACCCTTCAATTTCTCTGTACATGAAAAAGAAAAGATAGCGCTCGGGGTACTCACCCAGACTGTTGGGCCCTGGCAACGGCCAGTTCCATATCTGTTAAAGAAGCTGGACTCCGTGGCAGCAGGATGGCCACCGTGCCTCAGGGCGCTGGCAGCCACAGGCCTACTCATCAAGGAGGCAGACAAACTTACCCTGGGGCAAGAACTTAATGTCAAGGTCCCTCATACAGTTGTGTCCCTCATAAACGCACAGGGACACCGCTTCCTTTCCAACTCTCGGCTAGCACAATACCAAGGGCTCCTCTGTGAAAACCCGTGGGTCACCCTCAAAACAGTAAAGACATTAAAGCCAGGAAATTTCTCCCCATGGAAGAGGGGGAACCAGACCATGACTGTTCTGAGGTAGCTGGTGAGGTCTACGCGAGCCGTCCAGATCTGCGGGATCTAGCCATAAAGAATCCAGAGCTCACACTGTTCAGAGATGGCAGCAGTTACCTACAAGAGGGTGCCCAGAAAGCGGGTTATGCAGTAACCACAACTTTACTTCTAGTAAAGTCCTAGAAGCTAAGGCATTACCAGCTGGATAAGTCAGCTCAACGGGCTGTGTTATACGCCTTAGTCCAAGCCCTCACCCTTGGTGAAGGCAAGCGAGTCAACGTCTATACTGACTCTCAGTACACCTTCACTACTGTACATATGCATGGGGCCATCTACAAGGAAAGGGGCCTCCTAACCATCACAGGAAAAACTATCAAGAACAAGGAGGAGATACTGAGACTCCTCGAAGCCATATGGCTTCCAAAGGAAGTAGCAATCCTGCATTGTAAGGGACGCCAGAAAGGAGATGACCCCATAGCGTGGGGAAATCGTCTAGCAGATGAGGCAGCCAAGACCACAGCCAGTGAGGACATGGACAGAGCCCCTTCCCTCACCATGGCCCTAACACCCCTGGAAGAAGTCCCTCCGCCCAGTTACAGTAAAAAAAAAGGAATGGGCCATGGCAGAGGGAGCCGCCCTGACTGAAAAGGGATGGTGGATGCTGCCAGATGGGCGCATCTTTGTTCCAACAGCAACTGGAGGGCATCTAGTCAAGGAATACCACCAACTCACTCATCTGGGGAAAACTGCATTAGAGGCCCTTCCTAAGAAGCACTACTACATCAGTCAGCTGCCAACACTATGCCGAGCAACGACTGAACGGTGTGTAACGTGCTAAAAATAATGCTCGGTCCGCACCATGGCCCCTGCCAGGTGTCCAGAGGATGGGAGCAACCCCCTTCGAAGATCTAGAGGTAGACTTCACAGATGTGCAGCCGAGCAGGGGGTTCAGATATCTCCTAGTAATAGTATGCACGTACTCTGGGTGGGTCAAAGCCTTTCTGACCAGGACAGAGCAAAGCCGGGAAGTAGCTAAAGTCCTCTTGTGGGAGATCGTGCCCCAGTTCGGCCTGCCATTAACAATCCATAGTGACAATAGACCCGCATTTGTGGCAGACATTGTACAGGTCTTAACCAAATCTCTCAGTAACACCTGGAGACTCCACACCGCTTACTGGCCCCAAAGTTCAGGGAAAGTAGAGCAAATGAATCACACCCTCAAGGGAACCTTAGCAAAGTTTTGTCAGGAGACTAACCTCCCATAGCCAGATCTGCTACCCCTAGCTCTTCTGCGTGCTCGCTGCATGCCTGGAACATTAGGTTTCTCCCCATTCAAATTAATATGGACAGCTTCCCTCGTGCTTGGGAAGCCTTCCAGGAAACTTACATCAGGTTGGAGATAAAGGGATAAAGGAGCAGCTTCAGGCCCTGGGGGCCACCCTAAATAAATTACAAAAGTACACCACTGAGAGGGTCCCAATCTCCTTCGGGTCTCAGGTACACTCCTTCCAGACATGGGACTCAGTTTGGGTCAAAGACTGGAAGAAAGGTCCCCTCAAACTGCAGTGGACAGGGCCCCATACTGTTGTTCTAACCACCCCTACTGCCCTCAAGGTCTCAGGTGTCACCCCGTGGGTCCACAACTCAAGAGTAAAGAAAGCTCATCATTCAGATGAGGGGCCACGCCAGTGGAGAGTCCAGCCAGACTTCACAAACCCACTCCAGCTTCACCTTTGATAAGCTCCCACCAACCGATGGACACCTGCTCACCGTGGTCCCTCTCATTGGCATGATTTCCCTCATCCTGGGAGTCGGACTCTACACTGTTACCCCTCCTGACTGGACTTTCCCCCAGAGGCTTACTATTGTCATTGCTTATTGGGTGTCCCTAGTGTGTATTACTGCACTTACTTGTCCACAGGTTTCATCTTCTGTCAGGTTAGCCACGATGGCTCCCTCTACCTAAGGTCATAGACCCCACTTTCACTGGCCCTCTGCTATCTACTCCGGGGCGCATTTCACCATGGTTTTCCTGGCCCCAGTCAGTCCCGGTCTTCTGCTGCCTGGTGTGCTGTTCTTCCACACTGCCTCTAGCTTGCCTGGCCAGGCAAGGGGGCCAAACTCTCGTATCACCATTACTGGCAAATGGGCTTTCCAGCTTATCCCCCTCAATCCCACACCAGCACCCTCACTGACTTCTTCCACCTGGGATGGGCACACACCAAAGGTTGACCTCCATTTTGATGGATGCCAGCTTCTTGACGCCTCCTGGGAACCTCATAGACGGTGTTCCTACCATGGTCCCCACTCAGGTTACCGGCTGGTAGATATCTACATCTGTGGGGGCCCTACGCCTCAACAGCCAAACACCTGCCCTCAGTTCTGCTCACAAGCCTGGGGATGTGAGTCATAGGTGGTGACTTGGCTGGGAATGGAACGATGGTCCACCAGGTGGCACCTCAAACAGTGCAGTGACATCCAGATTTCCTTGTCACACAACACCACCCCAACCTCTTGCCCTAATGATCACTGTATACCGCTCACTCTCTCAGTCTTAGAACCCAATGCCACATCATGGGCTACAGGAATCATTCTCCTGTTGGGACAATATCACCCTATGGGGACCAAATCCATGGCCAAGTTTATGATTAAGTCCATGTTCACTCCAAGCATTACAGTCAACCCCCAGAGTCAGATAGAAAATAACTCGCCCTGGTGTATCCCTGGGTGGGTCCCCCATCCACATGCAGCAAGCATCTATAGCGCAACTGTTAGGTATGATTAACACCTTCCACCAAGCACTTAACCACTCAAATCCACCCCTAGCGTCTGACTGCTGGATCTGTATGAAGCTCAGTCCTGTCCAATACCTAGGTGTCATCCTCAGCCAATCCACCGTGTCACCTCCCACCTCTGCACAGGGGACCTCAGATTATCCCTTTCTGGCTCCAGTACCGCTGTATGGCAATTCTTCCTCTCCCATCACGGGCCACAGTTGGATCTGTGCGCCTAACAACACTTTTCTGGCTTGTGATCAAGGTGTATACACCTGCATCACCCCACGCTATCAATCATGCACACTTGTCAGTCTCTTACCCAATCTTTCAGTCCCCCCCGGGAGCGATGCCCCACTCATATGGAGACCTCCTAGCCGCCCTCAATGCTCCCCCATGGCCATCCCCCTTATCGTGAGCCTGCTGGCTGCATCAGGTGTTGCCCTCGGCGCCACTGGCGTCGGGATGTCTCAGGTTCAGTACCAGGGGCTAACTCAACAACTCACGGTGGATTTTTCCACCCTCACTCAGTCGGCCCTGGCCCTGCAGTATCAACTCGATTCACTGGCCTCAGTGGTCCTCCAAAACAGGCGCAGGCTCGACTTGCTCAAGGCCATACAAGGGGGGCTCTGCCGCTTCTAACAGGAGGAATGTTGTTTCTACACTAATGAGTCAGGGATGGTCCAAGAAACTCTGACCCAATTACAGGAACGAGTACCTCACCAGTGGGAAACACTCCAGCGGACAACTTGGTGGGATACCCTCTCACAATGGTTCCCTTGGTTCACCCTCCTCTTCGGCCCCCTCCTATTGCTTCTCCTCATAGTAGCATTTGGTCCTTGTCAGACTCCAGTTGCTCCTTACTCACTATCGCCCCTTAGAAGATGAAAATGATGCCCTCTAAACTAGGTGTTTAAAGGGGCATCAAAGGCGGGGGGGGGGGGGGATGATAAGGGAAATCTGTCCTAAGATGGCCAACCTAGCCAGCCCCGGGGCTCTTCCAGGTTCTTCTTTCCACTCTGCTTCCCACGTGCGCCAATCCGGGTCCTTCTCCCTGCCCCGCTTCACGCACATGCCAAGAGTGCCCAGTATGAAGAAGTAGAAGTGTATAAATTGCCCCCTTCGTTTGTGCTCAGGGCTCAGACCTTTGGAGACCACTCTCTTCTGAGCCCGCTAGTGTTAAATAAACCTCCTATCCTCCAAGATCTGAGTGACACTTGGTTCTTCCATCGGGTGATCCAGTCCAGGTTCCATAACACAAGCAGTTTAACTATTTAAAATGGAAAATATATTCTGAATTTTCCAAAAATAACCATGTAAAATTGGTCTCTCAGTCAAACAGGTTGAGGGGAAGTCAGTCAAGCCTATTAATTGATGAAATGAAGTTCAGAATTGCACAGTGTTTTATCCACTCATTCAAAAAATACCACTTGGTTAGATGGTCAGAAACCAATTACTATAAGGAATTCTGATGCCTAAGTAAGTAAAACATTATGCACATTTATCTATAATGTATCTACCATTTGGAAAACTGCCCAATGAATAAAGTCAAAGCCTTGCATACTACTAGAGTACTTACTATACTGTGGATAATCAAGGAATATTAAGCAGCATCAATACATTTTTTAAAAACTAAAATCTGGCATGTGTATATCTCATTTAAAAAAATCATTTTAAAAAAAGCTATTGTTAATTAAGCATCAAACTGTTAAATGGAACAGGTACCACCAATACACACAACATCAAAATAAGTCCAAGAGAGGCCTCTAAACTCCCAGATTTCTATTGGTGATGTCCTCTTACAAAAAAAAAAAAAAAAATACAAGAGAGAAAAAAAATTTTATGTTTTCTTCACATGATTTTTGAACTACTTAAGGGTTCCTGATGACATTAGACTATTTAAAATGCCTTCTGAAGTCATTTGCTATGTTAATCTTATTAACACTGTGTCTCCAATGCTTAGAACATGTTAGACACACAGCAGGCACCCAAGTATTTGCTGAATGAATGAAAAATGTAAGGCCTACCTAATCTTGCTTTGTCTTAGTGAACTTAAAAAACAGTGGTTAAAAACTATTTTTTTTAAAGATTTTATTAATTTAATTTTTGAGAGAGAGAGCGCGAGAGCGTATGGGGAGAGGCAGAGGGAGAAGCAGACTCCCTGCTGAGCAAGGAGCCCAATGTGGAACTCGATCTCAGGACCCTGTTTCATGACCTGAGCTGAAGGCAGATGCTTAACCAACTGAGCCACTAAAAACTGCCTCTTAATGCTAATTTAGAGTTTAAAAAAAAAGCATCAGGAATTTTGTTTCCTGAGTTGACCACTACACATGTTTAGGACATCATTAACTGTAAATGTTTATTTGCTGTAAGTCAGAAGTACTTCAGAGTATAATGTTTAGAAGGCTAGCATGTAAAATAATCAATTCACTGCAATTAATTACCTTAGAATACCTTTCACTATAACTTCCACTATGTCATTCTTTTGTTTAAAAATTTCTAATTGCTCTCAACTATCTTTAGAATAAAGTCCAAATTCCTTAGCCGGGATTGCAAGCTTCTATTTATTCAACAGGAAGGTAGTGACTTCCTTCTTTGAAGCTGGCAGGTATGAAGGATAAAAAGATGAACAACAAATGAATCTTTCCATTGAATAGTTTATAACCTAGTGAAGAAGTATTCAGAAGCATCTGGCAGAGATAAGGCAGTAAAAGTCGAGAAAAGTCTCAAGTTTCAGGCTATTAGGTACAATCTCAAGATTGGTTCTCAGATGGAGAGTTACAGAGCTGGTTTTTCATTTTACAAATACCATTTTGGCATCTATAAGGGAAATGAATCAGAGCCTCATGTCCCACTATTTTTGCCAAGCTGGCCCATTTTTGAGCTTTAGAAATCCTAATTTCGTCTATTGCAATGGCTTCCCCTCAAAGCCCAGCACAAATCCCCATGCTCCCATGGGACCTTCATGGAGTTCATTCAAATCAAAAGAGAATTCCCCTTCCTTTGACGTCCCAGTAGCAGCCCTCTACTAGGGCATACTTCTGAGCCTGTAAGGACCGTCCTTATACTGTTAATGACACTATCAGTCCAAATTATAAAGTCCTTGATAACAAAGGCTGTGGTAGATTCCTCTGAATCTCCCACTATATTTAGCACAGTTCCTTTTCCACAATACGCCTTCACAAGGTACAATGAATAACTGTTGATTATCAGTTGGATTATATCTACTGAAACATTATAGAGTGTGTGAAAGTCCCTAAGTAGATGGTAGCAAAGAACAAAGAGTTTTTAAAAATCTGAAAACAGAAGTACTATATTCAAAAAATAACCCTGAAGTCCTTGCATTCTTCTTTTCCAGATGACTTAGTTACTCGTAATGCATATAGCAATCAAAGCCATAGGTCTATCAGCAAGAATACCAACTAGAAAACCAGCCTTAAGTCTTAATTCAGGATTATAATCTTGGGCTATAATAAGAAAGCAGACATACACAAATATCTCTCTCTCTCTCTCTCTCTCACACACACACACACGCACACACATTTACTCATACGCATTTCCTTTCTTTCCAGTTCAAAGCCTAAGAGATTAAAACAGCCTTGTCCACTTAGAAATAGACGCCAAACTAACCTACTTATTATTTAATATACAATTAAACAAAAGAGAAACATCCAGAATGGTGAAACCGTTAATGTATGTCCAACAATACCTCCCTAACTGAAAGCTGACCATGAGATTATATACATATCTAATTCTTCTGCGATTTACAGTTTTGTAGGCAAAAATCTTAATTACAGTCAAGTATATAGAAGTATATTATACTGATACCCTCTATTGACTTCTCTCTGTTGCCTATCTTTTCATTATTTCACTCTTTATTTCCATCAAACAGAGATAAACATAAAGAACACCTACCCATATTTTGTTTAATATGTCAGACACATAAAGACATTTTTAAATTGCACATTTTATCATTTTTTATATTAAAACATAAAACCCAGTGTCCCAATTATTTCATTAATTGACAGTTTAACAAGGTCTCTACTTCAATTCAAGCACTTACCCTGTCACATGTTATCTTTAAGAAACTGATTTGCTTTATACTGTTAAATGTTAAAATATAGTTTAAATTCAATTTGTGGATTAGTTCACCATCCAGGTAGAATTTTCCAAATAATCATTTCTTCCATTATGGCACTGAATGAACTCTAAGAATCATACAACCCTGCTAATTTAGAACTTTATTTTTGTTGTTACTTCTTTGGTAATCTTATCGATATTATTGAGGAGAATCTCACAAACACAAATAATATAAGGGGAAAAACACCAGAATATGACACAGAGGATACAACTCTTAACCCACTTTTACCAAGAACTTTCTTTGTGATGTATGACCAATCCCTCAGAGCCGTAGTTACCTCAAATATCATATGAAGGTACTGGATTATATGATCTCCAAAATCCCTTCCAGTCTCAAAAGTCCACTCAATCCTAATTTCTACTGAAATAAACAAATAAGTCATGTTGTATAAATGCAGAGGTTTTTTTATTCAAGTGGAAGAGCAGCTATAGATTAGTTACTACTCCAGAGCAGAGCCTCCTAGCAATATACGATTAATTCCCAAGAGATCCCTTAATTAAAATCTTCATGGAAGACAGCACTATCGGATAACAGTAAATAAATGATCAATTAATTTGAAAAATAAAATACCAAGAAGGAAAAAGGTTTGATTTGCTTTGAATGACATATCAAGTATATAGCTGACCTCACAAAAAAAAAAAAAAATTAAGTTAATGGGGGTGCCTGGGTGGCTCAGTCGCTAAGCATCTGCCTTAGGCTCAGGTCATGGTCCCAGGTTCCTGGGATGGAGCCCCATGTTGGGCTCCCTGCTCAGCGGGGAGCCTGCTTCTCCCTCTCCCTCTGCTGTTCCCCCTGCTTCTGTGTGCTCTCTCTCTCTCTGTCTCTGTGTCAAATAAATAAAGCCTTTAAAAAAATTAATTTAATGCTTCTGGGTTTGTTGTTTTCTGAACTATTTAAACATGATGCAAAGCTCTAAGATTCCAATTTATAATTATTTATCTCCTCAAAGTAGCCTGGGAATTACCATGCGCTTCAAGTTAATGGAAAACTATATATAAAATAGGTGACATTCTCAGTTTCGTAACTTATCCCCTTTTAACCTTTCCCGCACAGATAGTTCTCTCATATTAAAAGTCAATCACGGGGCACCTAGGTGGCTTGGGCTTGGGTCATGATCTCGAGGTCGTGGGATCCAGCCCCACATCAGGCTCCCTGCTCAGCAGACAGTCCACTTCTCCTTCTCCCTCTGCATCTCTCCTCTGCTGGTGCTCTCTCTCTCTCTCTGTCTCTCAAACGAATAAATAAAATCTTAAAAAAAATAATTTAAAAAAAGTCAGTCATGTTGTAAGTGTATGTTTAAAGCATCATTACATGAAGTTTTTATACAATTTTTCCTATTACAAATCAACATTGAAAAACATGTGAGTTATAAGCCCATTTTCACACTTTTACTTTTAGTAAACGATTGTATGAATATAAATTAATAAGCCTGAGAATTTGTTTTCTGAAAGTGAAAATTATATGTCCTCTTGAAAATACCTCATGTGGATTCTCATTCGATAAGCAAAAGCTACATGTCATCTGACTATCTTCCTAAAAGATTATGATAATTACCAAAAATTACTACAAAGTCATAATTATCAACAAGAAAATGCTGGTACCCAAAGGGGAAAAATATGTTGGGTAACAACAAAAATTATGAATTCTAGCCCCGCCTCTATCATCACCCAGCTAATGCAAGCTTAGAAAATCCATTTGCCTTCTTAGTGCCCTTCCTATGCCATCTGTCAAGTGAGGAAAAGCCTGCCCATCCCTCAAGCAAACTGTTACCAAAAAGATAACTCATTCAAACCTCTTCTGTCATACTTTCATCTAGCTATACAGTTAAAACAACAGGTTTCAGTGTACATCCTGAATAAATTACACTTTACAATGAGTAACAAAATGTTAGCAACACAAATACTGATTCTGAATTATTGCATAATTGTACTGTACATTAATTATCTCTCTGTAATGCAAAGGCTTCTAAATATTTTATTTATTGAGAGAGAAAAAGAGAAAGCGTGCCTGTGTGCAGGAGGTGGGGGAGCACATGGGCAGAAGAACAGGACAGGGAGAGAGAAGCTCCAGCAGAAGATACGGTGCTGAGCACAGAGACCGCCCACGGCTGGGCTCAATCTCAGAGCCCTGACACCATGACCTGAGCCAAAACCAAGTGTGGGACATTCAACCCACTGAGCCACCCAGGCGTCCCTATAATGCAAAGGCTTTTAAACGTTAGTTAAAACTGCATTCTTATTTGTAACTGAAAACCCAAAAGAAAAAAAAGTAAAAAAAAATCTTCATGTTTCCCTATTGCCATGATTTTGTTTCCAAATTCTATGTTTACATGTACTCTTCCAGCAAAATGAGTACCAATATGCTTTACTGACATCTTACACACTTACAGTTTTGTACATTTAAAAAAGTTTGCACAGGTATCTTCTTAAAACTTCACAGTGGAGTGAATGGGAAAGATGAGAAAACTCAAAAGAGAAAAGTTATAGGACTTACCCAAGATTCCATAAGAAGAAAAAACTAGCACTCAAGATTCCCTGACTCCTCTAAAGCAGTACCACATCCAGGCTATTTTGTGTGTTTACACACAGACACCCGCACACATATACATGCCAAGCCCTGTATAACTGCAGCTGCTTCTTGGAAATTGAAAAATTGCAGAAATCTGCATATGAATGAAATTTTCCCAAGCCCTGCAAAGCCACATTTCAAGGCTAGGGTTTCATGGGCTGCAAGGCAGTCCTAAGGCCATAGAAAAACGGTTTGGCTCAAAACCCAACCACATCCTGAAGAATTCTGAACCAGCCTCAGGTCCCAAATCCCTTGATTTTCCTACATGAACAGAGAGCTCTATCATTACAAGAGTCCTCCTCATGCATCCCACTTTACCAAGGATAATACTTCTGACCAGGATAACCCTTGGGTTTTTCCCAGTTTTGCTGAGCAGTAATTGACACACATCACTGTAGAAGTTTAAGACGTACAGTATGATGAATATACACATATTGTGAAATGATAAAATGATCATCACAATAGGTTCAGCAAGCATCCATGATCTCATACAGACACAATAAAAAGCAAAAAAAGAAGAAAAAGGGGGAAAAAAGTTCTCCTTGTGATTAGAACTCTTAGGATTTACTCTTTTAATAACTTTCCTATATAATGCTAACCATAGTCAGGTTGCACATTACATCCCTAATATTTATCTTATAACTGGAAGTTGGTAACTTTTGACCAACTTCCTCCAATTCCCCCTCTCCTCACCCTCCTCTGCCTCTGGTCACCCCAAGTCTGATGATCTCTTTTTCTATGTATTTGGTTGTTTTTGGTTTTGGTTTTGGTTTTAGATTCCACATATAAGTGAGGTCATACCATATTTGTCTTTCTCTGACTTACTTCACTGAGTATAATGCCCTCAAGGTCCATCCACACTGTCACAAATGGAAACTAAAACCACAGTAAGATATCACCTCATGCCTCTTAGAACAGCCATCATCAATTAGGACAGGCATCATCAAAAAGACAAGATAAAAAAGGCTGGCAGGGACGTGTAATAGTGGGAACCCCTGTGCACTGGGCACTATGAGTGGGATTATAAACTGGTACAGCCACTATGGAAAATCCTCAAAAATTAAAATGGAGGATGGAGGATCCTCAAAAAAATAAAAACAGAACTACCATATGATCCAGCAACTGCACTTCTGGGAATATATCCAAAGGAAATGAAAACCCTAACTTGAAAAGATATCTGTACCCCCCATGTTCATAGCAGCATCTGAATTTATAAATATAATTTGTATAATTATTACATATATAATTAGATGATATTTAATGGAGTATTACTCAGCCATAAAAAAACCAGAATAATCCTTTTTTAAATAGTATTTATAATACCCCTTTACTTTTCAAGAATCTTTATAAATTTCCTGTCACTTAACCGTTAGACCAAATTTAAAACAACCTTAAGTCAAAGCTTGCTGGGTAAATAAAACAAACATTAAGGCCCGTCCTGAAAAGTATCTCAGTTTCAAAAAAAACATGTTTTATGTTTTAAAAAGTATATGGCTTACCCTTTTAAAAATATTTTACATGAAGAAAAATATCATTTTTAAATCCATTTTAAACTAAAAGTTACATAAGGATACGCTTCCAAATATTTTCATTTAACAGCTACAGAATGCTTAAAATGCAAGGTTCTATATCAAAATGGGTGACAAAAAATACGTAAAAATCAACTTATTTCCTACCCTCAAAGAGCTTAAAATATAGCAGATAAGAAGTAATAAGGACAAATTTCCATGCAATTGCAATAAATTATGATATTGACTATATTCCATACCAAACGATATTCCCAATTTTCTAAGAGCCTTTTTTATATAAAAGGGTGGGGGATTAGGTATCAAATGATATCAAATGATTTTCTGCTCTACTAAGTTTATCATACAAGTTTTCTTACTGAACCAAATGAGGTAATGAATCACGTAACTGTATCTTTTCTGTTAAACCATCTTTAAATGCTCAGATAAAAATTTCTTAGTCATTGGGGTGCCTGGGTGGCTCAGTCCTTAAGCATCTGCCTTCGGCTCAGGTCATGATCTCAGGGTCCTGGGATCAAGCCCTGAATCAGGCTCTCTGTTCAGTGGGAAGCCTGCTTCTCCCTCTCCCACTCCCACTGCTTGTGTTCCCTCTCTCGCTGTGTCTCTCTCTGTTGAATAAATAAATAAAAATCTTAAAAAAAAAATTCTTAGTCATGATTAATGACTCTTTAACTGTTTCATTAGTCTTAATTTTATTACAGATTTGTACAGCAATATTCATAAGTGTTTTCCAAACTCTGTTCCTTAGAACACCAGAATCCCATAAATTGTTCATTGATAATCCATGACCAAAACAAAACAAAACAAAACAAAAAAAAGAGGAACCTGTAAAATACTGGGCTAAACTGCTCAGGGATCCTAATACGCTACAGTGCCCTATGAATCTCCAAAACAGTTCCTTATGCAGATTTTTCCAAACTTGTCTAGCCACAAAATTCTTCCATAGGACTTCTATTAATATCTAGGACAACTCTAGTAATCTGTTGAACATAGCTTAGTCAATAGTTGACCTAAACATTCTCCTTCAGTATAATTTTTGGTATTAAGAATATACTTATACTAATACAAGGGCATGGATAGGAAGATTCCCAGTCATTTAATTTTAAAAAGTAAAAATTTAAAAGGCAACTCGTGTAACGTTAATTCCTCCATAGTTATTGGTCTATTAAGTTGTTACATTTTCAGTCAATTTAAAAAAACTGTTCTTTATCTTATTTAGTTCTTTTCTTCATTTAATTCTACTTTGGAATTCGTACTGTTACTCTTCTGTCTTTTCTGTGGTGTTTTCCCTATAAATCTTGACCCACCTTTTTTTACTTTTAATCCTTCTAGGTTTATTTGTGCTAAGTATACCTTTAAAAAACAGCAAATAGTTGAGGATTATTTTTTAGTATGAGTCTTTTAAAAGGGAATTGTTTTACTGATTGTTGTTTTACTGATCCTTGTTTTTTAAAACCTTGTTGTTTCCTTGCTGGTTGTTTTTTTTTCCCCCATCTCTTGCCATAATCTTTAATCTTGTCTAGTTATTTAGGAAACAAATACATATCCTCTCCTATTTTAAATTTTACTAATGGTGACTTCCCAGATTTTTTTATAGTTTTCTTTAACCACTTTTTGGGTGATTATCAAAGGAAAAATGAAATTCATGTTAGGATACACAATCTGATGCAGGTTGGTCAAGGACTGATCCCGCCATGACACCTGGCCCTCATATTCTATCCCCGAGTTCTCAGATTATAAATCATAACCACAGCCTATCTTTCTGAGTTATTTCCGGCACTCTGGTTAATTTGTTTCAATGCTTATTCCCAGTGCTTTTGGACAAAGATGTCCTTTTCCCTAATTTGACTTTTCTCATTTGACTTTTTCTCATTTAAAAAAAAATTTTTTTTAAGCACACATGCAATACATTTTCTCTAACTCCTGAAAATCTAAAAATATCCTTCCATCTTCCTCACACATGAACCATAATTTCGCTGCGTATACAATTTTTTGGCCACAACCCTTTGTTTTGTTCTTTGCAGACCTCTGAAGCAATTGTTCCATTACTTCTTGCACTTTGTGTTGCTGTGTTCAAAGTGTTCAAAGAGAATACTTTTATCCTTTCCAATTTCTTGGATAAAGACACTGGTTCCAGTGACTTTTGTCAACTACAGTTAAGAAGTGTGTATGTATTTGCTACTGCTTAATCTAGTATCAGCTTGAATAAATCAGGCTAGCAATGTGAATAGGATATTCTTTTATCTGCTTTTTTCATTTCTACACCAAATACCTCTTTTGCTCTATGATCAATAAGCAATTCTGCTGATTCTCTTGCTCAGGTTTCCTTTAATGATTAGTCCCTTGGTTATTTAAATCAATAATCATTCATTTGCAGCTGGCACATAACCTGCCTCCTCTACACTGATGATTTATGAACCAGTAGCTCCAGAATCTCATTTCCAACTCTACTGGATCTTTCTGCCTGAATGCCAAAACAGATGTGTCTAAAATCTTGAAGATCGCCAACCTGTTCTACACTGTATTTCCTTTCTTAGTGAATGGCATTGCCACCCAGTCATCCCATACAGTTCCTAGGTCATACCAGACCCTCTTACTCCCTTCACCTCCGTGTAGGTCCTCCATTCTACCTCCCAAACGTCTCTCTGCTTATCCTAGACCCTCATGATTCTTGCTACTATTATAATCTATTAACTATTTTGCCTGACGTTGTGATAATATAATTTCTACTCTATACACTCACCTAAAATGAAAATCTAATTATGGCATATTCCTGCTTAAAACCCTTTAACAAATGACACACTTTTCTTAGCCTTGCTTCTTGTTTACCAGTGCTTTCCTTCTTATAAATCCTGTAGTCTGGTCTTAAAACCATTTATACTTCCTCCAAATTCTAGGCTATTTCATACCTATGTGCCTCTGACAAAGGTTGCGCTATCTTACTGAGAGCACCCTTCCCAGCTAGTCTGCCTGGCCAACCTTGCTTCATCAGCAGTGGCCCTTTTGCCTGGGGTGGCTCAGTCAGGTAAGTATCTGCCTTTGGCTCAGGTCATTATCTCAGGGTCCTGGGATCAAGTCCTGTGTCGGGCTCCCTGTTTGGTGGAGAGTCTGCTTCTCCCTCTCCCTCTGCCCCCCAACTCGTGTTCTGTCTCATGCTCTAGTAATTTTTAAAAATCTTTAAAAAATATAATAATCGGGGCTCCTGGGTGTCTCAGTCAGTTAGGCGGCTGCCTTCGGCTCAGGTCATTATCTCAGGTTCCTGGGATCGAGTCCCGCATCGGGCTCCCTGCTTGGCAGGGAGCCTGCTTCTCCCTCTCCCTCTGCCTGCCTCTCTGCCTACTTGTGCTCTCTATCTCTCTGTCAAATAAATAAATAAGATCTTAAATAGTCATCATCATCATCATCATCATCAGTGGCCCTTTGTAAAATACCTTCTGAAATATTTGTCTTAATGTATTCTAGTGAATCAGTTATCTGTCCATCTGAGGTCCTAATCATCAACTACACTAGCAACTACTACTTAAGGGCAGAATCTATTTCTTCCTCATTTTTCTTTTATCTTCAGTACATATTAAGGTCTAATAAGTACTTGTTGAATAATCAAATTTAGAAAATAAGTTATCAAAAATACAGGTCTAACAATCAGGACCTAATTAATTCAAATTTACATGAGCATCTACTTCTGAATAATTAAAAACTAGCTATCCTCCCTAGGTCTCAGTTTACTTCCCTCTGAAGGAGGTTCATAATAAGTACATAGCACGTGATGATAGAGCAAGGTCTCAAATCCTTACCTTAGAGTAACAAATGGGAACTTTTCTATGGCAAACAAATAGTTGGAAGAATAAAATATTAACGCTTCTCACAAGTGTTAAGTGGTATACAAATGCAAGATAGTATTATCTTTTCCGTTTATCTTTACAGAAGAATCTCCCTAAGACGATGTTAAAGACCTAGTCAGCCATTTCCAAGAACTTTACCCAAAAAGCTTTTCATAGACTGTTTGTTTAGTTTAACTGTTGGCAAACGAGGCCATTGAAAATACAATAAATTTTCCCTTATATTTCTGCCATGTCATTCAGTTACTCACATAGCAACAACTAACCCCTGGCAAAAGCACATGATTACTAAGCTAACCATTCAGTTGTAACACTAGAAAAATCATGGCAACCGAACAATATCATCCATGGCAAAAGACTGACATACATAAAGAGCTGTGATAAATAGGTTGGACCCATCTTCCCAACCTGATTATAAAAAACATCCTACTGAATTCCTTGTACTAAATAATTCATAGTAATGAATTCTGTCATAACAAAGCTGATAAGGCCCTATGGGCTAGTAGTTGGAAATGCTTTCATTTCTGTGAATTATTTATTGTGAGGTCATTTGTTTTAATAGACTTTGGTCTGTACCAAGTACTCACTAACCAAAAACTCAACACAAAAAAAATTAAAAACATTTCTCATTTAAATAAAGGGAAATTTTAATAGATTTTTTCAGAATTAACACATCCTTATTTTAAAAAGCTTATTAATTGCTGTTTATTCATGTTTTTTTAACATACCTACTCTATTAGACACTGTTCCTTGCACTTATTCCTGAATTTCAAAAATCCTCTTTTCTTTACATACTACAATTTATAGGAACCATAAATAGTTTGAAAAAGATCTATCAATTATTTCTTTTGATGGTCCCACAAACTAAACAGCTAAACTGACACCTAAAACTAAGTAGCAAAATAATGACCCCAACGCAGGTCCTCTGATGCCCTCTCCAGGGAACTTTTTCACTCAACCCTCACCCAGACCCTCACAACGTTCTAGAGATCTGAGTCAGTCATAACAACAGAGTCCGTCTAATGGATAATTAGGTTAGTAGGACATAATCAATGTTTAACAAAGCTAGTGTGTTATTTTATTCTGGGAAAACTCCTGCCTTTTCCCTCTTCCTGCGCACCCTCCTCTCCACTCAAAAACAAACAAACAAGCAAAAAACTGTATCTCTGAATTTTCTTCATCTCTTTTTCACTGTGCACAGACTTCCAATGAAAACCAAATTAAGAGAAAATTAAGAAAGGAAGAGAAAAAGCAAGTATGTAAAAGCCATTCACTCATAGGTTACACAAAACTGTCCTTTTATTTTTTTTTAAGATTTTATGTATTTAATTAATTGACAGAGAGAGAGAGAGAGACAGTGATAGAGGGAACACAAGCAGGGGGAGTGGGAGAAGCAGAAGCAGGCTTCCCGCCGAGCAGGGAGCCCGATGCGGGGCTCGATCCCAGGACCCTGAGTTTTAAGCTGATCTGGTTAAGATTTCTTTTTTGTTTTTCATCAGCATTAGGTACTATGACAACTTTATCTATAACTAAAGCAAAACGTACTCCCTTGTATCTTAGAGTACTTCAACTCTCACTTTCCCTAGCCAACAAGTAGCAATTTATACCATTTGATAGCCATGTGATTTGCAGGTACTCTGCATGGGAGGATCTATATGATTATCTAAACACTAAAATGACATGTAAAGGCCAGATGCAAACACATTTTGTAAATATATGAGAAGGCTTCTAAACCCATACTGGGACAAAGTTTGTTCTTCCTAACTCTCATGATCATACTACTACTGCTTATTAAAGACTATAAAGAGAGTCAAAATTGCAAAAGAATTAGAAAATATGCCAATAAAAAAGGAAGACTATACTTCTTCACGTTTAGTGCGAGCCATCTACATATACCCCTGCCCTCAATGAGGCAAGAAATACCATGGCATAAATAAAATGTCCTAAGAATCTTCAAGAAAGTTAAGTCTCTAATTTATTTCAGGCTTTTTAGTAAAAAGCCACAGCTACTCAAAGGTGGGGGTGAGTGGGGTAGGGAGAAAAAGGTGCTAGAACTGGAGATAAATGACACTATCATCTACTCGGGCCCCCTACCAAAACTGTGGGATCTCCTCGACTCCTCCTTTTATCTACTCCACTGGGTCAAGTTTGTCTACTACAGCTGCTGGGAATACAAAAAGGACTCAGGCCATTTGGATCCCTCAAGTTATTCCCAGGAGAGACAGAAAGAAGCAGACTTTTACAGCCCACGGAAGCAAGTATTCTGACAGACACCATCCCAGGGAACTGCTACAAGAGCTGGCAAGAGAGATGCCTAAGCAGGCTGTCAGGTCGGCAAGGCTTTGCAAAGGAGGCACTGGAAGTGGGTTCTAACGAATGTGTGGGAGCTACGCAGGCAAAAAAGAGGGCGGACACCCCTGACTAGAGCAGGGAGTGACAAAGGAACCACAAGTAGCGCAGCAAGACCAGGACCATCAGAGAGAGCAGAGCAAGAGCCAAGACCCAAATCATAGTTTTAAGAGACTAAGGGATTGGAAATTATTCCAAAGATAGTAAGTGAAGGAGTTAAGCAAGGGAAAAAAAATAAAAAACAAAACAAAACAAAACAACAACAAAAAAACCTAGAAGTGGGTAGAATGTATTGAGGGTGGTTCTTTAAAAAAATAAAAAAATAAATTAAAAAAAAAGCATAAACAGATTGAATAAGGACATAAATACATAAATAAATTTAACCCCATACTAAATTTTAAAAGGGACAAAAAGAAAGCAGATACTACAGTAGGCTCTGAAAAGAATAAAATAACACTTTTTCTTGGTAAATTTAAAGTATACTGTACTATCACCAAAGCCTGGATTTTCAAGTCTAAACTTAGTTTCTTCATACATCTCTTAACACATTTTCTTAATACATTTTTTAACAAATCTACCTAAGGCTGCCTTATAATAACCTTGATTCAATTCTGACACTAGTTTCTGATCTCTGGTCACCTAAAAGCTGGTAAAAAGGTATCAAAGACCTATAGCTTTTATTGCTATTACAACCAAAATTTGAAAACATAAAGGTACAAATAACTCTTTACAATCATATTACAGGAGAGGGGGCCAATCTTTGTATTGTATGTGGGGCTTTCATAATGCAATATCTGGGTATTTTTCCAGGCTCATTTCCTACGTGCTTCTTCATTAATTCATGAATATACACTGTATCTTTGGCCCACTTGGCACAGGCCTTCTTTTAAGTACTTTAAATGTTTTTTTTTAAATAATTTTTGACATTGTGGTTGTTCTTTTAAACTTCAGCAATGAAAGCTATGAAAAGATACTAAATAAAATATATCTATTTTGAAGCAGAACAACCTTTCTCTAGGTCAGCATTTGATGGCCACTAATCAAAGAATAACCTTCATCAATTCCCAATTAGTAGTTATTCTTAAGAGAGGAGTAATTTCCAGTAATAAGCTAGTTACTTCTTTATTTAACTCAGTTCAGTGTTTTCCTCATGAGGGGCCTGTCAGAACACCAAAACGGGATTCATTTGGCAAATACAGTCAGCACTTTTTTGGGCAGAGAGATGTTGCTACCCCTTTATAAAAAGCCAGGCCACTGAACTTGAACAAGGAATGGGTTTGCCTCTAAGCAAGGGAAATATAAGGATACTTAGTAAACAGCTTAGTAAATCAGCCTCAAATCAATTTAATCTGACTGCTGGTCCTGTTTTAACCTCACGTATTAATTCTAAGAAGTTAGTTCTTTGCTCCTTGTTGCCCGAGCCTCTAACTTGTACCTAATTGCCAAACTTACCTCTGCCTTGACTCCATAACTCTTCTCGTTTCCACCAACTTCATGTCTGGCATCTCTATCCATTTTTCCTAGTCCTGGTTCCCATGTCATGCTATTCTGAGATCTGCCAGAACTTAAAATTCAGAATTCAGATACCAAACCCAGACTCTCAAACTAGATCTCTAAATATCCCAACACTTAACCACTTACTGATCAACCTTTATCTATATCACATAGTAAGACCGTCCTCATACTATGCCCTATGGGCCCTGCAGAGACATGCACCTCACCGTCATCACAGACTTCCCTGAAACCAACTGCTCAATTGTTCTGGACATTCTTTCACTCTAGGATCTGCCCAGACCTTCTGCCCCATATCTTCACTGGGAGGCAGTCACCTGTCATTCCCTGAATGGCTAGTTCTGACAAAAGTGGTCCTAGGCCCTGCAGGAAACACTAGTATGTACAGGACATGATTCACACCTTCCAGAAACTTATATTCCAGGAAGGAAGTTAAGTCAAGTAACTACAGGGAGAGTCAACAGGTACTAGAGGCTTAGAAGAAGCAGAAGGATATCTATTAGGGCAAACCCTTAAGGGATGAAGATTATTTTAATATAGTGAGATTGAAAAGCTGAAGCAAAGAGAATAGGAATTAAAAGTGAGAAAAGCATAAAGATAAAGCAGTGAAGCCAGAAAGGGTACAAAATTTAACCAAAAAAAAAAAAAAGGTAAGTGGTCAGACACGACTAAAATATAGAAAAGTATAAAGAAGTAAATCTAGAAAGATAGGTCAGGGTCAGGCTGAAAGCAGAGGTTCCAATGCAGAGCCATTAAAAATAATTGAGCCAGCCAATATGATGCAGCATTTGGTCATTCTTGTGCTCCTATGTTCTGTGATTAATAAAAACTGAAATATTTTTAAAAACATAAAGCTAGATCTTTGTTTATTTTCTTTATTACTCACTCCCAGCTACCTAGCAACAACCCCCAAATTTCTTTCTTCAACCCATGAATTGGTGGAACCCAGTAGGAAAATGGGGAGAACAATAAAGAACAAATGGAAAAAGAAGAACCATAAAGTGAACAGAATCACAGAATCACTCATCTTACAAATGCTGGAGATCCCCAGAGATCAAATGGTCTGTCCCTCAGCTTTCAGGCATGTATGTCTTCCAAGTTCACAGAAACCTCATCTCATTGTGAAACTAAGTTTAACATCAAACCCCTTCCAATCCACTGGATCATCTTCCAAACAGCATATGCATACCCCACAAAGTTCACAATAAAAATAAAAATGGGCATTCATGTCTTACTGTGGAAATACTGACATTCAAAAGATGACAACCCAACACATGAACAAAAAAGGCCTAGGAATGGTAGTAGCACTGCCTTATCCAGGACCACACACCCAACATATATCCTAAGTCATCATCATCAGGGCTTCGTTACAGTCCAGGCTCCATTTTATTATCTGAACAATTCATCACATTACCAATGCTCTCTCCTAGGCCAGACACTCAACTCTTAAACTGAGTTCTGCAAATATTAATTTAGCTTACACTAAGTGCTGAACTCTGTGCTTGGCATTTGAAAAGATATAAAAATGAACCGGGACTTAATCCAGGACTTCAATACCTTCTTTATCAAGCTGCCTCTTCTTCTTACATGAAAAAAGATGGGGATAGAAATGGTCATAAACAACAAGGGCCTGGACTGATTTGATGAACTCCAAATTAAGAAAAAGGCATTAAAAAACACTGGTAGAAAGTAGTTTTTAAACGACCAAGCATACCTTAAATGAACGAATGAATGTGATTGACCAAGGAGGTTTTCTTGAATAAAGAACACAACTTGCATGCAAAGATCTGTATCTAATGACAAGGAGGGAAGTTAGAAGCAACTCAAGTACCAGAGACACTTGTTATCAATGGAAATAAGATAGTCATGGAAAAAGGAACATGTTACTCATCATGATGTTCTTGAATTCTTTCCAGCATGGCTAGATATGCAAGGCATCAAAGCTTGGTGCAGCCAAGCCCAGAAACAAGATTGAGAACTACAGGTAGAAGTAAGGTAATGGTGACTAGAAGCAAAATCTCTAGGTGCAGGCAAAGGGCTTTTAGCCTTAAGCAAAAAGCAAACCATCTCAGAGGTAAGGGAAGTGGTAAGCTGTCACACCTAGCTGAGAGAAATACTGCAGAAATGCCAAAAATGGTGACAACTGCATACACTATAAGCAGTACACTAACAAGGGACCATTTGTTGGGATAGAACGAAAACTAACACTTAGATGTAGTATTTTCCTTTACTCGTTCGAAGTGGAATTTTCTCTTCTGTTATTACTTCAGTTGTTGTTTATAAGATATTTATACTTTATCTAAATGATTTTAATTGATTTATAACCATCATTTCAATAACACCTATGCCCTGTTTGAGCTAAGACACAGGTTACACATGCTGGAAGAATCTAATTATTAGATATAAACTGTTCCAAAGGGCTGCACACCCCAGGCCAAAAATGTTAGCAGTAGGAATGGGCTCTCATTATAAATAAATATTTTTTATTATGTTCAGTTAGCCAGCATATAGTACATCATACGTTTTTGTTGGAGTGTTCAATGATTTATTAGTTGTGTATAACACCCAGTGCTCATCCCAACACATGCCCTCCTAAATATTTTTTTAATTAAAAAGTATTTTTTTAAAAGACCAGGTGTCATTTCTTAGTATGGCCTGAGGAACACCTGCATTAGGATCACCTGCAGTACTTATTTTAAATGTAGGTTCCAACCCAGACCAGTGGCTTTCCAAATCTGTGTTTATTATAAAAATCATCTGGGGTACTTGTGTTTTATTTTTTTAAAGATTTAATTTTTAAGCAATCTCTACACCCAACATGGGGCTCAAACTTACAACCCTGAAAGCAAGAGTTACATGCTCTACTGACTATCCACCCAGGCACCCTAGGGTACTTGTTTTTAAATGTCAATGCTCATACTTACCACATCAGAATCTCTGACACAGACATTCTGAGGACCACAGTTTGAGAAACACAGTAATAGGACAAATGCTTTGAAAATACAACCTATCTTGGTGGTAGCAAAAAAGCTACCAATATATTCTTGAACAGCTATACAAATTTTGTAAATCATCTTCAATGTACAAATAGATGTAACTATTTCAAGGAATCATGAAATAAATCCTTTAGGATTCATGTGATTAATCTCCAATCATTCTGCTTTGTAAAGCAGAATTTTCACTGAAACAGGGAACGTATATAATAAACAAATTGAGAACCAACTTCTAAGAGAGGGGCATGGCTACAGAAGTAAAGGAAACAGAGCCAATCATGATCTTTGAATCACAGCAAGAAGAGAAGGTCTTAGAGGGAGAAACTGGTCAGTGGCATTGCCGAACATTTCAGGCATATATACATGAAGCAATGGGGGCACACAAGTTATTTTCAATATACCAAAATGACAAACAACATGAAGCCTGGCTCTTATGAGTCAAGGTGTCTGACATAATGAAATATGTATTTATAAAATATTGACCATACAACCAATCATGAACTTTCTAGCCTTTACTGTCTTATGAACTGCCTCTAACTAAGTGCTCCTTCCTGGGACTGGCCTCCATAATGGTAATTTCTTGTCCCACTTGGATCCTCTTAAATAGTGAGGAAATAGCAATCCACCCTACTGTTCATCATTTTAGAGGCAAAAGAAATACTTCACCCCTGCACAATCAGGTACTCAAATATTTGCTCACTTAAATCAAGGCCCTGATATGGGAACAGAGGTACACTGTCATCACTCCATCAGCAAGTCTTTATTGAGCATGTACCATGAACACAGCAAGATTCTGCTAATTCAGGAGAAGTGAAAAAGAGAAGAAAAAAATCACTGTGCCTACCATCAAAAACATTACAAAGGTAACACAAGGCAATATTGACTGTTATGGAATCTAGCAGAGTGTGTATTAGGAAGTTTACATCCTTGGGTTTTAGTTTATTCTTATTATAAGAATAAGTTTATTTTTATTACTCTCATAATAAATGAAAAGGTCAGTTTAGATAATTTATAAGTTTCCTTCCAGTTCTGAAAATAACTGATTTAGTGAATCATACACTTAGGTTTCCTAAGGGAAACTACAAGATGATAATAGTGAATGGAAAACTTGAGTTTGGAACAGCTGTTTTGTGGTAGCAATAGAATACTAACTACAGGGGTGACTGGGTGGTTCAATTGGTTGAGAGGCTGACTCTTGATTTTGGATCAAGTCATGATCTCAGGGTTGTGAGACAGAGCCCCACATCGAACCCCGTATCAGGCCTGCATCTGCTGCAACAGGCTCCACACTCAGCAGGGAGTCTGCTTAAGATTCTCTCCTTCTCCCTCTGCCCCTCCCCCATTTATGTGCACACGAGCGCTCTCTTTTTATACTAATAAAAAAAGATTTTATTTATTTACTTGACAGAGAGAGAGATAGCAAGAGAGGGAACACAAGCAGGGGGAGTGGGAGAGGGAGAAGCAGGCCTCCCACTGAGCAGGGAGCCCAATGCGGGGCTCGATCCCAAGACCATGGGCTCATGACCTGAGCCAAAGGTAGACACTTAACAACCAAGCCACCCAGGTGCCCCAAATAAGTCAAATCTTTAAAAAAAAAAAATACTAACAGCAGATTACATATGTACAGGATACCTGGGCGCCTTTATCTCTTAAATATAATTTCTGCACAATCCTAAAATTCTGTTCAGAACAGAAAGATCAGAAATCTATAATCTGTATGCTAAAGAATCTGAAAGAAAAAGCAGATTTAGCTTATTAAACTTTAAGTGTAAGAGTGCTGTCCTTGAAAGAGGAGAGATGCATACAGAGACACACAGGAAGCCTGCCATGTGACAGAGGCAGAGACTGAAGTGATATATGTCTAAAGCCAAGGAACATCAAGGAATGCCACCAACACCAGCAGAGAAAGCATGGAATACATTCTCCCCAGAGCCTTCAAAGACAGCATGGCCGTGTGGATATCTTGATTTCTAATTTCTGGCCTTTGGAACTACGAAAGAATAAAATTATGTTGTATTAAGCCACTCAGTGTGTGGTAATTTGTTGGGGCAGCCCTAGGAAACTAATAGAGGGGTTAAGAGCCAGTGCCCAGAGCATCCATTTCCTGGACCACGACAGTCAGAGTATGGTTCTGGGGACACCAAAATGGCAGCATCTTCCTTATTGTGGCCGTGACTTCATCAGGACAGCGACTGTGTACTCTCACACTGGCAGCTTTATGATCATGGATGAGGCAGCAACTCCCTCGGTGGCCTGGTATTGGGAAACTCTGCAGAAGATGGAACTCCACCCCCACCCCGTGCCCCACAACCCTCAAATACTGTTAAATACAGTGTAATAAATTCCTTTATAAAAACAAAGAATGATTACAGGATAGGAGAACTGCTTAATAAAATACAACTCTTTATCAACAGCTAGTATTTTAAACACTCAAGGTCATAAAATGATAAAGCGAAGTTGAAAACAACATTCCATTCAACAATGAAAATATCAAATGTAGAAACTGTATTAAAACTTTACTTTAGATATACGTTGAAGATGTTTAAAAATGCCAGTTTTTACTGAATACATTCCCTGCCACTATACTATCCTTAATGTGTTCTAACACCAAAGACTATAAAGAAAACAAAAGTTAATAAGAAACTGAGAATAAAACATCAGTTTTTTCCCATAAATTCAATCCATCAATAAGCATTCTTCCTGTCTATCTTTCAACTTACTTGTATTTGTTAAATAACAAACCATGCCTGGAAATAAATTGTTTGGATAAGGTCATGCCATCTGCCTTAAAAAAATTACCTACTGGGCCTGGGTGGCTCAGTCAGTTAAGCATCTGCCTTCGGCTCAGGTCATGATCCCAGGGTCCCGGGATCGAGTCCCACGTCGGGCTCCCCACTCTGGGGGAAGCCTGCTTCTCCCTTTCCTCCCCACTTGTGCTCTCTCTCTATCTCTGTCTCTCTCTCTCAAATAAATAAAATCTAAAAAAGAAAAATTTTTTAAAAATTACCTACTGTCCAGTTCTGGGAGTCTTTATGACAGTATGCAAACATATCACATTATTTTACTATATGGTCTACCAGTTATATATAAAAAGCAATGGAAGATTTACAATTCCTTACCTTTTAGGAGTACAATAACTTTTCTAAACAAATCTATTCAATTTTCCCAATCATAATGTAATAGAGGATATGTGGCTTTGTTATGGTTACAACCACAACAAAAATTACATTAATCTGCCAGGTAAATATGAGAATATGAGGAAAATATTCTAATGATTAAAAAAAAGCAAAACTGTAAGACTATTAGAAATAATATTTTTAGTTTTGCCATTTTTACTTAGTATTTAAGGATCTTTTTACAACTCCCATTTTTTACTGTTCAAAATATAAACCCCCCAAGCCTCTTGTGTTTTTCCTGTCTGAGGAACCAAGGATTAATGCCTTCTCCCCATATTCCAAAAAACATAAAAACACGAACTCAAACAATGGGAACCACTAAATTACGAATATGGAAATCACAGGGCAAAGAGAAAGAAGAATTCAAGCAGAGAAGGTAGAAATGGCATAGAGCTAGGTAGGAGCCTGATCAGACAAAGCTGGGCCCCGGCAGAATGGGCAACAGGGCCTGTCATCAGAAAAACTGAGAACAGCAGATGCGTTTCCTACCGCTGAACGTCCTATAAACAGTAATAGGTGAAATGAAACTAACACTTAGAGCCTACTGTGGTATTTTTACAAAGATGTTTTCATTTATTCCTCAAAGCAATCTTACCTGAGTTGAGAAAACTATAGTCCCAACAAATCAAGCAACACAACCAAGGAGACAAACCTGGGCTTAGTCTTTTTCATGATAAACACAGAAAATGGTATTTGTGCACAGGGTCTGATAAAGAGGCTCGTTGTAGCTGGTGGCAACTAGCCTGGTAGCTGTGAATGCCCCAAGCACTACCTGACCACGCTGAGAGACAAATATTCTGGCACACCCAGAACCCACTCCTGGCCAGGGCTAGGAAACTACTGAGTGATGTCAAAACTGCTGCATTTTCCATTCCATTCTCAGGTTCCTCAGTAGCTGCACCCAGGTAAGCCTACAGCCAATTCTTCAAACAAAGGAAGGAGGTAACCCACACATCCCCAGGCTACACACACCCTGACTGCAGGCCCTCCCACAAACACAAGCCCTTTCCAGTATTTTTTTTTTTAAAGTGGGGGGAAAAGTCTTCTTTTTCTTTAAAAAATCTGCCCACCCTCTTGCTCATGACAGAAACTTCTAAAAGAAACAAAGGCAGTCATTCCAATAGGTTTAAAATTAAAACTATGAGTTAAAGAAACACACCAAAATACATTTATATTAATGTTATTTGTCAATCAAGCAAAGATTAAATATATGACATCAGATTTCATCTTGGTTTAGTGAGGAAGAAGCTAGACAGGTACACATTCATTCAACGTCACAGGATGGGTGTGGGACCCCCAAGGAGCAAAGAATGGTAGAAAACCCTGAAAAGGTAGATAAATCTAAAAGAGGTTCATATACTTACGAAGTCTCTGAGATGAAACACAAAACTGGGGTATGAATAAGTGGCATTATTCTTAGGGGACTGGGAAAGATCAAGAGATTGTCACAAATGTCTAAAACCAAAAAAGGCCAGGGACACCGGGCTTGCTCAGTTGGTTAAGCCTCCAACTCTTGATCTCAGCTCAGGTCTTGATCTCAGTTTGGGTCTTGATCTCAGGTTGTGAGTTCAAGAAACAAAAAAGGCTATAAAATACTGCTGTGGAAAATCCACATCAAGTCAAGCATCAATGGCCCAGAATCATATTTAGATCTCTGGTATTATCTTCTAGAGCTGGGGTGGACCTCCAACCTATTTGTATAAATAAAGCTTTATTGGAACACAGCCATGACCACCTGTTCGGGTATTGGCCATGACTACAATGATAGAGACTATATGGCTCACAAAGCCAGAAATACTTACTATCTGGCCCTTTACAGAGAAAGTTTACAAACCCCTGTTCTATACAAAAGCAGCCTGGAATGAAAAAGTTACCTTCAACTACTTACTTACACTGATTATCAACAAAAGACCAGTGACAAGATTTACCAAAAGGTCTACTTCCATTAAGTAACAGAAAACATTTATTTCCAAACTTTTACAGACCAATTAAGTAAGTTCCATTCATTTATACACTATTTTGATTAACACCTTGGATAGCTATTACAAAACAACTCATTGTAAGCACATTATATAAACAGTATAGCAGAGCAATTATTTTGACAAAGGTTAAGAAAAGTTTGCTTGCACAAGAAAATTAAGAAATGCTTCATGATCATCTGTCCTTCTCATTCCCACTGTTCACTAAAAACCATGAAATACATTCTTTCAGTGTTTTCATCAGAATGAAAAAAATATTTTATATAGATATATAACATATCATACAGAGATAATCAAGCTATTAGTCACCAAAAGAGGAATCAGCAATTTAGAAGTTTTATAACTCTAAGAATGAATCATTCTACAGTTTTACATATATTTAAAAATTCTCAACTGCCATTATATCCTGCACGTAAAACCATTTCATTACGATTATATAACCAAATGTCACTCACCTATATTCCCTATAAAAATGAGGGGAGGAGGAATTAAATTGAAATAATCAAAAGGATGAAGAAACACTTCTTAAAACATCTAGCTATATATTTATGTAACTGTCAATAAAGTAATTGTTGATAAAGCAATTCAGAGCAAACAATAATCACATATGTCATTTCCAAGACACCCTCAAGTATTATACTAAGTATCCTACCATGTTTTATGCATACTGTACTAACTATCTGAAGGGACAAATATTTTAACTGAAGGAAACCAGGAATGTGGACAGAGTGCAGCTTTGTGTAACTGCAGCTACACTGCAAATTTTTTAAATACCAAAGCCTATTTAAAAAAAAAAATCAAAGGAAACAAAACCTGAAAGGAATTTTGCAACTTATTATCTAATTTAGCAACTTCTTTTCCAAAGTTGCATGTACGTTATCACTATTCTCTCCTGCCCAAATACGCTGAATGGTGGCTCCGTTGGTAACACTACAGAGATACATTTTAAAACATGAGACAGTTTGGTTCCAGAAACTCAGTAAAAGTCTCTAATGATATCTCAGACCACATCTTTAAGTGAAAAAAAAGAAATCTACATTTCAGTAAAGGCATAACAGATGAGAAGAAAAGAATACTTAAATTATGGCGATAAATCAGAGCCCCAAACTGTCTACTGGAAGGAGGGTGAAGGGGAGGGAAGTATGAGGTTAAATACTTACTTACACAAATTAAAACTGCGCTTTCGATCATTTAAAACGACAATTTTGATTTTTATTATTTGGGTATGTTATTATACTGGCCTTAAATCTCCCCTCCCCCACCAGTATGATGCCATCATACCAGACGTGCTTTCCTCCTTGGAGTAAGTACTGTTTTATTGGGCTGGAAAAGAGCTCTTGAAATTGTCCAGACAGGAAAATGTCTAACTGGGAAAAGGAATGGAGGGTGCTTACAGGTACGATCTTCATAAATAAACCTAAATAGTAGTTTCAAGTATAGAATAAATCTACACTCAAGTTACGCTCTTTACTTTTTAAATTGATAAAGATTTTTAACGGTGGCAAGACTCCCAAGTATTGTGGAAAAACTTAACAATTTAGTTTCTGAGATTCCTTGGTTTTCGTTTACAGAAAATGTCAGGGTAAAACTCCATCCACCTGGACATTTAGTTTGCTGACCACCTTCGTTTCTTATCAACTATAAAGCTTCAAATACAGTGATGAGTTCAAGATGTAGCTCAATTATGAAACGAGACGTGCATGAGGAGTCAGAAGAAACTGGAACCTCCTCCCCTTTATTTTTACGTATTTCTCATTCCTCACACTGGAGTCCTCCACCAGCCATCCTTCGAGGAGAAACTTTCTCTCCCTCCTCCAAGCCCCGGGCCGAAGTAGGAAGTACCCGCCCTCCCGAGCAGGGAACCGCGGTGCCCTCGCCGCTCATTGGCTGCGGAGGCCGTCAGTGCTGCAGAGGGCGGGGCCTCCCGGCTGAGAGCAAAATCTCAGGCCCGCACCTCGCCGAGGGTCCGGAGAATCCCCACCCCAGAAAAAGCAGCCAGCCTCCACTAGGGGTTCCTTCTCCTCCTTTTTATTTTGCGGGCCTTCCTCTCAACGTCCCCATATAGTTTCTGACCGTTTGACTCCTCCACGCGGCAATTTTTCAAAGCTCCAACATCTCTTCCCCACCCCAGCAAGCTCCAGTCTAGGACCAAACAGAAAGATGCTGCGGTGTGAGGAGTGAAGCAAGCTGTGGACTGGATCTCCCGAGGGTAGCAGAAGATTCCTTCCTCTGGAAATGATATAATTGCTTAAGTTTTGTTAACTGTTTTAAGTGCACTGGCCTTCGCCAAGTATTGAAGCCAAAAATACTCGGTGTCCATTCAATAAGAGTTGCCACAAAGTATTACAGGGTTAGTCGAATCTCTTGTTGAATCATCCACCGTTTTCAGTGTTTTGTCCGGTTGCCCCTAATACTATGCCATTCTTCGACCACACCCGCAACAGCTCAAGCTCCTATACAGATTTACCACGCACGCATTCTGTACTTTATCCTGTAAAGCAACCTGACAAGACACACTGCTGCTGTCTACAGGGAGTGTACATACTTCTTCAAACTACAAACTCTTTGGAGGAAGATTTAGAAACAATGGTGCTAGTTATGATAGATACACAAGGCTCTACAAACTATGCGCATTCGATTTTTCAACAGCATCCTTATGATCAGTAGTCAGAGGAGGAAAACCATTTCGTTTTTGTAATGCTTTCAGACTTTCAGTTCCGTCACCAGAACTGCTCAAGGATGGGAGATAACCTACTGTAAAATAAGTATATTTTTAGTATTTACCCCTGATAAGGACTACAGCTATGAGAGAACACGATTTTTGTGTTTGACACATCATCTCCCGAGGCCTGCAGTACACAGGAAAGAGGGAACAAGAGTTCTTTAGATCTCACTGCAGCTTCCTCTGGGTTGTGTTGCTTCCTGACACTATCCTAGGGCAATGTGGTGTTCTCATTTTTCTTTTTTGCGGTCCTCTTCGACTTTGGCCTCAATTCTCGGTGTATTTATTTTCCATTGCCACCATCACCATCTCTATTGCCTTTCAATCTCTCTCACATTTGCTAATCCTGACAGGGTACCACGAGAGCCCATTCTCCAACAGGTCGGCCATCCTCCCTGTACTTCTCAAGTCACTTCAGCTTCTCCCTTAGCTTCACGGCTCCCACCACCCACTCTCTCCAGTGAACTTCACTCCTGTGCAGTCTGGCTGCTGCCGAATCCTGACAGCTGGGCCTAACCAATCCGCGAGTGATAAATAACCGACACCGCCAATGAGCAGCAGCCGGGGGGTGGGAGGCGGGACTTCGGCTAAGTTCCTCGGGTCCTGAAACCAAGACCTGTTGCCGCCGCCGCGGTGGCCGCGGAGTTTCTTAGTTACCGCGGCGCCCACGGCGGCCTCGGGCCGCCAAAGCCCTTACCAGGCACCAAATTCCTGCCGCCCGCTCCCGCCACTGCCAACGAACCGGACCGAAACCCCCACCCAGCTCCAGAGCGGCGCGCCCCGCCCCACTTTCCCCGGCGCGGGGATCCCGGAGGCCGCCCCGCGCCCTCCCGGCCTCCCCCTCTCCGCCCGGCTCCCGCAGGCAGCCCCGCCCGGGAGCCCGAGACCCCCGCAGCCACTCACCAGGAAGTTGGGAGTTTTCCGTTCTCCTGCCCGCGGGGGACCCGGGGCGGGCGGGCGGCTCGGCCAGGCGGCGCCGCGGAAAGGCCCGCTGGGCCGGGGGCTGTGGCTGCGAGGCCGAGAGCCGATCGCCACCTCCCGCCGCGCAGCCCCCGCGGACGCTGCAGGCGCGGGCCCCCACCCTGCGCACGGCGAGGCGCGTCCCGAGTGCGAGCCTAACAGCGGCCCATCCTCCCGCGACTCCCGCTCCTCCTACCGCGGCCGCCGCTGTCAGGAGTGTAAACATCCCGGCATCCCCGAGGAGAGGGGCGGGGCGGGCGTCGGCCCCTCCCCGCTCCCGGAGCCCCGCGCCGCGGGTCCCGCACGGCGCTGTGCGAGTGCAGGGAGCCCCGTCACCTCCCCGATGCGGCCGAAGCAGCTCTGGGGGATCCCTCAGGCGTGCGGCTCCCTGTTGTTGGATCCAGCGCGGCGTGGAGTGCGTCGATCTGCCCCCTGAGCCGCATTCCCCTCCTTTGGGCCAACTTTCCTCTAGGCTGGGGTGGGCTGCTTTTTGAGAACTTGTCTTTTCCTCACTTGCATTTGAATGCCCCCACTTTCAAGCTGTAAGCTCAACTGGTGACGTCCCCTTTCTTCTGGATCACAGCTTTTTGATCCCATCCTCTCTTACTAGGTGGTTTGAACTACCTCTGCTCTAAGCACACCTTACATTAAAGTAAGAGTCCTAACGTAGATAAAATGGCTTTTAGGACATTTCTGAAAAGTGAACGACTTGGTTTGGTATTGGGAATCGTTGGGAAGTGGGGGGTGGATACCCCAGACCCCTAGGACAGGAACTGCAAAAGACTGCTGCTTGAGTAACTGGACACGTATTACTGGAGATCACTGCTAGGAGGCAGTATGGAGTCAAACACGCCTTCATTCTAATCTTAGTTCAGTGATAATATATTAACTCTGGCCCGGCAGCAAGTTATTTCACCTCTCCCGAGTATTAGTCTCTTTGTCTGTAAAACAAGAATGGTAATAATACTCATCTCTAGGACTAAGGTTAGAATTAAATGAGATAAGCAAGGTGCTTAAATACAAGAACCTAGCTTATAAGTACTCATTAAGTAGTTGTTACTGCCCCTAGGTCTTTCACTTGTTTGACTTACCTACCAAAGGGATTCAAGCCAAGAATGTGTAGATTATAGCTCAAAGACTTCAGAAGTTAAAACTATGGAATTAAGATTTAGAAGGTTTATTTTTAGCAAGAAAAAAAAAGATCTCAAGAGGAGATGTTGATTCTGTTGGCTCAAGAAGTAGTAATAAATGTACTACTTACAGCTCTAAGGAATGAAGGTACAACTGTTACCAAGATACAAAGTCCTTGCTATCATGGAGCTTACATTGTAGTAGAAAGGCAATAATCATCATCATAAGCCAGTAAATACATACTATGTCAGATGGTGATTCATACAAAAATAAAGCAGGGTAAGGAGACAGGACAGGGAGCATGCTGTTTGAAATGTATTTATCTGGGAAGGCCTCTCTGACATTTGAGCAGAGACCTGAAGGAAGTGAGAAAATGAGCCATGTGTCTGTCTAGAAGTAAAGCATTCAACACAAAAGGAACAGCAATGCAAAGACCCTGAGTGGAAGTGGGCTTGGCATGTGTGAGGAATAGCCAAGAGAGAAGTGTAGCTAAAATCCAGCAAACAAAGGGAGTGCACTAGCAGATGTGATCAGAAGAGGGGATGGGGTACAGGAAGGGGACGAATGTAGAACCTTGTTAAGTTTTAGAAGTTATTCTGGATTAAATGGAGAGTCCTTGGAGGAGTGACCAAATCAGACTTGGTTTAGGATACAATAGCAGCACTGTGGAGAATAGACTGCAAGTTAAGAACAACTAGAATAGGAGACTATTCTTTTTTTTATTCTTTAAAATTTTTATTGTTATGTTAATCACCATACATTACATCATTAGCATTTGATGTAGTGTTCCATGATTCATTGTTTGTGCATAACACCCAGTGCTCCATGCAGAACATGCCCTCTTTAATACCCATCACCAGGCTAACCCATCCCCCCCAACCCCCTCCCCTCTAGAACCCTCAGTTTGTTTCTCAGAGTCCATCGTCTCTCATGGTTCATCTCCCCCTCTGATTCCCCCCCTTCATGAAGAGGAGACTATTCTAATAGTCAGGTGAAAGATATTGATAACCTAGAACATTGTGCATATAGTGGAGGTAATAAGAATGGTCAGACTGCAGATATATTTCTAAGATTTGCCAGTGGGTTGGATGTGGGGTAAGAAAGGAGGCAAAGATGAAGCCAATGAAGTTGGTATTGGAACTAGATCATTCTGTCACATCACAACAAATTAAAATCCGTCCATCAAATAAGAAAAGTGTCACCTGAGTCATACACAAGCCCACCTTGCAGGAGAAAGAACCAGATATTCCCAGAGTGAAGACATTTCAACCTGAAATGGTACAAGAAGTATGATTAAAGGTTTTGGGGGGTTTTGTTTATATTTTACTATCTTTTGCACCACCTTTTTAAAAAATGTAGATAGATTGATAGATAATAAAACATCCCAGTTTAAAGAAATTTCAGATTCATCTATAGACCAGATATTTCATTGGTGTGAGGAAAACTTACACACCTTATGAACACTGATAGGCAGATAAATCAAAATGAGCTCCCGAAGCCTAGTAGCCACAAAGCCTTTGTCTAGGAAATATCCCATTAGTGGCTCTATGGTACCCAAAGTATTGAAATCATCTGTATGTGTCCTCTTCTTTCACCTTAAAGGACGACAGAGCTACAGCTTATATAGTAGTAAAGTGTTTTAAAAGTTGGTAAGACCGTCAGAACTGAATACACCGCACTTTCTCATGTGACTTTCTATTGCCCTGTGTGGACATAAGGGAGGGTTGCCCCAGCCACTGGCCCTTGGCCTGGAGCAAATGCTAATGGAAAAACTGAGATGTGGCCAAAGAGGCTCCTCCGGCCCTGGGGATCATTAGAGCAGAGCCCAGCTTTAACTGCTTTTCTATTCATCTCCCGCCAAACTTGCTCCAAAAATGCTGTCTGGCTCCATGAAACGCATTAATTACAGTCTTTTCTAGGAGCTGTGTTTATACCTAATTACCACACAATACATACCATTAACCAGCAGGTTAACTTTGCTGTAAATGATATTTGATTATGTCACTTAAAGCCCATCAGCTTACACCAAGGCTTCCTATTTTATTATTCATACAGCTTCACTGGCCCCACACAATTTAAAATAAAAATTAAACATAGAATTGATTACCAAAACCATTTTTATCCATAGGCTAAACCAGACCAGATGTTATATACCATGTTCATTGTAAATGCAACTTCTCTGTAAGGAGAGAAGCTTGCTAGGAAAAAAAAAAAAGTGTTTTCCCGATGAAAGATGGTGAAGTAATATTAAAAATAATTTTCCTTTGAAGAAGATCCTAGCCACTGGGCTAGACCAGAAATGTCTAGTCTTCTTGACTCACAAACATAGTGCTGGCAACAGGTGTACTTAAAAAGCTACTAGTGATATTGGCAGTCACTGAACTTGGCAACTAAATGGTGATGAGGCTTAGTCAAGCTGTTGAAATGTCTGGACTGAAGTGGGCCAAGAGGAGGAAGTCAAAGTGCAGACTGCAGACAACCCAAAGGAGATCACTTTTCTCTAGTCCTGGCTGTGGTCGCCGTACAGTGTCAGAAAATAAATCTTTATCTTTCTTTGAAAACACTCATGAAAAATATTAGAAAGCTACTTTTTCACTCTGACATCCCCTTGCATTTAATTTTTAGTGGATCGCATAGATGAGCTTCCTATGAAAACAATAAAATTAGCCTTCATTTTATTTTCACACCAAATCCCTAGAACTCAAATTCACAGAAAGACAATTCTGCTGTCCCTAGCATCTAGTTATGGTATTTTGAGAATTCATAGGGTTTGAATTTGAGGGTTCATAGTTTAAAATTGTGGCATACTGATGGTGGCTTTTTCCTGGCTATTTTTGTAGTAGTTACAAAATGGGGGAAACATTTTCAATACACTATATACGTATTTTTTAAATATATACTCTTAAAATGGAGGGAAATGTGGTAGTTTATACTGCTTGCAAAATAGGGAAGAAACAGTCCCACTGGTAGTTCATGTTTATATTACAATTTCCTTTGTTTAACAGAATCCAGTTAAATTTATGCGTTTTGTCTCTTTACTATAAAAGCCAAAAGGCCAATATGCAATGGGCCAAAAGTCAAAGCAATGAAGGAAATATATTCAAAAATCACTTCCCTTTTCACACTTGTACACTCTACCCTTGATGTGGAGCCAAACAGTGAGTCCATTTCACAGGACACAGTCTCCTCAACAATGGTAGCATTTTCACAGAGCGTTCACGAGCTCCTCTTTATTCTCTATGTTCATAGAGAATTGTGGTGATACAGTAATCAAATTCTAAAGATAATGTTTAAAAGTACAGGTTTCTCTGGAATATTTTGTGCGCATGCATCTACCTGAGAAGGGGATGTTACAAATGCCCTGGGATTTCACAAAACTGAATGGATAGGTCTCAAAGAGGTCTACCTAATTTCTGCCTCCCTCTACATCTTCTGACTCATCAAGTCCTCTTTTGTGCTGTTCACTTAATCTTGGGATGCACCAAATCCATTCAGGTTGGAACAACTGGAACAATTTTCTATTTACTAAATAGGAAAAAAAAAACCGGCAAATAATAAGTATTTCTGTTTACTTTTAGTATTCCCGCATGGTTAAATTAAGAGAGTACTCTCAGGCTATAGGTCCAAAAGCACATCCTAACAATGTCAACACAAGAAGTGAAAAGTTGCAGTCACTACTGTGTTCACCTTTCTAACCCTCTTTGCTCATATTCAGCCTTTCTTGCTTAAAACATACATCTCTTCATCTTTTTTTTCCAACTGTTCTATTTAATGTCCTAAGTGTACTTTAAAATACTTCAGTAATTATGTCTTAAGCAGTTCAATTGCACTGTTAATGTTCAATCTATTTGGAAATACAGGATGTGAGTAAAACCAGATTTGGAATCTTGCCACATCAAACTCAAAGATATACTCAAAGCCAGCTCTTACTGTCTTTATGACAATAAGCCTAGTTAATCATAAGCAGCCTCGATATCCTCCATAATTCTGCTACTGAATTCACTGTTGGGTGAAATTCAAATTATGGAGATATTTTATTTCTTTAATCACTCTGTCATATCAACTTTTCCAACTAAAAGTTAGCATTATGTAGAGGAAGGAGTACCTAGAACATTACTTTGCAGAATAAAACAGGATCATTTCCAAAGCTTGAGAATTTGGGGGCAAAAATCAGAGATGTGCTTAAAAATTGATGAAGTGCCTATTCTCAAAGTCAGGGCAAAAAACTTTAAATTCATAAACCATTCAGGTACTAAAGAAGGCAAGCCAATATTTACCTATGGATTTATGGGCTAATCCATTCTTTGAAACTGTGGGAGAGGACTAACAGTGGACTGTCACCCATGGAAACTGCAAACAGTCCTAACTGGACAATATTGGTACATTTGCTCATCAGTGTCATTTAATTATTTATTTATTTGAGAGAAAGAGGGAGAGAGCAGGCAGCGGTGAGAGGCAGAGGGACAGGGAGAGAGAATCCCAAGCAGACTCCATGCTGAGCACAGAACCCCTGACTCGGGGCTCAATCTCACAACCCCGAGATCATGACCTGAGGTGAAATCAAGAGTCAGACGCTTAACCAACTGAGCCACCCAGGTGCCTCTCATCAGTGTCATTTATTGTTATATAGCGAATAGGTTCATGTAATCTGAACTTTTAAATTATTTTTAAGTTATTTATATATAAATATATGATTATTTTTGAATATAAGTTAATTATTTTTGAAGTTATTTCAAAAGCTTATTTTAAAGTTGTATATACATTTCAAATTTATTTAAAGGTTTTATATATGTAAATAACTTTTTAAAATAATTTTAAAGTATATAAATACACACACACACACACACACACACACACAATGTATAGTTTGGGCAACCAAAGTATGCAACTATTTAAAATTCTGTTGTTGGGCGCCTGGGTGGCTCCGTTGGTTAAGCGACTGCCTTCGGCTCAGGTCATGATCCTGGAGTCCCGGGATCGAGTCCCGCATCGGGCTCCCTGCTCGGCAGGGAGTCTGCTTCTCCCTCTGACCCTCCTCCCTCTCATGCTCTCTATCTCTCATTGTCTCTGTCTCAAATAAATAAATAAAATCTTTAAAAAAAAATAAAAAAATAAAATTCTGTTGTTTTTCTTTGTTCTTTCCTTGCTCAAATTGAAAGATAAAAATTATCACCTTTTTTCTGAAGACAAATGCATAATAAAAGTATTCCTTATTTCTAAATTAAATAAAATTAATACTTTATCAGGTCTACATCCTATAACTCCTAAGTAGGCAAGCATATTTTACTCTCTACAAGAGGAAGTTTGTAGAAATAGCATAATGTAAATTAGAGATGACTGGGGAAAAAAACATAAAAATGACTTATGTCGAGATTTAGTTTCAATTTCCTACATAATTTTTTAAATACATTGCTGTAGTCATTACATAATCAAGCCTTTATTTCTAATACCTAGCTAGTGATATTTTAGGCTATTGTACTGTTCTAAAATCTAAATATGTAAAGAGATTATATTAAGTCAGAACAATCAATATCATCTGAATCTTTGCTCCTGATTGTTTAGCCCCTAAAAGCTAGAATCTACTTTTATCATTTCAGAATCTAATATTTTAATTCCTTGGATGGAATTAAATTGAATATCCTATGGATATTCTGTGTATCTCCCTATTTCACGATTCTTTAAAGTTATTTGTACATAAACTATACAAAAATCAAAACCAATACTCCATCACCATACGGAGATAACCAGCTGCGATATTAAAAGATTTTCACACCTATGATGAGGCAGCAGCTCATGAACAGGTTCTGGGACCAGTACAGCTTTGGGATAGAATTTCATCAGTATTCCACCTCTGGGTTCTACCTGGGATGATAGAGTGTGATGTGATGCAAAGGAAAAGATGGTGGGTCTGAGGTAAGAAATGAAATATAACAAAACACATGCAGGTTTTCCTGTTATCACATCTCAAGATGGCAAAGGGAGAATGAAACTCCTGTTTTAATAGACTCACTCTTCTCCTTCTCTAGTAAGGACACAGTACTAAAGCGTCCTAAAGTGAAACATGAAAAACTTACAAAAGATACAGCATAGAATTAACTGTAAGAAGGAATTCCTAACCTTGCAGAAATAGGTTCTCAAATACCATTCTCTAATAAAATTTTAAAATGGAATTTAGCTCATCTCTCTGGCTGGTTTAAATATAGCCTGCACAGACACAAGAAGATGGGCTAGAATCACATATGCTTACCTATTAGTTGACATGAATCATAATAAGCTTACATAGTAGCTAATTAGCAGTCCAGTTCCAGGAAAACGTGGAAGCAAGTCAAAGTTTGTCCTTATTTCACTCTTACTGCCCTCGGTAATGCCCACTTACTATCATGGATTAATCATACATTTTCAGTTTCGCCGTTTTAAGAGTACTAAGCGTTAGTGCATATCTCTGTGTTTCTTTTTCAATCTGAATCTTGTGATTAGTATGTAGGCTTCTATTCCCTGGGTTCCTAAATGTGTTTTTATCTTTGCTCAAGTATATATGCTTTTGGAAAGAAGTTACACCTTAATGAGCACCTTGTGGGGATGATTAGACACTCTGAAGAGAACAAAGGATAAGATGCTCTGTGAGGGAATAACAAGAGGGGATGCCCTTTAGATTGGATAGTCCAGGAATGCCTCCCTGAGGAAGTGACATTTAAATGGCAGCTAAAGGATATAAAGGGGCCAGCAAGGCGGAGCACCGGCACTAAGGTCCAAAGGCAGCCACATCTGTTTTCCCTCCCTTCTACATGGAAGAAAAGCACGCAGGAGCTTACAGGCCTGCATTACAAAGATGTCAGCTCAGTGGCTTCATTTTTATTAACTGAGAAATGGATTACTATTGATATAATAAAGTTTCCATCTGTGAAAAGGAAAATTGGAAAATTTTTCTACCAAGAAAGCCTCGGAATTAAGCCAACGCTTTATGAAGGATACGTAACTATTCTATGCCACCCGTTTTCTTGCTTTTCTTCCTCTCTCCCTTCTCCCCCCTTCCCTCTACAATCTTCTTCCCTGCATGCTTCCTTCCTGCCTTTCTTCTTTCCTTCCCCAGACTTATTTATTAAATGTCTTCCATGCATTAAAACTCTAATGGCTTCCGCAAATACACCATTTTCATTGTTTGTCACCTTTTTTTTTTTTAATATTTAACCTCTGTGAGTTGGAATGCCTCTCTTAGAATCAAGGAACTAGGATACAATGATGTAAGCAGTAAATCTCTGTCTTAAAAAAAGCAGAATATTTTTATTGAAATCTGAGTATAAAATACAAATTATAAGTAAATTATATGCAAGGATAAGTGAGGAAGTCACTGAATCAAATCTTTCATATTTCTTTGCAAGTTCTACTTAGAACTATTTACTTTACAATTCAAAATTTGCTATTTTCATTGTTTTTTTTTTTGTTTTTTTTTTTTTTTTTTAAAGATTTTATTTATTTATTTGAGAGAGAGAGAATGAGAGATAGAGAGCATGAGAGGGAAGAGGGTCAGAGGGAGGAACAGACTCCCTGCCGAGCAGGGAGCCCGATGTGGGACTCGATCCCGGGACTCCGGGATCATGACCTGAGCCGAAGGCAGTCGCTTAACCAACTGAGCCACCCAGGCGCCCGCTATTTTCATTGTTTTAATAATTTTAGAAATCTGAAAATAATGGGAAAATCATTTTTATTATTATTATTATGTTATGTTAATCACCATACAGCATTAGTTTTTGATGTAGTGTTCATGATTCACCTGGTCACTGGCCGTTATGAATAAAGCACTTATCACCACCAAGTGGCTGAGTAGCTTAATTGCAGGAGAGAGTATGCAAGAATGAAAGAGTTGCCAAGGAAACTCTTAAGCATTAAGAAAACTCTTTCAGGTAATAGCAAGTAGAGAGTGGTGAGACTGGTTATGTTCTCCATATTTCCAATAAAGGAACTGAGAAAGAATAATAAGTGCCTGGAAAAGGTGAGGAAAAAGAAAAAAGTATTCCTTTATATATTTTGTGATTGTATTATCTTGGAAAAGAGTCCCATAAAAACATGTGTGTGCACACACATATGCACACACACTTACACACACACACACACATACACACACATACTCATAAGCCCAATCAGATGGATGTGAAATGCATGCATTTGGTAATCATAGATGTCCAAGGAAAGATACAACTCAGTGGTCTCAACCTTGGCTCTGCCAAACCTCACCTGCACAAATTCGGCTTCAGTTAGTTTGAGAAGTCTTTGATAATTCATATTTTAAGAAGCTCTCTAAGTGATCTTAATGTTCAGCCTGGGTTAAGAACCATGAGTAACTGATATTTATTGAGTTCCTACTATGGCTAAAGCTCCATATGAAGTACCCTCGGAGGATATAAAGGGTTAAGGAATATAAAGTTAAGTACTCTGAGGGATATAAAGAACTCACAACAATATGATCGTGAACCACCATAAACTCTACCACTATCATGCTAAGTATTTGTGAGACCGGTATTAGATTGGTAGTATCATCTTTAGGTATTGGCAGGATGCGTATCAACCTTCCATGTACACACACGCACATACTCAAATGGCACATTAAAAAGACACATATGAAAAAATTGAGAGTCTCATTATTTGTTTCATTGTGCTACACGAATAGTACCCTCTACCAGAGTTTCTCGAAATGTGGTCTGCATTAAAATCATGTGGAGAGCTTTTTAAAAATATCATTGTCCTACCGCAGGACTGCAGAATCTCAGAGAGTAGGCCTAGGGATTCTAGAAATCTGCATTTTTAATAAGCTCCCTGGTGATTCTAATTCACAGAAAAGTTCCAAACCCCTGGTATAAACCAGCATTTTTTTCCTTCTGGGGATAGCATTTGCCTGTGTGAATGTGCTCTTGGGGGTTAGGGGTAGAGAATGATATTATAACTAGGTATTGAAATAAATTTTGCCTGTAATCAAAAACATTGCCTTAAGTCTTAATTACCAAATGTATTAATGACACATCCTTAACAGTCATTGTCAGGTGCAGGGCCATAGGTTAAATAGGTTGTTGACTATGTACAGTCCCCACATCCCAGCTGTTATCTTCACTGCTTCCCTCTACTACAGAAGAGAACTCCATGAGTGAGTGGTGGTGTCATAAAGATAACTTTGGATACACTCTAATTTTTAAGAAAATGCTTGATATCCTCAGTATTCTAACTATTGTTGGTAACACATTATTTGCTCAAACAGTATTCTCATCACAGTGAACTCATATAGGAATATTTGGGGATATTTTAAATATTCAAGGGAATCACAGCAATTTTGGAGACATTTGTCAGACATCTTATGAACTACTAACTCCAGGTAGTTCACTGTTTGGACATCAAATAAAGCTACATTCCTTTTCATGACAGCATATCTTTGTGCAACTAAGTTTTGGGAGACTGCTGAGGTTAAAAAGCAAGTAGCACGAGAAAATCACTATAGAACCAAAAATGATGAGAGGGTGTCCAATCTGATACTGAGGTTTAAGAAGCTATGCACTGCCCAACACACAAGCACATCTTATTAATAAGCAAGTGAATGTTCAAGAATGAAATCAAAATAGCATTTGTTCTTTCAAATTGTTATGTATTCTTTTTCAAATGGCTACTAAGTTGTTAGGGCATGAGTTCTAAGTTGTTTAGATTTAACTACTTGGTGAACTAAACTGCTAGGTTTTGTTTGTTTGTCTGTTTGCTTTGCCAAGGGCTTCAGAAAAAAAAATTACTGCTACATGAACTGAGAAAGTTTGGAAATCTCTGCTTATGGTATATCTGATTGCAACATACCAGTGAATTGCAGCATTAGAGCTGAGAATTAGTGCTCTTGATGGTCTGAATTTTAATATACCTGCATTTACTTTGTTTCCATCTCAACTCATCTATTTATTCAATCAGTATTTATTGAAAACTCACTATAAAGTACAAAGTATCCAGGGGCATGTACTGATGAATGATACAAGACTTCCCTTCTAAGTATCCTTTTTATCTTCCTACACAAATATACTTTCTACAAAATGAACTATTTAGTTATAAGATTATTCTTCTGTGCAACATATGTAAAAATACCATATCCCTGAAGAAAGAATTAGAGCAACTATTAATTCTACCACGTTACCATTCCACCTTCCCCAAATTATGCAGATTTATCAATAATTCAAGAAAACTTCACGTGCCATGTACTTGACAATTTGAAGCTGTCAGAGCAATAGCTTTAGACAAAGTAGCAAGATGACATTTGTGGCTAAGGAACTGGAAGGCAGACTCAGCATTCACTAACATGATCATTACCCTTCAAGGGTGAAAGATTAGTCACTTCACCTTTAAGAGAGATTGTACCGGATGTGCTGGGCAGCAAGGAAGGAGAATTTTAACTTTAGAACAATCTGATCCCACAGGATAAACACTCTTGGAAAAGTTCTACTAGTTATTTTTTTCTTTTTCTTTTTTTAAAACAAATAATACTACTAGTATTTTAAATAAGGAGACCCCAAATGCCAGAGTAAAGTGATAAAAATGTAGTACTAGAAAATGTCTAGGTGTTTATCTAAATAATTATTTTATATTTTACCTCATAGCCAGAACTACTATGCCATTGCCAATGCATGCCAAGGGGCACTGAAAAAATTCAGGCCCTCAACTATTTTAAAGTTCTGCATGATTCCCAAATTTATTATGATTTCTTTTAGTGAGACAGATTTGGACTTAGAGTAAAGCATTGTGAAAAAAACTTAAATTTTTAAAACATTCTCTCCTATTTCTTCCACTATTCCCTAACTAGACTTTGAATTATTGAATTACCAAGAAAATGGCAAAAGAGGGGTGGCTTAGTCAGTTAAGCATCTGCCTTCAGCTCAGGTCATGATCTGGAAATCCTAGGATCGAGCCCTGCAGCCTGCTCTCTGCTCAGCGGCGAGCCTACTTCTCCCTCTGCCCCTCCCCCTGCTCATGCTCTCTCTTTCCCTCTTTCTCTGGCAAATAAATAAATAAAATCTTAAAAAAAAGAAGAAAAAGAAAATGGCAGAAGAAGGAGAAGAAGAAGGGGGAGGAGGAGAAATATGTAAATATAATTACAAAAGAACAGGAATAAGCAAAATTTACAATAGTTATTCAAGTTGAACACTGAACCTGACTACAAAATTTGCTCTTCTGCCAAAGGATTTCCACCAATAAAAATAGCCATCCTTCTCTGGCTTAGAGGAAAGAAAACAACCTCATTTTACATAAGTCTTTGTTGAAAACACTCACTACATTGAACGGAAGACCGTCACCTACTGAGGCCGCCAATAACTAAGGGGGGGAAATAATAAGCAGTCTTTATCACAGGTCTCTTTTGCTCCCCATGTGTGTCCCAAATATGTTATTTCACCATTCCCAGGTTTCTTTGTTCTTTCCCCATTCATCCATCAGGTGGAAAAATGGTTCCTCCTTCACTAACCATGAACTGATGGATTATCTATTTTGTAAATTTGAGGATAAATTAAACATAGTCATTTACATAGGCAATTCTAACTGCTAATCATTTAGAATGTTTATAATCATTTTACCCTATACAACTTCCTAAGGTCGACTGGTACTCTTTTCAATTGAGTGACATACGTAGGTAGTAGTGGTAGGTGTATTGGGTGGGGGTGGGGGTGGACATTGAGAAGGCTATTTGCAAAACTATTACTTATATTCTGAAATACTGAGCTGGCTTGGCATTTGTGATGGGCTGAATTGTGACACTCCCAAAATTCGCATGTTGAAATTCTGACCTCGAGTACTTCTGAATGGAACTGTATTTGGAAATAGGGCCTTTCGAGAGGTGATTAAATTAAAATGAAGATGTGAGGGTGGGCCTTAATCTAGTCTAACTAGTGTCCTTACAAGAAGAGGATATTTGTACACACAAAGGAGACACAAGGAATGTGGGCACACAGAGAAACGACCATGTAAAGAGGAAGCAAGAGGGCAATCATCTATAAGTCAGGGAGAGAGACCTCACAGGAAACCAACCCTGGCCGACATCTTGATCTTGAATTTCCAGCCTCCAGAACTGTGAGAAAATAAATTTCTGTGGTTTAATCCACCTAGTCTGTGGTATTCTGTTATGAGAGCCCTAGCAAACGAACATGGCATCTTAGACAATAACAAGAGTATATTTTAAATCTTACGCTATTAATCATCCATGTTTTAGTCTATCATAGAAGATAGGTTCCAAAAAACAGAGGAGATTCAGGTTTTTAAGGAAACAAAATGGATCATGGTTTTTTAATAATTATAAAAATCTTCAATATTCTCCATCGATAATAAGGCTGGATAGAATTTTGGAAGAGAAATAAAAATGATTCTAAGTTTACTTTTGTTTTAAAACTCCATGGGGTGCCTGGGTGGCTCAGTCGTTGGGCGTCTGCCTTCGGCTCAGGTCGTGGTCCCAGGGTCCTGGGATCAAGCCCCACATCGAGCTTCCTGCTCCGCGGGAAGCCTGCTTCTCCCTCTCCCACTCCCCCTGCTTGTGTTCCCTCTTTTGCTGTGTCTCTCTCTGTCAAATAAATAAATAAAATCTTAAAAAAAAAAAAACTCCACGAGACAAACAGTGCTCTGCAAATTCCAGTGGTATGTGATTTTCTCAACTCATTTAACAAGTGTAGCGTTTTTTGAGGTATGCCCAATTTATAGTGAAGGGTAGTTATTAAATTTGAGCTTAGCTGGCCTTTTACCTATGTCTAGTTAAATTTTATAGTACGTTCTGATGGCTCTTTTTAATTTCATAGCTTTCTCTGATTTTCTATTTGCACAACATGTGCAAGTTCATATAAATCCGGTGCTCACTTCGGCAGCACATTATACTAAAAAATGTTCATATAAATCCTATCAGTTTTGGTGGTATGTTCCCATGAAAATGAAATACACTTAGAAAAACATTGCTAGAGCTCTTTGTCTGTGGAGTCCTTATATCTATCTCAATAAAAATCGTTAAATTCAAAGAGTTTGTATTTTGTAAACAACGAAAATGTAATTGAAGTTCTTAAAAATGTTAAGGTGACATTAAGATGGTTATGAAGCACTGAGATTCCCAAAAGAAGATAAATGCTTTCTCATATCTCTAACTAAATATTGGTCCTTAATGTGAGTTTAGTAAAATCTGGAGTCAAAAACTGTAATTCCCAAGGGTTTTATGTTAATATGTTTCTGCTGAGAATTCACTAGAGAGTCCACAGGACCACTCTGCTTAGTAACTACTTTCTCCGTCCCTATAAATTCTACAGTTGACAGCTAGTTTAAAACCTAGGCTGTCTCTCTGAATCACTCATTGGGAAGGACAGTAAACAAGTAGAAAGAGTTAAGTTGGTAAAGTTTTTCTTCTCATATTTTTGAGGGTTATATTGGTCGAAATGGTTAAGGGTGCTAATACTAATTGTGCTCTTATTGAAAGAGGTTATGCTCTTTTTTCCTTTTTAACTAAACGAGGCTTCTTTCTCCAAAACCTACCTTTCAGCCATTCATCATCGTGACAGCATTGCGAGAACTGCGAGAATTGATCACACACTCTCCCCTGAGGCAGGTGGTAATACAGCTCATTAATTTGGTAAGACAGATTGAAAAGTGATGTGACTTCCTCGTTCCCCAAGTCAGTCAGCTGATGCCCACTGTCCTCATTGAGTGGTAGATTATAACCAGGTAAAAGAAATGTTTTAAAAAGTCATTAAAAGAGCAATTTAAAACAATATGGTATGCTGGGGATAGCATTATGACACATTTCTTATCGAGATGGCATTATACAGAACAGATTAGAGACAGGGCTGCAAATTTCAATGGAAATAACTGAGATTAACTCCTATTGTTATTCAAAGGGTGAAACTGGCACCCAGCAATTAGATTTCTAGAGCTATTAATTGAGTTTCAGTTATGCATAAGAGTATACAACATCTTCATAGAGTAATTTTCAGATCCTGCTCTCCCACTTACATACATGTCATATATTCTTTTGTGTTTTGTTTGTTTTTTAAGATTTTACTTATTTATTTGTCAGACAGACAGAGAGAGAGGACAAGCAGGGGGTGCGGCAGGCAGAGGGAGAAGCAGGCTCTCCAGTGAGCAAGAAGCTGAATGCAGGACTCAATCCCAGGACCCTGGGATCATGTCCTGAGCCAAAGGTAGACGCTTAACCGACTGAGCCACCCAGACATCCCTATATGTCATATACTCTATACTATTTTTGAGTTGCCAGAAAAAAAAACTGTTTTTAGGATTTGACTGATATTTCTTATTACATAAAATTATTTAGAAACACAATTCTGAACTATATTTTGCCCAGCAAAATGCAGCAGCACTATTCTACTTGTAATTTATAAAATTCCTTTCAGAATAGCACATGGGCTATTACTTTTACCATTAAGAATGTGTAGGGTCAAAAAAAAAAAGGAATGTGTAGAGTCGTTGGTCAATATTTTAGTTGCAAACCCCTTAGTTCATGAACCATCTATACCCATATTTGGGACTCACATCAGGCAAATCAAAGAATAGGAACCTAAAAATAAGGGTCATGTTAGGATTTAACAAAGCTAAGAGGTAGACACATGTATATTCACTCTTTGCTCGAGATTAGTCTTTTTTTTTTTTTAAGATTTATTTATTTATTTATTTGACAGAGAGAGACACAGCGAGAGAGGGAATACAAGCAGGGGGAGTGGGAGAGGGAGAAGGAGGCTTCCCGCCGAGCAGGGAGCTCGATGCAGGGCTCGATCCCAGGACCCCGGGACTATGACCTGAGCCGAAGGCAGATGCCCAATGACTGAGCCACACAGGCACCCCTGCTCGAGATTAGTCTTAATAAAAATAAAAAATTTAGCAGGACATTTTGTCCAAAAGAATGTTGAAATCACTTCATTATTTTTATTGTATTTATTATGTATGGTTTTTACTTCTGTTTTAGTCAGTTGGGGTTGCTATAACAAAGTACCATGGACTAGGAGCAACAAAAATTTATTTCTCCGTTCTGACAGCTGGAAGTCCTATCAGGGTGTCAGCATGGTAGGTTCTGGTGAGAGCTCTCTTCCATGTGACAGACTGCCAACTTCCTGTTATATCCTCACATGGCTGGTAAGAGAGAACTCGGGGCTCTTCATGCCCTTCAAAGGGTACCAATCCCATCATGAAGGCTATACCCCCGTGACCTTTTCCAAATCTAATTATCCCCCTCAAAGACTCCTCTGAATACCATCACATTGGGTATTGGGCTTCAACAGGTGAATTTGGGGAGGGGGCGGGGAGACATAAACATTCAGCCCATATCAACTCCTCATTGTAAATTCTGCTACTTTTACTGATAAGGAAAATGTAGTAATTTTTTAATTATTATTTAGAATTTTTTTTAATTCTTAAATTTTTTTTAATTAACTTATAATGTATTATTTGTTTCAGGGGTACAGGTCTGTGATTCATCAGTCTTACACAATTTACAGTGCTTGCCATAGTACATACCCTCCCCAATGTCCATTACCCAGCCACCCCATCCCTCCCACCCCTCACCACTCCAGCAACCCTCAGTTTGTTTCCTGAGATAAGAGTCTCTTATGGTTTGTCTCCCTCTCTGGATTCATCTTGTTTCATTTTTCCCTCCCTTCCCCTATGATCCTCTGTCTTCTTTCTCAAATTCCTCATATCAGAGAGATCATATGATACTTGTCTTTCTCTGATTGACTTATTTCGCTTAGCATAATACCCTCTAGTTCCATCCACATCATTGCAAATGGCAAGATTTCATTTTTTTTATGGCTGCATAATATTCCATTGTGTGTATATATATATATATATATATATATATATATATATATATATACCATTTCTTCTTTATCCATTCATCTGTTGGTGGACATCTAGGCTCCTTCCATAGTTTGGCTATTGTGGACATTGCTGCTATAAATGTTGGGGTGCATGTGCCCGTTTGGATCACTACATTTGTATCTTTGGGGTAAATACCCAGTAGCACTATTGCTGGGTCGTAGGGTTGCTCTATTGTCAACTTTTTGAGGAACTTCTGTACTGTTTTCCAGAGTGGTTGCACCAGCTTGCATTCCCACCAACAGTGTAGGAGGCTTCCCCTTTCTCTGCATCCTCATCAACATCTGTCAGTTTCCTGACTTGTTAATTTTAGCCATTCTGACTGGTGTGAGGTGGTATCTCATTGAGGGTTTGATTTGGATTTCCCTGATGCCCAGTGATGTGGAGCACTTTTTCATGTGTCTGTTGGCCATTTGGATGTCTTCTTTGGAAAAATGTCTGTTCATGTCTTCTGCCCATTTCTTGATTGGATCATTTGTTCTTTGAGTGTTGAGTTTAAGAAATTCTTTATAGATTTTGGATACTAGCCCTTTATCTGGTATGTCATTTGCAAATATCTTCTCCCATTCTGTCAGTTGTCTTTTGGTTTTGTGGACTGTTTCTTTTGCTGTGCAAAAGCTTTTTATCTTGATGAAGTCCCAATAGTTCATTTTTGCCCTTGCTTCCCTTGCCTCTGGCGATGTGTCTAGGAAGAAGTTGCTGCGGCTGAGGTCGAAGAGGTTGCTGCCTGTGTTCTCCTCTAGGATTTTTATGGATTCCTGTCTCACATTTAAGTCTTTCATCCATTTTGAGTCTATTTTTGTGTGTGGTGTAAGGAAATGGTCCAGTTTCATTCTTCTGCATGTGGCTGTCCAATTTTCTTAACACCCTTTGTTGAAGAGACTGTCTACTTTCCAGTAGACAGTCTTTCCTGCTTTGTCGAAGATTAGTTGACCATAGAGTTGAGGGTCCATTTCTGGGTTCTCTATTCTGTTCCTTTGATCTATGTGTCTGTATTTGTGCCAGTACCATACTGTCTTGACGATGACAGCTTTGTAATAGAGCTGGAAGTCTGGAATTGTGATGCCACCAGCTTTGTTTTTCCTTTCAACATTCCTCTGGCTATTCGGTGTCTTTTCTGGTTCCATACAAATTTTAGGATTATTTGTTCCATTTCTTTGAAAAAAGTTGATGGTATTTTGATAGGGATTGCATTAAATGTGTAGATTGCTCTAGGTGGCATAGACATTTTCACAATATTTGTTCTTCCAATCCATGAGCATGGAACATTTTTCCATTTCTTTGTGTCTTCCTCAATTTCTTTCATGAATATTCTATAGTTTTCTGAGTACAGATTCTTTGCCTCTTTGGTTAGATTTATTCCTAGGTATCTTATGGTTTTGGGTGCAATTGTAAATGGGATCGACTCAGTTTCTCTTTCTTCTGTCTTGTTGTTGGTGTATAGGAATGCCACTGATTTCTGTGCATTGATTTTATATCCTGCCATTTTACAAAATTCCTGTATGAGTTCTAGCAGTTTTGGGGTGGAGTCTTTTGGGTTTTCCACTTAAAGTATCATATCAATTGCAAAAAGTGAGAGTTTCACTTCTTCTTTGCTGATTTGGATGCCTTTGATTTCTTTTTGTTGTCTGATTGCTGTGGCTAGGACTTCTAATACTATGTTGAATAGTAGTGGTGATAGTGGACATCCCTGCTGCATTCCTGACCTCAGGGGAAAAGCTCTCAGTTTTTCCCCATTGAGAATGATATTTGCTGTGGGTTTCTCATAGATGGCTTTTATGATATTGAGGTATGTACCCTCTATCACTACACTGTGAAGAGTTTTAATCAAGAAAGATGCTGTACTTTTTCAAATGCTTTTTCTCATCTATTGAGAGGATCATATGGTTCTTGTTCTTTCTTTTATTAATGTACTGTATCACGTTGATTGATTTGCAGATGTCAAACCAACCTTGCAGCCCAGGAATAAATCCCACTTGGTCATGGTGAATAATCCTTTTAATGTACTGTTGGATCCTATTGGCTAGTATTTTGGTGAGAATTTTTGCATCCATGTTCATCAGGGATACTGTTCGGTAGTTCTCCTTTTTGATGGGGTCTTTGTCTGGTTTTGGAATCAAGGTAATGCTGGCCTCACAAAATGAGTATGGAAGTTTTCCTTCCATTCCTATTTTTTGGAACAATTTCAGAAGAATAGGTATTAATTCTTCTTTAAATGTCTGGTAGAATTCCCCTGGGAAGCCATCTGGCCCTGGGCTCTTGTTTAATGGGAGATTTTTGATGACTGCTTCAATTTCCTTACTGGTTATGGGTCTGTTCAGGTTTTCTATTTCTTCCTGGTTCAGTTTTGATGGTTGATACACCTCTAGGAATGCATCCATTTCTTCCAGATTGTCAAATTTGCTGGCATAGAGTTGCTCATAATATGTTCTTATAATTGTTTGTATTTCTTTGGTGTTGGTTGTGATCTCTTTCATTCACGATTTTATTTATTTGGGTCCTTTCTCTTCTCTTTTTGAAAAGTCTAGCCAGGGGTTTATCCATCTTTTTAATTCTTTCAAAGAACCAGCTCCTAGTTTCATTGATCTGTTCTACTGTTCTTTTGGTTTCTAGTTCATTGATTTCTCTTCTCCTGCTGGGTTTAGGCTTTATTTGCTGTTCTTGCTCTAGCTCCTTTAAGTGTAGGGTTAGGCTGTGTATTTGAGACCTTTCTTGTTTCTTGAGGAAGGCTCATATTGCTATATACTTTCCTCTTAGGACCGCCTTTGCTGCATCCCAAAGATTTTGAACAGTTGTGTTTTCATTTTCATTGGTTTCCATGAATTTTTTAAATTCTTCTTTAATTTCCTGGTTGACCCATTCATTCTTTAGTAGGATGCTCTTTAGCCTCCATGTATTTGAGTTCTTTCCAACTTATATTTAGAATTTTTATACACCATTATATTTCCTTGCTAATTGATTATCTTAAAACATAGTAAGTTTTTTTGTCAAAATGTTACATGCACATAATTTTTAAAAATTAAAAAGTTCAGAAAGATTGCATATGAAAAGCCATAGGGCTCTGCCCCACTTCTTTCTTCCCTCAGCCCTGTTCCACAGACAAAACCACTTTCATGCTTTTGCTTTTAGCAATTCAAGTAGTTACCACCATAATTCTAAATAATATATGCTTGATTCATCAATTTTAGGATCTATCTATTGGCTTTCTGCTCTGAGAGACAAGAATTTAGGTAAATAAACTCCTCTACCTCTTCCCTAGAAAGTTCCAAATCAAGTATTCATTCATCCGTCCATTCATTCACTCAGCAATTGCTGAGTGATTATTTTCCTATTCTAGGGAGATTTCTAAGTGCCTGGCTACATCAGCTGATAAAAGAGACAAAATTACTGCCTTTCTTGAGACAGAAGATTAATGTCATAATTACATAAATTATATATAATATATATAGAAGGTAATCAGAGCTACAGAAAAAAAAGTGGTAAAGCAGAAAGGGTTAGTCTGATAGGACTGAGTGTAGGTGGGTCTTCAAGATATGAGAGAGTGGGCCACACACATACCTGGAGAAACCAGTCAGTGCTAAGGGCCAAAGCAGGTGCTTAGGAGCCTGTCACTCACATTTGGGAAATGACAAGAGACCACAGTGGTGAGAAGAGTGAGCAAGGGCAGGAGCAGAGGAAGGTGAGGTCACAGTGGGATGAGGGAGAGCAGCAGATCATGGAGGACCCAGAAGGCTCTTAAGAAGGCCTTAGATTTTACTCTGAGTCATCTGTGAATTCTTCGCATGGTTGCGTGCAGACATAACAGGATCTTTCTTACATCTTGAAAGGATCTCTCTGGCTGCTGAGTTCGAATATTTTGTAAAGGGACAAAGAATGAAGCATGGGGACCAGCTGGGAAGCTATTTTAGTAATTTAGGGCAAAGACTGCAGGAGCTGGGATGAAGATGTAAGCAGTAGAGAAATTAAGAGAGGTCATTTTCTGTATCTAGTTTGAAAGTAGAACAACAGAATTTCCTCATGAATTAGATTCAGGTTGTAAGAAAAAGAAACAAATGAGAATGCAATAAGTTTAGTCTCCCTTTAAATTATCCTTGTAACTTTAAATAATGTGCTTTTATGTATTGTTCTTCAGTGTGGTAAACATCTGCCATTCCCTCCAATGACCTTTTAAATATCATATTTGGGTGAAACTTATATTGTGCCTCTTTCCTTTCCAAAAAAAAGAGTCAAATTCAAAGTCCCATTTCCCTTGCATCTATGACAGAATCAGGTGACCTAGTTTCTCCTAACCAGATGCACTGATTTCATTTGAACAACACAAGGGAAAAGAAACAGGCTCCTCTGGAATTTCCATTTGTGTGGGTGTGTGGATGGCAGTGAGTGTCAGATGGTGGTGATGATAGTGGCACTGCTTTGCCAGGGATGCGTGATGGAGTTCCTGGAACAAAGTCCAATTGGTTGGGCAGCTGAGGCAGTTTCTTGCAATCTTCAGTGGACAGCACCAAGAGTTAGAGACCTGTTCTGCAACATGCTTTTGGGTATTGTTCTTAGAAACAGCCTTGAGCCTGTTTGTTTTGGGGTGGTGGGAGGGGTTGTTTTTGTTTTTTGTTTTAGTTCTGCCAAACTAAACTCACTGTTAGCTTTCCCGTATAATTTTAATGATCTCCTTCCTGCTTAGTAAAGTCAAAGTCACTCTCCCTTGCTTGCATCTCACATAACACCCTTGGTGAATGCCATCAACTGAAGACATTGTCTTTTCATTCCCTGTTTTGTAAGATGAGGATGCTGATGGCCCTCTTTCCCATCAACTTACAGTCTGCCTTCTACCTTCCAACTTCAATAATCTAAACTTGAGCTTTAAGGGAATCAAGGTTGATAACATTTATATTTGGTTTTGTCACTATACCTCAGTCTTCTATGCTTTGTCTATAAGTCAATTCCAGAAGTTAAGAATCAATGAAACTTAAATCTTTATGTAAATGTTGTTTATTTCACGTCCAATTAGCATAGCCTAACTATCCTATGTACCTTTTATATTTATCTCGAGCGTCTTATTGCCTTTGTTTGTTTCTTGTACTGTCAGCATTTATTTCATTCTTCAGACCATCCAGCACCTTAAATCTAGGAATACGATCAAATTTCTGGATTCTGTATTTTGTCCTAAGGACTTCTAAAGTCCTCCGTCCTCTGGTTCCAATCAGGACTAATTGTCATCTAAGCCTGCTCTACAGCTATTTTCAGATTTTCTTTCCTCACTTTTCTTTGTTAGTATCACTAATTCTTGCACTCCCTGTCTCCACCCCACCTTTTTTGTTTAATTCATTTTTAAGAGCACGTACTCAGATAATTTCTTAAGGAAGGTAATGTGTGGGTGATAATTTTCTAAATCCATGCATGTCTGAAAAGATGTTTTTATTTTGCCCTTCTAATGGGTTGGTCTTTTTTTTCTGGATACAGGAATATGGATTATAAATAATTTTCCTTTGAGATTTAAAAGGTATTATTCCGTCACCTTTTCAGCATCTACAGTCTGATGTCTTGTAATTCTCGTTCTTTTGAATGTGACTTTTCCCTCAGACAATAATTCTATAAGGCAGGTATTCTTTAAGGTTTTTTTTTTTAAAGATTTTATTTATTTATTTGTCAGAGAGAGAGAGAATGCATAAGCAGGGAGAGCGGCAGGCAGAGGGAGAAGCAGGCTCCCGGCTGAGCAACGAACTGGATGGGGAGCTCGATCCTAGGACCCCAGGATCATGACCTGACAGGCAGGTATTTTTATTGTCCCCATTTTACTGAAGGGCCAATAGGAATTGAAGAAACTGAAGGAGAGAACAGGATCTTGCTAAGATCACAAATAGAACAGCCAAAGCCAGACTTCCAACCCAGGTTGGCTGGCTCTCTAGTCTGTACTCTGAACCACCATGTTGCGTTGCTTCTCATTCACCGTATACAGTCTAGCAATTAGTATTGGTTCAGACCAGTGTGAGGACCTTGAGAGGAAAGAGAGCACTGCATGTTCCAGAACTGCAAGTGAAAAAAAGTCGAGTGTGGCTGCGGAGACAGCGGTCAGGAAACAAGACACTGGCTGGAATGCGGAGTGATTGAAAAGACATGATGAGTATTTGGTTTTTAAAGATTTATTTATTTATCTAAGAGAGAGAGTGCACGAGCCGGGGGAGGGACAGAGGGAGAGACAGGGGAAGCAGACTCCTTGCTGAACGTGGAACCCCCATGCCAGGTTCAATCTCAGGACCCCAAGATCATGACCTGAGCTGAAACCAAGAGTCAGATGCTTAACGGGCTGAGCCACCCAGGAGCCCCATGATGAGTTTTCTGAATGGCATCATAGGCCAAAGAGAAGCCACAGAAAGGTTTTAAGCAGAAGACTCACAAGTTATGATCGGCAAATAATAGTAGTAATACCTCATATCAAAATTCTCTTTGACCTCTTTGTTGCCAGATCCACTGGGTACTTTTCTGTCCTGTTTGCTCAACCTTTTAGCAGCGTTTCCTCTTTCTTAAACCACAGTCATTTTCAGCTTCTATAACACCTCCTTCTCCTGGTTTTTCTCCTAACTCTCTGACAGTGCCTTCGTAGTCTCCATAGCTGGCTTTTCCTCCACTAGTCAGTCTCTAAATGTGACAGTTCCATAGACTCATCCCTGTGTCCATTTCTATTACTATATTCCCACCTTCTGCAAGTTTTCTGGCAATAATAACCATCTTCTACTGATGAGTCCCAAGTTTATTTGTTTAGCCCAAACTCCTCTGCTGAGCTCCAGATTTCTGTATATAAGTGCTTACTTAACTCTATACTTGAATGTACTGGACGCATCTCAAAATTAATATACCTAAGGTGACATTTTTTATTGCTTCCTTTAAACTAATTCCTTTCCCCATCTTCCATAATTTTCAATTACTCTCTTTTCTTTACTTCCCACATCCAATCCATCGGAAATTCTTGTCAATTAAATCTACGAGATATTTCAAGAATTCATCCACCTCTCATCACTGCTTTTACCTCAGCCCAGCCTCCCTCACCTCCCATCTATACCACTGCTAAAGCCTCCTCATTACTGTACTCTCTTTGATTCCACTAGTGCTCCCTATAATCCATTTTTCCACACAGCAAAGAAACCTTGAAAAGGGTGAGTCATTGCATGTGACTTCCCCACCCCCAAAACTCTTTAATGGCTTTCCTTTTCATTTGGAATAAAATTCAAACTTCTTTCCATGGACCACTAGGTCCTTCAGATCACACAGCTAATACTTGAAGACCTAAATTTAGTATTTTTAAAAGGTAACTTTGGCTAATTAGGGAAAAACAGATTGAAAGTGGCCAAGAGTGGATACAAGAAGACCAGTAAAGGAAAGTTTTGCAAAAATCCTGGCTACCTATTATGATGGCCTGACTGGGGCATTAACAGTGACAATGGAGAGCAAAAACGGACAGATTGAGATATATTTATTTTTTTAAATGATATAAATGTACCATCATGAAAAAACACACACAATTAAAGATTAAAGCAGAGGAAATGGCAGAACAATATATATGGCTTGATCCCATTATGGTATTGAGTTTGAGGTAACTGAGTTATCCAAGTAAATATCGAGTAGCCAGTTGATTATTCAGGTGTGAGTACATAGGTGATAACTATTTTTGATACATAAATGTAAAGATGGTAAATGAAACCAGGAGGGTAAAGACCCGTTGCTAAGGGAAAAGAGAAGTGGGATTAGACAATGCCAGTGAATAATGCCAACACTGCAGAGCAAGGTGTGCTTTTCTGATTCATTTTAATATTGTCCACATACATGGAGTATCATAATTGTTTTAATCTTCACTAGTGTAGAAGGGGAAAAAAGGGGGGTCCTCTCCTTTTAATTCATAGTTCTTTGATTACTTTTCTAAAAATATTTTTAAATTTACTTTAGAGAGAGAGAGCAAGCAAATGGGGGGGAGGGGCAGAAGGAGAGAATCCTCAAGCAGACGCCCCCCGAGTGCCGAGCCAATGTGTGGTTCTATCTCATGACCTGAACCAAAATCAGGAGTCATGCTTAACCAACCAAGCCACCCAGGTGCCCCGATAGTTCTTCGACTACTTATAAAATTATATATTTTTTCCATCTTTATCATTAATTGATACACATTTTCACCATAGAATCATTTGTTCCTGTCATGGTTCTTAAGTTGTTGTGTATGATTTTTATGAGCTAAGAGGGAAATACACATGGCTGTAGTACCCCCAGTAAAGATCAGCTCAATCTTAGATAAATGGATACCTTTCATTTATTTATTTATTTATTTATTTATTTATTTATTTTTTAAAGATTTTATTCATTTATTTGACAGAGCGAGAAACAGCGAGAGAGCAACACAAGCAGGGGGAGTGGGAGAGGGAGAAGCAGACTCCCTGCTGAGCAAGGAGCCTGATGTGGGGCTTGATCCCAGGACCCTGGGATCATGACCTGAGCCGAAAGCAGACGCTTAATGACTGAGCCACCCAGGCGCCCCAGATATCTTTTATTTAGACTTACCAATCTAAAAGGTGACACATACTACTGACAAGACAAATATGAAATGGCAAGTATGATGAACATGAAATATGAAGTGTGAAATTACACATTTATAAAGGACAGTGGGACTACTTCTGAGGCTTCCTGACTGCATCTCTTAATTGAAAAATATAATTAAGTGCTGTCTTGAAATGAGGAGACTTGACTAACTAAGCAATCTGAATCCTTGTAACTCAGAAATTCTGTGACCCATTCACAACATAATGTGATCACATCACCACATAGAATCATACACTTTATAGTAAGAAAGAAACTTGGAGACCCCTGTTTCATTCATTATATTTCAAATGCATCTTTTGTACTGTATTTTGTTCCTTATGGGTTAGGAATTAATGTATTTGGTGTTGTGTATAATAAAGTACTTCATATTGCCTGACACATAATAGTCTTTTGATAAAATATTTAATAAACCCCCCAACATATTCCATTTTGTAAATATGGAATAAAACTGAGAGCCAAAAAGGGTAAGCACCTTCATAAGGTCACTCAGATAAATGAACAGCCTGTTGGTTGTTGGTTGTAAACATGACCACTGGTTCAATCTGAAAATACAGAAGTAGTTTTGGACAAAACATTTAGCCAAAAGTGACATTCTAAGAGTAGCTACCCGATAATGTGAAACTACAATAGTAAAGTGGTTTTCTTTTCTTTCTTTCTTTCTTTCTTTCTTTTTTTTTTTTTTTTTTGCCCTTTGTTGTATTATGACTGGTTCCCCTCCCCCAATTCAACCAGATAAAATTTGCCTCAAATAGATTAAAGGTAAAAACAAACAAAGACTCAACATTCAGCTTTTCAATTCCAAAAATAGGGCTTTGAAGTTTGTCAGAAACAACAGATGGGAAAGCCAGGATATCCGATTCAAAAGCAAGGGGATTAAACCATACTGTAGTGAGGAAAATCTTGATGAGGGAGTGATTTCTTGCCTCACAAAGAGGAGGAACAGTTATTCCAGAGTGGGGAGTGGGCAGGACCCTGGGGATAAAGGGAAAGGAGGGAAAACGTTGGAGGTAGGGTGTACCTGGGGATCAGGATTCTCAGCTGCCTTCTGCCCCGTGGCTGAGAATGCCGGAAGTACGTGTCGTCAGAGACCACCGGATAGATTTCCTGTCCTGAGCACAGGTGTTTATTCCTACTTCCTGCCTGGAGCTCTGGGAAGAGAGGACCTCAAAATCCCACACTAACATGGGACAGACCCAGTGAAGTGTAAACAGTGGTAGGGCAGAGCTGGGGAGAGAGAAGATGCTGAGTTTGTGTAGGGGCCAAGGGCAGGCTGCCCCCAAATGGGCCACTTTGCCATAAGATTGTTTCGAGTTAAAAGAAATGAAGACCCAGCAGATTCAGGAAAAGTCCTTCACCTCCGACAACTGCCTAAAAAGAATTTGGATAGAAGACCTGCTCCAGGAAGCAAGCTCTCACTGTAGATGACCACATGAAAACATGAAGTAGGTAGAAGAGTCAGGGAAGAACCTAGCAAGGCCTGTTTGATCAAAGCCCTCTTTGTCCCATTGTTTCTGAGTGGCCCAGCAAACATTTGTTCACCAACCATTTACTCTTTTTCATCTTCCTGAGGATTCTGTTCCTCCCCTTTGAAGTCCCAGGCCCCTCCCCCTTTTCCTTAGTTCAGGACGACATATATATTTCATTTTATGTGACTGTCTTTGGAATTTCCATGTCTATGTGGATTCCCTGTACATACCATATTAAATTTGATTTTCTCCTGTTAATCTCTGTCATGGCAATCTGACTCTTAGTCTGCCAAGATGGAACTTGCAGGGAAGAATCCTTGCTCCTTGATAATTGTCCACAATTGTAGGACAGCCCACGTAGCTGCTGCAAGCCACCGCACCTGAACTCCAACCCTTGGGAGCCCGGAGAGTGTTGAAAGACCCGTGAGGGAAAGAGATCAGAGTCTGGATAAGGAAGTAGGGTTGCCAGAGAAAATACAGGGTGCCCAGTTACATTTGAATTTCAGATAAACAACACATAATGTTTTAGCATCAGTATGTTACATATAATACTAAAAAAAAAAGTTCTCTATTCGAAATTCAAATTTATTTGGGCACCCACATTTTTATTTACTAAATCTGGCAACTATAGTGCAAAACTAAATGCCAGGCTAATATATATCATTATTACTCTTAAAGTCAGGAGTGACCTAAATACTGGTGGCTGGAAAAATAACTGGGTCTATACTGGATTGGACAATGGATCATGTTTTGAATTAAAATTTCTGCTCACCAGAACATTTATTATTCACCTTTTCTGTGTTTTCAAATATTTAAATTTTTGCAATTGTATATTTCTGTCCCAATGACAGTAAGAGTCCATGTTTTGTAAAATGACCAATGATATTGAGATGAAAGTTCATATTCACCATTAGAAAAAACAGAACTTTCTAACTTGACTGGTTGACCCTTTTAAATTATAAAAACATAAAATCATCTTAACAATATTTTATGAGATTTGGACTCCTAACCCAGCTAGTTACTAATTACCAGAAAATACCTGACCTAAGGGTCACTGTTATTATTGAAAGTGGCTTAGAATTCATAACATAAATATTACACAATGTTTTATGTGTTGAAATGTGAGAAGTTGAATGGTCATTTGCCAACAGATTCTGTTCTGCTTGTACTTCCCGTCATTTTTTTAAAAAGTAGTTTAAAGAGTAAGAGAGTAACCAATTGAAAAGCAAGCTTTAACTCTCAACATTCCACTAGGTTTATAATATACAATAAACTTCAGGGCTACCACTTTTCACTAGCCCTGCAAATTAGCCTGTCTACATCAAGGTTGGAAACCAAGCCAAGAACGGAGTGTTAAAAGAAGTTAAAATGACCTCTTATTTAATCCATAATTTCTGCAATCCAGATCTCACCACTGTTATGAGTCAAAAATGAGGAAGGTTTTAGCACTGACCAGTTCTATGAGGAATTTCCACTGTGAGGAATTTGACGGTGATGAGTGAGCTGTGCTGTCTCAGAGACTGATTTCTTTGGGGGAGTGCCAGCATTCAAAGTCCCTCCTACTTAAAGCTCATCCTAATTGAGCCTTCTGTATTTTGTGCTCTCAGTGAAGATTCGTGAAAAATTTTCACTCAGAGCTGCTTGGAGAGAGGGCATAATTTATTATTGGAGGGTTCAGTTTCTTCTTAACAGAATATTTATTTGATGGAAACATTTAACTGTCTACATTTTGATTCTACTCCACCACCCATTATAAGACACTCTGGATTTTTAAGATAGCTCTTGGGGACAGAACAAGAAAGTAGTATTAATTGGACATGTACTACACCACCCATTATAAGACACTCTGGATTTTTAAGATAGCTCTTGGGGACAGAACAAGAAAGTAGTATTAATTGGACATGTAATACAACGTATAATAAATAATCAAAATTAAATAAATGTATTAATTGTAAATGTATTCTAATTTATAAATTTAATTTGCTATGTAAATTATTACTAAATTTCTACAAAAATATTACATTTTTAAATATTTTAATTTAAACTTAAATTTATTGACTTCATTCTTTTACTCAACTAGTATTTATTGAGTTCCTACTTTTGCCAAACTGCTGTCTTACCAAGACAGACAAGGAGCTTACATCCCATTAAATAAAAAAAGAAATGTCTTAGAATTGGAGACATACAGAACCTCAAGTGAGTTATTTGGAGTTAGAAGCCTCAATCAGGCATTAGTGGAAATGAAGATGATTAAATCTGAATATTATATTTCCTTTTGGCTAGCTGATGAGTGTGGCTACCTATCTGTCATCATTTTTATCATTTTAGCAAAATTGTAATATGGAGGGGTTTTGTTTGTTTGCCAATCAAAGTCACTGACTCTCTTGTTTTAAAAAAAAAAAAACTAGACTGAGCCCTGTGACTAATTTGGGGGCAAACTTCCATTAGCAGCTACAGAGAGAATTAAAGATGACACATTAGTCCCTGGTTTAAAATTGCTAAATACCTTCATCACTTGTCTTGGAAATATCTCAGGTAGTTTCATAGAGAAAGGGAAGTAATATGAGAACAGTTTGTGTGTTTTGATGCAGCCCCTTAAATCTTGTTATCACCTTTTCTATTAACTTCTATTCGCTTGCCAATTTCTTCATGTGAAGATTTTTTTTTTTTTTTTTTGACAGAGAGAGACACAGCGAGAGAGGGAACACAAGCAGAGGGAGTGTGAGAGGGAGAAGCAGGCCCCCCGCGGAGCAGGGAGCGCTATGCGGGGCTCGATCCCAGGACCCTGGGACCATGACCAGAGCCGAAGGCAGACGCCTAACGACTGAGCCACCCAGGCGCCCCGCCAATTTCCTCATTTGAAAGGACTTTCAAGTTGCTGATTTTGTGAGAAATGAGGAATAGTCATTGCCAGCACTATCCTTTTTTCTACAATTAGTATTTCTAATCACATTAGACATGTTTTCAGTATCTAGAGAGGATGCCTGCTCCCTACAGCTATCATGAACCATTAACTTTAATTAAAATTTACAAGTCTAATGTTGTTACATCTGCTAAATGCATTAACTTCTATGTTAATTACCAACATGTTAATGTTGCATTAAAATAATGTTCCCTTTTGACAGTTCATCTATAGTTTAATTATTTATTTTGTTGGGGAATATGTTCTAAAAATTGAAAAGAGAGTAGGCTATGAAGTCGAATTAGAAAAATGAGATAGAGTAGCAAAACTCTCAACAAGTAAACCTTATGGTTCAGACAGACATGGGTGAAGCATACCTGTATTGCATTTCAAGGAAATATGTCCTTTTTGTCTTACATCTGAAATATTTTTTTGAATAACATCTCCTCCTTTTTTGCAGCTAGTTTATAGTGCTAACACTACTATTCATGCCTTATCCCTCAACTCCCGAAAGCTTACAAGGCTACACATTCCTTTATCCATATACCATTTAAAAAGAAAACTTTAGCTAAAAAAAAAAACACAAAAAGCTCTCTATTTTCTATTTAAAAATTTATCTTTTAAAATAAATTTATTTCAATAAGATATTCAGTATACATTTGAGCAAATAAAAATAACCAAAAGAAATTCTCAATGATCTACAGAGATCACTGCACTGAGCTAGTAAGTATGAATACTAGTACAGCATCTCAAACTTCAGTGAAAGGGATATTCTATAATAATAATATTCTATAATAATATAATAATGAACAACAGCATCTTCTTATTATGGGTGTACTACCAGATATATTCTTAAAATATGTAAGTCTATGCACATGAGTTAATTTTCAAATGGGACGCATCCTTCCAAAACAAGATAATATTTGAGGTTGAGCAAATCTTAACTAGTTTATAGGTTGCAGAGCCCTTGCCTCTGTTTCTTGTTTGTTTGTTTTTAAGAGAGAGCACGCCCGTGCACAGGTGTGCAAGCAGGGGAGGGGCGGGGGGGGGAGAGAGAGAGAGAGAGAGAGAGAGAGAGAGAGAGAGAGAGAGAATCTTAAGCAGGCTCCAATTTCAGTGCTGAGCACGACTTGAGGCTCAATCTCACGGCTCTGAGATCATGACCTCAGCTGAAATCAAGAGTCAGACGCTTAACGAACTGAGCCACCCAGGTGCCCCACCAGTGTTTTTGATCACTGTGTGCCCAGTGCCTAGAACCCCACCTGGTGTACTGTAGGCACTCAATAAATATTTAATAGTTGGTGGAATGCCTCTGTAAATTTTTTTATTTTATAAAATATTATTGTGTACTTTTTTCTTTTGTGAGCTTTTCTGTGTGACTATATAATTTAAGTAAACATGCAAGTCTGCAGTCATCTCTTTAAAAGTTGTAGTCAGTTGTCCACAGGTGCATGTTATTTCTAAATACTTACTGTATACAGATCAAATTAAGCTGATTATTTAGGGAAAACATCCACAGAATAAAGTACTTTCTATATGAGAGTAGTAAATTAGTTCTAAAAATAACAAGCACTCTATCTAAAAGAATGAGCACTCTATATAAAACCCCAATTTTTCTTGCATTGCTGAGTAATGAACCCTTAGTTCAAGTAGGTGCTTCCCCTCAAAGTTGCCGAAAGTCTAGATGGGGAATTTCAGAGCTCCATGTAGTTCTCCAAACCTTTAGTTCACCATCTCTGAGACACACAGCTGGACTATAAGGCAGTTGTTGACAAACTAAAACTCTTGTATTTACCTCCTTATGTTTGTACATTTACAGTGACAGTTTAGAAAATGTTTCATATACATTATCTCTGATTGTGTCAAATCTTGTTCCAAAAGGGATTTGAAGCAACTCACTGAAAACATTATGTTCAAAAAAAAAAAAAAACAAAAAAAACCTCTGGACCAACAAGGGGAAAATGGAATGGATGGTTAAGGCCCAAGAGAAAAGAATACAAATAGATAAGCCACAAGTTCCTCATTGAGTTGGAATTTGGCCCTAAGCTTCCAGGATGACAAAGCAAAAGTTTACTGTGATAAATTATGCGGTTCTCAATGTCCAGAGGATAAAGCAAATAAATTCCCCAGAGTTAACAATGCTATTCTGAACCACCAGCTCTAGCCTCAGAAGAAATAGATCATGGATGGCTGTAAATAAAGGGATCTGGAGAAATGAGGTATAGTGGTTTCTCAAACTTTTTAAGAAAATATAGTATTTTCTCTTAATTAATTTAATTTTTAGAATAAAATATATTTTTTTAATTTTCACATCTAGGTGTTTTTTTTTAAGATTTTATTTGAGAGACAGAGTGAGCATGAGCAGGGGGAGGGGCAGAGGGCAAAGCAGACTCCCCGCTGAGCAGGGAGCCCAACACGGGGCTCGATCGCAGGACCCTGAGATCATGACCTGAGCCGAAGGCAGATGCTGAACCAGCTGAGCCACCCAGGCGCCCCCAGAATAAAATCTTAAGATACATTCAATACATAAAACAAGTAAGAAAACAGCTGCTCTCATGGAACTGCAGCCCCAGGCAGAGTCTCAGCTGCTAAGCTTCCCCATCCCTTGGCCAAGAAACTCCTGGGGCATTGTGGGACAGAAGTACCATCCCCCAGTTAGGAGTTCAGACGCTGAGTCTGACTAGCTCCTCCACCACTGCCTAGATTTGTAATCTGGAAAGCTTCTTAACTTCTCTGTTACTTTTCACACTGTAAAATAAGAGTAGGAGTAGAACCTACGTCTTTCTTGAAACAGCATTGCAGACGCCTGTCACTTGGTAAGTACTCTATCAATATTTGTTAAATAGGTGAGCCAATGAAAGAAGCACAGAGGCTAATGGAAATATTTTTGTAGATCTAATGGTGAGCAGTTTAGGTTGTATTTTTCTGAAAGTCCACATTTCATATGAAGTAGAAGTCAGTTTTCTGCTGAAAGGAAGAGAGGTTGAAGGGGGGGGGGGTTATGACCTAGCCCGCCAAGACTGAGAGAGCCTAGCAACTCCAGAAAGGCAGTGTTTACAGCCCATTAGGGCAAACGTCCATGAACTCATACTGTACCAATCCTTCCTGCTGTGCTCAGTGGCCAGGGTACAAGCATTGGAGAGTGGATCCTGGGTTGAGGATTGCCAGGCAGAAGCTAAGAAGGCATAAAAGTGCAAGAAAACTGAAAATTCGGGCAAGAAAAAAATGAGGATTAAAACAAGTACTTACCTCATTAAGTTATTGTGAGGGTTAAAGAATTAATACAGTAAAGGACTTAGAATAGTGTCTGCCACACAGTAAATACTCGGGAGAGGTATTATTATTATTATTATTTATTATTATTTTTAATCTAAGCTAAAGAGAGAGGGAAGTGAAAACAAGGGAGAGCACCTGAAGAAAAAGAATGCAAAGGGAGAGGCCTCATTATAACAAGAGCAGTTGTAGTGGGAACAATTGAGAAAATTACCTGGAAAGATAGGAGATTCTGGCTAAAGAATGTGATTTTGAGGTAGTTTTTGATGAGAACCAAGTTTAGCACAGTGGTTTTCAATGTCACGTTGCCTACAAATCACCTGGAAGGATTGTTAAAATGTCAGGACCCTTTTTCAAAAACCGTGATTCAGTAGGACTGGGCAACCAGCCTTAGAATCTGTATTTTATCAAGCTTCCTAGACAGTCCCAGTGCAGCCTGCCCCAAGATCACACTTGGAGAAGTCTGGGCTAGGCTATGACTCTGACTGGTTGACACTGAGTTGAAGAGCAGGTAATTAGAGATGAGGAGACCAAGGAATTGGGAGGCTTGGGTGTAGGATGACTCAGTCCAATGGTTGCTGAGGTCACTCAGGATGGAGACCAGACAGGGTGGAGAAAAGGACTGTGAGCCAGAGAGCAAAGTCATCAATGAACGGGGGACAGTATAATAAGGAGAGAAGAACAAAAGGCTCTTCATGACAGATTTGCTGGGGGTGAGGTTAAAGGATATAACCTTGCAGCAAGAGTCCTACAGGCATAGGAGTAATTCAAAAAGACTGGAAAGTAAAGGTCTGGTATTAGCTTTGAAAAGTAAGTTAGTAAAAGAATATATAAGGAGATACTTAGAATAATAAGAGCTTCCGTTTAAGAAGGCTATGAAAAAGTCATGTACACAGGGGAGAACTTGGTTTTAGTTCAAGAGGAGGGTACATGCTATGAAGAAATTCAGGACATGGGAGAGTCATTAAATCATGGACAAAGTTCCAGAGAGCAAAATGAACAGAAGCTAAGGAGTGTAAACTGAGATTACAGAACAGGAGGCACAAAGTATTACGAGATTGAGAATTTGGAAAAATAAAGTTGGCCAGAGGGGGTTGACATTTTGGGGCAGGACAGAGGAAATAGGATGTGGGGCACACAAAGTCAAAGCATACAAACTCAGATAAACAAGGTACCTCCTCCTCACTAGGTACCAGGGTGGCTGGGGAAGAAGCTTTACAAAGGAAAGGTGGTCAAGAGTTTTTAAAATATCTTTTCTTAAATTTCTGTCTCAGGTGTGATGTGCAAGGTTCCCAAACTTTCTCAGTTTACCAGGCCTTTAGCAACTCAGTAATTATTCTCATGGCAGTCCCAGGACAAATGAAATACGTAACAGTTGTGCTTATTAAGTAATTGATCCATATTTAATCAGTCATTGTGTCCTAAAAACTTAACTCTTTGAAAATAAATTTATGTTCACATAGATTGAACAAAAAAGCACACTTTCATATCAGTCTTTAACGATCATTTGCTAATGGAGTGTGCATGTCTATTGGCCAATGAACAACATCTCAAACTTTGGAATCAGATTGCACACCACCACCCTTATTTCCTGTCCCACTCTGATTTTCACATAGTACTTGTTTTTCATAACAGAAATAACCCAAAACCAAGCTTTGCAAGGGTATGACATCATCAAAAGAAAGGTAGCTTGAGCCGATGTTGAAAGTGTTAATGACTCAAGCTAGAGGTCATTTCTGCAGGACTGACAGATGTGTCTGTGTTCGTCTTGAAATTTTTAAATAATCCACCATACCACTCCAAATTTGATGAGATGTCCCTGAGTAACTTGGTGCACAATCTGTGGTACTATACTAAAGAATTTGGATATTATTTATATCATGGGGAGCCATCAGAGAGTTTCAGAAGAAGTAACATAGTCTTAGAAATATCAGTGTGGGGAAGAGATCAGAGGAGAGTAAGAATAGAGGCAAGGAGACAAGTTGACAGCTGGTGACAACAGTTCAGGAAACTTACTAGAAGCTAAAGCAAAGTACTGGTGGTAGCTATGGAGAGGAGCAGGGTGTGGTGTGGATGGAAAGAGCCACAGTGGTTTTGTAATTTGGCCCCTCTACTCTTCGACAATCTGCCCATCTAAAATTGTTATAACCCCTCTCCTCAAATCTGGGTTCTATGACTACTTGAAAATAGAATATGGTAGAAGTGACAGTGTGCCCGTTTCTGGGCCCAGGCCTTAAGATACTAACAGTTTCCACTTCTTGTCTGTGAGACGCTTGTTCTTAGAACTTACCTCCTGTCTTCTGGGGGCTCATTCTTTATACTGTGAGGACAGCTAATGGGCAGAGAGGCACACATGGAGAAGAACCTAGGTTTCTCGGCCATAGCCCCAGGTGAGCTCAGCCGTAGTCAGCACCAACTTGCCAACCATCTGAGTGAGCCGTCTTTTTTTTTTTTTTTTTAAGATTTTATTTATTTATTTGACAGAGAGAGACACAGCGAGAGAGGGAACACAAGCAGGGGGAGAGGGAGAGGGAGAAGCAAGCTTCCTGCTGAGCAGGGAGCCCGATGCGGGGCTCAATCCCAGGACCCTGGGACCATGACCTGAGCCGAAGGCAGAGGCTTAACCATCTGAGCCACCCAGGCGCCCTGAGTAGGCCATCTTGAAGAAGACCCTCTGCTCCCACTCCAGCCACCCCAGCAGATGCTGCACAGGGCAGGGATGAGCTATCCTCTCCAAGACCTAAGTAATTTACAGCTTCAGGAGCAAATACATCCGTAAGTTGCTTGTTTCAAGGTACTAAATTATGGGGTAGCTTGTTACACATCAGTAGATAACTGATACAAAACCTAAAATTTATTTAAAGCATTATATGTGCCAAACATTATTTGTGGTGTCTTATATGAATGTTTCATTTAGTCTTCTTAACAAATACTATGAATATCTGTTTTAGTTATGAGAAGACTGGAGCCTAGAACATTTCCCCAAGGTCATGCAGCTCCTTGGTGATGAACTGGGTGTAGGGAAGAGAAGGGCTGAGGGTGGGAGAGCCAATAATGGCGACCAACGTGTAAGTTTGGGATGTTAGCAGTGTTGCTGCTGGCCATGATGAATACACTAATGTAAGAAAATATGGGAAACATAAGAAAAAGGTAAATCAGGGGGGATGATGGTACTTGTAGTTTTGGACATTTAGGTGAGGATGCCTAAGAGCATTTGACTGTCAGAGTCTAGAGTTCGAAAGAGACTTATTAGAGCCAGAGATAGAAACTTGGAAACTACTAGAATATAAATGATAATTAAAACCTTGACAGCTGGCAAAATCATCCAGGGAAAGAACGCAGATTTGGAGAATAAGAAGAGGATAATACTCTGATTGTGATAAGATTTAAGATTTGAGGAAAGGAGAAAAGAAAACAGAGAGGCAGGAGGAAAACCAATCAAAAATGAAATGAAGAAATTCAAGGGATAAGGTAATTTCAAACCAGGAGAGACTGGCCAATATTTTCAAATCCTACATAAAAGAGGAGCAAAACAACACCCGGCAAAGAAGAGATAAACTGAGTGACAGAACTTTTAGTGGAGCGGTGAGACTAGAAAACACATCACAGTGGACTGAAAAACGAATAACTGGAAACAGTGAGGAGCATCCCATAAGACTTTTTTTTCTTGAAAATGTCAAGGAAAATACAACTGAAACAACTTATGCGAAAAGCTATCTATTGGTTCATGTAACTAAAATATCCAAGATTGTTTTTGGCTTTAGTCACTGCTGGAATCAGCAGCACCAATGATGTCACCAGGATCCAGTTTCTCTCCTTCTCTCGGCGAGTCTTCCGTGTTTGCTCCCTTCTAGGCTAGGCTCTCTCCTTGGGTGGACAGACAGCCCGTTGCAGATCCAGAACTACATATTCCCACGTCCCGAGCCCTTGGAAAAGAAGACTTACTTTCTCAATAACTTGTACATAATTCCCAAAGCTGAGTCTCATTGGCCTGACTTGGGTCACGTGTCCATCTCTGAATCAATCAGTGTTGCTTGTGTAAATCAAGGCATTGGTTAGATAAGGTTTCCATCACTAGAGGGCAGGAGGGCCTGGTTCCTCGGAGGGAAATCAGACGATGAGAAGGAAGGCTAGCAGCAAAAACAAGTGGGTCGTCACAGTGATTATGATCTGCCAGCTTAGGGAGTCTGGCAGATCATAGAAGAAGAAAGAGAGAACTATAGTTAGATTGGCGGTGAAAGAGAATTTTAGAACAAACAGCTTGAAACAGAGAGGCTGACTATGTCAGGAGAGGGACAGGGATGAAATAAACCCCTGAGGAAGCAAGGAGTTGATTGGATCAAGAGAACTGCCGGCAGAATTAACTTTGAACTTGGAGGAGGGCTACCACTTCCTCTTGAGACCAGACAGAAGGTGGAGAAGCAAGTTTAGGAACTTATGCCTCAATGACCTCTGTTTTAGTGTGATTTAGCAAGAAAGGACATGGGCAGAGACTGAGAAGGAAGAGTTAGCTGGGAAAGGAATGCAATGGTGTCTGTGGGAAATGGGAGAGTTTGGACATGCAGACAGATTGTTGGGAGGTAACATTACGTTTTCAAAGAGCATAATTCCCAATTTAATTTTTTAACATTAATGCCATCAGGAATCTCAGTGAATAAAACAATATAGACATCAGCTTATACAGTAAACTTGGGATAAAATTATGCTAAACTATGAAAATACTTTTATTCACTTACTGGCTAGCATGAGGATTATTTTAGTGAAAAATCTTTGTTGGGAAATTGATTAACACATTCCCTTGGGATTCTGAAACCTCTAGGGTGGAGCTGATCTCCCGAGGACGAGGAGAGCAGTGTTTTGTTTCTTGAAGAGAGGAAGAAAATGAGAGAGAAAAAAAACAGCACACTGAGACTGTATTCTGTTCTGTGATCTTCAAATCCTTAGTGAAATTTCTAAACTTTTTAAATGGTTGGTAAGAGTAGTTTTTTGTTTTGTTTTAATGAAATTAGTGAAGAGCTATGTTTCTAACCTGGCTGATGCAAGTACAATCAAGGCAGTGCGGTGGACATGAGAGCATGGAAGCTGGAGATATCTGGGAGTAATAGGAAGGATCTAGAATTGCTCTTTGGTTAACTTTTAACTTTTCTTGGAGGGCACACTCACCAGTGAGCATACGTATTTCTCTGGTCATCTTCTTATAGTTATGAAAATGATACCAGAAATGAGAAACCATATGAGTTAAATAAAATGTAAAAAAAACAAAAAAAACAAAAACAAAAACATTTTATTTACCATGGCATATAACCATTCAGTTCATAGAAGTTATTATCGGGACTCAACTCTGTTGGCAAATGTCTTCATAATGTTCAGCCCTTTGTTTTTTCATTCCATTTTACTTGGCTTTTTCTTTCAGGGCTTGGATATATTCTATACAACAAGAAAAGAATGGTTGCAATGGTTACTGTATCAGGCACCCTTTCAGATGTACGTTGCCTTGAGGTTACAAATTACAAAATAGTAAATACGTGGGTATAAGATAGTTACAATGATTCTGTAAACAATTTCATCCACTTGAGAAAAAAGAATTTATTCCTCTCGTTCCAGCTTTGGATTTTGGAAGGTATAAGGTATTATCCAAATTCACTCCAGTGTTACTTTATCCTCATAGTAACCTGTGAGGAAGCAGGGAGGGGTGTTAGCCTAATTCTAATAGCTCCTATGATCTGATCAGGGCCACATATCCAGTAATTCATTGAGAGCGCCTCAGCCCAGGTGTTCTGCAAATAGAAGCATGCTGAGAAATACTGATCCCCATATAGCCTTCAAGCAACAAGAAATGCCCCCACTACACACACACACACACACACACACACACACACACACACACACACACACACATGCAGCAGCTTCCACTTTGCACAATTACCATTTTTTACTGTACAGTGACATAAAAATGTGATTGAGGGGATGAGAGTCTGACTCCTGGTGTGGAACTAGTTCCACTTGACCCCACTGCCTCTTCAGGAAAACCATGGAATTCTTTTCTTGTAAATTCATTTATTATGAAAGAAGTAAAGGTCTATTCATATGTGTTGTCTTCATTCAATGCATTCAATATTTATTTAGCTATTGAGCTCTACAATGTGCCAGCCACTTCCTGGGCCAAGTTGATACTTCATCAAATCTAGATGGTTACAAAGAATCAGTGAGCACTGCTGGAAAAATACCAATGAGTCTGTTTCCCAGTCTGTTAGCATGTCTAGTCAAAAAACATCAGGCCTGACCTGAGCACCAAATCTTACAAGTCACCTGTGGTAGATCGCAGCTGTAGACTCAATGTTTATGTTCCCCCCTAAAATTCATATGTTGAAAACCTAAAGCCAAATGTGATAGTAGGAGGTGGGGCCTTTGGGACATGTTTAGGCTGTAAGAGCAGAGCCTTCATGAATGGGATTAGTGCCCTTAAAAAGAGGCCTGAGAAAAGTCCCTTCCCCCTTCCTTTATATGAGGTGACAGCAAAAAGATGGCTTCCTCACCAGATGCCAGATTTGCAGGACTCCCCAGCCTCCAGAACTGTGAGACATAAATTTCTCTTCATAAGCTACCCACTCTGTAGTATTTTGTAATAGCACCATGAATTAGTGAACAGAAATTCCTCCCAACCCTGTATACACACTCCCCTGCCATGTGACTTTGTCACTTCTCTTATCCAGAGGTGGAATCTATTTCTCCACCCCCTTGGATCTGGGCTACATTTGTGACTTGCTATGACCAAGAGAAGGTGGCAAAAGTGACATTGACAAATTCCAGAGCCTAGACCTTTACAGTTTCCATCTTGAGCCTCCTGGAGGGCTCCCCTAGGCTGTCATGACATAGAGAATTCCAGAATGTGAGACTACTTGGGAAAAGAGGCCCAACTGTCCCAGCTGAGAACAGAAAATGAAAGGAGTAGAATGAGTGAGCCCAGGAACAATCAGCTAACTCACAGAATTGTGAGAAATCACTGATACTATCTTGAATCACTATATTTGGAAGTGTTTACGTAGCACTAGATAACTAATAAAGAACTCTGGGGAGATGTTGGGGTATCTGTAGTGCTGCCGATCATTTTCTCTGTCTAATGGAATATTTCAGTTACTTGGTAGAGAGACCATCAATAAGAAAATGACATATTTAGATTCTTTCTACTGGGTCCATAGATTTATTGGCCTTTCTGAGAGCCACTTTCAAAGGTGCAATCAAATATTTTGCATTTGGACACAGTTCAATTATGCACTATTTTTTTCCAAATGGGAAAAATGTGTGTGACTTAGCATTGTGCTTTTTGGCAATGAAAAGGCTTTTGGGAAATGCACATAATTTCTGAAGGGCCAAGGAATGGATTCAGCCAGTCACTACGTATTCCATTTTTGTGTTACCTTCTTCCTCCTTCCAGAGGAAGGGATGCAAATGAATTATAGATTCATTTCCTTTTACATAAATTTGAGCTCATTTAAGAATCATTCTACTTTATATATCTTTAATGCAGAGCAATATTTAAAGAATCATTTTCTAGAACAGAATAAGAGAAAGCCAGTTTTAGAGAAATATTTTTTCCTAATAGTGCAGCAGAAGGCAGCCTTGCTCCTGGGCTTTGTTAAGTTACATAGATTTAATTGCCTGGAGCAGGTCTTCTAAAGTCAAGTTTACTAAAATGTGGACCTTTGGGACCATATTTTCTGGAAACAAATGCTTTTCAAACATCTCATTTTATAATATAGTTGTATCCGGACTCTGTGGAATGTGAGTATTTTAAGAATTAGGCCATTGATTTGAAAAGAAATCGATATCAAATATACAATTCCTGAAAGTCACTCAAATTAAGGTAATTTTTTGCACATTTAAATGTTACTACCATTCCTAACTCACCCCACCCCCCACCTCCTGAGCCTTTTAGCTCTTAAAACTGTCTGGAAACCAAACCGTACTTTAAAAATTATTTTTATGGGGGAAAAATGAAAACACATTTCACTTTTCTTTATGTACGAGGGCGCACCTTCCCGTGACTCTTGTGGTTTGCCTGGGACCAGGAGTGGACTTGACCACTTCTGCTTTGTCCCTTACATAGAGAAAGAGACCAGTCACAAAGCCTTCGTTTTCTAATCCCAGGGCTTTTCTTCACGATTATCAAAATGCCTGCTCTAATGGCAACTCCAACATAAACTTGCTCTAGTCAGCAGCCCCTGCTGCTCCTTTTTTTTAACCTCACATGAGCTTAAGTATCTTTATTTAACTCTTTCACAGCACGGCTAGACCTGTTTCTCTCATCAAGAATGGGGTGGGAGCAGGGGTGGTGGGGACTTGTCAGAATAAATTACAATTTTTGGCAAGCGTCTGTGTCTCTTACCCACTTAGGAACTAGAATATTGCCTTGTAAAACAGTGCAGCCCTTCTATTATTACTTAATTATAAGGCCAAAATAAGGACACCGTTTTATAGGCTCTTTTAAGGTCTATACATAGGATTTTCATCTTGGAACATATCAAAAGAGATTAGGTTTTTCCTAGTCACCAGTGGGCTGGTTCTGATGACACCAGTTCCACAGATTGGTCAGGAACACCAGTCTTGGGGTCCAAGGGGAAGTTACACTGCACATTCTCTTTGTCTACTTTCTCTTTCCCATAAAGGAAAGATTCATACACCTCAAACCTAAGCCAGGAAATCACTATTCCCATTCTTTACAACACAACTCCATCTGGGTCCAAGAGACGGGTGCACAATGATTAATCCATGATGTTGGAGGAACGACAAGGCCCCTCAGCTCTGTGAGGCGCCTTTGTGTTGACAGCAAAGTTCTCATATCTCCTCCAAACCCTTCTCAAGGGACACACACACGGGGTCTGTCTCAGCTGGCTCCAGTGTCATCTTGAATCCCTGACCTCTACCTGGCCTTCTTAACCAAACTGTGCTGGATTATGCTGCAAAAAGGAGCAGATTCATAACCAGGAAGAAATGACATTTGGTCAAGGACATGGGATGGTTTGATATGTTTCTGTAGGTCCAGATTTGATTCTGTACTCCACTCCATCTTAACTCTTTATAATTTCTTCAAGGATCAAGAAACCCCTGGGAGAACTGGCTTTTACCACCAACACATAGATGAGACAGATGTGAACTGAAAAATACATTTGATATTTTAAAATAATAAATATTAATTGGCATGCTAATAGGTGTTCAGTGCATTATTTTCTTAAGGGTATTTATTGAAAAGACACACACTGCAGGGGCGTGGTGTGAATATGGGGTTCCTACATAAGGGCTGAATCCATGGAATAAGCCTGTCAGTTTTTGTCTAAGCTTCCTTACCAGTCTTAGGATTACATCAAGAACTAATTTATTTAATATGCTACGTACAAAAGGATGTATAGTGATCGACTACCAATGACAATAAAATTCTTTCACTTATGTTTGCACTGGATCTCAAGCTCTTTGGATTTTTTTAAAATATTTTATTTATTTATTTATTTGAGAGAGAGACAGAGAAAGAGAGTGCAGGAGCATGAGTGGGGGGAGGGACAGAGGGAGAGACAAGCAGACTCCCGCTGAGCAGGGAGCCCCATACGGTGCTTGATCCCAGGACCTAACCCGGTCAGACGCTTCACCACCTGAGCCACCCAGTACCCCAAGCTCTGTGGATTTTAGGGGGGCAGGATTGGTATTTCACTGTCTACATGCTGGGAGTAACACAGTTAGTGGTTCTTGAATGTAAAAGGATGTTCTGAAGAAAAGAGAGTACGCAGCCCTACTCTCAATTTCAAAGGGGAAAAAAACATTTTATTGACATTATAAAAATCTAACAGAAACAAAAAGAAGGGAAATTTACACATAAAGGAGGGCAATAAAGGAGAATAAGACAGAGTTCCATCGAATTGGGTACTTAGGACATCCAGACTCATCAGCTGGGGAAGTCCCATGGAGACAGCCTGGCCGGAGTCCCGAAGGACAGGCTTTCCCTCAGGTGAGACTTGCAACTGACCGTCACCCTAAGGGCCACAGTTATATAGGGCAAATGATGGGGTCTGAAGTTAAACATTTGTTTGCCTACGTGCAGTTTGGCGCAAGCAGCATTCCTCTGTTATCATGTCTTTACATACCCAAGGAGCCTGGGCTTGCTGTGCTCGCCCAGCCTGGAGCTGGGGAGGGGATGTAAGGCAAAATGTATAGCTCTTAGCGTCCAGACCCGAAGGGCCAATTTTGACCTGGAGGCCAGCTAATGTCAACTCATCAGGCTCCCGAGGTCACTTATGTAGCACAAGTCTCACAAACACTATGCTTTAGCCTGCCTGCCTACATGCAGGTCGGGAAGGTCGGTTATGCAGGACAAGTCACAGGAACCTCCATCCATACAATAAAGGGAACCATATACCTGATTTTCCATGGCATTTCATCCAGGTCTTTGATTAAATTCGTGCATCTGTTGTACCAGTTGTGAAGTAATGGGCAAAATATTGATGAAAATAATAAAAATTATATTTATGTAAATGTCACTTTGTGCCAGGTACTGTTCTAAGCACTTTTCTGGCATTTTCTTTTAACCATCCTAAGTATCTTATCCCATGAAGTTTTACTATCCATTTTACAGATGAAAAAACTGGGGCTCTGAGAGGCACAGTCCTTTGTCTAAGGTCACAGATAGGGGGAGCTGGTCTGTGCAGCTGGATGGGTATCTATAGACATCATCTGGCTGACTCAGATCCTTAGGGCTTGAATCACAGGTTCTATTTGGCGGACTTCTGAGTATCAACTTCTGTGACATGGGCATGGAAAGGACAACCTTAACATATAGCAGAGGAGACTTATGGCGACCTACACTCACCAACAGACACAGTCATTTCAATAATACTAACAAAAGATTCAGTGAGGTGGCTGGCTCAGTGGGGGTTAAACATAAAGGGGAGAGAACACTAGAATGTATTAGTTTTCTAATGTTGCTGTAAATAACAAATTACCACTAAGGTGGTATCTTAAACCAATACACATTTATTATCTTATAGTTCCGGAGGTCAACAGTTGGAAATGGGTCTCACTGAACTGAAACAAGATGTGTGCATTCCTTCTGGAAAGGATTTGTTTCCTGGCCTTCCCCAACTTTTAGAGGCTGCCCACATTTCTTAGCTCATGACCGCCTTTCTCCCTCTTCAAAACCAACAACAGCCAGTCCAGTCTTTCTCACCCTGCATTACTCCGATACTGACATTTCTGCTTCTTCTTTCACATTTAAAGATTCTTGTGGTTATACAGTTAACCTTGAACAATACAAGGGTTAAAGGCCCTGACATCCCCTCCCCCCACAACACACACAGCGGAAAATCTGAGTATTACTTTTCATTCTCCAAAACTTAACTACTAACTGCCTAATATTGACTGGAAGCCTTACCAATAATGTAAACAGTCAATTAACATTTATTTTTTGTGTTATATGTAGTATATACTGTATTCTTACACTAAAGTAAGCCTGAGAAAATTGTTATTAAGAAAAATCATTAGAGGGGCGCCTGGGTGGCTCAGTGGGTTAAGCACCTGTCTTCGGCTCAGGTCATGATCCCAGGGTCCTGGGATGGACCCCTACAGCGGGCTCCCTGCTCAGTGGGGAGCCTGCTTCTCCTTCTGCCTCTGCTGTTCCCCCCGCTTGTGCTCTCTTGCTCTGTCAAATAAATAAATAAAATCTTGAAAGAAAGAAAGAAAGAAAGAAAGAAAGAAAGAAAGAAAGAAAAAGAGAGAGAGAGGGAAAGAAAGAAAGAGAGAAAGAAAGAAAGAAAGAAAGAGAGAGAGAGAGAGAGAAAGAAGAAAGGAAGAGAAAATTCATTTACATTATTGAATTACATTATGAGTTTGAACGCCTCGTACAGTTCACACTCATAATGTCAAGGGTCAAATGTATTAGGCTCATGTGAATAATCCGAATAATCGTCCTAATATCAAGTCACTGATTGGCGATCTTGGTTCTACCTGCAACCTTAATTCTACTTTGTCATGTAACTTAACATATTCACAGGTTCCTGCGATTAGTATCACTGGGGGATCATTGTTCTACACAGGTACATCATAGCAAAAAGTGGTCCAATGGCAGATAACCACAAGGTATTTTGCAAGAGGCTGCTAATACTGAACTACCTAAGTGTTCAATAGGAATGATGTAAATATCTTCTAAAGAAATTTTTGTCCCAGGACAGGAAGCAAAACTGAACTCACAAGTGCAGATCAAGTATTGGGGGTTTTGTTTACTCATTTGGGAACCATCAACTATGTGACAGAGGCTCAGTAACTGGTTGTAGGAGGTTTCAGAAGCTGACAGATCACTGGAGGGTCAGTAAATTTCTTAATATTTATACCTCTCCTTGGTCTCTTCTTTCTCAGTTTCTTCACAGGCCATTCAAATTGTATCTTGTGTCCTTTGTCAGTTTGTTTTAAAATTGTAAGGAGCTCCAAGGATTTAAAAAAAAAAAAAGTGTGGCTTGTTGAAACTAAAAACAGAGGTGTATTCTAATGGAAATGAAGACCAAACCTGTTTTGAATGGATTTGTGGGAAGCACATTGCTGCTGAGGTCTTTTGTGCGGTGTGCCTCACATTCTCAGACTTCCCAAGCCAACTGGGTGACTGATCAAAAAGAGCTCTCAGAAGCCTCCACCAAATCGCAGCCAGCAATGATGATGGTCCCAGAATATCCAAGGAGAGACAAAGTCAAAAGAGCTACAATCTAAAAATAATTCCACCGCATTCCCATCTCTAATATCGTCTCTATCTTTGAAAAGGAAGGACAAGGAAGAAAGAAGAAGGAGCTGAAAGTTTGATGAGAGAAGACAGGGAAAAAAAATGCTATGAGAAATTAGCACTTGGTGTGCTATTTTCTTAGATTTAGTTTCACTTCTTTTGATATTTTACAAAGAGGTAAAAAAAAATCATACTAAAGACTGTTTACTTACATAATAAACATCATTTTTGATACTATATAGACCACCTGGTGGTTTTCCAAGCTGCTTAAAATGAATTCATATCCTACATAGACCTCCATCCTCACCCGGAGATAACAAAAGTAACAAGTATTTGTGTGGTATTATACAGTTTACAGAGATCTATACCCTAAATTCTTTTTTAAAAATCTTTCTACCCTGAGCTAAGGCCACAGTTTAGGGGCCTGGGTGGCTCAGTCGTTAAGCGTCTGCCTTTGGCTCTCATCACGACCCCAGGGTCCTGGGATCGAGCCCCACATCGGGCTCCCTGCTCAGCGGGAAGCCTGCTTCCTCCTCTCCGACTCCCCCTGCTTGTGTTCCCTCTCTCGCTGTCTTTCTCTCTCTGTCAAATAAAAAAAAAAAAATTAAAACCACAGTTTAATGATTTAGTTTCTGACCTGGTGACCTCATAGAAGTCCTTTCTTTTTCTCCTATTTCTCAGCCATAAAAAGGGAAGAATTTTAATACATCTTGACCATTTGAACACTACCATAAAAATATGTTGGCATGCTCTCTATTGAGATTGCAAAATAAAATACTAATATCAAATGTAAAATACTATTTTAAATCTTTTCAAGGTTGTTTGTCTTTAAAAATTACGCCTATCAAATTTTGGCTTTTTTTCTGCTCATTATGCAAAATGATAATAAATTCCCTGAACTTAATGAGTAATTTCCAGATTCCAACAGAAAGCCAAAAGAAATACTATTTTCCTTAGTGAATGCATAGGATTTTATCCCTCAGACTTCTAAAATCCAATTCATTTGCACATAGTAAAATAAGAATATAAAAGATCTTGTGGTAGTTTTCATTGGAAGCACCCAATATGCTAGACAATGAAGCTTGCTAGAGAAGGAGGCAGTATAATATAGTGGAAAGAGACTTGATTTTGGAAATCAAACAGAAATGGTTTGAATTCTGCCTTTTACTTCTGTGTTTTAATTTTTGCATCAGCACAATAGATAAAATGATCCTTGACTCCAAGAGTTTTCGTGAAGCTTAAATAAGATAATATATTTTTTAAATGCCTGGAAAATTAATCATTCTCTAAGTGTTTAATCTCCTTGTAGTCTCCCTTTAAATAGGCTTCACTGCTTGGGGTTGTCACAGGTGAGTGGGTTTCCATAAGAATTTTACAGGATAAAATGAAGCATAATAATCAAAGTCTCTTGGAACCTCATGGCCAGAAACAAACACCAGATTGTTTTAAGGAGCCCTGCCTATTCCTGATTTGAAACTCACCCAGAGTGCCTGAGACACTGGTTTTCTATGGTAATTTAGCAAGATCATATCTGATCCTCTCCACCTCAGCACCAGGCTTGGACTCTCATTGTCACTGCTTAGGAGGGGCCCACAGTTAGGTTCTTCAATGTCATGGCATCCGACTTAATGTGTCTGGGCTACTCTAGTGGTGGCCTTGAGAGAAATGCAGAAGCAAGGCTGGAACATAAGTACTCTAACTTTAAGCTCCATGTTGCTTCTTCCATAATAGCATTTTTGTTGGCTGTTTACATTTGCCCAGCATTTAAACCGTTCTTTGAAAACCAAGGTTAGGATTGCTTTCTGTCTTCTGAAAAATTTAATTCCAATTGTCCTAGAACCTGAGAATACTTAGAAATTTTCCATATTCACCTCCTATTATTTACAGAGTTATGGTACTTGGCAATAAAATGATATACATAGAGGCTGTGTCTCCATGTGGTGGCCATATAAAACCCAAACTAGCTGATATGGCACGAGAATTAAAAAAAAAAAAAGCTCCAGACTATAGCTAGAAAAGCAAGATTGTATCTAGTTTTGCACCTGTCACCATCTCTCTGATTCTGGGCTGGTTATTTGGATCTGTTTTATAATCCTTACAGTGTGTAGGTGACTATCATCTAAAGATACAACTTAGAGCTCACAAACCAATTCCATAGACTTTTGTTTGACAAAGGGAATTGCATCAAAATACATAAGGCAAAAACTCTTTTGGCTATAGGAGAAATGGACAAAAGTGTAATTTTACTAGAAAAGCCACCCTCATTGGGTGGGAGATGTTCAAACAAGAGGGTTGGCTTTAGATGATCTCCAAGGTTCCTTCCACCCCGGGAGCCTTTATTCTGGTTATGAGGTCAGCACTGATACAGTTGCCTTGCTGTGTCATCACATGGCAACCTCAACCCAACTCTGCATGTTCAGGGGCACAGAATGTGTAAGGGAGAACTTCCAGATTCACTGTGATTAAAGCACTGCTTGTAGACAAAGCCATGTCCGCAACAGCAGAATTTGGAACTTAAGACTGTCTCGTGGATTTGACTGCTGATGAACAGAACTCACGATTCTGAACATATTTTTTATCTTTCCAGAGGAAGTGTTTGTGTGTTTGATTTAGGTGAAATGCGTCTCGGGCATTTGCTTTATTTCTCTTTTAATATCTATTTCTTTGCCACATTTAATGATTTAGACTGCCCTCCTACTTCCTGGCATTATTGTGCTTAAGGGTAGATTGAAAGTTACAGCAAAAGTTAAATAGTTTGGAAATGTGGTTAAGAGTGTGCTATGACTACTTTCAGCTGAAGTGTTAAAATTGCCAGTAAATCAGAAAGAAAAGAGAAGACAGAGCATTTGCCCAAAGCCCAAAGCAGAATTTCACCAACATAAATAATTTTCAGGGCTTAGGAGGCTATTAAACCTTTTCTTTACACATATTTTTAGGCTCCTTTGAGATCTCTCACTGAATTCACAGATGTTTATGATATCTTGATGAGTCAAGCAATGTTCAATCTTAGAATCAAATTGTAAGTCCCCACCAGCTCAAAAAATCTTTAATTTTATTATCTTTACTAACAGGTCTGGCATGCAGCTTTAAGACCATAGTGTGAAACTGGATCAGACAGATGGTTGAACTAGTGGCTTATGACTTAAGTCTCAAAAATTTAGGAATGTGCTAAATCTAATTATCCAAATAATACATACACAAATTTTCATTTAAGCTTTATTTAAACAAACAATAATTGAGTCACTCCTCTCCACCAGTGCCTGGGCTAGGAGGGACTACAAATATGTGGTCCCTGTACTCATGGGGAGGTCTGAAATAGGCTTCATGTATACACTGTTTATAGTTTTCATATCATAAAATTCCTTATTTCATCTTTCATGGAATAGTGCCACTGTTCTTAAACTCTACGATCTTAAGTACAACCAGCGTACAATGCATTTAGAATTTCTTCCATGTGGTAATGAAACCCAGGGCTTTTCTGTGGTTCTGATTCTCATCACTTCCTCTGAAGATGAAGAATCAGGACCAATTCCTCCCCAATCCCACCCAGAGACCCCTAGCTCCCTTTGTAATGCTGGGGACCAATAAAATTTGAATGGCTCTAACATGTTTGAAAAAGAAAAGAGAAGATTTTCACTTGCCTTGTGTAATCCTAGCTACTCGGGTAATTATCTTAGAAAAGATGCCAGAGTTTCTGCCAGATAGTGTTTTAGGACCAGAAAAGATATGATACGGAAAATAGAGACATGTCTTCTAGTAACAAAGTATCCTTGGTTACACTGACATGAGCTAGAATTGGTAGGTAATGTGATTTCCAAATGGGTACTTTCAGGACCCTTTGGTTCTTGAAGTTTTGCAGGGACCATTGGAGCAGTAGGTATACCTAAAACTCATTTGATTATATTTTTTAAACTGTATTTTGTTTTACTTTGTTTAAGCCCTTTACAGAGCTTAAAAAAAAATGTGAGGCAGGAGAGTATGAAAAAAGAATATAACAGAAAGCTGGCAAGTGGTCTTGGAATGATGGAATCTTTATTTGAACTACCCTTAGGTTCCTTGGTGTGTTCAGGTATGAACAGGTTGGGGAAATTCAGTACAAATAACTTTGGCTGGAAGGGGGTCTGAAGCTCAATCAAATGCCATGAGAAACCGAAAAAAAAAAATGCTCCTTATTAGATCCTGAACCCATTTCAGCAACTGTGGCTACGTTTCTGAAATTACTCTTTTATGCTATAGATATCAAGAAAACATGCTAGGATTTTCTAGTATAATTACAACCAAATCTCCAGCCTCCATTGGCCCCTACCAGGCTGCCACGGGGTTAGAGCTAAAACTTTCCTGTCACAAAGAGTCACTGTCAATTTTGTAGTCAGAAAACAGAGGAAAATATGAAAACATCACAATCCATTCCTTCCTTTAATATTTTATGAACTAAATACAGGCCCATGTAGCTTGTGTCCAAAATAATCAGGGCAGAAATAGTCAATGAGTCCAATTAGAATGGCTCAGCAGATTTAATACACATTTTAAATATATTCTGCATGTGTTTCCATTTTATTTTCTTATTTATTAATTTTTTCAAATAAATCAGTGGAAGAAATTCCTTGAGTATTTGTTTTTCTGCAGGGAGAAAACAGATACATTTGGGTAAGACTGATACAAATGTATTGAGTTTCTGTGGGTAAAAAGCAGAAATCATAAAAAGGAAGGCACACTTATTGCTGCATGTCAAATTTGTTTGACCCACTAGTGAACATGCTATTCAGTATATCTAAATTATCTATGCAATAGAAAACATCAAAGCTACTTTTACCTTAAATGTTCTGAAATGGAAATACTAGCAAAATACAATAACCTGGACTAACCCAACTGTCTTGATTTCTGTTCCCGATTCTAAGCCGCTGGGAGTTACTGGATCAGTTCCCATGATCGAGCTGATTACATATCCATAATGGATAATCTTACCAAAGCGCAGAGGACACCTTGGTTAACCCTCAGTTTGTCTCCTACAGAATTCACCAGGTCAATTCTTTGAAACTGTTTCCCTTGTTAAGCCCACAGACTCACTCTTTTAAGATATTACTTTGTAAACTAATTCATTAATGACGAGATAAACTTCTTTCCTCAAATTTCCCCTTTTCCTTTGGTCTTGGAGGATAAAATGTCCCTTTTTTTAAGGCAAAGCTTCCACCTGTGCTTTTGAACTGATTTATTATAATCCCCACCAGGTCCCTGCTTGAGCAATACTTATCTACAAATTCATGCTTAGATCTTAAATCTTATGTACAAATATAGTCACATCTCTCTCATCTAAAGGTACCCTCCATTCTCTTTAAACCATTCTGACCAGGTGTCTGCACCTACCCCCATTACAACTGACCTGAGCAATGACAAACCAAGAGTCAGTTCTCAGCACAGCTCACACTTGCCCTGTCAGCAGATTTCACACAATCAACCTGTCTTAGTCTGTTCAGGATGCTGTAACAAAATCCTATAGACTAGGTGGCTTATAAACAACAGAAATTTATTCTGCATGGTTCTGGAGAATGTGAAGTCCAAGATCAAGTCACCAGCAAGGTTGGGTTTGTTGAGAACATGCTTCTTGCTCACACAGATGGTGCTTCTTGCTGTGTTATCAAATGGCAGACAGAGGGGAAGGGAGAAAACGCTCTGGGATCTCTTTTATAAGGGCACTAATCCCATTCATGAGGGCTCCACTCTTATGATCTAATCACTTCCCAGTGGTCCCACCTCCAAATACCATCACACTGGGAATCAGATGTCAACATAAGAATTTCATGGAGACACACAACATTTAGTCTATCGCACACTCCTTCTTCAATCACTTTCTCACCTAGATTTCAGACCATGCTCTTCTGGTTTTCTTCCTTACATTCTGACCACTCTTTCTCCAGGTTCAGCTCTACTTCTTGATCTTTATGCGGTGCACCACCCTGGAACCCTTCGTTATCTCCTCCACCCCTTGTGTGATGTCATCCAATCATTTGATTTTAAGAACTTACATATTGATGATCCTAAGATATATATATTTCTAAATTCTCCTCAAGCTTTAGACTTATTACATCCAACTGCTACTTAACATCTCCACTTAAGTGTATAATAGGTATTTGAAACAGTATGTCTAAAACAAAATTTTTTTATTTCCTACCTAAAACACACTCCTCCAGAAAAGTTACTTATCACTGGGTATTATTTCCTTCCCATTTGCCCAGTAGCTCTTCCATGTCCTCAGACCTCATATTCTATTTGTTCACTGTCTCTTGGCACCAAACTTGAAACTGCATCCAAAACCCAAACTCACTCATCACTTCTACCATTATTGCTCAGGTCCTAGCCACTATTAATTCCTGCCAGGATTACAAAAGCCTTCCGACTGGTTCCCTTGCTTTCTGTCTTATCTCTTAGGGTCCATTCTTCACAAAGGAGTCAAAGGCCCATTTAAAATAAAATATATTTCTAATATATATATATTAGAAGTATATATAAATAATATATATATTATATATAAATAATATATATAATATATATATATATATTCCAAGTTAATATATAGAATAAAATCCACAGCTTTCCCCACAAGCCCACAAGACTCTACCTGATCTGGTACCCAGCCTACCTCTTCAAACTCATCTCCTACCGTTTTCCCATTTGCTGAGTTCCAGACACGCAGACTTTCTTCCTTCTCCTGAAATACTCTAAATTTGTTTCTAGCTTGACTCTTTCCCATTACATTTACCCTGTTGACAGCCCTCTTATAGATCATCAATGACCTAAGAGGCCAAATTCAATTAACCTATTGCCAGATCTCAACTTATTGACTTTTCCACTGTGTTTGAAACCATTAACCAATCTGTTCATTACTGAAACTCTGTCCTCTCCTGGCTTTCTTGATACTGAGTTCTCTTGGTTTATCCATTAATTCTCCAAATATTTCATTTCAGTCCTTTGGTGGAGTCCCTTTCCTCTGTCCAAACTTCAAAGGTAGACTTTCAATCACATCAACAAAAAACTATATAAAGGGGTGTCTGGGTGGTTCAGTTGTTAAGCGTCTCCCTTCAGCTCAGGTCATGATCCCAGGGTCCTGGGATCGAGCCCTGCATCAGGCTCCCTGCTCCGCGGGAAGCCTGCTTCTCCCTCTCCCACTCCCCCTGCCTGTGTTCCCTCTCTTGCTGTGTCTCTCTCTGTCAAATACATAAAATCTTTAAAAAAAAAACCTGTATGTAGAAAAATAGTTTGAAATAAATCACCAAAATGTTTTCTCAGGGAGGTGAGAGAGTATGTTATCTGTTTTCATTTTACTACTGTATATGTTCTATTTTTCTTTAATGAGAATAAATAACTTCTGAGGTTTTTTTAATCAGATAATACATGCACATGCTTAAAAATTAGATAGCATAGAAATATTTATAATGAAATGTGATATTCATCTGCTACCCAACCACCACACCACACTTGATTCTACTTTCCAAAAAATAACTTTTAATCATTTCTGTTTTGAGTCTTATATGTCTTTATGTCTCTAGACAATTATTTGTTGGATTAGGATACAGGCTGTTCTAACGTGGAACTCAAAAATACAGTAAAATAAACTCTGGCCTCCTTGTGGAGGATGTGGTCCTTTTCTACAGGCTTCAAAGACTTTCTGCTTCAGCTTCACTCTAGCCTCGGGAAGGTGAAGAGAGAGAAGGCAGGCATGCTTTTTTATTTTAAGAACATGATCCAAATATTGCATAATACTGCAGCTCAGCCTACTGTTGGTCATACCTAGCTGCAAGAAAATGTAGTTTTTAGCTGCGGGGCCATGTATCCAGATTTATTTTATTTTATTGTATAGAAAGGGATGATGAACATTAAAGGATAGCTCTTTTGGAATAATCAGCTTCAGATGTTATCTGTTGACTCTGCAATGTTACATGAAGATCTAGTTCATCTATAACTCCCTTCTCTTCTTCCCTCCTTTCCCAATAGAGTTATATCACTAATATTGGTCCCACTATTGGTTATCTATATTCCCTCTTTGTAAATGACCATGTTATCACCTGCATCCTTCCCTCCATTTCTCAAATTTTACTTTTATATTGTCAAGATTGATAACATTTACATTCTTTTATCTACCAGAACAAAGTCTTTGGTGTTTGCCTCTAGGTTGATTCTATAAGTTGAAAAATCAATTAATAGCAGTTATAGCATTTGACAGCATAAATGATGATCACTGTTATGTCAAGTCATGTGTTTTAACATCATTCTCTTCTCTAGAACACAAGCTCATGAACATTCTCAAGGGAGGATCTTTCTGGGATCAAGTTCAAATTGATTCTCCTTTCTTATACCTTCACCATTTATTTAAAATCAAATGTTATATTTTAGTTTTCTCTACTTTCAAACCATGAATTTATTGCAAATGAGACCTGCTGAGTAGAACCCTTAAGCCTCAACCTTTCAATTCAAATAATATAATTCCTATGGTCAATGAAGATTATCATTCATCTATTAACTCAAATACAAAAATGAGTTAGCATATTACCTACTCTTCTGATTATGCATTCTTCCCGGACTACCAGTAATTTTGATTTACTGACAGAGAGCATATGTTTTGTTTTCATGACATTTAGCAAGAATATGCCATTAATCAGCTTTTTATTTTTCCTAAATCTGAAAATTCTTTCCAAAAGAATTTCACAGAAACCCTTAATTACGGAAAATCATGGTTCTGCTACTAAATAATGTTCTGAATAATAAATACTGTACTTATGGGGATTCATTATTAAATCCAGCTAGGAATCACCTTTCCTAAGGCAAATAATAATAATTGCAAATAATGTCTAATTTCCATGATGGGTACTAAAAATGAGAGTGCATTAATGCTCATAAAAATAGTCAATAACAAATGTTCTGTACATGATAGTAAAATAATTCCAAAAACTCCAAATGTAGGTCAAACTGATAAGCATGAAATATCTACTACCAGAAATCTATATGTCCTTCATGATTGATCTTTTAGGACCCTGTGTCTCTTCCAGCACTCTCCATGGGAGGTGGATAAGGCCAGAATGGGACAAGGTAATACAGATAATAATATTGGCTTGGTGGTCACACAATGTTGAGCTTAAATTCTGGCTCCAGGTTCAACCATCCACTAGTTTTGTGATCTTGGGCCAGTTATTTACTCTCTCTGATCCTTAGTTTCCTTATCTAAATAATGATTTTAAATACTGCTATTTTAGGTAGGTAATTACAAAAAGCTTCACAGAAGGTATCTTTTTTTCAGAGTCCCGAGTGACATAAAGGACTGGCATTCTAAGAAGTACACAAAACCTCAAACTCATAAAGGAAAAAAATATATAATTTCTTCATACACTCTGAGAAACCCAATTTGCAAGGAAAATGACAGACCTAGAGATGATTTCTACAACTAATAAAGAGCTCACATAAATCAATAAGAGATCAATCAAATACATTGAAAATGGGGTATTAAAAAAGCAAATTAGGAGAAAAATGCCTGCAGTCAGTGAGCATATGATAAAAATGTCTAACTTCTCTTGTAATATCAAGTATTATTCTCTTTGCTTGAAATTTCTTTTAGGGGGGGCACCTGGGTGGCACAGTCAGTTAAGCGACCAACTCTTGGTTTCAACTCAGGTTGTGATCTCAGGGTCCTGAGATCAAACCCTGCGTGGGGCTCTGTGCTCAGCACAGAGTCCGCTTGAGATTCTCTCTCTCTCCCTCTGCCCCTCCTGCTCATGCTGTCTCTCTCTAAAATAAGTAACTCTTTAAAAAAAAAATTTCTTTTATGTCTTTCTTCTCTAATGTCCTGCACATTTTTAACCAAGATTATAATGTTTACTCATTTTGTTTGCCGTTGTGAATGAGATTTCTTTCTTCCATTATAACATCTCAGTGATTTTGTTACGTATATAGCAACCTACCAACATGACCATACCTGGTCTGCTGCCTGTTTCTTGAAGTTTTAGTGGAACATAGCCATGCCCCTGTATTTTCACCTTGTCTACAGCTGCTTTTAAGCTGCAACAGCAGTGTTGAGTGATTGCAATAGACTGTATGACCAGAGCCTAAAACATTTACTATCTATCCCTTTATAGAAAAAGTATGCCAACCCCTGATATATAGGAAAGCTACTAAATTGTATATATTAACTCATAAACAACTTCTCTACTGAATTTTTTTTACTATTTTAATCATTTTTATTTTTCTTGGGTTTTCTAGATTTAAAAAATCATATCACATGCCAGTTAATGATAATACTGTCTTTTCTCTCCTTTATTTAAAACTTTTACTCTTTCCCTGTCCTAACTGCATTGATGGAATTTCCAGAGAACTATCACATAATTCTGGTGGTAGTGGGCATCTGACTTTAATAGAAATTGCTTCTAATATTCCATTGTAAATTATGATCCTGGATTATAGCTTGAAATATGTGTTCTTAACATGCTAAGAAAAGATCAATTTTTATTTTACTAGAGTTTTACATTAATCAGACTTGACGTCTAACCTTTATCAAAGGAACATTCAATATTTATGATCTTTTTTTTAAACAATATTAACCCAACCCAATAGCACATTGATAAATTTCCCAATGTGGAAAACTCAAAGACACACCATTCATATCTTCCCTGTAGGCAGGATTTGCTGCCCCGCTGTAGGAAGTGTGGGGACAACATAGCTGCCCATATCAGGGTCCTTCAGGGTCTGCCTCAACTGCACGGAGTTGCCTCCCCCATAATCACACCGTTTTTGGGGCATCCCACAGGTTTGGTGACTGAACAAAGAAAAGGTGTGAGTTCTTTGCTGAACTGACTGAGATTTAGTAAGGTCTGCTTTGCAGTTCTCCCTTTGCCTCAACCCTGCTTTCTCCTCCTTCATTTCAGAGATATTGATCCCTAATAAAGATACCTCCAAACTCCATCTCAACATACTCCGCCAGGGAACCCAACATCTATGCCTAGAGAGTTACTGAAGGGCTGAATCTGGAGTCATTACTGTGGGAAACATTTAAAACCTATATTCAATTCCTGACATGAAAAAAATTTTAATGTCCTCAGAAATTATATGCACAGTAATTCTTATACTTTTGGTATTTCTATTAGTGGTTTATAATTTTTATTTTAAAATACAATTATCTAATCCATGCAAAAGATCCTTATTAAATACAATGAAATGTGGCTAAAATTTTATGAACAGAGACATTAATTACAAAATTATTTATTGGACACAACTAAATACCTAACAATAAGGAGTTTGTAGAGTAAGTTGGGATATATCCCTGTGATGAAATATCTTATGACCATTAAAATTATATTTACAAAGATTTTTAATAAGAGAAAAGGATGAATAACTATAGAGTTTAAAAAATAAGTGATTTTGTGCTTAAAAGGAGAGTATGAAATGTGCCCCATTTGTAGAAAGCAATGAGTATGGAAACATCAAAGCATGTTCTCTGGGGGAAAGATAGGATCAGAATATAAAATTGTACATACAGAATCTAAATAATCTTTCTAAAAAAATTTTCATGGAATAATGGCTAAAAGAAAATAGCTCAACGTGTCTACAGTGGTTATCACTTAGTGAAGAAATTACAGAGGATTTAAAATTTCTTTATCATGCATTCATTTTTATAATCAGAAAAAAATACTCTTAAAGTATTTCCACTAGTTTTCTAGAAACACCCAGTTCAGCCATACATAGTATAATTTGGGGAATATCCTGAACTTTATATTAATGGCACTCACAAGGACTTAAGAAAGGACGCTTAGTAAGGCAATAGCCAAGTTGTTAAATATAAGTTGGCATTGGGGCAAGAGGTTTCGAATTTGATATTTATAAACTATACAGTTAGAAGCATTTAATATCTACAGTATACCTGAAATTATTTTTTAAAACAGCTTCATGACCAATTATATTTCATGCTTATATTAATTCTTAATTTTCCTAAATAAAAGCCTACTGTTTTATTCCAAGTATCCTCTATAAAATAAAATATATGCACTGCTAGATTAGAGTTAAGAAGTTAAATAGGTCTGCCGTTAACCAAGTTCTAAGCTTGAAGTTCTGTTTGATAAGACGTATAATTAACTGAATGTAATTCTAACACCTGTGTCAGCAGAGCCTCTGTGAGTTAGTTCCTCGGGTAATTAGTTCGTGGAATATTATCTTTGAGAGGCATTTCCTTCTTGGTTTTCTCCTTCTCTACAATGGTCAAGATAGGCCACCTTCACTTCTTCCCAAGTGCTTATGATTCAAGACTACAGAGTGAAATGTAATTAGTGGAAAAATATATAATAGAAAAAAGTATATATATGCATATTCATACACTGTCTGTGGTCACTGAAAATTCCAATGAGAAAAATGCCGTGTTTAGTAAATGTCCATGCTCTCAGATGTCTGCCATGAGAAGATACTCGATTCCTCTTGGACTTGTCCCTCTCTGAAGTCTTGGCCCCATGTGATGCTTCCAGGATTCTGTATAACACTGCCAGAAACCCAAGGGAATTGAACCGAAACCATTGGTTCAGTCACCTAGGCTGCCTTGGTGTCTGTATCCCCTAAGGTTTATTCTCCACCACATAGAACACACTTAGTCAAGGGCCACTAAAAAGAGAAGAGAAGAGAAGAGAAGAGAAGAGAAGGGAAGAGAAGAGAAGAGTGCTCCAGTCCTGCTGAGACTGCCAAGTTTTCTCAATGCCTCTTCCTACATCATCATTCCTCCTGAGATGCCAAGGAAAGAAAAAATTTTTCTCTGTGAAAGCTGGGGCAAGTTTCAAAACCTGGCAAGGTCTCCCCCTAGTGACAAAGTCAATTCATGTCTTCTAAGATGCACTATTTTTGTTTTTGTTTTTGATTATTTCATAAAAATTCACCCCCACCTCCCTTTTCAGAATATGAAACCTAGACCAAATTCTTTACAAAAATGCTATGTTAGGTATGTGACACTATTAATGGGAATCCTGACTGCAGAACAAATAAATATCACAATTTGAGCATTAGGGAATAACTCATAATAAACTCCAAAAGCAACCCAAAGGAGCTCTGAATTATTATTGGTTAGCTAGTTATGTGGATGAAGTAATAAATTCAGTAATACTAGAATTCTAAGATTAGTTCTCCCAACACTGTTGCTAGGTAGATGTTAGTATCCATTATTTATTTTACATGTAGTGTTTATTTACGACAGTTAAAGAAACTGAGGCTCAAATAAGTTGGTATGTTCAAGGTAATGTAGCTAGTAAAGGTGAACCTGGGATCTGAACTGTTCCCATCTGCTGTCCCAGTCTTTGAGCTCTGCCCTGCACTATGCTCACTAACATCACATGCCTCCCTACCATCTGGCCTCCCAGAGTACCTGTACTGACTCCAGCTTGGAAATTTAGTCCAGACTTCATGCTTTTGGACATTATTCTGTTCTAACAATTCCTGTTTACCCTTTAAGCTCATCTCAGTCTTTGCTTCTTCATGGCAGCTTTCTTTAGCCCCTGGGTTCCCATTTATATAGTACTACGTACAGTCTAATATTTCCTATCACAATGCCAGTTAAATAAAAATGTTGTCTGCCTCCACCTCCCACCTCCTACACCCCTCAATTTGAGTCCCATAAAGGGAAGGACCTTGCACAGGGTAATTGATCCACAGATGTTTGCTGAATGAATGAATAAATGAATGAATGAATGGAGTGAGTGAGTGAGTAAATAAATGGATGAGCAAACCTCACTCAAACAAGCTATGTTTCTTAACATCAATTTTTCTGGCACCTCTGCCTAGCTGAAATTCTGATTCCTGTGTTTCTGATACTGATCTGATTATTTCACTCTTATTTCAATTTCTGGCTACATCCTTGCTCTAGAGTTGGCATTTTTGGAACTGGGTTGAATCCCAAGTATCATACATGTAGCTTTTTCATCCTAACTGGAAGAAAATAAACTCTTTCCCACGTTATGGTCAGTGCCATTAAACTAATAGGAAAAAAAGGAATAGAGGGTCCCCATATACAGGGGGTTACAACTCTCCCCAAAGAAAGTATATTTACTTTATAGCCCCCTACCTTTTGAGAAATCCATCTATTCTGCAGATCAAGAGAAATACAGGTAGAGGGAAGATACTTCATTTAAAAATCTGTAAAGTGTAGCTCTCTTAATTGGTTAATATCTGGTAAGTTCCTTGTCCTTAGTGAAAGACACAAGGCCAGGTGAAATTTTCTATTTAGAGTCAATATGCTACCAACTTCACTGTGTGGAGAAAAAGAGTCCCACCTTTTCACCAATTTTTTGTAAAACTATTTTGTAAATATGTAAAAGCTATAAAAACAGTACTATTAAACATAATACAAAATGGTTTTTTATTTACTTTTATTTTTTTTAAAGATTTTATTTATTTATTTGTCAGAGAGAGAGAGGGAGAGCACAAGCAGGGAGTGTGGCAGGCAGAGGAAGAAGCAGGCTTCCCACTGAGCAAGGAGCCCCATGCAGGACTTGATCCCAGGACCCTGGGATCATGACCTGAGCCAAAGGCAGACGCTTAACTGACTGAGCCACCCAGGCGCCCCCAAAATGGTTACTTTTCATCCTGTTAGCATACGTATTACTTCAAAGCAAAAGATCTCCAATATTTGCACCTGACTGAAAATACCTTGCAAATCTATGCTTACCTTATGCATTTTACTATCTTGTAACTATAGGCTGTGATTTGCAACAATGCTTAGAATAAGCTGACCCGGTAAGAGTACATATGTATAAAGCATGTATATGAGAATATTTGTGATGGTGATTAATTATAGAGCATGGCATCTTAGAAGCCTGCAAATGAATAACTGAATAACATATTCCATTATTAACATTCCTCTGTGAAGTGAGAGGTACAGAGAAAATGGAACAATGGTGTGCTGGGAAGTTGGGTCAGACAAGTGATAAATCAGTTGTGGAGAAATAGGGAAGGAATTATCATAAGCATTAAGCTATCATTCTAGCACTAGGAATGCAGAATAATAATAATAATATGGTAGTATCTGTAATTATAATTATGTTCCTTATAAATTATAGATCAGTTCAGAAAATAACACTTTTATATTTTTAAGTAAACGTAGACAATATATCCACAACAATAATGAAAGGGTGCATAGCAAGCCTCCATGAAATATTAAATCTTAAAATATAGTTCTCTATTTATATTAACTCAAGGTAGGAATTTTTAATTATTCCTATCTTTTCCCATAAGACAAAGTATTATTATATTCAATGTCCTCAACCTGCATATAATACTTCACTTGCCCTTCATCTCTGAATGCCAGCTAGGAAGCCCCGCCAATGACACCACGCATAGGTTAAAATAACCAAGACCTGGAGAAGCACCATCAATTTCTTGTGAATGGAACAAGTAGTGTAATGCTTTTGCCCATAGCCTTACCATTTACAGGTTATCTTCTCTCTCCCCTACCAGATTCTAAACTCCTGAAAAACTGGATCTCGAATGAGATTTTCTTTGTAACAACATGGATGGACCTAGAGGGTATTATGTTAAGTGAAATAAATCAGGGAAAGACAAATACCATATGATTTCACTCATATGTGGAATTTAAGAAACAAAGCAAACGAACAAAGGAAGGGGAAAAAAGGAGAGAGGGAAGCAAACCAACAAACAGTCTCTTAACTGTAGAGAACAAGCTGATGGTTACCAGAGGGGTGGTGGTGGGGGATGGGTTAAACAGGTGATGGGGACTAAGGAGGGCACTTGTGATGAGCACTGGGTGTTGTATGGAAGTGCTGAATCACTATGTTGTACATCTGAAACAAATGTAACAGTGTATGTTAACTATACTGGATTTAAATGTTCTTTAATTAAAAAAATAAAAAGAGGAGTGCCTGGGTGGCTTGGTCAGTTAAGCACCTACCTTGGGTTCCATTCATGATCCCAGGATCCTGGGATTGAGTCCCGTGTCGGGCTCCCTGCTCAGCGGGGAGCCTGCTTCTCCCTCTCCCTCTGCTCCTCCCCCTGATTGTGCTCTCTCTCTCTTGCTCTCTCTCTCAAATAAATGAATAAAATCTTTAAAAAATAAAAATAAAAAGAATTTTTAAAAGGAAATAATAATGGGGCGCCTGGGTGGCTCAGTCGGTTAAGTATTCAGCTCTTGGTTTCTGCTCAGGTCATGATCCCAGGGTCCTGAGATCGAGCCCCGCATCTGGCTCCCTGCTCAGCGGGAAGCCTGCTTCTCCCTCTCTCACTCCCCCTGCTTGTGTTCCCTCTCTCGCTGTGTCTCTCTCTGTCAAATAAATAAATTAAAAAAAAATCTTAAAAAAAGGAAATAATAATAATTTTAAAAACCCAGAAATAAAACCAGAAACAGACCATAAATACAGAGAAGAAATGGGTGGTTGCCAGGAAAGAAGGTGGTGGGATGTTGGGCAAAGTAAAGGGGAGTGAATGGTACCGGGTTTCCAGTGATGGAATGAACAGCCCAAGGATAACAGGTACAGCATAGGAAATGTAGTCAGTGGTATTGTCCTAGCATTGTCCGGTACAGAGGGCAGCTACACTTGTGCTGAGCACAGCATAATATATGGACTTGTCAAATCACTATGTTACACACCTGAAACTAATGTAACAATGCATGTCAACTACAATTTTTAAAAACTTGGATCTTATTTGGATTTCCTATAATGCTGCTGACAATGCTATATACATGGTAGATACTTGGTATTTTTTTAAAGATGTATTTATTTATTATTTTAGAGAGAGAGAGAGCTTGCAGGGGGTAGGGGGCAGAGGGAGAGGGAGAATCTGAAGCAGACTCCCCGCTGAGCTGAGCGCTGAGCCCAGTGCGGGGCTCGATCTCACAACCCTGAGATCATGATCTGAGCAGAAACCAAGAGCTGAATACTTAACGGACTGAGCCACCCAGGCGCCCCTTTGGTGATTTTTTTAAATGACCACTTTTAGAGGCATGCATATTCTGTGATACAGAACAACAGAGATTTGGAAGAATCAGAGTGAAAAAAGAAAAGGAAAATCCAGTAGCTGGTTGGCTATCAGATCACCTCTGTAGTTTTAAAAATATACAGATTCCTGGGCACAACATCAGCTCTACTGATTCCACAACTCTGAAGTAAGGCCTAGGAACCCTTATCTTTAATGTGGACCTAGGTGATTTTAATGTTTAGCTGAGCACAAGAACCACTGGCTAGGTATCTAACCTTTCTTTTCCTAGCTGGTGTGCTATAAACGAGTGAAATAAATAACACTTTCTACCTTTATATTTCTCAAAGTGTATACATATTATTTATATGTATATTAACATATATACATTTTTTTTATGATCTCAGTTGGGCAGTATATATTCAACAAATCAGTATGTTGGTAGAAAACTGATCTGGGCAACTCCCTGCATAGTCAATGAGTTTGCTCCTAGTAGATCCCTCACCCGACCCTGGCCCTCTTGTATATCATCTGTGCGCTCACACCTTTGACCTCAAATGAAAACAAGTGAAAGACACCCAACAGTCATGTGCAGATGGGCCAGTGTTTGAACCTTGGTCCTTTCACACATCCAAGCAAAGAGCAGGCTTTTCGTCTACTCCAAATCCCTCTAGTTTGTTCACAAAAGGAAAAAAGAAAGAGTGTCCCTCAACACAGACAAAAAACTTCAAACTTTTTCGGCTACAGTGATTAAAGTAAAACTTGCCAGGTTATGGACGTTATATTCCCAAAGCAGTACTACATAGACACAACTTCTAATGCATAATGCTGGCAAGAGTTGTATCTTTTTCAGTCATACAAAAACATGCCACAAAGAAGAGATGATTGACAAAGAGATCAAATTTACCTCAGCTGACATGAATTCTGGAAAAGCTCAGGTCCTGACAGGTTTTCTCCATGGGGTTGGGACAAAGCCAAAACGTGTGGCTGTTTAGGTTTTTCACTGCATAAGGACACCACATCTAAAGGAATACTAGTTGCATCATGGACTCCTTTAATCTATGATTACAGTTTTATTGACTCTAAAGATGGGCAATTTCCATATTTGTTAAGACAATTTTGGGACAGATGGCAGTAAGTGTCTCATTCTAATATGGTAAATGTATGTCATTCTACTTTGACTTAGAAAAATGGAATTAACTTAAAACTCAAAAAACCTATTGATCTAACATCATCTAAAATAACCTCTGCTGGGCGCCTGGGTGGCTCAGATGGTTAAGCGTCTGCCTTCGGCTCAGGTCGTGATCCCAGGGTCCTGGGATCGAGTCCCGCATTGGGCTCCCTGTTCCTTGGGAGCCTGCTTCTCCCTCTGCCTCTCTCTGTCTCTCATGAATAAATAAATGAAATCTTTAAAAAAATAAATAAATAAAATAAAATAACCTCTGCTTCTAAACAAAGTGCAGGTTTTTTTGCTTATTACACTGATGTACTGGTAAATATCTCAATTTTTTAAAAAATCTCTTGTTGGGGTATGACTGGACTGGGTAAATTGATGTTTCAAACTGCAGCTTATGTCATCTGTCTGTTGTTTACTCTGCTAGAATAGAATTTCTGAGTTCTCAATTTAAATATATGTTTAAATTAGTCATTATGCTTCAAATCCTCATGTAATGACCAATACTAACTTACCAATTATAACTCACAAAGTATTATTTAGACATAAATTATATGTATAATCATTATATAATAATCATTTTATAATAATCTAATGATTGTAACAATGTTGTCATTACAGAAAATTCATCAACACAAAATTAACTGCTGCTAAAATTTAACGGCTTATCACACAAAATTTTTTCAAAATATTACAAATTTTTAAACAAAATACAAATCATGATATTATTTTTCTCCAGATATCAGAAGAAAATATAAATTTAAAAATTTTCTGAATCAGAAAACAGATCACGGAAAGCCATTAGAGAAGCAAAGTTTAAAATATGTGGAATATTGAATATATATATATATGTGGCAGAAATGGATGTAAATTTGCAGCAAAAGGACAAGTATTCATAGTTACTACTTTGAACAAAATGTAACCTGGAAACATGCTCCCTACAGAGAGTAGAGGTTGTGAATTTCACTTCTGCTTCCATGTCAACCAAAACTTATGATTAAAAAAAATGCAAAACAAAATAAAATTTAAAAACTAAAAATTTCAGGGTGCCTGGGTGGCTCAGTTGTTAAGTATCTGCCTTCGGCTCAGGTCTGATCTTGGGGTCCTGGGATCAAGCTCGGCATCGGGCTCCCTGCTCCATGGAAAGCCTGCTTCTCCCTCTCCCACTCCTCCTGCTTGTGTTCCCTCTCTCACTGTGTCTCTCTCTGTCAAATAAATAAAATCTTTAAAAAAAAAAAACAACCCTAAAAATGTCATTGAACTAAATCTATTTTCTGCCAACCTGGGTACATAGACATAAAATTTGAATATTATTTAACACAAAATTTTGTTGACAATTACCTACACCAAGTAAGAAATTTAAAGTTTAAAAAATGACACTACATTATAAGTAGGAGGTTTGGGGGAACCTATAACACACAAAAACCATCCAGGTGGTTACAAGTAATCCCATATTCTAGTCACTTTATTCTATCTGAAAAGATTCTGCATTTTGTTTGTTAAAAAAACACTTTGGGGATACAAAAAAAATGATAATTTGAAGAATAAGAAGGGTGCAATTGTGGGTGGGCAGCATTTATTACAGATTTTAGTAAATATGAAGAAATGGAATTGCATGCCCATACTGATGTGCTCAGTGTTCAAAAGTGACATCCGATTTGAAAAATGTTATTAATAATGCTGCGGCAAGAGGGGTGTCTGGGTGGCTCGTTCGGTTAGGCATCGGACTCCTGATTTCTGCTCAGGTCATGATCTCAGGGTTGTGAGATCCAGCCCTGCATGGGCTCCATGCTCAATGGGGAGTCTGCTTGAGAGTCTCACTTTTCCTCTCCCTCTTCCCCTCCCCTCCAAAATAAATAAATAAATCTTAAAAAAAAAAAATGCTGCAGAAAGAGACTATATAAAAATGGGGGAGGGGCACCTGGGTGGCTCAGTCGGTTAAGCATCTGCCTTCCGCTCTGGTCATGATTCCAGGGTCCTGGGATCGAACCCCACATCAGGCTCCCTGTTCAGTGGGAAGTCTGCTTTTCCTTCTCTCTCTGCCACTCCCCCTGCTTATCTTCTCTTGCTCTGTCAAATAAATAAATAAAATATTTTTTAAAAAATGGGGGAAACTGTATATTGTCATTGAACTCCTACATGATTCCATTTTTGGCAAGATAATCATGGTGTTCAGAGAATCATCCAAGAGACTTTATGAACCTAGTAATGGGATTTTTTTTTCATATGGCAGAAACCATAGCAATGACTGATAATAATATATATATGATATAACATATATATATCATTTATAATATATATGCCATTTGGGGAATGAAGTACAAAACCAAAGTGTTAAAATTATAGCAGATGCAACGAATGATATTATTTTGGGTGATACAAACCTTCTTAATTAAGTATTTCTCAATTATTATATATTAATGTTAATATTTCAATTATTATAGATCAAATTTTCATGTAAGCCATGCAGCGTTTTTTAAAAAGTCATTTCCAAATGATTTCCAAAATGTAAGTATTTGGTCCAAGAACACATGGCTCCGAAAGAATTATATACATGTTAGTGGCCTATTTTTAAAAACTGCATCTACATAAAACTAATTTCAAAGGCTAAGCATACAACAGTGTCACAAGCGTGTGTGGAAAACATAACAGACTGCAAAAAAAAAAAAATGCTCAGTAAAAGATTTAGGTATTATATATTACTTACAATGTACATTATGTAAATTTGATAATGAAAAATTCAGGTTAAGTTCTTTCTTGTTACCATCACATTTTATATTACCCAAGATCAATGCAACTATTTTTCAGCTCTGATGAAACTTCGGAGTACAAACACACCTTGAGATTTTTACTGACTAAGCTATGAGATGGCCAAGTTGATGCTAGCATGCCACCAAAAACTCAGCTGGAGGTAGGATGCTTTACTCTTAGAAACTATCGATATTAATAAAAATTTTCTAGAACAAGCCAAAGTTCCAGTTTCAAATATTTCCTTTTTAAAGGTTCAGGATTATCAGTCATGGTATTTGAAGTGAAATTAATGTTATGAGCAAAATTATGCAAGCATCAAAAATCAATGTACATAATTTTCTTGGCACTGTCAAAAGGATTAGTACATTTTTGAAGAAAAATGAAGCAGTAGAGGCGCCTGGGTGGCTCAGTCGTTAAGCGTCTGCCTTCGGCTCACGTCATGATCCCAGGATCCTGGGATCGAGCCCCGCATCGGGCTCCCTGCTCGGCGGGAAGCCTGCTTCTCCCTCTCCCACTCCCCCCTGCTTGTGTTCCCCTCTCGCTATGTATTTCTCTGTCAAATAAATAAAATCTTAAAAAAAGAAAAGAAAAGAAAAATGAAGCAGTAATGTTGTCTAAAAATTGTCGATAAACAAACTGCAACCTCCTGACGTTCATACTGATATTTAGCAATATAACATGAATAATTCTAGTGAAAAGAGTAAAAGAACTGATTTTGGCTGCAAATTCCCTGATCAAGTGGATCTATATTCCAAAATTAAATTCCAAAATCAACTTACTTTTTCTATATTGGATATTGCAATATTACCATGAAAAGGAAGGTTTATGATACTGAAAAAAATCTTGGCTTTAGCTACTATATCTATGTCAACTTTTTCCCTTGAAATCAATTAATGACCCAGTACAGTCTGTGACATTAAAAGGGCGCCTGGGTGGCTCAGTTGGTTAAGCGACTGCCTTCGGCTCAGGTCATGATCCTGGAGTCCCGGGATTGAGTCCCACATCGGGCTCCCTGCTCGGCAGGGAGTCTGCTTCTCCCTCTGACCCTCTTCCCTCTTGTGCTTTCTATCTCTCGTTCTCTCTCTCTCTCAAATAAATAAATAAAATCTTAAAAAATAAAAAATAAAAAATAAATAAAAGAACCTTAAATTTTCTCAAACCAGACACCAGTGGAGAATATAGCTTTTTCAAGTGAAAATATATTAAAAATTACTTAATGCCTAGAACATCTCAAGAAAAAACAAGATACTGCAACCAATAAACATCAAAAAAGAATTTTATTTCCAAAAGAGCAAATGGTAACTTTTTGATTTATTATATCATAGTAACTTCAAGTTCCCATTTATTGTGATTAAATATTTGTATTTTTTCTTATTTTATGTTCAATAATTTCATTTAATTTACCCGAACAGAATGACGTTACATTTGTTGTAATTGCTATTATTGAGAAATAAATAATAGGCTGATCATTAAAAGTTTTTCTAAAAGAAAGGGTACCATGTTAAAATGTATACAAAGTCTCCTTTAAGGATTAATGGAAGCCTGAGGTTTAGGAAGATGGCTGCAAGCAGGTCCAAGTGCACCCTTTCTTGCGTCCTACCCTTAAAGGCAAGCCAGACAGGTTCCCCCTAGCTTAAAAGTCTCAGGAAGAGCTCTCCTTGTTCCAGCTGGGCTCATCAGCTCATCTCTGAAGCCTTGGTGTGTGGGATGAGTTGTTTGTGTGCCCAGATCCAACTCACTTGTCTAGTCTGGTCAGGAAGACGGGGTTAAGATACCATGGTTGCCAGCCTCAATCCAACTACATAGAGATGGGGGAGATAGGCAGTTCCTAAAAGGGAGGGTTGAAGGCACAAATACCAAAAGGAAGAAGGAAAATAATTCAGCAGACTCAACCACAACCACTGTCATCCCCTACCGTCACTTCACATTTTATATTTGAAGTCTGGTCTTTGAAAAATTGCTAACAAGCCGAGAACAGCCAGCAATGTTTACTTTATCAGCCCTTATACAGGGAAATGATCAACGTGTTACAGATGAACACGAGATAGGAGTCTGTAAAGAATGCAGAATGAGATGATAAATACAGAAAAGCTTGGCAAAATAAACTGGGAGAGGAATAATTTCCTTAAATATATCAGGCTAAGTGCTTTACCTGTACATAAATGAAGAGAGTCTGAAAATTTAGCCTAGAATCCCACTGAATTCATTTCTGTATATTATTTGAAATTTGTAGCATAACATTTAATGTGTTTAGTGAACATTTTATCATCCATTCTATATTGTGGTTTCAGTTACTATTTTTTTTCTTTAAAGATATATTGATTTATTTATGAGAGAGAGAGAAAAAGAGAGGAGAGAGAGCAGGGAGGGAGGGGCAGAGGGACAGTTGAGAGAGAATCCTCAAGCAGACTCCCCACTAAGCACAGAGGCCTGTACGGGGCTGGATCCCAGGACCCTGAGATCATGACCTGAGCTGACATCAA